>NC_066582.1:467997774-469197774 GCF_024323335.1 Lathyrus oleraceus | reverse complement strand
TAGGATGTCATAATTAGTCTTTTAATTAAAAAAACGAATATAAAAAAACTTGTAATATTTTAAAAAATAGTTTTATAAAATATAAAAAAATCTATTTTTTAAAGTCGGTTCAATACTATCAGCTTAACCAAACAAAATTACTTGAATAAAGCATAAAAAGAAACAGATTGAAGAAGAAGTTTTCATCACTATCGTCGTCATCGGTTTAGGATTGCCAGAAAGAAATTCACATGTAGTCCACCGTTGCCACGTCCTGAAACTGCCGTATAATTAATGTGCACGCGTTGTTCTCTTTACCAGTGTCTCCTTCAGTGTTCAACCACTCACCTCAACAAATCTGACCTCCCAACAATACATCCAGTAAAATTTTCAACTTTAAATTTACGTCAAATAATTCATTATCATCATATTCTATTTAGATTTGAATTCTTAAAAAACCTCTATTATTGCTACTTACACCACCGGACACCACTGCACTTCATTCAAAATCGAAAGTGTTAGAACAAGATTTGGTTATACATATATACCTTGAGTTTTGATGATAACAATGTTGTATTTGTGTGAGAATAATTTTGGTATCCAAATGGTTTGACATTGTAAGTATATGACGTGCAACGTCATCAGTTTCTGAATAATGAGTTCCAAATCCTCTTTTGCGCCAGTTATAAGAAGTTCTGAAAGATATTCAATGTTGTTGCTGCAATAATCTTTCTTCTTCTGTGCTGATTCACTCCTGAGAAGCTTTTGAGGAAATGCTATGTTGTTGCTACAACGTTCTCTTAGTTCGTGCTTCTGCACGTGACTCTGATCACTAAGCTTCTGAAGAATGGCAAGATTCTGAAGTTGTGTTATGTAGCTGAAGATTATGAAGATCTCAGGCTAGACGATTGAGGTTATCAAGGTTCTTATTGTGGATTCTGAAGACTTTGAAGATTCTGAAGATACTGAAGATGTCAAGCCAGACTACTGATATTGTCAAGGTTCTGACCAAATATTCTGAAGTTTATGAATCAAACTTTATGTTTTTTCATTTCATGATTCATCAACTTTGATCAGAAGCCAATGAACTTGAAGATAAGATCAAATGGGTACGTGATCAAATTGTACATAGTACAAATTGAATATCCTTTCCACTACCTGATTTCATAGGCAAAGGACCATACTATACATCACACCTGTCTGATTTTGTGGGCGAAGGATAGTATGCAGTATCACTCATTTCACCATCCAATAGTGGATAGTCACTCTATGAGCTTTCCCCATTTTCCCTCCAATGGTCTTCTTCTTATGCTATATAAGTAAGACTTGGAGACTTGAAGAAAGACGATGGAGATATATACAAAAGCGCTGCTAAACTTTTAAAAGCTATCATTCTTTTGTACATAATTTTTGTTTAAGTGTTATGTAATCATTTGCATAAAAATTGTTTGTATAGAAGTAACTTGTAACACATAAAATATTATTCAAATCGTTTGTCTGATTCCTTAAGGAGACTAGGGTATAGTCGGATCCTTGAGAAGACAAATAAGGTTATTCTTTGTGAGTCCTTAAGGAGACTAGGGTATAACCGGATCCTTGAGAAGACAAAGAAGGTTATTCTTTGTGATTATTGCAATCTGTTGATTATAGTGGATTAAGTCCTTGTGTATAAGGAAAAATCACCTTGGCGGATGGATGGAGTAGCTTTGAGCTTCAAGTGACCCAGGATAAAAATACTTATGTTTTTATCTCGTTGCTATTAACTTTTTAAGTGATGTTCTTGAGTTAGTGAAAAACATTTGTTTTGTAAAACCTAATTCAAACCCCTACTTCTTCTGTTTTTCACACTTTTAATTGGTATCAGAGCTCCGATTTTGATTATGATAAAAAAATTATCAACACTTCACCGTGTTCAGTATCGATCCAGTTTGTGTGAGAAAGAATGGTTGTTGCTAACGCTTCTAACGTTGTTAACAATAATGAAAGAGATCACTACGGTGCAAAACCACCAATCTTTTATTATGAGAAATTTTATTATTGGAAAGATAGAATAGAAAGCTTATTTCTTGGTTACGATGTATATCTCTGGGATCTTATAATCGATGGCTACGTTCACCCATTTAATGTTGAAGGAAATAATATAGCAAGAAGTGCTATGACTGATCAAATGAAGATATCTCTTAAACTGCTAAATATTATCTCTTATACTAAGTATGAAAATATAACAAACAAAGATTCTACAAAATCCATTTTTGACTCTCTGAGGATGACTCATGAGGGAAATGCTCAAGTAAAGGAGACAAAGGCCTTGGCCTTAATCCAGAAGTACGAGGCATTCAAAATGGAAAATGATGAAACAATTGAGACTATGTTCTCAAGGTTTCAGATGCTTATTGCAGGACTGAAAGTTCTGGACAAAGGATACTCTACAGCCGACCACGTCAAGAAGATTATCAAAAGTCTTCCTAAAAAATGGAGACCTATGGTAACTGCTTTGAAGCTGGCAAAGGATCTCAACAATATCAGTCTTGAAGAACTTGTTAGTTCTTTAAAAAGCCACAAGATTGAGCTCGAGGAAGATGAACCTCAAAAGTGAGGTAAATTCTAAGCCTGAGAATACAAAAGCTTATCAAGCTGAGGAAAAATCAGACGGATCTGATGAAGACTCAAAAGATGATGATGAGTTGTCTCTAATTTTCAAAGAGAGTCAACATACTCTAGAAGCACATGCACAATGGTCAAGGGAAGTTCAAAGGAACCAGAAGGACTGCGGGTCATTATGATTCTCCATATGGATAGAAGAAGCAAGTTTCTGGAAAAGAAGTTATCTGCTTTGAGTGTAAGGAGCCAGACCATTACAAAAATTATTGTCCTAAGTTGAAAAAGTACAGAAGGCCTAAAAAGAATTTTTCTAAAGGCAAGAAGGGGTTGATGGCTACATGGGAAGACTCAGAGTCCGAAGAAGAAGATCTTGACAAAGAAAAAGCCAATGTTGCATTGATGACAACTATAGATGGCCCCGAAGGTTATGAAGAACCAGGAGACATGTATTATCAGAATCAAAATCCGACTCTGATTTTAAAGAGGTATTTTCTAACCTATCTCGTTCTGAGCTTGAATCATGTCTCTCTGAAATGCTGGAAAAGTACTAGAGTCTTCAGAGTAAATACAAGAACCTTAAACAAGTCCAAGTAGTTGCTTCTGAAACTCGCAGTGAGCTTCAGAAAGATATTTCCTCTATAAATGAAAAAGTATTTTCTTTAGAAAGTAACAACTCTGCTTTGAAAAGAAAAATTTCAAAACTAGAGAAGGAAATAGTCTCAGAAGCTTCTAGTACTAATTGCATCATTAGATATGCTAGAGCATTCCAGTACTTTCTAGCTAAAAGCATAGATAGAAGCAAAATATCTTCTCTGATCTATAGAGTTAGAAGAAATTGCAAGAAAGTTTTAGGTTATACAAAAACTATAAAACCTGACGAAAGTCAGAAGGTAAAACCAAAACCTCTCTATGTGCATTTCGTGCATGCTGGCATTGAGATTGATATTTCTGCATAGACATAGAAACATACAAAGAGTAAGAACTCAGTACTTTAATCTAAGTATCATGCACAAATTCCCCATGATCATCCTTCTACTAAAAGATCCAAAGTTGTAAGAAACTCTAGGAAAACTAACAAGAGAGGACCCAAAAAGTGGGTACCTAAGGATAAAATAATTTATGTTGCAAACATCCTTAGAAGCTCAGCTGAAACACCAGTCATGGTACCTGGACAGTGGATGCTTGTGACATATGACGGGCAGAAGTTCTATGTTCCAAGATTTGGAACTTAAGTCTCGAGACTTTGTTGGTTTCGGAGGAAACCAGAAAGGAAAGATCATTGGCTCTAGAATTATTGGTAACAGTAAACTTCCTTCTATTCCTAATGTTATTTTAGTTGATGGTCTGATGCAAACCTTTTGTCTATTAGTCAATGATAACGAGAAATCGTATAGTGTTTTTAGGCTTATTTCACATGTTATCCGTCTATATTTTTATGCATTTTATCGCCTTTTACTCAGTTTTATTTGTTTTACAGTTGTTAGCCGATTTCATTGGAGATTTGGAAGCCTCGCGAAAAAGGAGCTAAAGAAGAGCAAAAGAGTTGGTTTTGACCATTCTGAACAAATGACGTTCGCCACCTGCTAGATGGTGTTCGCCATCTCTAATGCCTACCACGTCACTTAAGTATTGAAGGAATGGCGTTCGCCATTATCATGCAGAAAGCAGTTCTGCGTAGTGGGTAGTTTTCTTAGCAGTTTCTAAACCGCCACTCCCTTCACTAGGTCTGCACGATCAAAACAGTTGCCAAGGCTATGAACTCTATATATAGGTCCATTTTTGGAGTGTTAGAGATGAAACGAATTCGCGCGGAAGCTCTGTCGAAATTCCTTCTTAGTTTTAGGCATAAAATTACATGTAAATTGGCAATAACTCACATCGAGGGATTGTCACACCTTTTTTATTTCTCTGTAACGTTTGTACTTTGGATCAAGAATAAGTTTGCCGCCATTTTCAAGTTCAAATTAATTCAAGTTTCGTTTTCTGTAATTTCAGGTTTCTTTTTACCGCTTTTAATATTTGTATGCTTTACTGTTTTCCATTACTTGCATGTCATGCTATTCTCAGTTTTAAATGCTTTAATCATGTTGCTCTCAATTAATACCATGCCTTGCTAAATTACCTTGAGTTTGGTGTATGAGGACCTTCGTTGCCGACGTGACTCAGTAGAAATAATAGGCGCGATTATATGATTTAATTATGTTCTGGATTTAGTTTACAAATGTATGTTTTATTGTTTTGGCACGAGAGTGTAGAACAAATCAAGGTTCAGTCCGATAGCGCGAGAGTGTGTGGAAGGAACCAGATAGTGGAAACTAGGCATCAATCCTAAGAACAGTGAGAGCCCTTTAGGCATCGTTTAGGATATCATTTAATTTTAAAATACGCTTTCTAATTAGAACGGGGGAGAGAGAGAAAAATCATGTGGTTAGGAGGTGTGGTCTTTGTCGATAGCGCGAGAGTGTGAGACGATACATTTAAGTCAATATTTTCTACGTAACGTAATGGAGTCGCATTTAGTGCATGAATTCTGCTTAAGTCCTTAGGAACGTGGAATCCATATTTTGGGCTCGTTTTATCATAACTTTTAAACCTTTAGAAATTAATATTTTTATTCCTGTTCATAACCTTATAACCTTTAGCCTTAGCTTTGCTCTGCAACGATAGAAAACATTAGCTTGACTGTTAGTTTCTGTGGATTCAATAATATTTTATTACTACACGATAGACTATGCACTTGCAAATGTCATCTGACAGACATGTCCGTCGTGATTAGTCAACTTAGTGACAATGGTTATGATTTCATCTTTAATCAAAAGTCCTGTAAGGCTATTAGTCAGAAAGATGGTACAATCCTTTTTAAAGAAAAGAGAAATAACAACATTCATAAAATCATACTTTCTGATCTTGAGGATCAAAATGTAAAATGTCTAATGTCTGTTAATGAGGAGCAATGGCTATGGCACAAACGTTTGGGCCATGTTAGTGTCATACCCTCAAATTTACCCTACCCCCACATCATCTTCTCAAACCCTAATCCATGAGCATACATGTCATCTCATATGCATATATGCTTAATGATCTACAATAATCCACAAACTCAAGGTATGTGGTTCATCTACAAAGCCTCAAGACTCTCTGATCATGTTGAGGTGTGCCCAAGCCACCTTAACCCTAATCTAATCCTCAAGCATCCAATAAAGTTTTGAGCATCATTCAAGACATATCACTTACTCTCCAAACCCAATTTGGATGGTGAGTCCCCTTTGAAGAAGCATAAAGATTCATCTTGTCGCTCAAGGACCTTAACCCTAGCTCTTGACCCTCATTTGGCTTGTACAAGTCTTGATTCCCCATGGATCTTTACCATGTCATTGAGGACCCCACAAATATAATTTTTTTTTCATGCCCCACATCTTTCAAACATCTTAACACAATCCTTGCATCACCAAACCCTAGTTGATTGACCTTGGTTCTTGAGAAAACTTATGGCTCAAGAAACCCTAATTTAGGGATCCATAGACCATTGACCTTGCTTCATTTTGACCATCAAATCACCCTAACATTCATTCAACATCATTTCATGTTCTTTACAATCAAAATCCATCATTTAAACATCCATTCAATCCATGTTACAAGTACTTGGTTTGGTCATGATTTTTCAACTTTCAATGCTTTGATCCACTCATGAACTTGACCTAAAATCATCCCACAGAGCTCCAAATTGTATTTACCATCATGGTATGGTCATATGAGCTGAAAACATCCACCATTATGCCTTGGAAATCAAGAAATCACAAAATCTCATTTTTAGGTCATGGTGGTTGGTCACATTTAAGCAAAAATGGCTTATGGGAAGTTCCAAAGACCATAACTTTCTCATTTCACAAGCTTTTTAAATTCCACTTTGATCCAAATGTCTTAAATGATCCCCTCTCCAACTTTTTTTCAAGGTCCAAGACTTAATTCATTGAAGAAGGACCTCAATTTTTGCATTGGCCAAGCTGATCCACCATGCCCACCATGCCCTAAAGCATGACCAAGACCACTACTTTACCACATTGCCATTTTCAAACTACAACTCCTTTTGATCTGGTTCCTTTTTCATTCAATCAAGTACATGGCAAGGAACAATTGGCACACGTTTGAGACAAAATGCACAAGCTAATTCCATTTGTCCATGGTTTAAATATGGAGTTTCATCCTGATGGGTAAACCAGACCAAGCCAAAGCAGATTTTTCATTTCCATTCACCAAGTCCTCAAACCAATCCAATCTGATCCTAATGGTCCCTAAACATGTTGCATATGGTATTGTGTTGTAGTAGGAAGTCAACTTGGTAACAAAAACTCCTCATAACGCAAAACCCGACCCCATGTGTAAAATCAGAATTTTCCCAATCTGGCAAAAAGTGAAATCTATAGCAGGCCAAACCAAGTCCCTTGTCTGTTCCAAATCAATGCTAAGAACCAAGGCTAAGTGGTATTAGGTGTAAGCAAGGTCAAAACACAGTTATTCCATGTTTCCCCAAGTCCATCCAAAGCATGTTTCGAGCCACTCACCATTCTGAAGCAAACCCTCATTTCTTTCCCTCCAAACCATCCATACACATTCCCTATAAATAGAGAAAGGTGTCTAATTCATTTTCCATGCTTGAAAAGCCCCAAAACCTCTGCTCCATATTTGAACGAAAGCCTAAAAAACAGAGAATCGTGTTTTGATTTTCAGGGTGTTTTAACCCCAAACAAGCACCCAAAAACCTTCACTAACATCCACTCAAAATTTCCAAAGCCCTAACTCATCTTCCCTGAGCTTCATCTAAGCTGAGCCAAGTTGTCGGAATACCTCCCCGAGTTTGATTCTGATCAGGTAGTTCCACTTACTCCCATTATCCAAACAAGTTTCCATTCACTTCAAAACTTCCTTCTGATCATTAACCCTAAAATTGTAGCTTTGATTAATCAATATCCAGAGTTTAATTTTTAATTTAGGTCAGTTGTGTTCATTTGGTTTGTGGTGAAATACTCCACACTCAGAGCCAATTAATGGCTCATGAGTGTGGAGGATGGTTTATTTTTTTATCATACAAGTTATCTCCATGCTTGAATCTGATTGAAAATACATATTTTTGGAGTTTGATTTTCAAAGGTTGGAGGTTGAAGACGAACGTTGGCACGCGTTTTTGAATTCAAAAACAATGGTTGTCACACTCTGATTGGTTGTTCTGCGCACATCCTCTTTTCATTTTGATTTTAATATTTATTTGTTCAGCGTGTTTTGTTTACACAACTAGATCCTTGGCCCAATGGGAGAGTGGGTTGATCCCCCCATGTCCCGAAGGTCAGGGGTTCAACCCCTAACATGTGTATCCCTTTTTTTTATTTTCTTTTTTCACTTGTTATATTTATTTATTTTTACCATTTATTCCCATTTTCATTTATTTTTTACCCTCATTATTTTTGTTATTATTAAAAAATGTTCAGCATAGACCCCTATTGTTTTTGTCTCTAGTATTTAATTTTGCCTTATTTCAAGTCATTTGGATATTTCTTGAGGGACTTATGAGGTCTTGAATTAGGGCTAATGAAATCTACCTTTTGTCATGATGTTGATTTAGTTAGGGTTGATTGAACCTTCTTTGTTTCAAATCTCCTAATGGATGATCAAATGTTCATCCATGGTACTTTGAATCATGGACAGGTTACCCCTACATCAACCAACTTGGGTCATTGGACATGTAGATGAAGCCTTGCTTTTGTTAACTTGTAATTTCATCTGATACATTGTCATTTCTTTTGATTATACTAACCCTTTAACCTCTTATACTTACTTTTTTATATCGTATACTAACTCTTATTACCTTTTTAATATTGTACCTTGATATTATACACTTTGCTTAACTTAACAACTTAATCAAAACATTAAATTTTCAACCTTGAGTTTTGCGTAGTCTTCCTTTTGTCAATCTATTAATAGATTGACTTGGGGTTGAATAACTTTCATTGTTATAAATATATGGTAAGTTGACACGTTGATCATCTTCCATACTTTGTAACAGTGATAAGTTATCTCTTGATGCACCATATTTTTAATCTATTGACCTAAGGATAGATAATCCCCAATTGTTGGTATGTTGTTCATAACCCTAATTTAACCTAACTTTACTAACTTTGATTATTACTAACCTTTGTTATTATCATTGTTATTATTTACTTTTATGTTATTACCTTGTAATTTACATTTAAGTACTCATCATCATCATATCCATTGTATAAATTCATCATGCATGTTTATTTTACTGTCATTTATCTTTATTGTTATCATACATTAAAAATAAAAAAAATATGATAAAATGATAAGACCAAAAACAAAATTATTCCACTTAATCAACTTGGACTTAGAGGATCTCATCCTAGAACCTTTGTTTGGAAGCTTTTTCCATTACTTTGTGTTACTCTGTTAACTTTGGGTTTCATTTGTACTTACATCCGGTTGTAATAATGGCATCATGGCACCATCTTAGGGGGGCATGTTTGTAAGACCATTATCTTTTGTTTAGCTTAGATCACACTTTTTGCACACACATGACTTTCTCTTGGGCTACCTTACAATGAGAATCTTTACTTTTCTAGTTGGTTACTTTGCATACCTACTGCATTCCACTAGCCAAATTTCATAATCAAATAAACAAACCCTTGATCCAACGTCAAGCGACATTTTCACAATCAGATTCAAAATACTTAAAACTATGATTAGTATTGTGCGCCACGAGCCTTAAGTGGTGGAGAATGAGTAAGAATGGAGCATTCATACCCTTACTCTAATTATTTTGGACGCGAGACGCTTGGCTTGTTGTCTAGAATAATCACCTCCGCCCATATACTTTAGTACAATCTAATCACAAACAATTCTTTTCGTAAACCATTATTCAAGGTAAAAATCAATTCAACCAATCAAACCTTATGTTTGTGCCTTATGGAGTCACTCTGAAAACTCTTTTCTCAAAGGTAAAACTAACCAACACACAAACATTTTCTACTTCAAACTACGGAGCTCTGATTCCTCATCCCCGATGAGTGATACGTAGGCACAAGGGCCACAATCCTTGGCGAGCATAATAAACAAAAACTCCCAAAGTCCAATCATTTTTTAGATATAAATTCTTTTGAAAAATAAAATAATAAATGTGATAAATACCCACATACATAGACAACCCAAATGGTTCCCATGAAGTACCATGGACGTGAGGAGTGATAATACATTCCCCTTGCATAACCAACTTCCGAACCCAAATCTCGGTTGCAAGATCGATTCCTTATCTCCCTTCTTGTGCTTCCTGGATGCATCTCTTTTCGAGGGTTTTATCAACTATTTCCCCTCGCCTCTCCGATAGAGGCATATAAATAAAACTCGGTGGCGACTCTTCTGTCTTGCCCTTCTCTCCCTCTTTGAAGGAGGGGCATTTATTTTAGTCCCGATTTCTTTATCCAACTGAAAAAGTCCGGTAGAAGGTAGTTGGTGACTCTGCTGGGGAAATATCAATCTAGATTCTTTGGTTCCCTAAAAGCAAGTTTAGCCTAGTTTGGGTTGTTTTTCTTTCTTTGCGTGCACGGGGATTTATCCATTTATTCATTTTTTTCTGTATATATTACTTTTGTTACTAACCTATATATATATATATATATATATATATATATATATATATATATATATATATATATATATATATATATATATATATTCTTCGCTTGTTAGTCCAAAACCATGGCTCTGTGACGAAGAAAGAAAAATGTTACAATGGTAATTGTAATTTAAACCTTGTCTGAAAGACTCTCCATCCGAGTCTGAGAGATTGCTTAAGTTAGGAGAGGTTGAGTAGTATGTGTCTCCGGGGTTCCTTCCCCATGTAGGGCTATACGAGAACCTCACTTAGTGGTAGACTCTCTTAAGGGGATTGATGACCGTCGTGCTTTCAGCGTAAGCATCCTTTCCTTTATTAGAGTCTGTGACCCTAAGACCCCCTTTTTAGAACATTTAACCATGATCGACCTAGACCGATGGCCGCGTAGTATAGGTCCCCGGGGAGCTTTCCTCGCGAGGGTCAATACAAAGATCTCACTTAGAGTATATTACCTTGATGGAGCAGTCGCCTAGAAAGTAAATGGACATAAACGGATGACAGTCAAGGGAGACCATGACTCTAAGAGCAATGTATTACACCCCATTTATCAAAAGCCATAGACCTTGCAAAGTGAGAACCTTGGTTTGAAAAGCAGTTACTATTAAACCTCTTACTTCATCATGATGGTCCCAGACTTTGAACCCCATGCCTAAAGTTATGTGGAAATAATAAAAACCATTCATCCATTCATGCATTCATACATCATAAATTAATAAAGAAAAGATCTTAAGCGGTTCCGTTTGTTTAAACGCAGAATTACAAGACTTTTTACCTGCATAATTATGGATTTCTCAACAAGGAAAATCACCTCCACCTTCAGATTCAAGAGTCCAGATATCAACTCATTGAAGGTCCTTTGCTCAAGAGTAATATCCCTCAAGGACAATAAATTTAGAGCCAACTTTGGTAACATTGTAGATCTCCTAATCGAAAAAGTGGATTATGGTGCAATCACCATATTGGCCCAATACTATGATGTTCCTATGAGATGTTTCACCTTTCCAGGTTTTCAGATCTCCCTAACTTTGGAAGACCTTGAGAGACTTCTCAACAAACCAATAAAGGAATACAACAATTTCCCTAAGTTGGAAGAAGGATTTTGCTTATTTGAGCTCTCAACCATCCTGGCTATCAACGCTAACAATCTAGTGGCCAGTTGGGGATCAAAAGGTACCGTCAAAGGGATGAGTCAGAGATTCCTCAAAGCCCACGCTTGGGATATGATTAAAGAAGAACGGCCAGAGTTCTGCAACACAGCCTTAGCATTTTTGATACATAGAATTGTTTTATTTCCTAATATAGACAAGTTCGTGGATCATTTAGCGGTGGAATTCTTCTTTACCAAGAACCCAGTGCCATTTCTGCTCCATGACTTCTATCATGCCTTCCATGTAAGGCATGAGAAGAAATGAGGGACCTTCCTTTATTGTGCTCCCCTATTGCACTTATGAATGAGAGATCATATGCCTCAACGTGAACCTTTTGCTCAAAGCAACATGTCGTGGCCCCAATAGTTCGCATTTCTCTCTACCGGTTCAATTCATTGGTACAAGAGAGAATGTGAAACAAAGGACATCATTGTAAGATGTGGAGGATTCCCAAACGTCCCTCTGATAGGAACACAAGGTTATATCAACTACAACCCTGCACTCCTCAAGACACAATTGGGATACTCCATGCTAAGTCCTCATAAGGAACGAGACTTCATACCTTTCATCGTCATTACTGTGGACCCACTCAATTCAAATGTGAAGAAAGTGCGAAGAGCTTGGACAAGCATAATCCGGATTGACCAAGAGTGGAACAAAAAGAACATACTAGCCAAGGAACCCTACTTTGTGTGGGTAAAAGAGAGATCTAGGGTTGTCAATATGCCTTTCCTTTTTTACCCTTCTTCACTCTGTTGGTGCCCAAACCTGAGCCCATTATGCAAGAAGACATGGACAAGCTTACCAACAAAATACAAGAGCTTGAGTTGGAAAACACTCAATTACGAGTCCAACTCAACCATGCCAAGGAACACAACCACACCTTGGAAGATAAAGGTAAGTTGGTATGTGAGAAGTTTGCAACCAACAAGAATAGGCTAAGGTAAATTGAAGGCCAAAGAGTTTGGGTTGGTGGTGTTCTACAACGAGCCAATTCTGAGCCAGATGCTCGCAACAATCGTTTGGATAAAGTGTTCTGAACCATTATGGACCTTGAGAAGATAGTTGAAAGGTTTAATGCTATAAAGTAAGAGGCTGGAGAGGATTACGAAGCCCAAATCCTCGAGCTTAGGACCACTCTGAAGGAGTGTAAGGAACTCTTGTCTAAGAAACAACTGCAAAGGGAGAAGATTCACCAAAGCTTCTTACACGAGTAGTTCAACCTTAAATGATCTTGCAAGCAAATCAAGAACCTGAAATGGGAATCTACGATCAGGCATACGTGGAATTGTAAGACAACTGCAGATATTTGTTTTGGGTGTGATTATCCCTGCCAAATTCAAAGTCCCCGACTTTGAGAAGTACAAGGGAGTCAGCGATCCCAGAACCCACATTAGAGCCTAATGTCGGAAGATGGTCGTCTACTCTGACGACGACCGACTTTTGATGCACTTATTTCAAGATTCTTTAAGTGGAGTGTCCATGGATTAGTACATACAGTTTGAGGGTACCCATATTCTCACTTGGAGAGAAATGGACAAAGCGCACGCAGTTGCAGAATCTAATGCAGAGGTCTGAGAAAACCTTCAAGAAGTTTGCTCAGAGGTGGAGAGAGCCAGCAGCCAGAGTATAACCCATGTTGCTCGAATGTCAGCTGGTGGATATGTTCATGGGTAACTTACAAGGCCCATATCTCGACAGGATGATAGGAAGTACATCCCCAGGCTTCTCTGATCTGGTTTTGGCTGGCGAGAGAATCGAAAACATGATAAAGATGGGTAAAATCTAGAACTCTGTAAGTACTACGGGTGTGGTAAAGAAACCTTTTGTCGCGTATGGCAAGAAAAGAGAAGGAAAAACGGATGCAACAACAGTCATTTGTACCAGAACCCTAACATATTGTGTTCCCTATCAACAAGTAGCCGTTGTGGCTCTCGTTCAACAATCACAACAATAACCTTTCACTATTCATGTTCAACCTCAACAACAACAATGTTATCAGCAACCTCAACAATAACAACAACATTATCAACCACAACAACAACAATGACCACAATATCAGAAGCAGTAGCAGCAGAAAAGACAAAGAAGACCCGAAAGAAGGTTTGACCCAGTTCCAATGCCATATAACCATATTCTACCATATTTTTTGAGAGGATCACTCGTATAATTAAGGGAGTTGGGACCCCCTCCAGCAGGTCTTTCTCCCGGGTACGATGTGAATGCCCGTTGTGAGTTCCACTCTAGAGCTCCCAAAAATTCCATTGAAAATTGTAAGGCTTTGAAGTACAAAATGTAGGATTTAATTGATTCAAAGGCAATAGAGTTTGCGCCTAACGACTCGAATGTAAACAATAATTCCATTCCTCGTTACAACAGACGAATGTGAACATGGTAGAAATGGACAATGGACGAAGACTGATAACCTTTGTCGATGAATTGAAAACTCCACTCATCGAAATCAAGAACGTATTAATGAAAAGTGACACATTTCCAGTTTGTACAACAACTTGTGAACAATGTTTAATTGACCCGCAACACTGTGGAATTTTGAAGACCGCCATACAAAACCTGATGGACCAAGGGATTTTGTTAATATACTGCCCTTTGTTGAGACAGTTTTTAAGTGTCGGGTTTTGTTACTGGAATGCTCGCTGGGGACTCGCTAGAGCCTCGCCTAGCGAGTGAGTGCTGGCTGCACTTTTTCACCAAAACAGAATGAATTCGCTGCAGACTTCGCCATGAGCTCGCCTAGCGAATTAATTTGCTAATTTACTGGAGCTGTTCGCCAGGAGCTCGCCTAGCGAACCCATTCTTCGCCACAGCCTCGCCTAGCGAGCAGGCAGATGAAATGCTCCTTTGCTTTGGTTCCTTTGCCAATTCTCTTGTGTCTTTATTATCAATTAATTCATGCCTTTCCTGCACAATAACAAACACATCAAAGGCACCAAGCTTGTTTATCAATGTAACGCATTCCATGTAAAATAAATGTGATTTTGACAATTTTAGCAAGGCAAAAGAGTGAAAGATGCCCACATATGATAGCTCAAATAAGCACTTTTGGGCATCTAACAACTCTCCCCAACTAGATTCTTGCTTGTCCTCAAGCAAAGTATGCCTCTTGAAAGACAAGAGGATTTGCATAAAGAAACGGTTTCTCCGAAGTTGGATAAACGGCTCAAACACAAGCGAAATTCGCATATACAAGTTCCCAACGGTTTGAATAAAATAATACCTAGGAACTTAAACTTAAATAGCAATGCAAAATATTTATCTATCTACAACAATACTATTCTGAATGAATCATCCTATCTCTCCTCTTCGAATCAGGAATGAAGATTTTGCGCGTTTGCAACCGCGGGACTAATCTCACTCTCTAACAAATAATGAAGAAATCAAACAGATTCATACAATGTCTAATCAATTAAAAATGGTACTGTGGAAGCATAAAGATCACTAAGGGCTTTTCGGTTGAAGCTTGGTTAGGTTAACAAACAAGGGTCATTTCTAAGGCCATTGAAACGAAAGTGCCGATGCAAAAGAGACATTCACAGTAATATTCACACTACTCGACTTGTTTCATTTGTTTCTTATTTGTAACCTTCACAACACATATTCCACAACTCTATTTTTATTTTTTTCTTCCAAGCAAGCATTCATTTTCATTCTTTTATTTTTTGTTCTTTTCTTTCACATCATATATACAAACAGATGTTTCTTTTCTATATTTCCTATACATATATTTTTCTATGCTTGCTCGGTTTTTCTTTTCTTTTTCAAGAGTTGTGGTACTTACCAATTCTTTTTCGTTCTCCCCAACTTATTTCTTCCACACCCTAAGTGAATGCTCTTAACTTTTTACGGCAAAAGAACAATAATCAATTTTTTCCGGGTTGTAAAAAAAAGATTTTTGAGATCTCGCTTTATTTCAAGTCGAGATTCAACTGTTTAGGCTCAAAGGGGTTAACAAATACTCTCTCTGCTCACAGGTAAGTTGTTTTTGGATGTAGTTGTGCTCGAAAGAAAACAAGTGCCTTGATCATTTCTAATTGCTTCCACAATTTCACAATAATAAAAGACAAATAATGAATCACATGAATCAACAAAACTTATTAGAATCCAGCATTTAAGTGAACAATGGAGGTTTCCTCACAATTTGTGGTTTTAAGTTCTAGATGAAACATTCATTCAATTATGTTGCACAAAGACAATATTCAATTTACCAAAAAGAGTAAAGTTCCTAATGCATTCTAAAATTCTAGCCGACGGTAACCATGTACCTTGGCTTCATTCACTTGTTATTCTTATCATTGCCATCCAAGCTCGGATGCACCTTCATTGGGTACTTCTTGAGGAGCAACCAATCTAGAAGGGTTTGCCACTCATTCAACCAAAAATTTATTAAACACACAAAATTAAAAACAAACATAAATAACATTAACTGAAAAATAAAATTTTGTTCGTGGGGGACAAAACACCCCAATAGTACAACCCATGGTCAAAATACAAAATTCGAAAGTACAAATAAAAATGACATAATAAAAACTGAAATACAAATACTCAAAAACTTAACCCACAAAGGGCTCAGGACTCCTCTTCGCTACCGGCCTCAGAACCGGTAGCCTCATCATCAATATCATCATCATCAGCATCAGCTTCAGCTCCCACCCCCTCACCATAGACTGGCCTGTCCACAGGCCAATTAGCGTTAAGCATAAACTGCTCACGCGCTAACAATGCTCGAGCACCGGAGGGGTCATTACCTTGCAGCTCCAACCTCTGCATACTGTTATGCATATCAATCATAGCTCGTTGGGATGTTGCCATCCACTCAAAACTGTAGTCACAAACAGCCCTCAGGTACGGATCAAGTCCGGGAGAAGAAGCACTAGGACCATCAGCAGCCCGAGTACTTCCTGAGGCTGCACTGCCACCAGAAGTCTTAGCTCTACAGTACTTAGCCACATACCGATCATCAATTGGAGCCGGGATCCTAACCTGTCCACGAGACGGAAGTCTCACCCTAGCCTGCATACATAAGCTCATAATCAAACACGGGAAGGCCAGTGGGCAATTCACACGAGCCCCCGATTTCAGCCCACTCTCAACCACAGTCTTCAGCTCATTGGCGATTATCCTCGCCACATCAATCTCAACATTAGTGAGGATGGAATGGACATGTGCCACTGGGATCGGCACAGTAGAGGTGTGTGATTTGGGTTGGATGTTGGTTAAAACCAGAAGTAGAATCAGCTGAGCCATGGGAGTCATGTCCTCCCGGTGATATCTCACAGGAACCCCAGATGGGTTCGGCTCAACCGATCTCCCAGCCAAAAGCAGGTCGGTGGTAATGGCAGCGACGTCTCGATGAAGTCTGAGGTCGGTGTGGTACTGGTCTCTCTGATCAGCTCCCAGCTGGAGCGGTTCCCCTAGGATTCTGTTGATCGCATCCCGGTCAAAAGGAATAGTACGCCCGGCAACTCTAGAAACCCAAGTGAAGGGCTCGTCGTCGTCGGGCAGTGCGTTAGCATAAAACTCCCGCACTGTACCAATGTCATAATGCTCCAAGGGACTTATCAACCTATCCCACTTCTTGGCGTCTATCAACCCGGCGAAAGTTCGGTAAGTGCCCTGCGGGTTGATCAGAAAACGCCTCTCAGGAAGGATTTTTCGCTTCTCCAAAGCGATGTAACGTGCCGCTTGTTTCGGGCCTACAAACTTGTCGTGGTCGAATTGAATCGGCACGGTCCTGGAAGTAGTTGCATCTCCTTTTCTCTTCTTACCAGCTCCAGATCTAGACTCCATTCTGCAAAATATACAAAGAAACAATACACACCAACAAACAGATTAGCCATTAAAACAAAATTCAAAATACTGTCATGTTCGCTGCTGCTTCGCCTAGCGAAGTTGCAGCGAACGTTCGCCCCAGGTCGCCTAGCGAGCTGCTAGCGAACCTTACGGGTTTTGGGATTTTCTGCATTTTCAAAGATGTTTCCCCCAATACCCGTACACACAAGGTTCCCACAGCAAAACCCAATGATTTCTCATGATAATGAATTGTTCAATGCTATTGGGGATGCCTAATTTCATGGAAAACCTAAAGTAAAATTAAATCCCTAATTTGAAAACCTAAATGTACAACATTGCAAACTCCCAAAATTACATGCAACCTCAAGGTTCCCATACCACACTTATCCTTTTTACCATTCAAATTTGGAAATTAATAGTGCAACAAAAAGAAACATGTAATAGGGCAAACCTTTAGGTATACGGATTTGGAAAAGAGAAGTTAGGAGAGTTTGCAATTGGCGAAAGAAGCACGTGTCGGTGATAAAGATGCAACAGAGGGAGTTTGAGAAGCCACGCACGAAATCCTCAGCAGAGCCGTTCAGACAAATTTTTGAAGGTAGGGAAAAATGGCTCTGCTGAAGTGTTTAAATAGAAAACAGTACTGCAGCGCTCGCTGCTGCCTCGCCTAGCGAGCAGCTTGCGAGCATGCTCGCTTCTGCCTCGCCTAGCGAGCTGCAAGCGAGCATGACAGCAAATGCATTTGCAAATGCAGCACTTGCAAGTCATCCAGCCTTGTTTCGCACACTGTAACAGAATTCAACATGATACATAAAACAATAAATACTTACAATGTTGGGGTGCCTCCCAACTAGCGCTTGTTTAACGTCGGCTAAGCTCGACGGTGCGATGCTCACAGGGGAGCATCGAGCGGCTGAGCACAACTCTCGCGATCCACATGACCGCCGAGATACACTTTCAATCGTTGGCCGTTCACGGTCCAACTGTCTTTCTCGTCCATGTCTTCAATGATAATGGCCCCGTACTCTTTTACTTCTTTCACCCGAAATGGCCCGGACCATTTCGATTTCAACTTCCCGGGAAACAACTTCAACCGGGAGTTGAACAATAGGACCAATTGTCCGGGCACAAATTCTTTGGTACGGATCTTCTTGTCATGATACTTCTTTGCTTTTTCCTTGTACAACCAACTTGAGTGGTATGCGGCATTGCGCATCTCCTCCAACTCAAGTAGTTGTACTTTCCTTTTGTTACCGGCCAACTCATGTTCAAAATTTAGAAATTTTAGGGCCCACAAGGCCTTGTGCTCCAATTCAACCGGCAAATGGCAAGTTTTACCAAATACCAATTGAAACGGAGTTAGGCCAATTGGAGCTTTAAAGGCCGTACGGTAGGCCCATAATGCTTCGTCCAATTTTTGGGACCACTCTTTTTTAGAATTAGACACGGTTTTTTCTAGGATTCTCTTAATCTCTCGATTAGAGACCTCCGCTTGCCCGTTAGCCTGAGGGTGGTACGGAGTTGTCACCCTATGCGACACACCATAATGTTTTAGAATTGTTTCCAAAGGTGCATTGCAAAAGTGTGACCCTCCGTCACTTATCAACACTCGGGGTGTTCCAAAACGGGAAAAGATGTTTTTCTTTAAAAATTTTATCACCGTTTTGGCATCCGCCCGAGGTGAGGCAATCGCCTCAACCCACTTAGAGACATAATCAACAGCTACAAGCATGTACTCATTCCCGTAAGATGGTGGGAAAGGTCCAACAAAATCTATGCCCCAACAATCGAACACTTCCACTTCTTGGATATTTTGGAGAGGCATCTCATCTCTCTTACCTATCCCACCACTTCTTTGGCAACTGTCACAATTTTGCGCATGGGTATGTGCGTCTTTGAAAATAGTTGGCCAATAAAATCCCGATTGAAGAATTTTTGTGGCCGTTCTAACCCCATTATAATGTCCGCCATAAGGCGAGTTGTGACAATGCCAAAGGATGCTCTGGGCTTCATCACCAGTTACGCATCTCCTTAACAGGTTATCGCTACCCAACTTAAACAAGTATGGGTCATCCCAAACATAATACTTCGCATCCGAAAGGAACTTCCTCTTTTGGTTCGAAGTTAGGTCGGCCGGCACACAACCACTAGCCTTGTGGTTTGCAAAGTCTGCAAACCACGACCTAACTTGAACCTTAAACAATTTTTCATCAGGAAATTCTTCCCGGATTTCCTTTTCAGATGCGGTAACCTCGACATTCACCAAGCGGGATAAATGATCCGCTACCAAGTTTTCCGACCCCTTCTTGTCTTTAATTTCGACATCGAATTCTTGTAACAAGAGGATCCAACGGATGAGCCTTTGCTTCGAATCCGGCTTGGTCAGCAGATATTTAATCGCCGCGTGGTCGGTGTACACCACGACTTTAGACCCTATAAGATAGGACCTAAACTTTTCTAGCGCATACACTATTGCGAGTAGTTCTTTTTCCGTTGTGGCATAATTTATTTGAGCCTCGTTAAGAACCTTACTCGCATAATGTATAGCATGAAAAGTTTTGTCCTTTCTTTGGCCAAGTACCGCTCCAACGGCATAGTCACTCGCGTCACACATTAGTTCAAAATTTTCATTCCAATCGGGAGCGACTATTATTGGAGCGGTAACCAATTTTTCTTTTAAAACCTCGAAAGCTTGCAAACAATCGTCGGTGAAGAGAAATACCTGATCTTTGGCGAGTAAATTGCTCAAAGGTTTAGCCACCTTTGAGAAGTCCTTGATGAAGCGCCGGTAGAACCCCGCGTGCCCCAAAAAACTACGGATGCCCTTCACATTGACCGGAGGGGGTAATTTTTCAATTACATCAACCTTAGCTCTATCCACTTCAAGCCCCCTTTTAGAGACTTTGTGGCCTAGCACAATCCCCTCGGTCACCATAAAGTGACACTTTTCCCAATTTAGCACCAAATTAGTCTTCACACACCTTTCCAACACCGTCTTCAAATTTGCCAAGCATAGACTAAACGTCCCACCAAACACCGAGAAGTCATCCATGAAGACTTCCATTGTTTTCTCTATTAGATCGGCAAAAATAGCTTGGACACATCGTTGGAATGTCGCCGGCGCATTGCAAAGCCCAAAAGGCATTTTTCTGTATGCGAACACTCCAAACGGACACGTGAAAGCCGTCTTCTCATGATCAACCGGGTCAACCGCAATTTGGTTGTACCCGGAGTAGCCGTCTAAAAAACAGTAGTATTGTTGGCCCGATAGTCTTTCAAGCATTTGATCCATAAATGGGAGTGGAAAATGGTCCTTACGAGTCGCGGTATTCAACCGTCTATAATCTATACACATTCTCCACCCCGTTGCAACTTTAGTCGGGATCAATTCGTCTTTGTCATTACGGATTACGGTCATTCCACCCTTCTTCGGAACCACGTGCACGGGACTAACCCACGGACTATCCGAGATCGGGTAAATCATTCCCGCATCCAAAAGCTTCACCACTTCCTTTCTTACAACCTCTTTCATTGTAGGATTTAAGCGGCGTTGTGGTTGAGCCACCGGCTTGAAATCCTCCTCCATCAAAATCTTGTGCATACAATAGGATGGACTAATTCCTTTAAGATCGGAAAGAGTCCAACCCATAGCTTCTTGATTGGTTTTTAGCACAATGATTAGACGGGCTTCTTCTTCTTTTGTCAAAAGGTTGCTTATGATGACCGGCTTTGCCTCGGTCTCATCTAGGAACACATATTTCAAAGTCGAAGGTAACTCTTTTAATTCAATTGGCGCTTTCTCGTCAATTACCTCCTTCTTCAAATTTTCTTCCTCTACTTCCCACGGTTGTAGGTCTTCCAAGCTATCAAGTTCCTTCAAACATTCCTCAAGAGCTAGCTCCTCTTCAACAGTGAAAACCTCCAATGAGTCGTCGAGAGCTAACTCCATAGGAGATATCTCGTGAATATGCTTTGAAACTTCCATAATAGCGTCTTCGATCACATCGATGCGAAAGCTATCATTTCTGTCTTTGGAATGCTTCATCGCCTCGAATAGATCAAATGTGACCTCCTCATTTTGAACACGCACCTTCATTAAACCGTCATCAACATCAATCATCATTCTTGCGGTCTTCATGAATGGTCGGCCCAATATGAGCGGAGCATCATCATCTTCCTCCATATCAATTACAATAAAATCCACCGGGAAAAAGAATTTGTCGACCTTCACCAACACATCTTGGGCTACGCCATGAGGATGGGTCGTCGACTTATCCGCCAATTGTAATGTCATTCGGATGGACTTAATCTCGATGTTGCCAAGCCTCTTGATAATTGACAAAGGTATAAGATTTATGCTCGACCCCAAGTCAATTAGTCCCTTCCCGACATAAACGTCACCAATCTTAACCGGCAATGTAACTCTTCCCGGATCAACCTCTTTCTTAGGAAGTGTCCTTTGAATGATGGCACTACAGCTCGCATCAAGGACGATGGTCTCCGGTTCCGTATACCTCCGCTTTTTGATTAGTATGTCCTTCATGAATTTGGCATACTTTGGCATTTGTTCCAAAGCTTCAGCAAACGGAATGTTAATTTGTAATTGCTTAAAAATATCCATGAACCGGGCGTAATGCCGTTCATTTTCCCTTTTGGAAGGGGCATGAGGGTAAGGAAGATTTTGGACCGGAGTAGCGCTCACTACCTCCTTTCCCTTTGCAATTCTAGCACTTTTCCATCTAGGCTTCTTCACTACCTCCCTTATTACCTCATCACTTTTATTTTCCTCACTCTCCACACCTTTCTCTTTTTCAACTTCACCATTATTTTTATTCTTTTCAACTACTTCCTCATCACTCCACACTCCTACTTCACCGTCAACATTTTCATCCACTATTTCCTCCTCAATCTCCTTCTCTTTCTCTCTTTTTTCACTCTCCACTCTTTTTTCATTTTCACTACCCAACTCCCTTCCACTTCTCGTCATAATCGCCTTACAATGCTCCTTAGGATTTGTTTGCGTATTAGCCGAAAAAGAAGGACCGGTTTGTTGTTCAGCGAGTTGCTTGGCAAGTTGCCCAACTTGAGTTTCAAGATTTTTTATGGCCGCGTCATTACTCTTTTGATTGGCCATTGACATTTGCATGAATTGCGTCAATGTCTCTTCCAATTTAGAATTGACTACCGGCGGTTGTTGAGATTGATACGGATTTTGGGGAGGATTTTGACGGCTAGAAGAACCACCTCCATAACCTTGGTTATGATAATAGTTGCTTCTAGGTTGGAACCCTTGGTTCCCTTGGAATTGTTGTTGTTGTTGTTGTTGTTGAGGGTGCGGTTGATAAGGTTGTTGTTGTCTTGGTTGATAGTCCCGTTGATTGGCCATGTAATTTACTTCGTCAAAACCGGGAGGTGGACAAAATCCAGTGTCATGTTCACCTTTACAAAGTTCACAACAAGCTATTTGTTTAGCTTTTGACGGTTCTCTTAACTCTTTGATTTGTTGCGTTAAGAGTTCCACTTGTTGTGAGATGAGCTTGTTTTGGGCAAGTATGGCATCATTCGTCCCTAACTCAAGCACTCCCGCCTTCTTCAAAGAATTTCCACGACTTTGACTTTGAAGATCATTCAAAGCCATACGGTTGATAATGTTTGTGGCTTCTTCGGCACTTTTTGACATCAACGAGCCACCCGAGGTGGCATCCAACAACGTCTTACAGTTTGGTTGAAGTCCATTTCTGAAGATATGGATTTGAGTTAATTCATCAAATCCATGCCCTTTGCATTTCCTAAGCATGGACTTGAATCTCTCCCACGCTTCATTCAAAGATTCACTGGTTCCTTGAGAAAACACCGAGATGGCCGTCTTTGATTCCATGAATCGGTTATGAGAGAAAAATCTTTCAATGAATTTCTCTTCTAACACGTTCCAGTCGGTCATTACGGCTGGTGTTTGATCGAGATACCAATCCTTTGCTTTACCGAGCAAAGCGTGAGGAAATAAACGTCTGAACAACGGAAGCTCCTGAGCCTGATCCACTCCGGCAGCCAATGCTATCTCATAGAATTTTGTGAGAAAAGCAAATGGGTCTTCATGGTCCATTCCGGTGAATGGACTCCCATACAATAAATTCAGAGTTCCCGTCTTCATCTCAGCTTGCCTTCCAGTTTGGTTGGCAAACTGAGCGGTGTTCCTTGGACTGTTGATACATGGAGTAGAAATCGGTGGTGGTGGTTGTGGCTCCATGTTTGGTACGAATGGGTGTGGATTTGTGGTTGAAGAACTTTCTCCTTGCTCTTGGCGTTGCCTAGCCTGTTGCCTCCTACGTCTTGTTTTGCTATTGAGCCTCCTTGCGGTTCTCTCGATCTCAGGATCAAAAAGAAGTTCGTCCACAGGGATTTTCCCTCGCATAAAACGTAAGCTGCACACTAAACCAAACAAATTACAAGCACAAGTCAAAAATTCACAAGCTAAAACTTAAACAACCAATGCGATGCTCGCAATATCAATTTACAATCCCCGGCAACGGCGCCATTTTGTTGAGACAGTTTTTAAGTGTCGGGTTTTGTTACTGGAATGCTCGCTGGGGACTCGCTAGAGCCTCGCCTAGCGAGTGAGTGCTGGCTGCACTTTTTCACCAAAACAGAATGAATTCGCTGCAGACTTCGCCATGAGCTCGCCTAGCGAATTAATTTGCTAATTTACTAGAGCTGTTCGCCAGGAGCTCGCCTAGCGAACCCATTCTTCGCCACAGCCTCGCCTAGCGAGCAGGCAGATGAAATGCTCCTTTGCTTTGGTTCCTTTGCCAATTCTCTTGTGTCTTTATTATCAATTAATTCATGCCTTTCCTGCACAATAACAAACACATCAAAGGCACCAAGCTTGTTTATCAATGTAACGCATTCCATGTAAAATAAATGTGATTTTGACAATTTTAGCAAGGCAAAAGAGTGAAAGATGCCCACATATGATAGCTCAAATAAGCACTTTTGGGCATCTAACACCCTTCCATGATTGAATAAGTATCTACTCTCTAAATGTCGTATGATGAAGTTCCACCTTTGTAGATTACATACAATCTTTCTTAGATGACTCTCTTAGTAGCTCCCACCACTCTGATGGTAATAACAGTCCCAACATTGTTTCCTTACAACGACACAAAGGAAGATCCTTGGGTGTATGACTCCACAATATATATCTATGTCCAGAAGATGCAAGAAAAGCCAATGACGTCTACCAAACCAATAATCAGTATAGCCAGGACCAGCAGAGTCACTAGAAACGGCAGGATATTCGCTCTCACATCTCTCCCAACTGACAATAGCGGTCCTTCGACCCAAGACAAAGGCAAACAAATTGATAATGCCTAGCAGAGGCAGGATTCTCTACCAACCAATGAGGTAGACAAATTCTTGCGTATCATAAAGAGAAGTGATTATCAAGTGGTTGAACAACTCAATCAAACTCCACCAAAGATCTTTATGTTGTCTTTGCTTATGTGCTCTGAAGCATATCACGATGCCTTGGTCAATTTCCTAAAAGCTGCTCACGTACCACAGGAAATCTCCATGTGCCAATTCGAGGGAGTGGTCAACAACATAAATATCCGTATGAGTCTAGGGTTCAATGATGAAGACTCTCCACTGAGGGAAGGAACCATAACAAAGCCTTACACATCTCCATTGAGTGTGTAGATATTGTGCTATCAAGAGTCTTGGTGGATACTGGTTCCTCTCTCAACATGATGCCCATGAGTTCTCTTGCAAAACTAACCATTGAAGGACTCGTGATGAAACTGTATGAGCTAGTAGTAAGGGAATTTGATGGGTTGAGACGAACCATAATTGGTGAAGTAGATATTCCCATAAAAATTGCCCCCCATACTTTCTTGATTACCTTATTTGTGATGGACATACACCTAGATTATAGTTGCTTACTTGGAAGACCATGGATACATTCGATCAGAGCAGTTACTTCAATGCTCCATCAAAGGCTAAAATTTGATCAACAATAAACTGGTAGTTGTGGAAGGTGAAGAGGACATTATAGTGAGCCATATGGCGTTGTTCTGATATATATAAGGAGAGGGGGAGTTAAAGGAAATCCCATTTCAGTTGTTTGAAATTGTGAATGTTGAAATGGTTGGCCCTATAAGGGATAAATTAAAAAATGCTGAATTTCTAATGGCCTCCCTCAAGGATGATTTGACTGTCATAAGTAATGGACAACATATAGGATGGGGAAGAATGCTTGAGTTGCCTAACAACAAGAACCACTCGGGATTGGGATAAAACTCCCAAAACTTGAAGAAGACAATGCCAATAGATGAAAAGGGACAATTTCTCCCATTATCAAAGTACTTCTCAAGTGTAGGGCATCTTGTAGATGGCCATGTTTGTGCCTTTGAAGAGGTTGATGAAGCCGAAGATGTGGGATTGATCTTCAAGAAGACTAAAGGAAGAGGTGTTACCAATTGGAACGTGTTGGAATTACCCGGAGTGAGAATGATCGAGAAGTAATTTTTCTTGTTTTTGTTTTTCCTTAATGAATCAAAAGAACCCATGTCGTGCCCAAGGCATGGGGGAATCATTTGTAGGGTCTCCGTTGAATTTCCTTTTTATCAAATTAATGAAAATCACCATATTTCGCATTCAAATTTGTGATCTTTGTCTTTCCTTTTATATTTTCACTAAAATAAAAAAATGGCAATGTTTTTCTTTTTCTATAAAGTTTTTCAAATCATTTTTCTTCTTTTCATACAAATAAAACCATGAACCTTAAATCATGCAGATAACCCTTGGTAACCACCAATAACAACTCTACTATGATCCCATATGACTTCGACAATCCAATTAATCACGTTGACGAAGACTGTGATGAAGATTGTGAACAGCCTGAAGAGTTAGCACGATTACTCAAACAATAGTCAAAGGTCATCTAACCACATGGGGAATCAGTGGAAGTAGTCAACCTTGGTACGAGCGAGGAAGCTAAAGAGGTCTGAGTTGGCTCACCTCTACAAGATAAGGTGAAGACAAAGCTGATCAAACTTTTGCAAGATTACATGGATGTGTTCACATGGTATTACCAAGACATGCCAGGCCTCGATATTGATATCATGATCCATCATCTACCTCTCAGAGGAGAATGCCCTCCCGTGAAGAAAAATCTAAGAAGGACTCATCGTGACATGGCTATGAAGATCAAGGAGGAAGTGAAAAAACAACTCAATGCCGGTTTTTGAGCAGTTTCCAACTATCCCCAATGGATCACCAATATTATGCGCGTACCTAAAAAGGATGGAAAAGTAAGGATGTGTGTGTATTATAGATATTTGAATAGAGCGAGTCTCAAAGAAGACTTTCCACTACCCCATATTGACGTGCTAATGGATAACACCGCTCAATTCTCTATTTTCTCCTTCATGAACAGATTCTCCGATTACAACCAGATCCGGATGGCTCTAGAATATATGGAGAAGACTACATTCATAACCACATGGGGAACCTTAGGTTACAAGGTTGTTCCCTTCAGACTAAAGAACGTTGGTGCAATTTACCAACGAGCCATGGTCACACTCTTTCATGATATGATTCATAGAGAGATCAAGGTCTACATTGACGATATGATCGTCAAATCTCAAACCGAAGATGAGCATCTTATCAATCTAGAGAAGCTATTTGAACGATTAAAGAAATTCAAGTTGAGGCTTAATCCCAACAAATGCATATTCAGAGTAAGATCTGGCAAGTTGCTAGGTTTCATCATCAACCAAGGTGGCATTGAGGTAGATCCTGAGAAAGTGAAGGCCATACAAGATATGCCTGCACCCAAAACTGAGAAGGAAGTCCAAGGATTCCTAGGTAGATTGAACTACATTGATAGATTCATATCTCACCTTACGACCACTTGTGAGTCAATCTTCAAACTTCTTCGAAAGGATCAAGTTGTCATTTGGAACGACGATTGCCAAAATGCTTTTGAGAAGATAAAGGGGTACTTACAAGAACCTCCTATCCTGATGTCTCATGTACCTGGCAGACCTTTAATCATATACCTTAGCATTCTTGAAGGATCTATGGGTTGCATCCTAGGCTAACATGACGAGACTAGTAGGAAAGAACACATAATATATTACTTAAGCAAGAAGTTCACGGATTGCGAGATTAGATATTCAATGCTTGAAAAGACTTGTTGTGCACTTGCTTGGTCTGCCAAACACCTAAGACAATATATGCTCACTCATAAAACACTATTAATCTCCAAGATGGACCACGTCAAATACATCTTCGAGAAGCCTTCTCAAACCGGTAGAGTAGCCAGTTGGCAAATGGCTTTAACCGAGTATGACATCCAACATGTCACTCAAAAGGTCATCAAAGGGAGTGTACTGTCTGACTATTTGAAAAATCAACCCTTGGAAGACTACCAGTCTATGCGCTTTGAATTCTCCAACGAGGACATTATGCTGATTAGAGACTCCAACATACCCGAACCCAAGGAAGGATTTGAACCAGGATCTCAGTGGACTCTTATATTTGATGGAGCTTCTAATGCTCAGGGAAATGGCATTGAGGCAGTCATCACCTCCCCAACTGGCTTTCATTTACCCTTCACCATAAGGTTGTGCTTCGAATGTACCAGGAATATGGAAGAATACGAGGCATGTATCTTCGGCATTGAAGCTGCAATTGATCTTAGGATAAAAATTATCAAAGTTTACGTAGATTCAACCTTGGTCATTATCCAAGTCAAAGGAGATTGGGAAGCCCGAGAGCACAAGCTCATTCCTTACATAGAACATTGTCGCATCGCGCGAAAAACCGGCGGGAAAAGAAAGAACAACAGAGCCGCCACCGTGCGTTATTTATCCCAAAAGAGGGAAAGGAAACGCTCAGAGTAAACCTGGGAAAGAACGTGGTCTCGCGACCAAAGAGAATGGGTTCGGGAGTCGGTTATGCGAAGGGAAGGTATTAGCACCCCTACGCATCCGTAGTACTCTACGGGATCCACGCACGCTAGAAAGGAAATTGGTTGCTAAACACTGCTCAAATATTCACACACACACTGGCTGAAAGAAAGGAAAGAAACTGACTGAAACTGAACTCGGCAGGACGTCGCATCCTGGGCCTACTTAGTCTATCAGGCTTAGACATCAGAGTCCAAGTAGTTCGGACTGGGGAGACAAAACATGCTCGCTAGGATGTCGCATCCTATGCATACGTATCTTCTCGGACGAGAGAAGAATCAGAGCATTCGTAGCTCGGCTGACACGCACACAAACAAACTAGACAAAGGCAAACATGGAGCCTGAATGCCAATTGTTGGACTTACATCAGCATCCGAACCAAAACACACACAGAAAGGCAAACGTGGAGCCTGAATGCCAATTGCTGGACTTACATCAGCATCCGAACCAAAACACACACACACTGGAACCCAAATGCCACTCGATGGACTTACATCGGCTTCCAAGCACACAACAACACAACAGGTTGATAGGGAGTCGGGGACTCAGCCTATAACCGTCAAGCACGCATTCAAACAAACAGACAACAAATTGCTAAGGAATCAGGCACTCGAGCCTAGCAACTGTCAGACAACACACACAAAAGAAAGAAAGGGCGCCCGGAGAGATCAGCTCAATCTCCTGCCTACATACTTCATCTGGTATGAAGATCAGGGCGATGTAGTTCCCCTACGCAGGGATAAAGGACTAGCCTAACCAGATAACAGAGGGAGACACAACTCTAGGGAGACTACGACTCGAGCCTAGATGTTGTCATGCAAAATCAACCCTAAGTTATGGTTTCTAGCTAAATGGCACAAGGGCCAACCTATCCTAAGTATGGCTCACACAGGAAGCAAGCCACACACACACTTAACTTGCACAGGGAGCAAGCCAAGTAAAACCTACTTGCACAGGAAGCAAGTCTAAACTAATCCTAACTTGCACAGGAAGCAAGTCAAACTATCCTAACTTGCACAGGAAGCAAGTCAAACTATCCTAACTTGCACAGGAAGCAAGTCAAACAATCCTACAAGCACAGATAGCACACGCTATACATAAACAAGCGGCTCAAACAAGGGTTAGGTTTTAGTCAAGGGGTCATATCAACCTCAACAAACAAACCTCTGGAATGGGGTGAGTGTGCTCTTAACCTTGCCATTGAGGGGCTAAGGTGAAGCAGATGAAAGGATGGAGTGAGGATGAGACCTCACAGCTCTTATCCCTGGCCTGGGAGAGCTCAAGACAAGAATGTGTGGGTTCAGAAAGTGGGAACCCTTCTACACATTAAAACTGACTCAACTGTACAGTTGTACAAGATCTTGGGTTTGTATCTGCAATGCATCAACACAGTGGTGTGAGCAAGGCAGATGACACACTGAATAGTGGGGGATAGATTGCATATCCCTACCTTCCACCAATTGCCTCTTCACTTAGGAGGACTTTGACTCTATGCAAGGACAAAGTTAAACATCCACAAACATTGCCTCTTAAGGAGGACTTCAGACAGTTGCCTGGCCAAGTAACAAGCCAGGTCTTCCAGACTACATGAAGTAAAAGAGACATACCTCAATGCAAATTGCTTATACAAGCAAAGCAAAGCAAAAAGTTCACAAGGAACTAAGCAACTAAAGCACCTGAAACAGTCAAGCAGATGTTAGTATGCAACTTCAAACAAAACAAACAGAAACAGAAACCAACAGTCAATTGGAGGCACATGGATGTGCAAGGCACAAGGCTTAAGGCATGTGAGCCAAGCCACCTACAAAACAAGGGGGTTAGATAACAATATTCAAGCAAGCTCAATCAAAAAAGAATTGGCTACAATGGCCACTTGATGGTCAACCTGAAATCACAAACTCAAAGGTGAGTAACAGGACCACTAGGGCAAGCCTAGGGTCAAAAGTGAATGAGAAAGTTCAAACAGCAAGGGATAAGTATCCAAAATCATGTTCAAACGATTAGGAAACAAAACCAATTGGATTCACATCCATACCAATCACTATCATCATTTCATGAACCAATTAGGTCAAAGTAGGGCAAACAGAAATCCATAAAAGTCAACAGAAAGACTTGACTCAAAACCAATCTAAACATCCTCCAAAAATCACCAAATAAATCATGATCAAACCCAACACATAGCATGGTAAGCATGTCAAATTTCATCCCATTTGGGCAAGTGGAAGGCAGTCAATGAAAATAAAGAAGTCAAAGCCATTTTGAACATGCTCAATGAAGTCAACCAAACATGCATCAACTTAGAAAAATCATAAGTCAAGAATGGTGTATGATAAATGAATGGGACTAAAGCCATGGCCAAGATGAGAATGCCTAGTTATCTCATGTAAAATTTCATGTCCATCTAATAAAGTATGAGAATTTCACAAATGAAGTGGGAACATGTGTCACACAAAGTCAACATTTGACTAGGCAGGGAAGAAAAATCTCAAACAAATGGAAAATAGTTCAATTAAATCCAAGAAAATTCACATGTAAACTAGACATACAAGGGACCATTCATGCAAAATTTGGAGTCATCTGGATGTGGGGAAGTGTGTGAACAAAAATTGTGAAAATGCATGATCATGGTATGACACCAAATGCAACACATGACTTCAAAAAATCATAACTCTCAATACACAAATGATAAATGCACAAACTTTATATGGAAATGAAGGTCAATGTGTCTAGTTTTACCACAAAAAATTTCAAGCTCATTGGATGCAACATGACAATTTCACAAAAGGAATGGCACAATGTATCATTTTGGCATACATGTCAAGAAAATAATTATCATTAAAAATCCAGCCAATGGAAAATTAATTAAAAATCATGATTAAATAAAGGACACATTCATGAATATGAGGAAAAAATTTCAAGATTTTTGGATAAAAATTGAATCGAAAATGAATTATGGAAGTTTGATGAATAATTGATGAAATATTGAACATGAAAGCATGGCATGAGGGTCAAACATAAGTCAACGGGTGGCAAAGCTGTAAATAAGCATGCCACTTATCAAAACGACTGAGTTTTGGAGGGGCACAGGAAATGTTCCTATTGGCTCTTTTTCAATGGAATAGTGACTTGAGCAACCACAGCCAATAGCACTTGAGTTTTCTGGTTTTTTTCAAAAAAGAACTTAGGGTTTAAGCATGGCAACATGTGATCATCAACATCAAAATCGTGTTTGATAAAATTTTCCAGAAATCCCAGATAAATACATAGACATGACCAGCAAGGCAAGGTGAACAATCAATCCAACATTAATTTTCCACGAATCATCAACATGTGAATGAATCGGGCAAAAAAGCAAAAACATCAAACTTTGGCTTATGAACAAAAGATTCCAGAAATGACTAAATGACATACCAAAAGGTTCATCCAAACATAGTGAATACAAATCCATCAATACTCTTCAGTATAACACAGCATGGCAGTAGAATCGAGCAAAAAAGAAAATGTGCATAAAACTTATTTTCCAAATTTCTTGCAAGTTAAACAACCAATTCATGTGAGACAAAGTATAACTTCTTTAGCAAGCTAAGACCTATGCTAATCATGTGGTGGTTTGGCAAGAGAAGGCAATCGAAATCTTACCAATAATGGTGCAAGCTGATGATGCAGTGATTATTTGGCCAAGGCAAGCTCGAACAGATGGTGATTTGGACTTCTAATGGTGAATGGTGAAGGTAACTTGCCTCAAGAATGCTTAACTTTGCTCCCCTTTAGCTCCACCATGGTTGATGCTTGGTAGAAACAGTTGAAGAAATAAAGTTGTTACAGCAAGAACACAAGGCTTGCTATGGTCTCCAAATGCTGCTTGTATGATTGCTGAACCAAGGCTTGCTTGAATGTTTGAAGGATTTGGCCAGAAAAGTTCTTATGGCAAGATGCAAGATGAGAGTGTAATGCAGGGTCTTGGTTTGTGGCAGGTTTGTGAAGAGATGGCCAAGGGTGTTTTGCTTGCTGCAGGAAATGTTGGTAACAAGTTTTGAAAAAATGCAAGTGCCAACTGAATGTAGTTAGTCTAACATGGTGAAGAGTTAAGGGAAATGCAATGGCTAGGTCTGAGTTGGTTGTTTGAGGAAATGCAAGGCATAAGGCTTAGCAAAATGCAAGTGAGGTTTGGCAAAATGCAAGGTTGGTTGGTTTTTCTGTTAGGTTGGTCTATGGTAGATTTGCAGGCCATGTTAGCAAGGCAAAGGTTAGGAAGATAAGTGAAGGTTGTTTGTGGTATGCTGTTTGTGTTTGGATAGAGTGAATGAGATGCTAAGGCCAAGGACCAAATGTAGGGTTTTTAGAAGCAAAGCAGGGTGTCTGCAGTTGAATGGTGCTGCTGGTTTGGTTCAATGGGAGTTTGGACTGAAAATGCCAAGACAAACTGACTGCAGCCCTTGGATTTTGTGAATTTAGCAATGCAGGTTTTTTTGCTCTTCTTCAGTTTTTTACAGGTTTTGGAATAAGTGGCCAAGTGAAATGAATTTTTGTGTTTTTTAATGGCAAGGCAATGTTGGTTCTTTGTGGTTTGGTATTGTTATGTTGGTTTGTTAGGTGATGTTTGAAACCATTGTGTTCTAGACAGAAAAAATGGCCAAGTGAGCAAGGGCTTTGGTTGGAGCTGCCATGACAGAAAGTATTGGTTTTGTTCCCCTGCTGCCAGTGAGAGTGGTTTGGTTGGTCTGCTGTAGAAGTTGGACAGAAAAATTCAAGAATGCCAAGAGCAAGGCAAGGTTGAGAATGAGGGAGTGAGTGAAGGTTTTTGTTTGTGGTAATGGCCTTTTTTTTCTTTTTGACCGTGAATGCAAGTGAGGGCAAGGTCTTTAGCAGTAAATGCAAGTGGCAGGTGAGTTGAAGTGAGTGTGGTTTGCTGTAGCAGTGTTTTTGTTCTTAGCCATTGCCAAAGTCCTCTCCCTGCTGCAGTATGTTGCTACTGTCCTATGTTGACAGAAAAAATGCTTGTACTCTGCTGCATTCAATATGGCATGGTATGGTTTTAGCATTTGCCAAGGGTTTGTGGTTGCTTCAATTGAATTTCAAAAGGACAGAAAAATGTACAATGCCTGCTGGACAGTACAAGGCCAGGTCAGGTTTTTGAGCAATATTAGGCTTCATACTGCATTTCCATTGACAGCAGACCAAACATCTCCATGCTGTTTGCTGTTGCTTCAATTTTGAGGAGGAAAATGCTCAGTCAAAATGAATGAAGCCCCTTTGGTTTTTTTTCATTATGTTTTGACAGAAAATGAGTTTTTTTATCAAGTCACAAACAAGGCCAAGTTAGGTTTGGTTCATGGTGAGTCTTGCAAGTGAGAAGGGTTTCTTTGGGAATTCTTTTTACAGAAAATTGCAATATGCCAAGTCCTCCATGAATGAGTTCTACCTGTTCTTTTTTGTTGTGCCAGCTTTCTTTTTTGTATCCAAAATGACAGAAAAAGTATGTTATACCATGCTGCTAGGTCTGCTTTTGGACAGTACACATTAAGGTGTGGAAGCATGGATGGATGGTTGCAAAGTACCTTCACTTTCCAAATCTCAAGCAAGTGAGGCATGGCTATATGTACAATGGGTTAGCTGCATAATGAGGCTCTAAGGACAGAAGAAATGCTGCATAATTGCTGTCCTTTTGAGGTACAAGGCAAAGCATGGACAAGTATGGTGCAAGTATGGTTAAATGGTACTTTTCTTATAATTCAAGCAACCAAGCAATATTCACATGTTCTGCATAATTTGGCTTTGCAAACACACTTAAAATGATATTTATGAGCTGTCCCAATTGGCCAAATGCTGAAAAAATGTTTGAGTCAAAAAGTCAACTCTTGGTCAAACTTTGAATTTAAATGAAAAAGGTCCAAAAATGCCATTTTGATTGGTAAGGTTTTAGGTCATGAAATTTATATTTTTGGAAAGAGGATGAAAAATGTGGTTTGTAGGAAAAAAACCCCACCAAATTTGGCCAAACGGTTTGGGAGATATGGCCCTTTGAAGTTCAAGATTTTCTGAAATCGATTCGATCATAACTTGCCAACCACACATGGGAATTGGGAGTTCTAGGACTTTTTGGAAATGGGAGAACAAGATCTTCAACTTTCATGTTGGGCAAAAATTCATTTGAGGCTTGTATCACAATGTAAGTTTGAGGATCAAAACTTTCCATTTTTGGTAAGTTTCAGTTACAGGCCCAGTTTCCGTTTTGGGAAATTCATGATCTGGCTTCAAATTCTTCCATGATGGTGTTTGGCATGATATATGATGACTATTTGGACATGAATGAACTCCCACAAACCAATTCCAGTCATCAAATCTCTGATTAAATGGACAGTTGACCAACAGTTGACTATTAGGGTTTCTGACTGATTATGCATTGACTGATGGCTTCCAAGCCCTAATTCCTTGAGGACTTGACTTCAAGTGATGTCTCAAGTTTGTATGAACTCTTGATTATTGACCATGGTGCCCAAATTCCACAAGAATGACCACCATCCATTGCTTTGACTGACAGTTGACTTTTTTAGGGTTTTTGACTGTCTGTGCATGAACTGATGACCTCTGAGCCTTCAATCCTTGACCAAAATGCTTCAAATGGATCCCCAAGTCATGTGAACTTGTTGGACAAACCCCAAGGCCTTGGTTCAAATGAGAAATTCCTTTGCTTGCTTGGTTGACTGATCAGGAGATTAGTTTGACCTACTTTCTGATTGCTTGCTCTTGAGGCAACTGAGGGACAATGCAAATGCTATGCAATGGATCATGATATGCTATGACCTAATATGAAAATGTATGCATAATGATAGGTGCAAATTTGAGGTGCTACAGCTGCCCCTATTCAATTAGCTGGGAACCCGAACGGATGATAGCAACGGCTGTCAGACTTTCAGGGTAAACAGGGATTGAATACCAAAGAACCGTAGAATTTGCACAGACTGGATATGATACCAAAGAACCACGTCATTTACCGATGACAAACTGCATGACAGCTTCAGAAAAAGCAAAACCATTTACCGATGGTTGGAGAACTGGAAGCTTGATATTTACCGATATCAACTTCAGCACGACCATTTACCGATGGCGTCTGGGGAAAATAAACTTCTGAAAAACAACAACCATTTACCGATGGTTAGAACTTGATATTTACCGATATCAACTTCAGCACGACCATTTACCGATGGCTGCTGGGAAAAACGAATTGATGTAATAAGGAAGCAAGACCATTTACCGATGGTGGCTTCAAAGAAACTTGACATTTACCGATGTCAACTTCAAACTGGCCATTTACCGATGGCTACTGTAACTGGGGATCCGATATTTACCGATATCGAAGAAAACGGGGCCATTTACCGATGGCATCTCCACTTGGGGGAGGAACAAAATCCTTGTGGTATAACCAGACAGGACGTTTACCGACGACTTCTGGGGATTTTGTTTTTATTGACCAGACATTTACCGATGACTGGAATGAGACTCGATGTTTACCGACATCGAAAGATGATGTTTACCGACATCAAAAGAAATGACCAGACATTTACCGATGACTGGGGTGGGACACGATGTTTACCGACATCGAAAGATGATGTTTACCGACATCAAAAGAAATGACCAGACATTTACCGATGACTGGGAATGAGAAATTTATTGGGGAGATACAAATATTTGCAACTGGAAACCAGATAGGACATTTACAGATGACTTTATTGGGGATTTCCAGCTGGGGATCTATCAGACATTTACCGATGACTGAGAAAAAGACTCGATGTTTACCGACATCGAAAGATGATGTCTACCGACATCAAAAAGATGACCAGACATTTACCGATGACTGGGGTGAGACTCGATGTTTACGGACACCGAAGCAATGGTGTTTACCGACACCAAAAATGATGACCAGACATTTACTGATGACTGGGAATGAGAAATTCGATGTTTACAGACACCGAAACAATGGCGTTTACCGACACCAAACAAAGATGACCAGACATTTACTGATGACTGGAGAGAAGACTCGATGTTTACGGACATCGAAACAATGGTGTTTACCGACACCAAACAAAGAAACACTTGCGGGTGCTGATATGACACTTACTGGTATCACAAGAACGACATTTTAGATATGTCAAGGCAAGGTTGACCACTTGCTGGGGGTCTCACTGAGGAGAAACAAACTTTCTGTCACCATCGGGTGAGGAAATAAACCTCTGTCACCATCGGGTGAGGAAATAAACCTCTGTCACCATCGGGTGAGGAAATAAACCTCTGTCACCATCGGGTGAGGAAATAAGCCTCTGTCACCATCGGGTGAGGAAATAAACCTCTGTCACCATCGGGTGAGGAAATAAACCTCTGTCACCATCGGGTGAGGAAATAAACCTCTGTCACCATCGGGTGAGGAAATAAACCTCTGTCACCATCGGGTGAGGAAATAAGCCTCTGTCACCATCGGGTGAGGAAATAAACCTCTGTCACCATCGGGTGAGGAAATAAACCTCTGTCACCATCGGGTGAGGAAATAAACCTCTATCACCATCGGGTGAGGAAATAAACCTCTGTCACCATCGGGTGAGGAAATAAGCCTCTGTCACCATCGGGTGAGGAAATAAACCTCTGTCACCATCGGGTGAGGAAATAAACCTCTGTGGGGAATAAATAATTCTGAATGCTGTCAAGAGCAATTGTAGCAGTCTTGCTGTGCTGAAGTCGAATGAAATGATCCGCCTCTGCCGGGGATACGGTCTGATGAAGCTAACACATGAATGCATATGTTTGAATTTTTCTATGGCGTAATGCTCCATATGGAATGGAAATGCTACGCAATTTGAGGATGCAATGATTACTACATGCAAAATGCAAATGGACCCTGGCTAGGGAGCCGAAATGATCAGATACTCTGACTCTGTGGGGAGACTCCTCTTGGGGAAATACTCTGCGGGGAACTCTGCTTGAGGAATGGTAAAGTGACTTCACACTCATGTTGAAGAATAGCACTTGCTGCTGGGACAAGGTAAACTTTGCTGGGGATATCCTTCAGTCCACAGCTAGAATAAGTGTTGGAGATAAATTTTGATGAACCTGCCTCACTCGGGGAGGAAATGGCAAATACAGGCCTGCTGGGGATAGGCAATCCTCAGATCTGTTGGGGAACAGAAGGCACTACCCACAGACGTCTTCGCAGGGGAACATAGCTCTGATGGCCTCCAAACTTGCTTGGGGAAAATATCTGTTGAGGAAACGTCCTCACAGACGCTAATCTAAAAAACAACAAAATGCCCCCAGGGGGTACATGGACAAGATACGCTCAAGTGTCCTCAACATTCAAAATGATTTTCAAGTGTTTTATCATTCTGCACATTGTTGTGTAGCCTTCATGTTTTTTATATGCAATGCTTATCAATAATTCGGACATTTTGCAAACAAAACAGTAAAAATAGAAACAAAAGCTATTTATCTGAATAACGATTTTTATTGATCGAAAATGTGCCTGAAGAGGCAAATACATTGGGAAGCAATTCCTAGAAAGAGGTAATTGCGCACAAAAGGAAAAAATCTATCCTAATGGCAATGTGAACACGGCATCCACTATTTCCCAATTCTGTTATAACTCACAGATCATCAGTTTTTCCTCCCAACTCCTTGCTTTCTGAGAAGAATGACTGGACAGATCACATCTTTCGAGATGGCAGACGACAAAGCTTGATGAAGTACAGATAACTCAGACTGTAGTCTTCGCTTTAATCCCTAACTTTTGCCTGGATCGCCCTTTCGGGTTTTCAATCCACCGGGATACCCATTTTTGCCTAAGCCGCCCTTGCGGGTTTTCGACTTACCGGGTGTACAATTCTTTTCTATTTTATCCCTAATTTTTGCCTAAGCCGCCCTTGCGGGTTTTCGACTTACCGGGTGTACAATTCTTTTCTATTTTATCCCTAATTTTTGCCCGAACCTTTTCTTTCTGTTTTTTTTTGGTTCGCCGGGATGCCCTTTTTTTGCCTGGACTCTTTTATTCCTTTTGTCCAGCGGGTCAATTTATGCGAAGTATTTTTTGACTACATCTGAGTTGACAGGAGACGGAAAATCTTCACCATCCATAGTTGTAAGCATCAAGGCTCCGCCGGAGAAGACCTTCTTCACAACATACGGACCTTCATAGTTAGGAGTCCACTTGCCCCTGTTATCTGCACCGGAAGGGAGGATCCTCTTCAACACTAGATCACCAATCTGATAGCTTTGAGGACGCACTTTCTGATCAAAGGCTCGTTTCATCCTTCGCTGATACAGCTGTCCATGGCATACAGCTGCTAGCCGTCTCTCCTCGATAAGGCTCAACTCGTTAAACCTTGTTCGAATCCACTCGGCTTCATCCAACTTGACATCCAATAAAACTCTCAGAGAAGGAATCTCCACTTCAACGGGTAGGACAGCTTCCATACCATACACAAGGGAGTAAGGGGTTGCCCCGGTCGACGTACGTACTGAGGTACGGTACCCATGCAAAGCGAAAGGCAGCATCTCATGCCAATCCTTGTACGTAACGACCATCTTCTGCACAATCTTCTTGATATTCTTGTTCGCCGCTTCTACAGCACCATTCATCTTCGGTCTGTAAGGAGAAGAATTGTGATGTTCAATCTTGAAATCTTTACAAAGCTCTTTCATCATCTTGTTATTGAGATTCGAACCATTGTCAGTGATGATTCTCTCAGGAACTCCATAACGACATATGATTTCTTTCTTAATGAACCGGGTAACCACTTGTTTGGTAACGTTAGCATAGGAAGCTGCCTCCACCCATTTAGTGAAATAATCAATCGCAACCAAGATGAAACGATGTCCATTCGAAGCAGTAGGCTCAATCTTCCCAATCATATCAATGCCCCACATAGCAAACGGCCAAGGCGAATTCATGAAATTCAGAGGGCTTGGTGGTACGTGCACCTTATCAGCATAGATTTGACACTTATGGCACTTCCGAGCATACTTGAAACAATCGGATTCCATAGTCATCCAGTAATAACCCGCTCTCAACAATTTCTTAGCCATTGCATGTCCGCCGGCATGAGTACCGAAGGAACCTTCATGCACTTCTTGCATTAACATGTCTGCCTCGGGTTTGTCCACGCACCTGAGCAAGACCATGTCAAAGTTTCTCTTATACAACACATCATCCTGATTCAAATAAAAGCTTCCAGCTAGCCTTCTCAGGGTCTTCTTGTCATTCTTCGACGCACCTTCAGGATACTCCTGAGTCTTAAGGAAGTTCTTGATGTCATAATACCACGGCTTCTCATCAATCATGACAGACTCGGCTGCAAACACATACGCAGGCCTCTCAAGTCGATTCACCGCAACATGTGGCACATGATTCCACCAATGAACTTTGATCATGGACGACAAAGTTGCTAAAGCATCAGCCATTTGATTCTCATCCCGGGGGACATGATACAACTTCACTTTCTTGAAGAACGTTAGTATTCTTCTGGTGTAATCTCTATATGGAATCAAATGCGGCTGATTCGTATTCCAATCTCCATTGACTTGATTGACCACTAGAGCTGAATCTCCAAATATGTCAAGTGTTTTGATCCTCAGATCAATGGCTTCTTCTATCCCCATGATACAAGCCTCATACTCAGCTTCGTTGTTGGTGACGTCAAACGTCAATCTGGCAGAAAAAGGTATGTGAGCACCTTTGGGATTGACCAATACTGCCCCAACACCGTTACCATTCATATTCACAGCCCCATCAAACATCAGTGTCCATTTGTCATCCGGGTCCGGTCCTTCCTCGACAAGAGGCTCTTCGCAATCTTTCATTTTGAGATACATGATGTCCTCATCAGGGAATTCAAACATCATAGGCTGATAATCTTCAATCGGTTGCTCGGCGAGGTAGTCTGACAGAATACTACCTTTGATGGCCTTCTGTGATGTGTACTGAATATCATATTCTGTTAAGATCATCTGCCAACGGGCAACACGTCCGGTGAGAGCTGGTTTCTCAAAGATGTACTTTACTGGATCCATCTTAGAAATCAACAAAGTGGTATGGTTCAACATATACTGCCTTAGTCGGCGAGCAGCCCAGGCCAAAGCACAGCAAGTTTTCTCGAGCAGTGAATATCTTGTTTCACAGTCGGTAAACTTTTTGCTAAGGTAGTATATGGCATGCTCTTTTCGACCAGACTCGTCATGCTGTCCCAATACACACCCCATCGAGTTCTCAGTCACTGACAGGTACATTATCAGAGGTCTCCCTGGAACTGGAGGTATAAGGATTGGAGGTTTCTGTAAATACTCTTTAATCTTGTCAAAAGCTTTCTGACAGTCATCATTCCACTTGATCGCTTGATTCTTTCTAAGCAGTTTGAAAATTGGTTCACATGTAGCAGTTAGATGAGATATGAACCTTGCAATGTAGTTCAACCTCCCTAAAAACCCACGGACTTGCTTCTCCGTCTTCGGTTCAGGCATCTCTTGAATAGCTTTGACTTTCGCTGGATCAACCTCAATCCCTTTCTCACTGACAATGAAACCTAAAAGCTTCCCCGATCTCACCCCAAACGTACACTTGTTCGGATTCAACCTCAGCTTGAACTTCCTCAACCGGTCAAACAGCTTCTGCAAGTTAACCAGGTGCTCCTCTTCTGTCTGCGACTTCGCAATCATATCATCTACGTACACTTCAATCTCTTTGTGCATCATGTCATGAAAGAGAGTCGTCATTGCCCTCTGATAGGTAGCACCAGCATTCTTCAGCCCAAATGGCATCACCTTATAGCAGAACGTGCCCCAAGGTGTAATGAATGTCGTCTTTTCCATGTCTTCTGGCGCCATCTTGATCTGATTATATCCGGAGAAACCATCCATGAAAGAGAATACCGAAGATTGAGCCGTATTATCAACCAATACATCAATGTGAGGTAATGGGAAATCATCTTTCGGACTCGCTCTATTCAAATCCCGGTAATCGACACACATTCTAACTTTACCATCCTTCTTCGGCACAGGAACGATGTTGGCCACCCACGGTGGATAACTGGTAACAGCCAGAAAACCTGCATCCCACTGCTTCTGAACCTCTTCCTTGATCTTAGTTGCCATGTCAGGACTCGTTCTACGAAGCTTCTGCTTGACCGAAGGACATCCTTCCCTAAGAGGTAATCGATGCATCACAATGTCTGTATCTAAACCAGGCATATCTTGATACGACCAGGCGAACACTTCCACATATTCTCTCAGCATCTCAATCAGCCTCCTCTTGACAGAGTCCTCTAAAGCAGCCCCAATCTTGATTTCCTTTTTGTCGTCCTCAGTACCCAAATTAATAGTTTCCAACTCCTCCTGATGAGGTTGGATGACCCTTTCCTCCTGCTTCAGTAATCTGGCCAATTCTGCAGGGAGTTCACAGTCTTCTTCACTCTCCTCTTCAGCTTGGTAGATGGGATTATCGAAATCATACTGAGCCATAACAGAACTGTTCATAGTGAATGCCATAAGATCGCTTCTGCATGTTTTAATGCTTTGTTTTAGAAAAAGAGTTCAAGAAAGTCACAAAAAACAAAAACATTGCCATTTTTATTGTTTTGAAAAAAAGATGAAAACAGAAAACAAAAAGACAAGGATCACAAAATTTGTTCAAAAAATGTCCTTCATTAATGATAATCATTAAAACATGATGAGGCCCTACAAAAATGAATCACTACGCCTTGGGCAGAACGTAGGATTTTCATGCAAAATGACAAAACAACAGAAAATTACTCTGTCAGAAGAGTAACTTGAACCACTTCTTCAGCCGTCCAGTTGTTGATAGACCCCCCTGGTGCACACGGGCGAACCCAGTTGTCCAAATCACAATCGCTGCCACAGTCTTCAATACCGGTTGCGGAGACGTCACCATGATTCATCAGCCCAGCGCTGGTAAAGGTACTCGGACCCGCTTGACCATTCTGCTCTGCTCGGAGAGGCTCATAACCAACACCATATTTGTCTTCTTTAACCGGCAAATCCACCATCTTGCCCCAGCCTTCAGTTTTGCCAGAATCAACAACCTCCTTAGCCTGTTTGTAAGAAGTGATTGAAGCACCCGGCTTCCTCTGCTCAGCGTACGCCACTTTCTCAAGAGCCACAGTCTCAAATGCCTGGCATAAGGTTTCGTGGATCTCGCCATCCACCTCAACATATTTGAACGAGGATAGATGACTCACCAGAATCTCTTCTTCACCGCACACAGTCACAATCTGACCGTTCCAGACATACTTGAGCTTTTGATGGAGAGTCGACGAGACTGCCCCTGCTGCATGAATCCATGGACGCCCCAATAAACAACTGTAGGCGGGCTGGATGTCCATAACATAGAAGATGATATCAAAAACCTCAGGACCTATCTTCACAGGCAAGGTAACTTCTCCACACACAGAACGTTTGGATCCGTCGAAAGCACGAACGATCAGGTCACTGGGATTAAGCACAAACCCTTCCGCATCAATCTTCCTCAGAATCTGCTTAGGCAACACATTCAGCGACGACCCGGTGTCTACCAATACGTGAGACAACACTGCCCCCTTGCACTCCATGGTGATGTGCAAGGCTTTGTTATGGTTTCGCCCTTCAGGCGGTAAGTCCAAGTTGGTGAAACCTACACCATGCCTGGTGCTCACATTGGCCATCACACCCTCCAGTTGATTGACAGAAATCTCTTGAGGCACGTAAGCCAGATTCAACATCTTCAGCAAGGCATTACGGTGTGCCTCAGAGCACATCAACAGTGAAAGTATAGAAATCTTGGACGGAGTTTGATTCAACTGGTCTACAATCTTGTAGTCACTCTTCTTGATTATCTTCATAAACTCCTCCACATCTTTCTCAAATGATCCCTCAGGCGCTTCTTTCTGAACAGGCTCTTCCTCAACCACAGCTTGCTTACCCTTCGCTTTGGCGAGAGCTTCAGCATTATTGTCCCTCAAAGGCTGCGGTGCGAATAGACGACCGCTTCTGGTAAAACCTCCTGGACCCCCTACATTATCCACAGCCGGACCAACAGTTGCAGGAACTCTATTCGGTAAGCCAATTGTCACTGGAGCTTGATTCACTGGTCTTGTCTGACTTTCAGCCCTTCTGTAATTGCGGTGAGCATTATCATACTTCCACGGCACGGCTTTACTATTCTCAACAACCCTTCTTCCAGACGCCACGGTAGTAGTCGGAACACTGATGGTTACAGGCACGGGAATGGTAACTGGGGTACCATTCGTTGCGGGTGCACTGACGATCCTTTGTCCACGTTCTTCAGACGGTTTAAAGTAAATGGTGATAGTTGATGCTGTTCCACGATCTTTTACAGCCCTACTGAATTGCAAACAACCCTCATCCATCATACCCTGGATACCGGTCCTCAACTGGTCGCAACCATTCTCAGATTCTGCGCAGCCCAAACAATCTTCATCACAGCCCGGGTAGACACCCCCCTTCAGCAGACGGCACTTCACAACTAGCAGAGAAGTCTGAACATCATCAACATTAACAACTAGATCTTCAGCTTCTTTCCCTTCAATATTGTTCACTCTATGCCCACCATGCTGAGGCATAGGGTTGTTTACGACGTTAGGCACTGGAGCGAAGTTGATTGCCTTGGCATCGATCAAATCTTGTACCTTGTGCTGGAGAGCTCGACACTTCTCAGTATGGTGGCCTGGTGCCCCAGAATGAAAGTCACATCTAACATTAGCATCATAGCCAGGAGGCAGCACTGTAGGCGGAGCCATTGTACGCAACTCAATCATCCCCAACTTGAGTAGTTCGGGTAATAACTCTGTGTAAGACATGGGCAGAGGATCAAATCTTCTATCAGCCTGCAATTTCTGTCTGGGCTGATAAGGACGTTGCTGTTGTTGTTGTTGCTGTTGCGGTTGTTGAACTCTTTGTTGTTGTTGACGAGGTTGAGGTGCCGGAATGGTCACTGCAGCTACTGGACGATATTGATCTCTGTTAGCATTTGTTCTGTACACACCCCCTCTGTGCTGTACAGCATTGGTCTCTCCTTCCCTACGGCGAGGTGCCCCAGAGAAGGGTTTCTTTAATGAAGACGAGGAACCAGCGTCATGGATCCTACCAGCTTTGATTAGACTCTCAGTCCTTTCTCCACAAATGACAACATCAGAAAAACTACCGAACGGGCAGCTCCCCATCCGGTCCATAAACACACCTTGAAGAGTACCAATAAACATGTCTGTCAACTCCCTCTCCAGCATAGGGGGTTGAACTCTAGCAGCTAGTTCACGCCACCTCTGGGCATACTCCTTGAAGCTTTCATTGGATTTCTGACAAAGACTCTGCAGCTGAGTCCGGCTCGGTGCCATGTCCATGTTGTGTTTATACTGTCTGAGGAACGCTTCACCCAGATCTCTCCAGCATCGGATCGAATCTCTCTTCAATTCCATGTACCAGTCCAAAGAAGCCCCAGATAGACTATCTTGGAAAAAATACATCCACATCTTTTCATCATCAGTATACGCAGAGATTTTTCTGTAGTAAGCCTGCACATGGGTGCGAGGGCAAGAAGTACCGTTGTATTTGTCGAAGGACGGTGCTTTGAACTTGTGAGGGATTCTCAAACCTTCTACCAATCCCATATTAGTAACATCAAAACCAAGAGAATTTTGACTTTCCATAGCACGGATCTTCTCAGCAAGTGCTTCAACTTTGCGGTCTCTCTCATTAACCCTTCCCAGAACGTCTTCGTCTTCACTGAGCAGAGAGAACAAATCCTCTTGTCTGTCAACAATCGGAACAGGATTACGGGCCGGAGCACGGACTACTCTGGCATTAGCGGCATCTGGAACAATAGGTTGACCGTTGATTCGAATACCCCCTAACTCATCACCTACAGCATAGTTGTTGACGGGTACAGCAGCAGCGACGTTGTTATCATTGACCGGACCTCCCTCTGGCGGAGCATGGTTGACCGGGGGATTTGCAGCCTCTTGTCTCTGAACCATAGCTCGAAGTTCTTCTTGACCTTGCGCAACCCCTTGCATCATATTCATAAACTGGGCCATGCTAGCCTTCATCTCAGCCAACTCTGCTTGAAATTGATCCATACTTCTCTGTTGATTCAGTCTTGTTGAGTAGCGGTGCGGACGTTGTTCAGCTATCCTGCCTGAACAGGAACCAAGAGTGAGAAGTCACGATCAAGAACACCTGTTATGCAAAATGATATGAGTATGATGCAAATGATGCGTATGATGCACATGATATGCTCATTTCTCAGGCATTCAAAGAGCCTGACCCATCCTGAAAAGATGGCAACCTGCAGCAACAAGAGAACAAACAGATACAAGGAAATGCTGACATCCTTATACATACATAAGGGTAAAAGGCATACAACCAATGTCAACAGAATATCTGAATAAACAACGTACAAAGAAAAAGAATCCCAGCCAACAAGCCTGGAGGTGATTCTCAACAAAGGATCCAAGAGACGGCTTACACGCAAATGAATCCCATCCAACAAGCCTGGAGGTGATTCTCAACAAAATGCAATCAGAGATACAAACTAAGACAGACGGTCTTCCGGAATGAGGGTCTTCAGGTAATGACATTGGTCTATCAACAGTGAGCATTCTGAACAATTTGGTAAAGGAGTGATCTTCTCTTTCAACTGTCTTCTCAGCTCCAAGACTTCTCCTCCAAGGTGGTCCTCTGATTTCTGTCTCAACTCCATCTCCTTCTTCAACTGAGCATCTTTGTCTCTGAGTTGCTTCTCCAAGTCTCTGATCTTCTTCCGATAACTGGCCTCAGCCCTCTGCAGCCTCAAGCGCTCCCGGTGTTCTGCATCTAACATACTCTCCATCTCCTCGTAGGATCTCTTCTTGTTTCTCAGTCTGCTAGCATCTTCTCCTTGCACTTCCCTGAGTTGATGGGCCAAGTGCAGCTTATCAGCTTGAGCTTTGTACAACTCCATCTGGGTATCTTGCTCCTTCTCCCTCAAACGACGATTCTCCATTAGGGCTTGCTTATAGTGCTCAGCAGGCACACTATCAGCAAGAACCAAAGGTGGTTGCTCCTGCAACGGCTCCATCCTATCGTAGGGCAACAACAAAGTTTCTACTCTCTTCTTGACCCAATCAGTGTAATCGGGCATAGCAACAGCAAACTTCTTCCCTAAGACAGATCCATCCTTCATACCAATAGACTTCCAAGCTCTTCCGATCTGCTCCAATCTAACAAGGTCGTCCTGCTTCTCAAAATACACACTTTCAGCTACCTCAGCCTCAAGTGGTCTTCCCTTCATCACAAACCCCAACTGGCGAAGAGAAAGGACCGGGTTGTAATTGATGCAACCCTTAGTCCCTACGAGTGGCACATTACGGAATCCTCCACAACTCATAATGACGTTACGCACATCCATCCGGTACGACTGCCATCTGATGTCGTAGGAAGTAAGCGACATGACCCTCTGAGTCCACTTCAGAGTGCTCTGGGTATCCACAAACGGTCCACTGGCCGGCAGAAGAGACATGAACCATTTGAACAGAAGAGGTAGACAACACCTGATGGCTCCACCCTTACCATGCCTACTGTGGATGGCATAGTAAGTATCTGCTAAGAGAGTTGGGACTGGATTCCCTCCAATGAAAATACTGACTGCAGCATAGTCAACAAAATTCGGCATACTCGGAAACAAGACGATCCCATAGATCATGACGGCCAACTGAGCATGAAAGGCTTCCCAACTTCCCTTCTCTGCTTCTTCTCTAGCTACCCTCAACAGAAATTTCAAAGGCAATCCTACAACATCCCCACTAGACTTCCAACTATCACTGACTTCCTTGATACCTAAATGGAGAGCTCTGGCAACAACTCTGAAATCAACCTCCTTGGGCACATCCAAGAAAGGAACCTGATGCTGGATAGGAACACCCAACAGAATAGAGTACTCCTCGAGAGTAGGCGCCAACTGATAATCCTGGAAAGTGAAACAATGAAGCTCTGGGTCGTAGAACTGTAGAAGAGTCTGCAACGGCACCGGATCAACTACCATCTTCAACAGTGTCAGAATATCTCCATACTGATCAACAAACCCCTTCTGGTTACTACTGGTCATAAGGTTACTCAACTCAATCAGAGGCGTCAAAGGCTCACGGTGAAAGCTGTAGGAACAAGTCTTCCGCTTCAACTCTGGGACCGTTGCCATCTCTATCAGTGAACAAGCTCTGGAATGTACCTGAGAAATGATATGCATGCAGAGATTAGTTTTTTTTCTTTTTTTTCTTTGATTTTTTTGATTTTTTTTCATTTTCTTTTTTCAATGCGTTTCTTTTGAAAAATAAATATGCTATGATGCAAATGATGCAGACTGGACTGGCTGTTTGTGCAATCTCTGATCACTAGGTTGAAGCTTCAGTCAAAGTCAGAACATAAATCCCACTTAAGGTTAACTGAACACTGTCTGAACACAAAGTCACCATCAGAACCAAGTCACCAACAGAACCGAGTCACCAACGGTACCTGTAATAATGAATAACCCTTCCCCACTCACGGGTGTAGTCTAGGCCAGGGTAAAGCTGAGAGAAACGCAGCATAAATAACCTTTCGCAGAATACTATCATATACACACCCGAAGTATGTAACGACAGCATCCCACCAGGGTCTGAACTGCTCGTGATATCAATGTTCCGCTAAGTGGCGCCATACCACCCGCTTCCCATGAATCACTCTATTCCTAGGTATCCTAGATTGCACTCATGGTCTGGGTATTGGACCTTTTACCTCAACTGACTCTTCCCCCCACACAGAGAGAAACAAACAACCAGCCAGGTGAACAGATGAATAAATGCAAACATTAATGCAAACATAAATGCAAACAACAGACAATGAATGCAAACAGTAAATAATGAATGCAATAAATAAACACAGCATAAAGCAACCAAAACCCTAACCTAAAGAGCGCTAGGAGAGACTCGCTCAGGGAAGATGGACCAGCATAGGTCAACTTCTCTATATCCCCAGCAGAGTCGCCAGCTGTCGCATCGCGCGAAAAACCGGCGGGAAAAGAAAGAACAACAGAGCCGCCACCGTGCGTTATTTATCCCAAAAGAGGGAAAGGAAACGCTCAGAGTAAACCTGGGAAAGAACGTGGTCTCGCGACCAAAGAGAATGGGTTCGGGAGTCGGTTATGCGAAGGGAAGGTATTAGCACCCCTACGCATCCGTAGTACTCTACGGGATCCACGCACGCCAGAAAGGAAATTGGTTGCTAAACACTGCTCAAATATTCACACACACACTGGCTGAAAGAAAGGAAAGAAACTGACTGAAACTGAACTCGGCAGGACGTCGCATCCTGGGCCTACTTAGTCTATCAGGCTTAGACATCAGAGTCCAAGTAGTTCGGACTGGGGAGACAAAACATGCTCGCTAGGATGTCGCATCCTATGCATACGTATCTTCTCGGACGAGAGAAGAATCAGAGCATTCGTAGCTCGGCTGACACGCACACAAACAAACTAGACAAAGGCAAACATGGAGCCTGAATGCCAATTGTTGGACTTACATCAGCATCCGAACCAAAACACACACAGAAAGGCAAACGTGGAGCCTGAATGCCAATTGCTGGACTTACATCAGCATCCGAACCAAAACACACACACACTGGAACCCAAATGCCACTCGATGGACTTACATCGGCTTCCAAGCACACAACAACACAACAGGTTGATAGGGAGTCGGGGACTCAGCCTATAACCGTCAAGCACGCATTCAAACAAACAGACAACAAATTGCTAAGGAGTCAGGCACTCGAGCCTAGCAACTGTCAGACAACACACACAAAAGAAAGAAAGGGCGCCCGGAGAGATCAGCTCAATCTCCTGCCTACATACTTCATCTGGTATGAAGATCAGGGCGATGTAGTTCCCCTACGCAGGGATAAAGGACTAGCCTAACCAGATAACAGAGGGAGACACAACTCTAGGGAGACTACGACTCGAGCCTAGATGTTGTCATGCAAAATCAACCCTAAGTTATGGTTTCTAGCTAAATGGCACAAGGGCCAACCTATCCTAAGTATGGCTCACACAGGAAGCAAGCCACACACACACTTAACTTGCACAGGGAGCAAGCCAAGTAAAACCTACTTGCACAGGAAGCAAGTCTAAACTAATCCTAACTTGCACAGGAAGCAAGTCAAACTATCCTAACTTGCACAGGAAGCAAGTCAAACTATCCTAACTTGCACAGGAAGCAAGTCAAACAATCCTACAAGCACAGATAGCACACGCTATACATAAACAAGCGGCTCAAACAAGGGTTAGGTTTTAGTCAAGGGGTCATATCAACCTCAACAAACAAACCTCTGGAATGGGGTGAGTGTGCTCTTAACCTTGCCATTGAGGGGCTAAGGTGAAGCAGATGAAAGGATGGAGTGAGGATGAGACCTCACAGCTCTTATCCCTGGCCTGGGAGAGCTCAAGACAAGAATGTGTGGGTTCAGAAAGTGGGAACCCTTCTACACATTAAAACTGACTCAACTGTACAGTTGTACAAGATCTTGGGTTTGTATCTGCAATGCATCAACACAGTGGTGTGAGCAAGGCAGATGACACACTGAATAGTGGGGGATAGATTGCATATCCCTACCTTCCACCAATTGCCTCTTCACTTAGGAGGACTTTGACTCTATGCAAGGACAAAGTTAAACATCCACAAACATTGCCTCTTAAGGAGGACTTCAGACAGTTGCCTGGCCAAGTAACAAGCCAGGTCTTCCAGACTACATGAAGTAAAAGAGACATACCTCAATGCAAATTGCTTATACAAGCAAAGCAAAGCAAAAAGTTCACAAGGAACTAAGCAACTAAAGCACCTGAAACAGTCAAGCAGATGTTAGTATGCAACTTCAAACAAAACAAACAGAAACAGAAACCAACAGTCAATTGGAGGCACATGGATGTGCAAGGCACAAGGCTTAAGGCATGTGAGCCAAGCCACCTACAAAACAAGGGGGTTATATAACAATATTCAAGCAAGCTCAATCAAAAAAGAATTGGCTACAATGGCCACTTGATGGTCAACCTGAAATCACAAACTCAAAGGTGAGTAACAGGACCACTAGGGCAAGCCTAGGGTCAAAAGTGAATGAGAAAGTTCAAACAGCAAGGGATAAGTATCCAAAATCATGTTCAAACGATTAGGAAACAAAACCAATTGGATTCACATCCATACCAATCACTATCATCATTTCATGAACCAATTAGGTCAAAGTAGGGCAAACAGAAATCCATAAAAGTCAACAGAAAGACTTGACTCAAAACCAATCTAAACATCCTCCAAAAATCACCAAATAAATCATAATCAAACCCAACACATAGCATGGTAAGCATGTCAAATTTCATCCCATTTGGGCAAGTGGAAGGCAGTCAATGAAAATAAAGAAGTCAAAGCCATTTTGAACATGCTCAATGAAGTCAACCAAACATGCATCAACTTAGAAAAATCATAAGTCAAGAATGGTGTATGATAAATGAATGGGACTAAAGCCATGGCCAAGATGAGAATGCCTAGTTATCTCATGTAAAATTTCATGTCCATCTAATAAAGTATGAGAATTTCACAAATGAAGTGGGAACATGTGTCACACAAAGTCAACATTTGACTAGGCAGGGAAGAAAAATCTCAAACAAATGGAAAATAGTTCAATTAAATCCAAGAAAATTCACATGTAAACTAGACATACAAGGGACCATTCATGCAAAATTTGGAGTCATCTGGATGTGGGGAAGTGTGTGAACAAAAATTGTGAAAATGCATGATCATGGTATGACACCAAATGCAACACATGACTTCAAAAAATCATAACTCTCAATACACAAATGATAAATGCCCAAACTTTATATGGAAATGAAGGTCAATGTGTCTAGTTTTACCACAAAAAATTTCAAGCTCATTGGATGCAACATGACAATTTCACAAAAGGAATGGCACAATGTATCATTTTGGCATACATGTCAAGAAAATAATTATCATTAAAAATCCAGCCAATGGAAAATTAATTAAAAATCATGATTAAATAAAGGACACATTCATGAATATGAGGAAAAAATTTCAAGATTTTTGGATAAAAATTGAATCGAAAATGAATTATGGAAGTTTGATGAATAATTGATGAAATATTGAACATGAAAGCATGGCATGAGGGTCAAACATAAGTCAACGGGTGGCAAAGCTGTAAATAAGCATGCCACTTATCAAAACGACTGAGTTTTGGAGGGGCACAGGAAATGTTCCTATTGGCTCTTTTTCAATGGAATAGTGACTTGAGCAACCACAGCCAATAGCACTTGAGTTTTCTGGTTTTTTTCAAAAAAGAACTTAGGGTTTAAGCATGGCAACATGTGATCATCAACATCAAAATCGTGTTTGATAAAATTTTCCAGAAATCCCAGATAAATACATAGACATGACCAGCAAGGCAAGGTGAACAATCAATCCAACATTAATTTTCCACGAATCATCAACATGTGAATGAATCGGGCAAAAAAGCAAGAACATCAAACTTTGGCTTATGAACAAAAGATTCCAGAAATGACTAAATGACATACCAAAAGGTTCATCCAAACATAGTGAATACAAATCCATCAATACTCTTCAGTATAACACAGCATGGCAGTAGAATCGAGCAAAAAAGAAAATGTGCATAAAACTTATTTTCCAAATTTCTTGCAAGTTAAACAACCAATTCATGTGAGACAAAGTATAACTTCTTTAGCAAGCTAAGACCTATGCTAATCATGTGGTGGTTTGGCAAGAGAAGGCAATCGAAATCTTACCAATAATGGTGCAAGCTGATGATGCAGTGATTATTTGGCCAAGGCAAGCTCGAACAGATGGTGATTTGGACTTCTAATGGTGAATGGTGAAGGTAACTTGCCTCAAGAATGCTTAACTTTGCTCCCCTTTAGCTCCACCATGGTTGATGCTTGGTAGAAACAGTTGAAGAAATAAAGCTGTTACAGCAAGAACACAAGGCTTGCTATGGTCTCCAAATGTTGCTTGTATGATTGCTGAACCAAGGCTTGCTTGAATGTTTGAAGGATTTGGCCAGAAAAGTTCTTATGGCAAGATGCAAGATGAGAGTGTAATGCAGGGTCTTGGTTTGTGGCAGGTTTGTGAAGAGATGGCCAAGGGTGTTTTGCTTGCTGCAGGAAATGTTGGTAACAAGTTTTGAAAAAATGCAAGTGCCAACTGAATGTAGTTAGTCTAACATGGTGAAGAGTTAAGGGAAATGCAATGGCTAGGTCTGAGTTGGTTGTTTGAGGAAATGCAAGGCATAAGGCTTAGCAAAATGCAAGTGAGGTTTGGCAAAATGCAAGGTTGGTTGGTTTTTCTGTTAGGTTGGTCTATGGTAGATTTGCAGGCCATGTTAGCAAGGCAAAGGTTGGGAAGATAAGTGAAGGTTGTTTGTGGTATGCTGTTTGTGTTTGGATAGAGTGAATGAGATGCTAAGGCCAAGGACCAAATGTAGGGTTTTTAGAAGCAAAGCAGGGTGTCTGCAGTTGAATGGTGCTGCTGGTTTGGTTCAATGGGAGTTTGGACTGAAAATGCCAAGACAAACTAACTGCAGCCCTTGGATTTTGTGAATTTAGCAATGCAGGTTTTTTTGCTCTTCTTCAGTTTTTTACAGGTTTTGGAATAAGTGGCCAAGTGAAATGAATTTTTGTGTTTTTTAATGGCAAGGCAATGTTGGTTCTTTGTGGTTTGGTATTGTTATGTTGGTTTGTTAGGTGATGTTTGAAACCATTGTGTTCTAGACAGAAAAAATGGCCAAGTGAGCAAGGGCTTTGGTTGGAGCTGCCATGACAGAAAGTATTGGTTTTGTTCCCCTGCTGCCAGTGAGAGTGGTTTGGTTGGTCTGCTGTAGAAGTTGGACAGAAAAATTCAAGAATGCCAAGAGCAAGGCAAGGTTGAGAATGAGGGAGTGAGTGAAGGTTTTTGTTTGTGGTAATGGCCTTTTTTTTCTTTTTGACCGTGAATGCAAGTGAGGGCAAGGTCTTTAGCAGTAAATGCAAGTGGCAGGTGAGTTGAAGTGAGTGTGGTTTGCTGTAGCAGTGTTTTTGTTCTTAGCCATTGCCAAAGTCCTCTCCCTGCTGCAATATGTTGCTACTGTCCTATGTTGACAGAAAAAATGCTTGTACTCTGCTGCATTCAATATGGCATGGTATGGTTTTAGCATTTGCCAAGGGTTTGTGGTTGCTTCAATTGAATTTCAAAAGGACAGAAAAATGTACAATGCCTGCTGGACAGTACAAGGCCAGGTCAGGTTTTTGAGCAATATTAGGCTTCATACTGCATTTCCATTGACAGCAGACCAAACATCTCCATGCTGTTTGCTGTTGCTTCAATTTTGAGGAGGAAAATGCTCATTCAAAATGAATGAAGCCCCTTTGGTTTTTTTTCATTATGTTTTGACAGAAAATGAGTTTTTTTATCAAGTCACAAACAAGGCCAAGTTAGGTTTGGTTCATGGTGAGTCTTGCAAGTGAGAAGGGTTTCTTTGGGAATTCTTTTTACAGAAAATTGCAATATGCCAAGTCCTCCATGAATGAGTTCTACCTGTTCTTTTTTGTTGTGCCAGCTTTCTTTTTTGTATCCAAAATGACAGAAAAAGTATGTTATACCATGCTGCTAGGTCTGCTTTTGGACAGTACACATTAAGGTGTGGAAGCATGGATGGATGGTTGCAAAGTACCTTCACTTTCCAAATCTCAAGCAAGTGAGGCATGGCTATATGTACAATGGGTTAGCTGCATAATGAGGCTCTAAGGACAGAAGAAATGCTGCATAATTGCTGTCCTTTTGAGGTACAAGGCAAAGCATGGACAAGTATGGTGCAAGTATGGTTAAATGGTACTTTTCTTATAATTCAAGCAACCAAGCAATATTCACATGTTCTGCATAATTTGGCTTTGCAAACACACTTAAAATGATATTTATGAGCTGTCCCAATTGGCCAAATGCTGAAAAAATGTTTGAGTCAAAAAGTCAACTCTTGGTCAAACTTTGAATTTAAATGAAAAAGGTCCAAAAATGCCATTTTGATTGGTAAGGTTTTAGGTCATGAAATTTATATTTTTGGAAAGAGGATGAAAAATGTGGTTTGTAGGAAAAAAACCCCACCAAATTTGGCCAAACGGTTTGGGAGATATGGCCCTTTGAAGTTCAAGATTTTCTGAAATCGATTCGATCATAACTTGCCAACCACACATGGGAATTGGGAGTTCTAGGACTTTTTGGAAATGGGAGAACAAGATCTTCAACTTTCATGTTGGGCAAAAATTCATTTGAGGCTTGTATCACAATGTAAGTTTGAGGATCAAAACTTTCCATTTTTGGTAAGTTTCAGTTACAGGCCCAGTTTCCGTTTTGGGAAATTCATGATCTGGCTTCAAATTCTTCCATGATGGTGTTTGGCATGATATATGATGACTATTTGGACATGAATGAACTCCCACAAACCAATTCCAGTCATCAAATCTCTGATTAAATGGACAGTTGACCAACAGTTGACTATTAGGGTTTCTGACTGATTATGCATTGACTGATGGCTTCCAAGCCCTAATTCCTTGAGGACTTGACTTCAAGTGATGTCTCAAGTTTGTATGAACTCTTGATTATTGACCATGGTGCCCAAATTCCACAAGAATGACCACCATCCATTGCTTTGACTGACAGTTGACTTTTTTAGGGTTTTTGACTGTCTGTGCATGAACTGATGACCTCTGAGCCTTCAATCCTTGACCAAAATGCTTCAAATGGATCCCCAAGTCATGTGAACTTGTTGGACAAACCCCAAGGCCTTGGTTCAAATGAGAAATTCCTTTGCTTGCTTGGTTGACTGATCAGGAGATTAGTTTGACCTACTTTCTGATTGCTTGCTCTTGAGGCAACTGAGGGACAATGCAAATGCTATGCAATGGATCATGATATGCTATGACCTAATATGAAAATGTATGCATAATGATAGGTGCAAATTTGAGGTGCTACAAACATATCTTGAAGCTAATCCCATACTTTGACTAAATTACACTCAATCACATCCCCAAAGAGGAAAATTAGTTGGTCGATGCCCTGGAAACTTTGTCATCCGTGTTTAAGGTCAAATGGAAAAATGAAGCACCAACTTTCCACCTCGACTACTTGGACGAGCCTTCCCACTGTTCGGCAGCAGAAGACGAAGCCGACAGTTACCCTTGGTTTTATGATATCATGAAGTTCTTGGAAAGCCGAGAGTACCCTAGGGATACATCCATCAATGACAAGAAGTATCTTTGGAAACTGTCGTCCAAGTTCTTCTTATGCGGAGGGGTATTATACAAGAGAAATCATGATTCGGTTTTGCTTAGATGTGTGAACAAGCAAGAAGCAAACCATATTATAATGGAAATCCATGAGGGGTCCTTCGGGACACATTCCAGTGGACACACCATGGTAAAGAAAATATTGAGAGCCGACTATTATTGGATGACCATGGAGGTTGATTGTTACCGCCACATCCAAACATGCCATAAATGTCAAATCTACACCGACAAGAACCATGTACCACCAATACCACTCAATGTCCTAACATCACCCTGGCCTTTTTCCATATGGGCCATTGACGTGATCGAACAGATAGAGCCAACTTCCTCGAACGGGCATCACTTCATCTTGGTAGCCATAGACTACTTCACTAAATGGGTGGAAGCAGTCTCATATGCCAAAGTCACAAGATAAGTTCTAGCTAGATTCATAAGAAAGGAAATCATTTATCGTTATGGGGTCCCCAGCAAGATCATTATTGATAATGGATCTAACCTCAATAAAAAAATGATGAAAGAGCTGTGTCGAAGCTTCAAAATCGAACACCACAACTCGTCACCATATATGCCCAAGATGAATGGCATTGTTGAGACAGTAACAAAAACATCAAGAAGATCATGCAGAAAATGGTACAAACCTACAAAGATTGGCACGAGATGCTCCCGTTCTCATTGCATGGCTACCGCACCTCATTACGTACTTCCACTAGGGAAACTCCCTTCTCTCTATTGTATGTCATGGATGCAGTCCTTTCCATTGAAGTAAAGATTCCTTCCTTAAGGATTTTGATTGATGTCAACCTTGACAAAGTTGAGTGGGTACAAGCCCAGTTTGACCAACTGAACCTCATTGATGAGAAGTGCTTGGCAGCCATCTGCCACGACCAGCTTTACCAAAAGCACATCAAAAGGGCCCACGACAAGAAGGTCTTTCCTCGCATTCTCAAGGCCGAAGACACTGTGTTGAAGAAGATTCTGCCAATTCACACCGATCCAAGGGGAAAATGGACGCCAAATTACGAAGACCCATATGTTGTCAAGAAGGTTTTCTCCGGAGGAGTCTTAATCCTTGCAACTATGGATGGTGAACATCTTCCATCCCCAATGAACGCAGATGCAGTAAAAAAATACTATGCTTGAAAACAAAGAGAAATCCCGATAAGTTAAAAACGCGAAAGGGCGACTTATGCAAAAATGGGTATCCCGGTAGACTGAAAATCCAAAAGGGAGGTCTAGGCAAAAATTAGGGATTCATAAAAGCGAGAGGCTGCATCCCGCAAAGAATCTTTCTTCACTCCTCGGCGGGTCAATCCAATTGCTCACCAGCAAGTCAATCCAGTTACTTTCCTTCTGAAGCAAGATCAAAGGACAGTCAAGAACATAGGGACTATAACATAGTTGAAACTTGGTGGAAATTCGAGTTATTTCCATTGTCATTATAGTTTTTCAATTTCTTTTCACAACCACCTCTTTTAGGAATTGATTATGTTGTACAAAAATCACCTATTTTTGGAACCATTTATAAATAAAATCAGTTCCCTCATAAATGATTAGTGTTTTTATTCTTTCCTGCTTTGTTTGTGAAATGTGACTTTTTCTCAAATAGATATCCCATTGGAATTTTGTTGGTAAATAATCTTTTACTATAAAAAAACTTTAAGGGAAAACATCGAATTATTTCTCTTTCAAAAGTATCTGAATGTAACCCAAAAATATGTTTGGTATCTCCAGCACAAAAGTGCCATGCAGTCCTAGGGACTTGGTCCAGTCAAGAAATTCCTCGGCAGTAATCGTCAGCAAATTGCACCTAGCGCTTGCTTGGTCATCAGAGATTCTAATTTTCCGAACGTCGGGAAGTCAATCCATATTCCCCTGCAAAGCCCAATCAAACTTGGCATAGATAGAGTTATTCTGCTAATCCTGCTAGTTTTTCTGCTATGACAGTTAGATAGAGTTATCTTAATGTGTCAGTTTCTACTAATTAGTAGATGAATGTTAATGAGTTATTGTATATGGACATTACTGAATGCCATTGATTGAGCCACAACTGACATAATGAATTTAGGTTGAGGCTTATTATATGAACAAGTATTGTCATGCTGTTTTGATTGGTTTGGTGCAGTTAATTTATTGTGTTTAATTTTGACAGTTGAAAGTGTTAGAAGTTAGTATAGTTGAGCTTGATTGCAATATCTAGTTATGGCTCAGATTTTGTTAGTTAATGAATGCTTTAATTTTCTGTTAGAGTCAAGTTAGGATATTAGTTAGTTTCTTTGTAGCTTCCCTTGGGTTCGGTTGTTAGCCTGGAACAAAGTTTCGAATTTAGGTATGTTAGATTTCAACTGTTTATCCTATGTTAGTTAGTTGGTTAATTGCTAATTGAATCAGTTAAAATCTATCAAGTTGAATTAGTGTTGATGTATGTTATAAATCTGTTCAATGAATCTAATCAATTAGGCTAGTGAAATGGACTGTTGAAGTTAGTTTATCGTCTAAAGCGATTATGCAGTTTGTTTGATGCATTAAGATTTCAATTTGATTTGAGATAAAATTGGGAAAATAATGTTTGAACAACTCTGATTGTATGGTGGGACTGTTTTTATATGCTTGTTGGTTAGGCTAGAGTACTTAATTTATAGAATTGGAGTGTTAATTGAATGCCCAATGCAGTGAATTACTTGGAAGTTAATGAAAAGTTGAATTGAATTGGGATGTTGGTGTTATGAGGTTATTAGAGTTAGTGTCTTTTATATTGAATTTTGAAAGTGAATTATGGTTAGTTTAAAAAGGAACTGAGCTAATTAGTTAATGAAGGTTGATGTTAGTTTGTATTGAATGTGTATGCCTGAATGTCATGATCTTGAACTTGTATGTGTGCATGGTGCTAATCCATTTTCACTAGTGCAGGGATGGTGTTAGCAATGGTTAAGAAGGTTTTGGCAAGACATGAAAGAGACTTGGCATGACATCTTCAAAATTTAGGCATCAAGAGGAAATGGTAGAATGCATCAAGAACCTTTAAATAAATTGGATGAGCAAGAATGCGAGAATCTATGGGATGAGGTCCAAAGTATATTAGGGTTAGGTCAGCTGATTTGGTCAACTGGATTGACCAAAAAGTCAATAGTTGACCAAAGTCAATTATAGGTCAAAGTCATACATTGTTTTGTAATTTTATTTTTTGTTAATGATATATGCATGAATGAAATTGATTATTGAATGAAAATGAATCTTTTTATCTCATGCAAAAATGCTTTTATTTTAAATTTTGATTTTCCCTCCAAAAATCCCATTAAAAACTTTTTGAATTGAATAAAACATGAATGCCTTAATGGATTCGAATCAATGCCCTATGAACCCCATGAAGCATGAAACCAAAAATCAATGGATGAAATTGAATGAAATGGATTATGAACTTGAATGAAATCATGAATAACATGACTTTGGACCAAATGAATACATAAGCTTAAACTATAATCCACGAATGATTGGTTCCAAAGGAAAAAGGCATGATGTACCATGATCCATGAATGATTGATTCAAAAAAAATCATGATGCACCATACTGATTAAATGCCCTAATCCATGAATTAAGGTTTCCACACACAACCTCATGGTTACCAAGTGGCATATACCCACGATTAGGGTTTCAAGTGCAAGGTCAACATCCAAACCCTAATGTCAAGACATCATAATCAAGGCTTCATGCCTTGATCACAATGCAAATCACATACTCAAGGGTCACAAAACCAATCAAGGAGGTATTGCAAACAAGAAATCCACAAATGCCATGAGCCAGGGAAAATAAGGTTTAGGCATGGTTGAGACACCATGATGCAATTCCATACCAAGGCTTCAAACACCAAGCATTAGGGTTTCATGGTGCACACCATCTAATCAAGGTCTTCAAACCAAGCATGAGGCTCCATAGACAAGTTCCCAATACATGGTCCATGATTAGGGTTTAAATGATCAAATCAATGCTCAAAAGATCAATCACAAGGTCTCATAGTAGCATAGCCAAGAACCAGAGTCTTGACACCCATAAGAATGCCATGATGATGTCTCCTTGAATCCATATCTAAAAGATCAAGGAATTAGGATTTTACCCCCATAATGAACATGTGAAGAGCCATGTCACATTTCTAGAGTTTATTCCACAAGTAACCCTAGCTTTGTAAGCCACAAGGTTTAAATCTATGATGATCAGTTAGCAAATGTCAATATGAATGAATGATGCATATAAGTCAAACATGAACAAATAGAGATGAATCTTAAGTCAAAGGTCGGATAAAAAGATGAAAATGGGAGGGTAAATTTTGAGATATACCACATAACTTTTATAAAATATTAATAGATAACTTTAAAATCCATACGATCCTCCAAATAATTTATGCTTATCAAAAAGTTTCTACTTTAATATCTGTTTTAAGGTACCGAAGTTCATTGACATGGGACATTACGATATATATATATATATATATATATATTTTTTTTTTTTTTTTTTTTTTTTTTTTTTTTGTAAAAATCAAAACAAAACAAATACAACACTTCATTGAAAATAATAAAATTTTAATTTTTTTTGTGTTAACAAAAATTATTTTTAAATAATTTGATTTAATAGAATTTATTTTAATTCAAATTAAAGTAAATATAAAAATATATATTTGAATATATTTATAAAAAAAGTTAAAGAATAAATTTAAATATTAAAATCACTTTTGAAATAAAACAGTAAAAAATCTTTTCTAGAGTCAAACTAAATTTTTCTTCAACACATCCAAAAATATCAAAATCAATTGTATACCACTAGAATCAATTTTAATTGATACACTAACTTAACATGAATAATTTTTTTCTTGTAATATCTTTATCTCATTTTTTTAATAGAGTACTCTAAAGTGACACTTAATTTTGATTCGCACTTGATTTTCCATATAGTGGGGCATATAATCAATAGTCTTGAAGTTGATATGTTCCTTGGACATAGCCAATATTAGTTTATAAAGAATAACACCTTTTGGACAGTTCATGAGATGTCAAATGCTGCACCAGATATTTCTTTATGGTTCTAAATTAGTAATTTCTTTGTATTTTTTCTTTCTTTATAGGTAATACAAATCCATGTTTTGGATTGGAAAGAAAAAGAATCGACATTTTACGGGTGCTTGGCATATATGGACTTGTCCATACTTCAATATTTAAATGGTTCATTTTTTCTTCACACAAGTGATTAGCATCCACTTGTCTGTACTTCACTCGTATATATATGGAGGTGGTTTTTTTAATCAAAGGAGTAGGGACAACCGACTTATAAATTATTACTAGTATGCATCTTTTTATAGAAAAATAATAATACTAATTCTTCTTTAAACTTTGTAATTGCATAATTATATATATATATATATATATATATATATATATATATATATATATATATATATATATATATATATATATATATATATATATATATATATATATATATATATTTGGTGTAGTTTATTTTTATTTCAATTATACTTTTAAAATTTTTATTTCTTTTTTATTAAGGTTTTGTATATTTCTTTTATTTAATTGTTATTTTTTATTTTATAAATAACTTAAATTAAAATTAAATTAAATATATACAAAAAATATTGTTTATATTTTTATCCGTGTGCACAAGAAGTGGTAGTCGGACTGGATGCTAATAATATATTATATTGATACTATATTGAGTCAACGATGCACAAACAACTAATTGTAGGAGTATGGTTTCTATCATTAAATTAGTAAAAAGAAATATATGAACTAATATATATTATATTTGTAGGGATGTAAGTGGATCAGAATCGATAATTTAAATCAAATAAAAAAATTAATTTTTTTGGTTCGATTTCAACACCGAATCGAATCAATGAAAATCGATATGGTTTGGTTTGATTCTCGGTTTTAATTTTTAGTAATCATCAAATCGATGAATCAAATCAATGACTATAATTAAACTCTAAATCTTTTATTTCACCTATTATTAAATCCAAAATTTGTATCGGTCCAACCATTCTCCATCTTTCTTTACATTTCCTTCCTTTCAGGAAAACACGCATCTAGAACTAAATCCAAAATATAGAAAGTAGAAACGATAAGTCATAAAAATTTGTTTTCACCGAACTGCTGCTCTCACTGTCCGTCACCACTGTTGCTCTTTCTACTATCGCTCTGATATGTTATAACCGCCTTCTTTGTGTTCAAGTTCTCTTCGTTAGTTTTCATATATTTTTTAACTTTTTTTGTTTCTTCTTATTCAATGAAATTCCATTTACTCTTGTTGCAAAATTGTTTTGACGTGTGTTTGAGGTGTGAAACATGTTAACTTATGTGCATTGGAAATTATTATTGTTATTTGAAGCTAGCGGAAATATACCTGAACGCATCACGCTCGAAGATACAACAGAGTCGTCATCAAATTTTATTTATTCCCGAAAGAAAGGGAAAACATCGATAAAACCCAGGGAAAGAGAAAAAGGGTAAGGAAGTCGGTTATGCGAGGGGAAGATATTAGCACCCCTCACATCTGTTGTACTTAACGGGGACTCTTTTGATTGTTCTTGCTCGAATGGGTGTGATATCTAAAGATTACTCGTAAAAGAATAAAAGGAAAAAGAATTAAATAGATAAAGTGCTCGGAGAGGATTAGGGACTTCATGCCTACATATCCTTATAGTGCAATAAGGAATTCAGAGCTCAGTATTTCATAGAACTAATGGTAGGAGATGAAAAGAATAGTGATTGAATGTATGGTTTGAACCAAAGGATAATGTTTCTTGAACCTATAGGGTAGGTATGTCTGAACCAATGGAAAAGTGGCATCAAGCCAAAAAAAAGGGTACCCTAGCATCAAGCCAAAACAAGGGTAAACGGGCATCAAGCCACAAAACTGGCATCAAGTCAAAAATAAATGGGCATTGGTTCAGAAAATGGACATTGGTTGTTGCCCACAGCATATATGGAGCTCAAAGAGATATTGTATTTGGCTCAAAGAAAAAGTATATCACATGAGTGAATGATTGGTATAAGGTGTTGAATGAAGGTTGTGAATAGTGAATTATGGTGATGAATGGTAGGATAGAGAGAAATAATTAAAGTAAAAGAAATTGAATGGTTTGGTAAAAGTGACAAAAGGTATAATTTGGAACCAAAAGATAATTGTGTATTGGACTCCATAAAGGGAATAAAATTTGTGCCACAGAGGAAAGCAAACATATTGGCCGGAAAAAAAGGAATGAAATGTTTGCCGACGAGACAAACAACTCTTGGTACAAATTTGGACATTGATTATTTGTCCTAAAAGGGTATATATAGAATCCCAAGGAAAAATGGTATTTGGTTTCAAAGGAAGACAATATGTCACTGAGATGAATGGTTATGATTGAAAATAGATGGTATGGATCATGAAAGATATGGATGGTGCCCTAAGGCGGAATAAATAATTAGTATGCTCGCCAAGGGTTTGAAGCCATGTGCCTACATATTCTCACCGTACAATGAGAAAGTCAGAGCTCTGTAGTTCGTGGAACTAATGCGGAACAAAGAAAGATTTGATTGGGTTTCCAAAAGGCAAAGCAAAATGCTTGAATTAGATGAGTGTGACATTAACCAATGAGTGGTATTTAGCCAAAATGGATATGTGAAGGCATGGTCTGAACCAAGGATGCTACCAGAGTTTGTGACTCTACAAGGTAGGAAAAGATGTTTTCCAGGGTCTGCAACCCCACAAGGCAGAATGAGAGATAGCCAAAGTATGTAACTCTACATGGCAAAATAGATGAATTCCAGAGTTCGTACTCTATAGGGCAAAGGAAAAGTAACCAGAGACTGCAACTCTACAAGGTTGAGTGCAAGGATGCTTGCTAGGGTCTACAACTCTACAAAGGCAAGAAACAGATTGCCAGAGTTTGTAATTCTACAAGGCAAGAGCGCAAAGATGTGCCATAGTCTATAACTATACAAGGAAAAAAGAAATGATTGTCAGAGTTTGTAACTCTAGAAGGCAATGTGGGGTTGTACATGAATCTGTAACTATATTGAGCATAAAGAAATTTCCAGAGTCTGCAACTCTATAAGGCAAGGGAAAATATTTCTAGAGTCTTTAACTCTATAAGGCAAGAGCGTAAACATGTGCCATAGTTTGTAACTATACAAGGCAAGGAAACATGAACGTCGGAGTATGCAACTCTATAAGGCAGAATGAATGATAACCAAAGTCTGTAACTGTGTAGGCAGGATGAAAAATGTCAAAGTCTGTAACTTATAGTGAAATTCCTGTTTGTCAAAGTCTGTAACTTTGTAGGGCAAAGTGAAATGATATGTGTCATAGTCTGTACTATACAAGGTAGAAGGAAATGAATGCCAGAGTCTGTAACTCCATAAGGGCAAAGAGAAATAATGCCACAGTCTGTAACTGTATAGGCACTGAAAGAGGTAGCCAGAGTATGTAACCCTATAGGCATAAAGACTGAATGCCAAAGTCTGTAACTATATTGGCATAAAAAAATGGAGCTTTGCCAAAGTCTGTAACTGTGTAGGCATAATGAAAGAGTGCCAAAGTCTGTAACTGTATAGGCAGAACTAAAGAGTACCGAAGTCTATAACTGTATAGGTAGAATGAAAGAGTGCTAGAGTTTGTAACTGTATAGGCAGAATGAAAGAGCGTCAAAGTCTGTAACTATATAGGCAGAATGAAAGAGTGCCAAAGTTTGTAACTGTATAGGCATAATGAAATGGGGCTTTGCCAAAGTCTGTCATTTTATAGGTAGAATGAAAGAATGTCAAAGTATGTAACTGTATAGGCAGAATGAAAGAGTGTGAAAGTCTGTAATTGTATAAGCAGAATGAAAGAGTGTTAAAGTTTATAACTATATAGGCAGGATGAAAGAGTGTCAAAGTCTATAATTGTATAGGCATAATGAAAGAGTTCCAAAGTCTATAACTCTATAGGAAGAATGAAAAAGTGCCAAAGTCTGTAACTGTATAAGCAAAATGAAATGGGGGTTTGCCAAAGTCTGTCACTTTATTGGCAAAATGAAAGAGTGCTAAAGTTTGTAACTGTATAGGCATAATGAAATAGTGCCAAAGTCTGTAACTGTATAGGCATAATAAAATAGTGCTAAAGTCTGTAACTGTATAGGCAGAATAAAATGGGGCTTTGCTAAAATCTGTAATTGTGTAGGCAAAAGCAAGGTTGTCAGTGTCTGTAACTCTATAGGGCAAAAAAGAGTTTGCCAAAGTCTGAAACTTTGTATGGTAAGGAAAAGAATTCCAAAGTTTGTCACTTTATGGGCAATGGAAGGAGGATGCGAAAATCTCTAACTATAGGCAGTGCATGAAGCAATAAGAAAAGGATGTCAAAGTCTGTAACTGTGTGCAGTGTATGAAGCAATTAATTAGGAAATGGGTGTGTGACCCTAAGGTAATGATCCCAAAAGATGTATGGACATCAAAGAGAGTATGATTAGTAATCCAAAGAGGAAACAATACAATACTACCGAGGGATGGTAATGATAGATGCAGAAGACTTGGCGGTCATCGGATGTGAACCACTCAAGGTTTATGTGTAATGTAACAGCCCATTTTTTTAAGTATTTATTTATTATACTATTATTATGATATTGTAATTTAATTATGTGGAGTATTAATTAATTAATTGGTGTATTAAGTCATTATCTAGTGGATATAAGAAATAAGTAAATAATTGAATTAATTAATTAAATTGGTGTGCATAGTGAGTGGTTAATTATTTAAATTTAAATAGAGGTATTTAAATATTAGGTATTATTGGGCCTAGTGATTAAATTAGATGAATTAAGCCCAACTAGAATACTATTATAAATAGTAAGAGTGAAGGAAGTGAGAATTAGAATTCACTTGAGCACTGAAAGCAATAGAGAAAGAGGAGAGGAAAAACGAGAGGAGTCAAGAGTTCCATCAAATTGATAAGGTAAGGGGGGAAATCCGTATCATTGTGGGTTAGTATGATTGGGTTAATGGGTAGGAACATGATTTAGGTTGAAATCCTTAATTGGCATGGTTTTGGAATTATTAGGTCTTGATAAATACTCTTGAATTGTGATGATTAAATTATGCTAAAACTGTGAATGAATATATAATTGGATGAGTCATAATTTTCTGAACGTGTAGCTTTTTACGGAATCGAAATCGGAGGTCCGGAAGTCCTCCAACGATGAAAAATACGGGGAAATCTGCATTCTGTTTCGTGTTAGCGCAGGAACAACATTATGTTTTGCGTTAACCGGTTAACCCAGGGCGTTAACCGGTTAACACTGTTATGATATTGAAAAAATTGCATTCTGTCTTGCGTTAACCGGTTAACCCAAGGCGTTAACCGGTTAACACTGTTAAAAATTGCCAAGAAGCGCATTCTGTTTTGCGTTAACCGATTAACACAGGGCGTTAACCGGTTAACACTGTTTGAAAAGTGAAAAAATTGATATTTAAATATTGTGTGCGTTTTGGAATGAAATCTATGTGTACATATTTGATGATTGGCCTATATTGGTGAATAATATATTGTATGAATGTGTATGTATACCATTATTGAATTGTGAATGATTTATGGTAATGGATGTGTATATGTAATCATGAATGATGTGGGGTGATGGATGTGTATATGTGTCAATTGTGAGTCATGGTGATATGTGAAATGTTAAGACGGTATAGATGGTCTTAATTGCATATGTGTTGGTATGTGTGCATTCATTCATAGCATGGTTGACTTCATTGTGGAAGTGGTGAAACTGTGGGTTCACATGAGCAGACGTTGATCCTTAAATGGGATTAGGCGTAGTATTAAGCGGTGATCCTTCATTGGAAACAGACGTAGCAGAAGTTAATCCTTAATTGAGATTAGGCGTAGTATTAAGCGATGATCCTTCATTGGAAACAGACGTAGGGCTTTGGTCTTGTCCGGATCGGAAGCGTGGCTTGGATTCTAGATATTGAATCGGAAAGCGGTGAAACTTTGAGTTCACATTGAGGTACCGCATGCATGGAGTCACATTGTCTTGCATCGAGTCGTTTATAGTTATGCGATCATTGAATGCATGTATTGATGTGGGTGTGATGCATGTTGGAAGCATGTGAGATGATTGTTTGTTAATATCAGTGATATAATAATACAAAGTGTGATGAATTCTTGAATTGTTGTTTTAATTCATTGTGCCCTATTATGCTATTTCATAATGATTTGAATTCTCACCCTTTCTGTTTGAATGTTACCTTTACATGGGTATCGTGCAGATACTACAGAGTAGTATTGCTGGAGTAGGTGGACGGTAGCTTGCTCAAGAATAGTTGGAGAGTTTTCGTATTTAGTTTGAATTTAGGTAATGAGTCAATGCTTTGGTCATGTAACACTGGGTAGATTAGTGGTATTGAACTCATATTTTATTTCGATGCGCTTTATGTTATCAATTGTTTATCTGAATTTGAAGGGATTATTGAGAGATGATCGTGGTATGAGACATGGATCATTTTATGAAATACATGAGTATTCTTTATTTTCCGCTGCGAACGCATATTGCTTGAATATTCATGATGAGTGAAATGTGTTATTTTGAATGACCATGTGTATTGTTGGTTTTCGAAAGTTTTAAAATTTGAAAACGTCGATGTGACGCCCTTTTGTTTATACGCGTGCTTATTTACTCTGATTATATGCTAAATAATTTGGGGTAGAAAAAGGGGTGTTACATGTAAAGTTGAATACGATGAACAATTGAATCATTTGTCCCGTATCCAAATATATTCCGAATGAGGATAAAAATTCTTCATTCTCTTTTACTTACGGTTATATATATATATATATATATATATATATATATATATATATATATATATATATATATATATATATATATATATATATATATATATATATATATATATATATATATATATATATATATATATATATATATATATATATATATATATATATATATATATATATATATATATATATATATATAACAAAACTAATTTATTAATTTTAATTTGAAGAATATCGCAACAAGTTCGAAGAATAAAAAATATAGCATCAAGACATTGAAACAATTAAATTATGGAAAAAAAATACAAATGAAAAATCAATTATATATTTATTTAACTCTTGAAAAAAAATACAATGCATACATTGATCAAGAATGAACCGATACAATTGGTTGGACTGGTAGACTATAATGATATGAATTTGAAGGATCGTTATTCATAAGAAATGAGCCGTAAATAACTATTTGACATTTTTTAGGGGAGAAATCAATTTATTATAGTTGTTATTTGATTTTCAAACAATTTATAATATATTAGAGATTAAAGATAATATATTATTAATGTAAACTAATTTTACACTATTATCCAATAAAATTATAATATTTTATTATATTATACAAATATTTTAAAATTAAACGTGTGATTTGACGGAATACACGTCCGTAATTGGTTGACCGTACATAATCTTTTTCCTGAATATATTATATGAGAAATGCATTTGTGCTGAATTTTATTATAACTCGGCCTGCCATTTAAAATTATTTGAACATTCTTATTATTTTATTTCAAAAAAATCCTTTAAATTAGAAACATATATTATATATAGTCGTTTAAATTGAATATTTGTAACAAAAATCTCTAAAATACTACTGTAGTGTAAATAATTACTCTTTCTAACCAAATACTATAAATAACATTTTAAAACAAAATATTTAAATAATTATAATGACCAAATATAAAGGAGCGTGGAAATATTTGATCTTTTTGATATAAAAATCTTTTAATTGATATATGGTTATAGTACAATATATAATTTTTTTATTTTGGATGATTATTTTTATTTTTTATTGGGTTCATATCCATTGAAATTGTTCGTCGAGGGGTATATCTTCTATAATTATTTCATGAGCAATTTTTAAAGTCCGTGGCATTGTGTTTCCACAGACCTTTCATCAATCATGTGATACTTTAAGTAGCGGCTTACAACATATTTCTTTATTCTAGCTTCCTCGGTCTCATACTTCTTTTGTACAGCTTCTCATACATGTTTAGCAATCTTGCCGTTGCTGTAATAATCATATAGATCATAAGCAAGACTGTTCAGAATGTGATTTTTACAGAGATAGTCATTCTCATGCTATATGGTGATTTCTTTCCTAAACTGTAAATTACTCGCAGCAGATTCTTCAGTTTTAGCATTTCCATCTGATTGTACAGAGTTCTTACCATTAGTTTGTTCGGTTGATCCAGAAGGAACAATAAGAATATCCTCAGTCAGGACGTTGGCAACCTTCTTTAAAGTTAGAAAAAAAAATCATTTTAGCTTGCCAACCTTTGAAGTGAAGACCCTCTAACTTGAATGGTTTGTCAAAGACAACGGCCACAGTGTTACCAATAACTTCTTCGATAGGCATGACAGTTTTTGAAAACGTCTTAAAATTATTGTTTCACGGTTTAGAAAATCAGTCACAGAAGAAGTTATTGGGATGAGTCGCAGAACAATTTGCTCTCTTTAAGACGTTTCATGGCACTACCCAAAAATATGCAAAGCAGTCGAACTACCGTTCCGCCTCCAGGATAAAACAATCCAGTTCAATTATACGTTCACTACTTGCACGGTATGTGATCGTTCCAGAAATACACATTTTGATGATGTTGAACCACTCGATGATGGTGTGAAAACCACTTGTAATATTTGGATAAACCAGTTACAGATGGCGCAAGCAAGCCACTCGAAAATAGAAAAAGAAACAAAAATAGAGAAGTGAATATGGGAGAGAAGAGAGAGATTTCAGATTGTGAAATCTGATGTAAATTGCAAGTGAAAGGAAGGACAGTGTTTATAGTTGAGGATCCAACCCGAATGGAGAAAAAATCCTTGAGGAAATCGAGGGAAAGTGGAATCGGCGTAGTCAAAGTATTCGTTATTCATTTGGTCAGTAAGTCATTCGTTGACTCTTGGTGGGAAAGCAAATTCAGTCCTAACTAGGTTAAGACTGAATTTCTGTAGAGGACATGTCACATTTGTATTAATTTCCAATTTTTAATTAATTAATAATAATTAATTTCCACTAGATTAATTAAATTCATTTAATTAATTTTCCACCAATTCGAATTCCAAAAAATTAAATGGTCAAGACCCAAGCCTAAGTCCGGTTCGGACCAAACCGAACTGAACTGAGTCGAGTCGGTCGATCGGACAGACATCAATGTCGGCGCGCGCGCATGTTTGATGATTGCTTGGTGGTGTGTTCTCACTCCTTTACAAAATTGTGAATCCCTTGAGGCCCAGCCTAATTTGCCCACTTGGAATATATATATATATATATATATATATATATATATATATATATATATATATATATATATATATATATATATATATATATATATATATATATATATATATATATATATATATATATATATATATATATATATATATATATATATATATATATATATATATATATATATATATATATATAAGCACTACTAATATGTGTTGTCCTTCCTATGTGGGACTAAAATGAATCTTTTCAAATTCACTTTCATTCATACTAGTTCTTACTTGTGCTCATTTATTGTCAATTTAATGTCAATCAATTCTTCTAAGTTTCCACTCCAAATTTAATCATTCCAAGAATTCCAACAATCCCCCACTTGAATTTAAAAATGTGATTTTAGAAGTAACGTCAAACGTTTCTCAGATTGTGCATAAGCAAAGGTGTCTACGACGTAAACCTCCGCGTAGCAGGTAAGATTTCGATTCAACAAGACTGAAACTATTATCTTGAACTATATATCAGACATCAAACATGCACACAACTTTTTCTTAAGGTGTATTCTAATAGTGTGTGCTTTAATGGCCATGCATGTGTATCCTAGTTTAGTGAAGGCTCTAGAATTTCTGTCTCAAAATTCCATAGGAACCGGCCCAAGTTCCATAAGCACATAGGTGAGTCTATCAAGAGTGCTCATGTAGCCTAGGTACTCCCTCATGCATTGTATAGATCTCATTAAGAGTTCATATCATCTCATCCTCTTATCGCTTCAGAGGAATTCATGCTTATCTTATTTACTTTAGCATGATCACCTTATATTGCTAATAACTTGTTGTTACCCATTGAACCTATTTCTTGGGATCTCCAGTCTTTTAGGTTCGATTACCATCATGAACAACTCATTTTGCTATAGTTATTAGTCCCATTTTATTGGATGTATTATAGATTTTCTCTCTAGCTAATCTTTTTGTCAAAGGATCTGTAAATTTTCATCAGTGCATACATGATCCACTCTTACAGCTCCTTTAGAGATGTAGTCTCTAACAGTGTTGTGCTTTCTTCTAATTTGATGTCTTTTACCATTATAATAATGGTTCTCAATTCTTGCAATAGTTGTGGTACTATCGCAGTGGATCAACACAACTAACATAGGTTTTTCCCACACAGGGATCTCATATAGCAAACATCTTAATCAACTTGCTTCTTCACTAACAGTCGCTAATGCTATCATCTCAGACTCCATCGTGGACTGAGTCAGGATAGTTTATTTCTTTTATTTCCAAGATACAACTTCTCCAACTATATTAATATATAATACTAGTTGCTTTAGAATCATCTGATAAGGTATTACAATCTGCATCACTGTATCCTTCAAGTACAGCAGGAAATCTCTAAAAATGCAAATTGAGATTTACGATCTTTTTAAAATACCGCATGACTTGCTCAATAGATTGTCAATGCTCATTACTCAATCTACTAGTAAACATGCACAACAATCCTACGACATATACAATATCATGTCTAGTACAATGACATACCTAAGACTGTCAATGATGCTCACATACTCTGTTTGTCTGACACTTTCATTAGTGTTCTTAAACAGTTTCATACTTTGATTGTATGGTGTACTCGCAGGCCTACAGTCAAAGTAATTATATTTCTTTAATATCTTTTCTACATAGTGTGATTGATGAAACAAAATTATTTGCTCAGATCTTATGATCTTGATATCAAGAATCACGCTTTTATATAACGTTTTTTTTTAGATTTTCTATATTGATTATTCAATGAATTTTGATCAATATTGCAACTCATAATTGCAACCCCATTATCCCGTGACACTTTTACTTAGCATTATTTTTTTATTTATTATTATGACGTGGATTTCTCACGTCAGCTTTAACCATGTTTAATTTTTAATCTTTTATTAAACTAAAAGTGACATTCAATGAAAAGATTAAAAATTAATTATAAAAGTCAACATGAAAAATCCCCGTCAAAATAAAACAAATGAAAAATAAAAATAAAAATCACACAAAAACATTACACTAAAGATTCTGCTGACTAAAATTTACTCAATAATCAATATATGAAAATTTAAAAAGGACAAGGAAGAAATATGTGTTTTTTTACCTAAATGTTTTTCTAATTCGCCTAATATGAAACCTTTTTTATTTTAATGTAAGCAGACCAAGACACACTAAGATTGGTATATATTGAGAAAATTGACTAATATAAATAAGTGTTATTTTCAAATTTAATGGACATGTATTTTCAATAGTTTTGCATTGTTATTTAATAAAAAATTGTTTTATATCATTAATTATTTTTAATATATTTTTGCGATATGATAAAATACATGTTGTCATTGGATATCAATATAAAATTATTTTAAATGCATTTTCTTATTCTTTACCTCCATTGTTAAAAAGAAAATAACATATAATAAAATTTATATAGAAAAGTTAAATAAATAATAAAATGAAATATAGAGTAGCTCGGTTATGTAATTTGTAAAATAAAAGCACATCGTCGTCACTATCTGATCATCAAAATATACTAATATTAATATATGTAATTTTGGTTGACAGTGACATCAATAAAATTTTATTGACACTTGGTAAAAAATTTGCCCGAATAAAAACAACCAATTAGAACACAATTTTTGGCTGAAAATGTGGAAGGTGAATATGTAATAATAAATATGTGTACATATATGAAAGCACCTCACATTTCATCATCATAGTAGTATTAATTTAAGGAACTCTGGTCGACAATAACACCAACAAATCCATCGATACAGTTATTTGGCACAGATGTTTTGTCTAAATAAAAACAAAATTACATAGTTTTTGGCTGAAAACATGGAAGGTAAGCCTCTGACAATATGAAAGCATATGTGTACTATGAAAGCATATAATATAGACTTTTTTACGACTTTTTTTTTTACTCCCATATGTTCTTTTTTTAAAATTTTGTTTGCAATATACCTTACTTTGAAAATAAATTTTCAAAATGTCCTAATTTGTATTATCCTCTCGTCCAATGGATGACGAGTTGTTGAAGGAGTTTTCTGGTTAATATTGACTCGACCATTGGTTGGATGAGTCTTGTAGGGATTGTTTCGCCATGCGTGAACTCGGTTAATGGATGATCGAGTGAATGAAGTCATTTTTTTAAATTATTTTAATAGATTTAATTAATTAATATTGCTTTTAAATAATATAGTTATCACCCATGACATTGAGCGAGGAATTGCTTTGTGTTTGTAGTGTCTCGGCCAATGAATGGTCGAGTATTCATGTTTTAATTTTCTATAAATATCTTGAATTGTAGAAATGTAATTCAGATCACACATCAATTGTTTTGATAAGAATGTTTGTCTGGGGTCTTGTGTTTTATGGATAAGACAAAAAAATCAGTGTTTGCCTAGATCCGTAATAGAATTTCAGAACACTGATTACAGCCATCCACACTGGTTTTCGACTATTGGGTGGGCGTCGTATGAAGGTGAGAAAAGTAGAGTATCATTGTCCATACATAATGTTGACTGATGCAAGCCCCGATGGTACGTACATGTATTACCTGGATCCTATAGAAAATGATGTAGATGTTCAGTGTATGTTTTCAGCACATAGTGGTGAAGTTAACTGAGGAGTTGAAGGTCCACTTGTGTTGGTTGTTGTTGTTGATTAATTAGTTAATAAGCTCTACGAATTTAAGTTATTGTGATTGTACTTTTTAACCAAAAGTCTTTGATTATCAAATGTATTCCGTAGTGTTTGTTTCTAAAAGACATTATAAATACACATGGGTTGATTGTTGAATTGTAATTCCTTGTGTCGAAGCAGTTTACTCGACAGAGTAAGGAATTGTCAAACCACCTATGCCTATTTAGTAGTGTTAGCTATTTTGGGCTTATAGTTTTGGGCTTTTATAGTTTTGGGCTTTGACTTGAGGTCCAAGTTACCCTAAATCTATAAATAGAGGGAGTAACTCTTATTTTGAAACAGAGGTGAATATACTATTCACAACACTTGTAATTCACAGTATTTTGCAGTTGCAAAGTGAATAAGAAGTTTTCCACAGTTTATGGGCAGAGAGAAAAACTCTGCAGAATTATATTACTCTTCTCCTTCATCGTTCTATACACTTTCTTTCTCCATTGTTCTTCTCTTTTCATTGCTATTGTGTGGGTAATAACAATCTTGTTCATCAAGATTGATTGAAATTCTCCATAGGTTTTGGGGAATTTCCAACATCTGGTATCAAGAGCTCCGGTTAATCGATTCGTGGGAAGAAAATCACCATGACAACGAATCATCCAAACGGGCAGTTTCCAGTAAATCTTCCGATTCTCAAGAACAACAATTATGAGAATTGGTGCAAGCAGATGAAGGTTGTGTTCTATTATTAAGATCTTTGGGATCTTGTGAAGGAAGGAGTAGCAACGCTTGTAGAAGCCGCGACGGATCAAGAAAAGGCTGCACATAAAGAATTAAAGAAGAAAGATTATAAAGCTCTCTTTATAATCCATCAATATGTTGATACAGATAACTTTGAAAAGTTTAGTGATGCAGAGTCAGCGAAAGAGGCATGGGAAATTCTAGAGAAATCGTTTGGAGGCGCAGAGAAGGTGAAAGAGGTAAGGTTACAAACTCACAAAAGAACGTATGCATTGCTTCAGATGGAAGACAGTGAAAGCATAACTGATTTCTTCACCAAGGTTACGAAATTGGTGAATCAAATCAAGGTATGTGGAGAAGTGTTGACATCAAGATCTGTTGTTGGAAAGATCTTGAGGTCGTTGGCTTCAAAGTTCGACCACGTGGTAGTAGCCATAGAAGAATCGAAAGATTTGTCAAAAATGACAAAGGAAGAGCTTCAAGGGACGCTTGAATCTCATGAACAAAGAATGGCTGAAAGAGCTACAGGAAAGTCGAAGAGTGATATGGCTTTGCATGCTCAATCAACAAAAGAAAGAAAAGGAAAAGGAAGTTGGAATGGCAACAAAGGCAGAGGAGATTACAACAATTCGACTGGTCGAAATCAGCAAGAAGGAAACTCATCGAATCAAAGAAAACCCAGAAACCAAGGCAACCAAAGAGGTGGTGTTGTAGGTAGAGGAAGAGGTGGTGGTCAAAAGCCAGACAAGAGTCATATTCAGTGTTACAATTTTCAGAATTATGGTCATTATTCTAGTGATTGTCCAGAAAAGCATAAGAATCAAGAAACTTATGCAAAGTCGGCGAAACATGAAGAAGAAGAGACGTTGTTGATGGTCACAACAAGAGAAGAGGAGAGATTCAAGGACCAGTGGTACTTGGACTCAGGATGCTCATCACACATGTCTGGAAGAAAAGATTGGTTTGTCAACATAGAGCCCTCATTGAAGAACATGGTGAAATTTGCAAATGACAACACTCTAGCAGCTGAAGGTGTTGGTGATGTTCTGATTATGAGGAAAGATGGCAAGAGGTCATTAATTTCAAATGTGTTATACATATCAGGCATGAAGAGTAATTTGCTCAGCATAGGGAAGTTGGTCGAAAAAAACTACAAGGTGTCGATTAAAGACAAGATGATGAGAGTTCTCGACTCAAATGGAAGGTTGATCTTGAAGGCTCCAATGTCTCAGAATAGAACCTTCAAGATTGAACTAAATGTGATAGAGCATAAGTGCCTTGCAACAGCAGCCAATGGAGATGAATGGATATGGCATTATAGACTTGACCATCTCAATTTCAAAGACATCAGAGATTTGAAGAGAAGAAATATGGTTTCAGGATTACCAGAAATCGACATTCCAAACGAAGTGTGTGAAGAATGTGTGCAGGCAAAGCAGCATAAGAACAACTTCATTAAGGATGCAGGAAGCAGGTCGAAGGCAATTCTTGAAGTCATATACTCAGATGTATGTGGTCCTCTCTAGGTGGATTCTATTGGAGGTAACAAATACTTTGTTCCATTCAAAGATGATTTCAGTCGAAAATTATGGTCTTACCTGATCCAAAAGAAAAGTGAAGTGATCAAGGTATTTTCCAAGTTTAAATCTATGGTCGAAAGATAGAGCGGTAGAAAGATCAAGATTTTGAGAACTGGTGGTGGTGGAGAATATGTGTAGAAAGACTTCGATGCATTATGTATGAAAGAAGGGATTGTGCATGAGGTGGTGTCACCCTACACTCCATAGCAGAATGGAGTCGCAGAAAGGAAGAATAGAACCATTATGAATATGGTTAGAAGTATGTTGAAAGGCAAGCATCTATCGAAAGAATTATGGGGAAAAGCTGTGTCGACTGCGACATATATCCTGAACAGATGCTTGACGAAGAAGCTAGAAGGAATCACGCCAGAAGAATGTTGGTCTGGTGTCAAGCCTAGCTTGAGTCATCTGAGGGTGTTTGGATCTATAACACATAGACATGTGCCAGATCAGTTGAGAAGAAAACTTGATGACAAGTCCAGTCAGATGATCCTGATAGGATATTATTCGACTGGAGGATACAAGTTGTTCGACCCAGTGAATAAGCAAGTAGTGATCAGCAGGGACGTGATCATAGATGAGCTTAAGGAGTGGGATTTGACTGAGAATGTCAAGAAAGATTCAATGAGAATCTTTTGTGATGAACCAGCTAGTGAAGTCGAAAGAGAAGTTAGACAGGAAGAAGTCAGAGGTGAAGCAAGCACAAGCAGACCTCAAAGAACAAGACACATTCCTGCAAGGTTGCAAGAATGTGTGATTACATCAGATGATGTAGTCAATGATGAAGGTGAGCTGGTACATTATGCTTTCTACGCAGATGTCGAGCCTGTCAATGCAACCGAGGCATTGAAAGATTCTAAGTGGATGAAAGCAATGGACGAAGAGCTGAAGTCAATTGAAGTCAACAACACTTGGTCACTTGTCGAATTTCCCCCAAACAAGAAGGCAATCGATGTGAAGTGGGTATACAAGGTGAAGTTGAATCCCAAAGGAGAAGTGACTCGACACAAGGCGAGACTTGTGACGAAAGGATTTCTTCAGAAAGAAGGAATCGACTTTGATGAAGTTTATGCACCTGTTGCTAGGATCGAAACAATCAGGTTGGTTGTTGGTCTAGCAAACATGAACAACTGGCAGATGTGTCAGATGGATGTGAAATGTGCATTCCTTAATGGCCCCTTAGAAGAAGAAGTTTATGTTGCACAACCAGTTGGGTTTGTGAAACATGGTCGAAGCAAGCACATCGAAATGATGTTCCATTATCTTCGAGAGCAGGTAGCAGATGGGAAGATGAACGTGGAACACTGCAGAACTGAGAATCAGATTGCAGACATCATGACGAAGCGAGTGCAGGTCGAAGTGCTCAGAAGACTAAGAGCTATGATGAATGTAGATAGCTTAGACACAATGAATTAGGTGGTGCGTTGAATTGTAATTCCTTGTGTCGAAGCAGGTTACTCAACAGAGTAAGGAAGTGTCAAACCACCTATGCCTATTTAGTAGTGTTAGCTATTTTTGGCTTTTATAATTTTGGGCTTTTATAGTTTTGAGATTTGACTTGAGGTCTAAGTTAACCTAAATCTATAAATAGAGGGAGTAACCCTTATTTTGAAACAGAGGTGAATAGACTATTCACAACACTTGTAATTTACAGTATTTTGCAGTTGCAAAGTGAATAAAAAGTTTTCCACAGTTTGTGGGCAGAGAGAAAAACTCTGCAGAATTATATTACTCTTCTCCTTCATCGTTCTATACACTTTCTTTCTCCATTATTCTTCTCTTTTCATTGCTATTGTGTGGGTAATAACAATCTTGTTCATCAAGATTGATTGAAATTCTCCATAGATTTTGGGGGATTTCCAACATTGATAACATAGTACGTGCATAATAGTTGATAATTAAAAAACAGCATAATCATCTAGAGGGTCTTGCAACATTTGGACATTTCCTACGGATGTGTCATATTTCGCGGCAGTTTATATGGAGGTTGTACATACTATATTATTTAAAAGCAATATTAATTAATTAAATCTATTAAAATAATTTTAAAAATAAAAAGAAATAATGACTTCATTCGCACTCGGCCATCCATTGGCCGAGTTCACGCATGACGAAACAATCCTTACAAGACTCGTCCAACCAATGACCAAGTCAATACTAGCCAAAAAAACTCCTTCAACAACTCGTCCATCCATTGGGCGAGACGATACTGCAAATTAGGACATCCTGAAAATTTATTTTTAGAGTGGGGTATATTAGGAATAAATTTTTTAAAAAAGGTCTTGATAGTAAAATGAAGTCTATAATATACTATCTTGACATCATAATATTAATATATTAATATGTATAGGAAGGGAAAGGATTGTCTCCCATAAATGAAAATTTAGTGGAATCTTGATAACATGAAATAATATCACATTCTAGGACTCGATTTAATTAAATTATATTATTATTTACTTCAATTTACTCCATTTTATTCGATATTACTCGGTATTTTCTTTCTATTTATCTCAGGTAGCTTATTTGAAACACAAGTGAAAAAGGAAGAAAAGGAGGTGCAAAAAGAAATGAAAAGAAGCAAATTCCACCAAGCCAAAGCCCAGCCCAAAAGCAAGGCGTTGCGCCCGTGACGAGCGTCACACAAGCTGTGACGAGCGTCACGCCCTACCTACTTGTGTTACAAGCGTAACACATAGTGTGACGGACGTCACACCATTCCCCTATATTTTTGGCTTCAGAAGCGCAACAAAGACGTTGAGGCCTATTGTTACGCTTGACCATTTGCAACGTGAAGACTCTTTACACGGAAGACCTTTGGAAACAGTTACAACAAGTGACCAATATAAATAGTAGCTTTTGGCAAACCCTGCGAGACTCTCCGCTTCGTTCAATTTTCTTCTTCCAGCCGTGCAAGCATACCATTATTTTTCCTTTACTGTTTTTGCTTTTAATTGCAATTCTTATTTTTACTTTCCTTTCCAGTTAATCTTTCAGCACTTAATTAATTTTTCGCACAATAGTTTCTACACCGGAAACTATTGTGTATCTTTTACTAGATCTAACCTTACGTTAGACCCTAGATTTTTATTCCTTCACTTTTATTTTCCTGTCCGATTGAAGAATTCAAGAACAAATCCAACCGGTTTGTGGTGGAGTGTTCAAGATTGCTATAAATTATTCAGGTTCTTTAATTATTGTTTGAATTTATATATGCTCTGCTTTACTGTTTATTTATATTATTTGCCTGAGATGGAATTATTTATGCATGCTGATTATTTAGATCTGTTAAGCATGTCTGGCTAATTTATTTAGGTATCGGTATGTAGAGTAAGCGGAATGAAGGAATCAAAACTAAGTTGGTTTAATTACATTTAAAAATAAAATCACTCTTTTTACGGTCTCAATTTACAGGTTTAATAACAAGGTTTTGTACGAAAGTAAAAGACATAAAGAAGTTAAAATCTATAGAACGAGAGTTTGAGTTTTTAACTGGACAGTGTAAATTGGACATTAATTCTAGATCAGGGCGAAAGCAATTTTTAAAGTTAATTAAATTCTAATCTTTTTCAAAAAGTATTTTTAAAGGTTGAATGTGAGGACGAGAGTTAAGCATTTGAATTTAATTATATAATCTAAGTCAACAGAGCGAGAGTTTGAGACAAGGATGTTTAAACGTTTAGTGTTTTCTTAAAAAGAGTTTCTACGGATTCTATTGTTTTCAAAAAGTGATTTTGGACTTAACTAATAAGTGACAGCTACGTTAATATAAAATCATAGTTTATTCAACAGAGCGAGAGTTTGAGATAAGACTTTTAATCAATAGTGTCTACTGAAAGGATTTATTTTAAAACCAAGAAACCAACGAAGATTTGATTCCCTAATTACGACGAACTACATACCGATATCCGCTTAATTAATATTTAATTTAGATCTTATTTTAGTTTTAACTTTTCCCCCAAACAATCAAAGTATTATCCGCCTTAGCTTTACGAAGTAACCTTAGAAAATGGTATATCGATTCATAAGTCCCTGTGGGATCGATATCTTTTAAAACTACGCGATAGAACTGTGCACTTGCAGTTGGTACCCCAAATTCGACTCATTAAGTCGCGATCAAGTTTTTGGCGCCGTTGCCGGGGACTTTTATTTAGTCGATATCGTAACTCTTCTGTTACGTTGTAGAGACTAAGGCTTATTTTTCTTTTCTTTTCTTTCTTTCGTTGATTTGTATGCCACATACTCGCTCACAAGGCGAGCCGTTCTACTTACGAATCAACGATATCGAACTATATCTCCGAGTCTGACGACGAATTCGGGAATACCGTGCTGCGAACAATCTCCCTCCTGTCGAACTTCCTGATCTCAAAAATCTTCTTCCTTCGCCGATACCCGAGATGGCAGAACCAGCTCGTGCTCTTCGAGATTACGCCGCTCTATCGCAAGATGAGCCGCATTCGAGCATTGCTCCACCCGCAATCGAAGCAAACAACTTCGAACTTAAACCTTCACTGTTGTAGGCAGTACAACAGAACCAATTCTCTGGAAATCCTACCGAGGATCCAAACCTTCATTTATCCGTATTTGTCCAATACGCTGATACTGTTAAAGCTAACGGTGTCACTTCAGAGGCAATTCGACTTCGTCTTTTTCCTTTCTCGTTAAGAGATAGCGCTAGAAGATGGCTCCAGTCTCTTCCTTCCAACTCAGTCACCACATGGAACGAGTTAAAGAAAGTCTTTCTTGCCCGATATTTTCCGCCGAGCAAAACAGCTATGTTAAGAGCCCAGATAAATGGATTTAAACAGAAAGATAACGAGTCTCTTTTCGAAGCATGGGAAAGATACAAAGACATGATGAGACTTTGTCCACACCATGGTTTAGAGGACTGGTTAGTAATTCATACCTTCTATAATGGTCTCTTGTACAACACGAGGTTAACAATAGACGCCGCCGCAGGTGGTGCACTAATGAACAAACCTTATGCTGATGCTTACCAACTTATCGAAAGCATGGCCCAAAACCACTATCAGTGGGGAAGCGAACGAACAATGGTAGAAAAACCTCAAACTAAAACTGGCATGTACGAGATAAGTAACCTTGATCATGTTAACGCAAAAGTGGATGCTCTGGTCCAGAAAATTGAAAGTTTAAATGTATCACCTCCAGCCACCGTGGTTGCCCTAACTCAGAATTGCGAAGTCTGTGGAATCCAAGGTCACACTCCTGCAGATTGTCAACTCCTAACAGGAATCCAAGCGGAGCAAGTAAACTATGCTCAAGGAAGCCCCTACTCGCATACCTATAACTCAAATTGGAAGAATCATCCAAATTTTTCATATAAGAGTAATAATGCTTTATACGCATCTGGACAATCTCCGAATCAAGCCCCAGCTATACCTCCGGGATATCAAAAGCCGATCCCATCTACACCTAACAATAACACCCCTAGGAAATCCAACTTGGAAATCATGATGGAAAACTTTATAGCTTCTCAACAGTAAACCAATAAAGATTTCTTAAACCAGAATGTACACACTGGCGAACAAATTAAACAACTAGCAAGTAAAGTAGATGCCCTGGCTACCCATAACAAAATGCTGGAAACGCAAATATCACAAGTAGCTCAACAACAAGCGCCTACTGCTGCCCCAACTGGTACATTTCCTGGACAGCCCCAACCTAACCCGAGAAGCCACGCTCATGCAATCATACTAAGAAGTGGAACGGAAATGGAAGGACCGTCTGACCCAAGGATAGAAAACCAAAACTCTAAAAAGTCAAATGAGGAAGAAAATAAAACTAAGGAAAAGGAAGAGAGTAATAAGGAAACCGTAGAAAAGAAGGAACCTTATGTACCTCCACCACCTTATAAACCACCTATCCCTTACCCTCAAAGGCTTATTAAAACCAAAGATGCGGGCCAATTTAAAAAATTTGTTGACCTACTGAAACAATTAAACGTCACAATTCCGTTTACAGAAGCTATTACGCAGATGCCCTCATATGCCAAGTTCTTAAAAGAAATTATTTCTAATAAAAGGAAACTTGAAGATAGCGAAACCGTTACACTCACTGCTGAATGTAGTGCTATAATCCAGAATATGCCTCCTAAACTCAAAGACCCGGGTAGTTTCTCTATACCCTGTCACATAGGAAAATTTGTCATCGACAAAGCCTTATGCGATTTAGGAGTCGGTATTAGTGTTATGCCTTTATCCATATGCAAGAAACTGGAAATGGGAGAATTAAGACCAACTAAAATGTCTGTGCAACTAGCAGATCGTTCCGTTAGATATCCTGTAGGAATTCTTGAAAACGTTCCCGTGCGCATAGGTCAATTCTACATTCCAAATGATTTTATAATTATGGACATTAGAGAAGATGAAGTTACACCCATTATACTGGGAAGACCGTTCTTAGCAACTGCCAGTGCGATCATAGACGTAAAACGAGGACGACTCACTTTCGAAGTAGGAGAAGAGAAAATTGAGTTCATTCTTTCCCAATTTTTGAAAGCACCTGCAATAGAAGATACATGTTACTTCATGGATATCATCGATGAATGCATAAAAGAAACAGAGTTAGAAAAAGACAAATCATCTGACTATCTTGCAGAAGACAAACTTAACCAATGTTTAGCAATAACACCGGACCCTACCAATGCCTTAAGAAACCAACCCTAGACCTGAAAACACTTCCCAAAAATCTGAGATATGAATTCCTAGACTTAGAACTTGAACGACCAGTGATAGTTAATGCAAACCTAGGAAGACTCGAAACAGAAAAACTCCTGCATATCTTAAGAAAATATCCAACCGCACTAGGATACAACATCACCGATCTTTAAGGAATAAGTCCTTCTATTTGTATGCACCGCATCATGCTAGAAGAAGACTGTAAAACTTCTAGGGAACACCAGAGGAGACTAAACCCGATCCTGAGTGAGGTAGTGAAGAAGGAAATAACCAAGTTATTAGAGGCAGGTAGCATATATCCTATATCTGATAGCAAATGGGTTAGTCCTGTACACGTAGTACCAAAGAAAGGAGGTATAACAGTTATTGAAAATGAAAAAGGAGAAACTATAACCAAACGAATCGAATCGGGATGGAGAATGTGCATTGACTATAGGAAACTAAACAAAGCAACCCGAAAAGATCATTTCCCTTTACCATTCATTGACCAGATGTTAGAACGATTAGCAAAACATTCTCATTTCTGCTATCTAGACGGTTACTCAGGCTTCTTTCAAATACCAATTCATCCTGATGACCAAGAAAAGACAACGTTCACGTGTCCTTTTGGTACCTTCGCTTATAGACGAATGCCGTTTGGTTTGTGTAATGCTCCTGCAACCTTCCAAAGGTGCATGATGGCAATATTCGCCGATTTTCTCGAAAACATCATGGAAGTATTTATGGATGACTTTTCCGTATGCGGACAAAGCTTTGAAGAATGCCTTGAAAACCTAGAAAGAGTTCTAGAGCGATGTGTAAAAGTAAACCTAATACTTAATTGGGAAAAATGCCACTTTATGGTACAAGAAGGAATTGTTTTAGGACACATCATCTCGAACAGAGGAATTGAAGTAGACAAAGCCAAAACAGAGGTAATCGAAAACCTTCAACCCCCGAAAACTGTGAGAGAAGTACGAAGCTTCTTAGGACATGCTGGTTTTTACCGACGATTCATTAAAGACTTCTCTAAAATAACTAAACCTTTAACCGGGCTATTGATGAAGGATGCTGAATTCATATTCGACAATAAATGTTTAGAAGCATTTCAAACGCTTAAACAAGCATTGATCTCTGCACCCATAATGCAGACACCAGATTGGAATGAACCATTCGAAATAATGTGTGATGCCAGTGATTACGCTGTAGGTGCTGTTTGATAACATGAAATAATATCACATTTTTAGACTCGATTTAATTAAATTATATTATTATTTGTTTCAATTTATTTCATATTATTCGATATTACGTGGTATTTTCCCTTCTATTTGTCTCAGGTAACTTATTTGAAGCTTAAGTGAAAAAGGAAGAAAAGGAGGTGCAAAAAGAGGATGAAAGAGCATTCCACTAAAGCCCATCCCACAACTACAAAGGAGATGCGTTGAGAGGCTGTGACGAGCGCCACGCATGGTGTGACGAGCGTCACGCCTTGCTACTCTGTGTTACGAGCGTAACACATGGTGTGACGGACGTCACACCCCACTCCTATATTTTTGGCTTTGACGCATCCACAAAGTACGATTTGAAGCAGTCAGCCAAACGTGCCAAATTTTGCTCCAACAAACTTTTCTCCACGGATCCCTCATTCAAAACCAAGTCTCCCTTGATTTTCTCAACCACCAAGACCAAATGAACACTATATAAAGGACCCAAATGGGAAATATTGGGGACGGCCTACTTTTACATTTTTTTACGCTCTGCAATTTAGTTTTCAACTTTCTAGCTTTTAGCATTTTTTTCTTTTTCAGCAACCTTGTTTCTGTTGCCATTATTTTTACAGCATTATATTTTTTTCAGCATTCCATATTTTTCTTCAGCAATTTATTTCCTTTGTTAGTTTAATTTTTTAGGCATTCAATTAATTTTCTCACAATAGTTTCTACACCGGAAACTATTGTGTAACTTTAACTAGATCTAACCTTACGTTAGATCATAGTATTTTATTCCTTCGCCTTTATTTTACTGTCTGATCGAAGAATTCAAGAACAAATTCAACCGGTCTGTGGTGGAGTGTTCAAGACTGCTATTAATTACTCAGGTTCTTTAATTATTGTTTGAATTTATATATTCCCTTTTATTGTTTATTTATATTATTTGCCTGAGATGAATTTATTTAAGCATAATGATTGTTTAGATCTGTTAAGCATGTCTGGCTAATTTATTTAGGTATCGGTATGTAAAGTAAGCGGAATAAAGGAATCAAAACTAAGTTGGTTAAATTACGTTTAAAAATAAAGTCACTCTTTTTATGGTCTCAATTTACAGGTTTAATAAAAAAGTTTTTGTACGAGAGTAAAAGACATAAAGAAGTTAAATTCAATAGAACGAGAGTTTGAGTTTTTAACTGGACAGTGTAAATTGGACATTAATTCTAGATCAGGGCGAAAGCAATTTTTAGAGTTAATTAAATTCTAATCTTTTTCAAAAAGTATTTTTAAAAGTTAAATGTGAGGACGAGAGTTAAGCATTTGAATTTAATTATATAATCTAAGTCAACAGAGCGAGAGTTTGAGACGAGGGTGTTTAAACGATTAGTATTTTCTTAAAAAGAGTTTCTATGGATTCTATTGTTTTCAAAAAGTGATTTTGGACTTAACTAATAAGTGACAGCTACGTTAATATAAAATCATAGTTTATTCAACAGAGCGAGAGTTTGAGATAAGACTTTTAATCAATAGTGTCTACTGAAAGGATTTATTTTAAAACCAAGAAACCAACGAAGATTTGTTTCCCTAATTACGACGAACTACATACCGATATCCGCTTAATTAATATTTAATTTAGATCTTATTTTAGTTTTAACTTTTCCCCCAAACAATCAAAGTATTATCCGCCTTAGCTTTACGAAGTAACCTTAGAAAACGGTATATCGATTCATAAGTCCCTGTGGGATCGATATCTTTTAAAACTACGCGATAGAACTGTGCACTTGCAGTTTGTACCCCAAATTCGACTCATAAAGTCGCGATCACTATTTTAGGACAACGAAAGGATAAAAAGCTTCATGTTATATATTACGCAAGTAGAACTCTAGATGAAGCACAAATGAATTACGCCACGACCGAGAAAGAACTTCTAGCAGTAGTATTTGCGCTAGATAAATTTCGTTCTTACTTGGTCGGAGCCAAAATAATCATTTACACTGACCACGTTGCTATCAAATACCTCTTAACAAAAAAAGATGCTAAACCTAGACTCCTAAGGTGGATCCTGTTGCTACAAGAGTTCGATTTGGAAATCAAAGACAAGAAAGGAACTGAAAACGTAGTAGCAGATCACCTCTCTAGACTTGAGAGCCTTGAACCGGAAAGAACACCAATTAACGATGATTTCTCGTACGATAAACTTATAGCTACTTTGGGAGAAAATAACGCTGATAAACAGGTATAAACCACCTTAGCCATATCTGTTACACCATGGTACGCTGATCTCGTCAATTATTTAGCTGCCGGAATAGTTCCACCTACTTTATCCTACCAGCAGAAGAAACGATTCTTCTATGACATAAAACACTATTACTGGGATGACCCCTTACTCTTTAAAATAGGCCCCGATGGTATTTTCCGTCGGTGTATACCCGAAGAAGAGGTAGAAAATATCATCCAACACTGTCACTCCGCTCCTTATGGTGGACATGCAAGTACATCCAAGACCTGCTCTAAAATCCTACAAGCCGGTTTTTATTGGCCAAATATATGGAAGGATGTGCATGCGGCTATTAAGAAATGTGATAGATGTCAACGCACAGGAAACATATCTAGACGTGACGAGATGCCACAAAAGGGCGTTTTGGAAGTAGAGATTTTTGACGTGTGGGGGATAGACTTCATGGGACCTTTTCCATCCTCTTTCGGTAACAAATACATACTCGTGGCAGTTGACTACGTATCAAAATGGATTGAAGCTATAGCTTCTCCAACAAACGACACACGAGTAGTAACTAGACTCTTTAAGAATATAATATTTCCAAGATTTGGTGTCCCAAGAATAGTAGTCAGTGATGGTGGATCGCATTTCATATCCAAGGTACTCGAAAAACTACTATTTAAGTATGGCGTAAGGCATAGAGTAGCGACACCTTACCACCCTCAAACCAGTGGGCAAGTGGAAGTGTCTAACAGAGAAATCAAACAGATATTAGAAAAAACAGTCGCCACCTCAAGGAAAGACTGGTCATTGAAATTACCAGAAGCTTTATGGGCTTATCAAACTGCTTACAAAACTCCCATAGGGACAACCCCATTTAAGCTCATTTATGGAAAATCCTGCCACCTCCCGGTAGAATTAGAACATAAAGCCTATTGGACTATTAAAAATCTAAATTTAAACTATAAGGCCGCCGGAGAAAAGAGAATCCTTGATATAAGCGAATTAGAGGAACTCAGAAGAGACGCTTACGAAAATGCCAGAATCTACAAAGAAAGAACAAAACAATGGCATGACAAGCGCATATCAAGGAAAATCTTCAAACAAGGCGATACAGTCCTTTTATTTAACTCTAGGCTAAAGTTATTTCCGGGAAAACTACGATCTAGATGGTCAGGTCCTTTTCATATCACCAATGTCTTTCCCAGTGGAGCGGTAGAAATTAAAGGCAAATCTATGGAACCATTTACCATAAACGGGCAACGTCTAAAACATTATCACTATGCAGAAAACAATGAAGATTCGCAAGTCTTGCACTTAGACGAAATGCCTCCAGAATTTATAGATTATAATTGATAGTTTTTATGTCGAGCTTGCGACATTAAACAAAGCGCTTAGTGGGAGACAACCCACAAATATTTATATTTTCATTTCTTCCTTAATTATTCTTTTAAATTTTATTTAGTATTCTTTCTTAATTTATTTTAATTTATTAAAAACTTTTCTCTTCTTCTTTCGGCATTTGGCCAAATCCTGACTAAAACTCTTGTTTTCTTTTTCTCTAGCTAACACTAACCTGATGGGACAAATTGATCGTATGGGTATCAAATTCAGAGGGAAAGCTCATAAACAAAGGTTTGAGGAACTAGCCACGAGAGAGATGCTGCCTAGTTTGTATGCTGATGACTGGGCAATGACTGCCCTTGGACTAAGAGAAAGTGTCCTGTATTTGTTGAGTCAGATTGGGTGGGAAACCTCTCCTATCCGTAGACATTTCGTCACCTACCGGAGACTAACACTAGAATTCCTTAGCTCCCTGATCTATCTACCCAGCCATGGGAAAGGAATAAGCAGAGGTTTCATCCAGTTCAGAATGTTTAACATGGAGTATCAATTTAATATTCAAGACTTTACCAACCTTTTAGGTTTCCCTACCTCCCTTGATACATTCACAGTGAGCCAAGAAGAACTTTTTGAATATAGAGAACTTGAACACTTTTGGGGAAGCTTGACTGGAAATGACGATCCCGAGGAACATGAGTTTCTCTCTGGGAACATACATAACCCGGCCTTCCGTTATTTCCATAAGATCCTGACCCACACCTTATTTGGGAAGAAGTCAAACAGTACCTCAGTTTCACGTGATGAGCTCTTCATCATATTTTGTGCTTCCCAGAACCGTCCAGTAAACGGTGCCACTTTTATGATGGCAAATTTTGACCACCTTATCCAAGATGAACGAGCACCAATTCAAATAGGCGGTTTGATAACCATGATTGGTAATGCTATCGGATTACGTCAACCTATGCTTGACTTAAGCCTTTTTTGTGGCATTACGATTATGAGTATACCCTTCCTCTTCAACACTATGTTTATAGCAAACCTAGGATCTGAAGAGTTTGAGCTTATAATTAATAACCAAGTTCTTTGCCTATTCACCTTGCCCAGTCCTAGCACTAGTGTTCATAACCGCAATAATTGGCTCTACAATCTGAACGCAACACCCTCTCCAGCTAGATCTACTGAATCCATCCAGGACTATAAGATTTGTGATGACCAGATCCCTTATGCTGAATCTGACCCTCAGACACCATCTGGTTATTATGATATTGATCCTCCTCCTCAACCTGCCCCAGCCGAAGAATCGGCGATACCCGATCTTAGACATCATATGCCCAGAGCTGATTATAACACCACCATCCAAGCTTTGATGTCAGAACAAGACGCCCTCAGAGAAGAGTTAGCTAACATGGGACAAGAATTTCTGGGATACATGAACAGTATGACAAATCAGTTCCACGAGTTGCTAAACCGTGTTAACTCCTTTGCTCCTCCGGCCAGAGATCGTGCAGATGGATAGAAGTTGTTTTTCTTAGTTATTTAGTTTTAGTTAGATTATTCATTAATGTTATTTCAAATTATGTTCGTATTTGTTTCTCTTTCGCATTTTTTTTGTTGTTTTCTCCTCCAATGTTACATTATGATTATTTTATGAAGCTATTGATTTATTTTACTTTACTATGAATTATGCAATATTTAGCAATAAGGCTCTCTACTGTATGCTACCTACATAACTTATTAAAGATATATATATATATATATATATATATATATATATATATATATATATATATATATATATATATATATATATATATATATATATATATATATTATGGAAAGTAGAATAGCATGCAAGGCAATTTAAAGTATCACAATAGCCAAATAAAATAAACTGAAGCAAAACAAAATAATAAAAATAAATTACTATAATTATTATAAAGAACGCAAGCAGTAATGTGCCAGAAAGACTGTGTGACGAGCGTCACACAATCTATCACGGACGTCACACTAGGTGATCATGCTCCTGCACAACAATCAGTCCCGCTCAACCCTTCCGATAATGCAGCTGGCCCATCCTCACGACGTCTTCGACGAAGAAGACCTGCAACCAACGACAACATCATGGATGTTATTGATGGTATGCAAGCGCAGAATCTCGAAATGATGCAAATGATGCGCCAAATGCAACAACAACAGGAAGCGATGAATGCTATAACCGATCAGCGGTTCACTGAGTTGCTCAGCAGGTTTGACAACTTAGAAGTACGTCAACGATCACCAGGTCCAAGAACAAGAGGCGGAAGACAGCATTGATTTAATTTCCTTTTCTTTTTGTATTTCTTTTGATTTCCTTGAAACATTGGGGACAATGTTTCATTTAAGTATGGGGGAAAACCGTGTTCTTTCTATCCTCCCTTCTTCAAGTATGTACCTTTCTTTTCATTGTTATTTCCCTTGAATAAAAAAAAATAAAAAAAAAACAAAATTTCTTATAATATATTTTAAGTTAAGTCCCTAGTTTGAAAAATTTCTATTATCTATTCCCTCAAAAAATTTCATGAGCCATAACAAAAATCCAACACACTCAGTAAGTATAAAGGTTGCTTATTTTATCGAACTTGAACAAATTAAGACAAAAACTATTACCGCCCCAACACTCTAAACAAACCTCAACTTGTTAGATCAGAAAGGCAACTGTTATACAAGTCCCTGGATTTTTAACTTTATAGTAACCCCGAGTAGTTTATACAAGAAGTCAGCACCATCTTAATAGCAAACTACGTGGAGGGCCGATGAATATAAGTGAATGATTCCCAAAATGAAAAAAAAAAAAAAAAAAAAAAAAAAATATATATATATATATATATATATATATATATATATATATATATATATATATATATATATATATATATATATATATATATATATATATATATAATATATATATATATATATATATATATATATATATATATATATATATATATATATATATATCAGGAAATGCACTAATTAAGTTAGGTGATCCTTACCAGATCATTTAATCTAAAGGTTGCAGATCATACAAAAACATAATACGAAAGACCCATTATGAGTTGGTTCAGCAGGTATCTGATACTGAACTTGGTAGGGAGGACTACGGTCCGATCCCCCGCAATTCGCAATGGACTAAATAACGAAGTTATCCGACTCATGTACCAGAGCTTCAAGCTAAAAAGGGGATCAGAATCACTAACCGGTCACTCCACTATGTGCGCGAAACGATAAAGGGCTTAATGTGATTTCGCTAGAATGAAAACGGGTGAAATAAGAGTAAAAGAACCAGGCTAGCTATAATAGCATGACTCAAACTGGTTTGCATGAGGTAAGATTATCAGATGTGGTAACGGTAGTTCTTGATGTCGAGATTAAATTCAAGTTGCTTCTAAATAAAATCTACTTGCAACCTAGTATGAATTGATGTGTGTTTTGAAATTTCATCTGGCTAAATTTTTGAAACGAGTTCTATACTGTATTTTGCTTGAGGACAAGCAAAGGTCTAAGTATGGGGGAGTTTGATAACATGAAATAATATCACATTCTAGGACTCGATTTAATTAAATTATATTATTATTTACTTCAATTTACTTCATTTTATTCGATATTACTCGGTATTTTCTTTCTATTTATCTCAGGTAGCTTATTTGAAGCACAAGTGAAAAAGGAAGAAAAGGAGGTGCAAAAAGAAATGAAAAGAAGCAAATTCCACCAAGCCAAAGCCCAACCCAAAAGCAAGGCGCTGCGCCCGTGACGAGCGTCACACAAGCTGTGACGAGCGTAACGCCCTACCTACTTGTGTTACGAGCGTAACACATGGTGTGACGGACGTCACACCATTCCCCTATATTTTTGGCTTCAGAAGCGCAACAAAGACGTTGAGGCCTATTGTTACGCTTGACCATTTGCAACGTGAAGACTCTTTACACGGAAGACCTTTGGAAACAGTTGCAACAAGTGACCAATATAAATAGTAGCTTTTGGCAAACCCTGCGAGACTCTCCGCTTCGTTCAATTTTCTTCTTCCAGTCGTGCAAGCATACCATTATTTTTCCTTTACTGTTTTTGCTTTTAATTGCAATTCTTATTTTTACTTTCCTTTCCAGTTAATCTTTCAGCACTTAATTAATTTTTCGCACAATAGTTTCTACACCGGAAACTATTGTGTATCTTTTACTAGATCTAACCTTACGTTAGACCCTAGATTTTTATTCCTTCACTTTTATTTTCCTGTCCGATTGAAGAATTCAAGAACAAATCCAACCGGTCTGTGGTGGAGTGTTCAAGATTGCTATAAATTATTCAGGTTCTTTAATTATTGTTTGAATTTATATATGCTCTGCTTTACTGTTTATTTATATTATTTGCCTGAGATGGAATTATTTATGCATGCTGATTATTTAGATCTGTTAAGCATGTCTGGCTAATTTATTTAGGTATCGGTATGTAGAGTAAGCGGAATGAAGGAATCAAAACTAAGTTGGTTTAATTACATTTAAAAATAAAATCACTCTTTTTACGGTCTCAATTTACAGGTTTAATAACAAGGTTTTGTACAAAAGTAAAAGACATAAAGAAGTTAAAATCAATAGAACGAGAGTTTGAGTTTTTAACTGGACAGTGTAAATTGGACATTAATTCTAGATCAGGGCGAAAGCAATTTTTAGAGTTAATTAAATTCTAATCTTTTTCAAAAAGTATTTTTAAAGGTTGAATGTGAGGACGAGAGTTAAGCATTTGAATTTAATTATATAATCTAAGTCAACAGAGCGAGAGTTTGAGACAAGGATGTTTAAACATTTAGTGTTTTCTTAAAAAGAGTTTCTACGGATTCTATTGTTTTCAAAAAGTGATTTTGGACTTAACTAATAAGTGACAGCTACGTTAATATAAAATCATAGTTTATTCAACAGAGCGAGAGTTTGAGATAAGACTTTTAATCAATAGTGTCTACTGAAAGGATTTATTTTAAAACCAAGAAACCAACGAAGATTTGATTCCCTAATTACGACGAACTACATACCGATATCCGCTTAATTAATATTTAATTTAGATCTTATTTTAGTTTTAACTTTTCCCCCAAACAATCAAAGTATTATCCGCCTTAGCTTTACGAAGTAACCTTAGAAAACGGTATATCGATTCATAAGTCCCTGTGGGATCGATATCTTTTAAAACTACGCGATAGAACTGTGCACTTGCAGTTTGTACCCCAAATTCGACTCATTAAGTCGCGATCAAATCTTAGCCACACAAAATTAATAAAATAAAAAAGAGAAAATTTTGAAGGTGAAGATGTACACTTTTTCCATATTAGCTCATGACTTTGTGTATCTCCATGTTAGCTCATGACTTTGATTTCAATAATGTATCCGATTGTAAAATAGTTGTGAAATGACTATTAAATTCTAAAAATATAATTTTTTAATCATAAGTGTTTTAGTAATAATATTTTTAGTATATTCTAATTAGTGAAATAAAAACCCATCACAACTGTTAACACTTTTTAAAAATGTGAACTACTTGCAAGCTAATAGAAGAATATTTAGTGAGTTTAGTTTAATATTATATTCTAAAAGTTATATTATCAAACACCTCGATAATAAATTCATTTATAATGAAAACACAAATACAAATTAAAAGACGAATATCTCAATCTCTATAACTTTTTGACAAATAATAATATAAATTAGATATTGACCCACGTGTTGCAGGAAGCTATGAGAGAGAGTTTTTTATTTATTTAAATATTATAATATATGAGTTAGAATTAGTATATGAAACTTATGAGAAAGGAAATTAAATATGTAAATAACTTTTTTGAATGAAAAATTATAATTTTAAATTTTTTTTACTAATGTAAAATTGTGGATTGACTATTAAGTGTGTGTGATCAGAGTATCTAAATGAATTTTATAAGAAAATGAGTTTGTTTTTTTTTCTTCTCTTGATTGAAAGAATTTAAATATGACTCTAAGAGAATTTGTGATGACAAATTGTTAGTGGAATATTTTTGTATAGATCCTCTTATGTATATGTAAGTGTTCGACCTTTAGAAATAACTTAAAACTTAAAACTCTCACTTGTTTTTAACATAACTCATTTATTTTTTAATAAAAAACAATTAAATAAGTATGTTGAGGTGACAAAATATAAAATGTTATAATAAAATAAAGCTGAAGTGACGACAAAACTTGTGCATTAAAATTAATATATTATATTACCTGTCAAAATATATAAGAGGATTGGATCATTTATAAAACAACTTGATTAGTTTTCTTTCTTAGTCATTTGAAAGGGTTGCTTTTCTAAATGCATCTTCTCATTCTTTTGAAAATTAAGCGGATAACAATGCAAGAAATGGCTTGAACATTAGAATTGAAGAAATAAAACTATATTCATTATATGTATTCATTGATGATGAAATGGTGAACAAATAAGACTATATTCATTATATATTTTGTTAAAGGGGTTATGATTTTATAATGCTAGAAAAAAAACGTAAGTTGGGTTATGCTAAAAAAAATGGTAGAATTAAGAAGAGAATTTAAAGAGAAATTAATTAAGATGTGAGTTGAAAATTTGTGTTGTTGTTAGACTAACACTAAAGAATATTATGTGAATTATATGTCTGGGTAAAACGACAACTAAGCAAGTATGCTAAGGTGGCAAAATGTTATAGTGAAATATAGTAAAAGTGGCAATGAAATAGATTGTGCATTAGAATTAATATATTATAAATAGATACACATCATCAAGGGCGGAGCTACATAGGCAAGTATGTGGGTCATTGCCCCCACAAACAATTCAAATGTGTGTATATATACTAATATAATTTTACTTAAAAGTTTTCTATTTCCTATTTTATGATACATGACTTTTAACTAAGATATTATTTTTTCTTAAATTAAACCAATATATGTTGGGAATTTTCACCTCAACATTAGGCAAAATTGGGACAAATTATATATATATTTATTTTCGTTGTGATATATGTTTGTATAAAAATCTAATGCAAGAAAACAGAAAATCATATACTACAATGAGGTATTTGAAAGGATATCCAAATAATGCGTGAAGGTGTTTTTGACCAAATTCTTAATACTTTCACATTGGACAATGTGAAGCTGCGAAATAAATATAGAAGTGCAACATGATATTTTCATGTGATAATAGTATACTATTAATTCTTCAATTCATGTTTCAGTCTAAAATATGTATTTACAAAACATAGATTCACGAATATAGAATCAACATGTTTAGAAACAATTGTGTTAAAGAAAAATAGTAGTGCATAATTTGCAAGGTGAATAATGTTTAGAATCTGAGAAAAGGGTTCAAACAGAGGATATAAGTATGTAAAGAGTTTGACAATGGATCTCTCAGATTTTTTGTTATAAATGCGGTAATGAAGGTTTAGAAATGTTAGAAAAAAAAGAGAAAAAATATTTATAAAATGTTTCTTCAAGTTAATACGAATTACACTTGTCATTCTCTTAGTTGTAAAATCAAAGAAAGAATTAGTGTAATGAGTTAAAAACTTTGTAACATTTTGGTTGAATATTGACTTACATGTACATTTTGAAAAATTTATTTAAATAAAACATTAGTTGTTGTCGTATTTTGATTTGACTGTTCATCGTGTATCAGTACTTTCAACCCTTGTTTATTATTGACCCTTGATATTGTGACATATAACTGGCCATGACTGAAGACGAAACGGGGCAAATAGAGGCCAACAAAATCTAGGGATTAACCTTGTAACTTGTTGATGGTCATTGCGTAAGAAAAAATAATCGAAAATTGCCTTCTTGAAATTTTAAATGGCCAAGGTGATTATGAAGGTGAGTTTGTCATTTTGGGAATGTAAATGACATTACCCTCGTGTTTTCCGGACATTATTTTTTGTTCCAATACATGATCAGCAAGTTGGTGACAATTAATCTGGTATTGTTACATAGCCATTTGGACTGATCCAAGTTTCTCATAATCATGATGTTTCTCATAATCATGATTGGAGTTCCAACTTTCAATTTGATTATGTGATTTGGCAAGTCTAATGTCCTCAATGAATTAATAAATTTCGGTGTTATGATTTCATAGGTAGAAGGATCATTTACATCAAATTTATTGATTGAATTTGAACTCATAGGAACTTTTTCATCATCTGCATTTATGATTTGGTTAAAAATAATCAATTAAAATTTATAATCAATGAGTCCTATTTTCAATTAGGATAAGTAAATGTAAGTAGAAGTTTATATGAAATAACTGTTTAGAGTGTTTGGAGTATTGCTTTGCTAGAAATAAGACCTAAGATATATTCGTTGATTTTGTCAAATGTCTAAATAGTTGGAGCTAATATTGCTCTTGCCTCAAGAAACTTGACATTCATGTAATTATGGAGTAGATAAGGATATGTACTAGAATAAAATAAAAAATCGTGAGGGAATTACAAGTGAGATCAATATTGGCAATGAAATCGGCATTAGTGTCCCTTTATGTATAAATGGGTGAAATGAACAAGTCTCTATGTGCATAGAATGTTAAACATCTAAACCAATTATTTCTGACTTGCCAAGGCAGCAGGGATGGCATTTGTAAAACCAATGCCAAATTTTCTTGAAAAATATGCAGACAAAGAACAAGTGATGAGTGATTTCAATAATCTTTTTGCAAAGGTTACACACGAAGGTGATAGTACACCCTTGCCATATTAAACTCTTGCACTCATCTAAGTGATTACATTTTCTAAGTTAGAGTCTCAACAAGTAGAAATTAGTCAACAATATTATAAAAGTAATTAAATTTACTTGTTTTGATATTTTTTTTCTAAAATTTGTGTTAACTTTATCCGATAACAGAAAAGATAAAATATTTTGAAGTGAACAATTATTAAAAATAGTAAAAATATCACAAAAACCTCATTATTTTTAAAAATATATCATCCATAATTAGTATTTCTGTTTTTTCCTATCATATTTCATTTCAAGAATCATTATCAAATTAAAATCAACATAAGTTCTAAGAAAATAGGAAATACTTTTAACAATTATATTAACTTTAAATGTAACAAATTAACTCTAAAAATCTGTCTACTGAGTTGATTTTCTAAAATTTCTATAGTGTTATTTCTATATTTCAGTATAAATTTGATATTTAAAAAAATGATATTTTATGCTAAAACTAACTGTTATATAACCTTAAAAAAATTATTCCAAAATTCTCTAAAAACAAACTTTAGAGAATTCTCAGTGTGATTCTCATAGTGCTAGGAAGTTAGTTGATTTAGGTTATCTTTGAATTGATAAAATATTATTGAATAGAGTATAATGAAATGAAATATTCTTATGTTTTATTGTTTGGATTGAAAAAATATTATTGAATGGAGCAAATGAAATGAAATTTTTCTCTGTTTTATCGTTTGGATTGATAAAAAAAATGAAATGAAGTGGAATATAATAAAATGTATTTCATCCAATTTTATTATTTATTCTCATTTTTACTTATTTCGATCTGAGCGGAATAATATTTTTTATTATATTTTATTATAAAATATCTAAACAATAGAATATAATATTCATTTTGCTATATTTTATTATATTCATTTTTTTAATAAGCAAGATATATTGACATAGAATTCAAGTGGTACTCTTACCCATTTACACAAGACGACCTATTTTAAATGAAGCATAGGGAATTTACACTACTCATAAAAATTACAATAACTTCTCCATCTATCATAAACCATAACCAAGAGACTAATTTTACATTAAACATTACATTAAACATTACATTGTTAATCACATTTAACTGTCATTGAATCTCTATTGCAGCCAAGGAATATTGGAGTTGCTTCCATGAGTTGGTCCCTAATACCAACACCATAAAACTTACTCTTTGCCATATTAATTTTTAGTCCATATACCAGTTCAAACCCTCTCAAAAGAGCTTAAATGACCCATAAATTCTCCCAAGAGGCATCACCTATCACTAAGGTGCCATCAGCAAATTGTAAAAGGTTATATGACACCCTCTCATTTACCATGAAGCCTCTGAATATATTAAGTCTTACCGCATTCTTCATCAACCCATTTAATCCTTCAACTGCTATAACAAAAAGAAAAGGTGAACCCTAAAGTGTTTTGTTGGACTTCCATTTACCAAAATCGACATACTACTCTCAAACACCTCTGCCTCCATCCACCTACACAATCTAGTGCCAATCTATACAATCATAAGCCTGAGTAAAGTCAACTTTGAATAGGAGACACTCCCTCTTATCCCTCTTAGTTAGATCCAGTATTACATTCCATTTTACTCCATTCGTTTTAAAATATCTAAATATATCTAAAGTCCACATAAGCCTCCAAATAACTCATACTTATCAAAGTTTCTACTTTGATCCATTTTTTTAAAAGTTCACACAAGCCTCCAAATAACTCATTTTATCACAGTTTTGAATCCTTTTTTTAAGGTTTCGAAAAGTTTATTGATATAGATATTACAATATATCATATTCACATTAATAATTACTAGAGTCGGTCCAATTAATTTTAAGAATTTGTTCAAATTTTAAAAATGAATTTTTTTTAAATGACACATTAAAAATATAATTATATATTAATAAAAAAAATTATTATAATTTTTTGTCAATTTTTTTTTATATATTGGGTTTTATTCATAACATTTTTTTGATTTATTAAATTTTAACTATAATATTTTTTTATACCTATTAATATTTAAAAAAATGAACTTTTAAAATTTTAAAATTCTGTATTATAGAATTTGTGGCTCTTACACAAAGTCGGCCTTGATAACTAATAATAATAAAGAATAAATATAACATTGTGAAAAACAAAACAAATATAACACTACATCTTCAACTAAATTTTTGTGTTGACGAAAATTGATATTAAATAATTTAATTTAATAGAATTTATTTAACTAAAATTAAATTAAATATAAAATAATATATATTTGAATATATTTATATATAAAAAATTAAAAAACAAATTTAAAAATTAAAATCACTTTTGAAATTAAAGATTAATATCTTTTCTAGAGTCAAACTAAATTTTTCTTCAACACATCCAAAAATATCAAAAGTCAATTGTATATCACTAGAATCAATTTTAATTGATCCACTAACTTAATATGAACAATTTTTTTTCTTGTAATATCTTTATCTCATTTTTTAATAGAGTACTCTAAAGTCACACTTAATTGGAGGCATATATGATATAATCAATAGTCTTGAAGTTGATATGTTCCTTGGACATACTCAATATTACTTTGTGAAGAATAATAGCTTTTGGACAATTCTTGAGATGTCAAATGCTGCACCAGATATTTCTTTGCATTTTTTTATTTCTTTATAGGTGATACAAATCCATGTCTTGCTTGGATTAGGATGGAAAAGAATTGAGGTTCATACTTTTATATTTAATAATGATTCATATCTACTTGTCTGTCCTTCACTCGTATATATATGGAGGTGGATTTTTTAATCAACCGACCGACTTATAAATAGTGTACTTTTTTTTTTATAGCAAAAAGTAATACTCATCCCTCTTTAAACTTTGTATTTGCATAACTATAATATATATTATATGATATCATATATGTACAATGTATTTAGCATTTGAATAAAAAATACAATGCATACAAGGGATCAGAATGAACAGATAAAATTGGTTGGGCTGGTTGACTAATGAGATGAATTTGAAGGATAATTATTTATAAGAGGATTAAATAATTATTTGACTTTTTTTATGGAGAAATCATTTTCTTATGGTTGAATAAATAACTATTTGACTCTCATGCAACATATATATGTTATATGAGTAGTGTATCTGTACTGAATTTTATTATAATTTTTGGAGGTTAGTGTTTCTCTATATATATCTCTTCCTTTTTTATATCCTTCCGGCAGAAAATGATTTGATCATTTTTATTATTTTTATTTCAAAACAATCCTTTAAATTATATACATATATTATATATAATCATTTAAATTAATTATTTGTAACAAAAAATATTTAAAATACTATTGTATTGGAAATAATTAATCTTCTAATGGATACTATAAGTGACTTTTTAAATATTATATATATCAAATTAATTTCAATATATTTTAATAATTTAATGAAATATACACACGGTTGTTCATTAAATATCACCGAAAAACTATTTTAAACTGTATCTCTTATTTTCTCTTTATTCTTTACCTCCATTGTTAAAAATAGAATGGCATATATACTACTAAAATTTATATAAAGAAAGTTAAATAAAATAAAAATAAAATATAAAGCACATCGATTATATAATTTGTAAAATAAAAACACATCATCATTATTATCTGGTCATCAAAATATACTAATATTAATATATGTAATTTTGGTTGACAAGAACATATCAATAAATTTTTATTGAAACTTGGTACAATTTTTTGCACAAATAAAAACAACCAATTAGAACACAATTTTTGGCTGAAAATATGGAAGGTGGATTTGCGATAATAATACTATATGAAAGCATGTCATCATCATAATATCATAATATTAATTTAAGTAACTCTGGTCGACAATAACCCCAACAAAAGCATTGATACAGTTATTTGGCACAAGTGTTTTTGTCCAAATAAAAACACAATTACATAGTTTTTGGCTGAAAATATTCAAAGTGATTCTGTGACAATAGTATATGTGTACTATGAAAGCATATACAATTTTTGGGTGTTTTGGATAATTTTTCTAGTATTACCAATTACCGTTTCAGTTTTTTCTAGTATTACAATTTTTGTTTAACAAATATTTTAAAAAAAACCTTTCATAAAATGTTCAAATAAAAATTTGATTTATTAAAATACTATTTTAAATATTTTTTTATTTTATCGAAACATTTTTTATATATTAAAATTTTAAAAAATTAACTTTTTAAGACTCAATGTTTGGTGGCAACATTTATTTATAATTATGCGGCAACATTAATATATATTTTTTGCATATTCAAATAATCTAGTTTTTAAAAAAAATTATAATTATATTTTAATTTTTAATAATGTATATTTATATTATAAAATATTAAAATATTTTTTTAATCTGATTTTTTTTATAAGATATTAAAAAACATATTTATAAGAATTATTTAAAATATATTTTTTTAAAACTAAAACAAACATCTATCTTGACATTATAATATTAATGTGTACATGTGTATGTATCTCCTTGTGAGATTATTATTTCGATTTTAGTAATGTATAATTTGAGTCTGATCGTAAAATAGTTGTAAATGTACCATAAAATTTTAGAAATATAACTTTGGAATTTTAAGTGTTTTAATAGTTGTAATTTGAGTATGATTGGCGAAATCAAAGAATAGGATTAGTGGAGAAATGGATAGGTAAAGCAACTAATATAACTGATATGTGTTTTAGTTGAGTTAAATAGATTTAATTTGTTGATTTATGATTCATTGTTTCACAGTAATATTTATTTATAATTATGCATTAATATAAATAGGTTATTAATGATTATAAATCAATAATTTTTAATAAAAAAAATTAATGAGAAATAGTTCACCATAAACAATCTCATGTGTGTTTTTCATCGACTCGGATCGGACTTGGTGATTCATTAGTTTTTGGTATCCAAAATGGTGAAAATTACTTAATATTAATTAATTTAATTATTGGTGTGATTTTCCTTAACAATGACCCTAATTGTTGACCGAATTGTTTCGTTGACCAAGTTCTATAACGGTTAGTTATGGGACAAATCTATTTCACTTCCCTCTTTTTCTCCGATTCGGGTCAAAATTTCGCCAAAAAATAAATAGTTACCCATCTCATTTTCTTTACTCCATATTTTTGCATTCCAAAACTTTTCTCCTCTTTCACGTCTTTCCTTCATCACTATATTTTCTGTGCTATTCTTATTTTATTCAATCGGATATTTTGCACCTGATACGACTAATATTAGATACTACGTCTGATATTCACCCGATACTACAACTAGTGTTTATACCATTATCGAATGATCTTTTTGTCATCAAAAGGTGTATTCTTAGACTGAATATATATTATGCAAATAGTAATTGGATCATCGTTTATCTTATACAATTTTAAAAAAATACCGTAAAACATTTTAAAGAGGACAACCTAATCTGCGACTAAATCTAATAATTTCTTCATTGGTAATTTTTCAAAATCGTGAATCAATAGCTATTAATAGAGATTTTCATAGTCTTACAAAAACGTCTATATTACATATTAGTCTTTATAATTTTTATGAGATTTTTCTTTATTATTTTTTTAATGAGAAAAATATTATCAATATGATAAGTAAAGTGAGTACTTCAACCCTTATAGATAATAAAAGATAAAAAAAAACTAGCATAAAGCAACTAGTGTAAATCATGTTTAAGTAATTTAATCAATAAAGCTTAATACATTGACAACTTAAACGACCAATAAACTTGCACAAGAATGGATTTTATATCTACTTGATCTTCTTCATTTATTTGATATTTTTACAATAAATTTCAATTGCTTACATGGACCAACAATAGTAAATTCACATATTTGATCCAACAAATTATTTATAGTTTCCTTTGTCAGAAACTGGTTGACTTAGATTTTATTTAAGTCGAGTAAAATTCAGCAGTAGACTAAATTAAAAGTATGTACATATAAGATAAGACCAACTAAACTAATCATATTTCAAACACACAAAATTTGTGTTACAAAGGACTAGTCAAGCCAATTTGCGACAATTTTAAAAAAGTAAGAGCAATAGTCAATTGAATTGACAACTGCACTATGTTTAGCCAATTAAATTGATGATAATGTACAACCCATATGAGCAGTCGCCAATTCAATTGGCTCTTATGTGTTGCAGATTTTTTTTTTGTATAAATAGGTGTGTTTTCCACAATTTATTTCACACATCTCATTTTCTCCTTAATCTTTACTTCACTTGTTCTAGCATGGTTACCAAAAGAAATGGACATGCTTGTTTTTCGAGAATCAAGCCTCCAATGAAGATGCGTTTTTGAAACATACAGAGTTTCAAGCAACTTGAAGCTTTGGTTAGACGGGGAGATTACTGATGGAGAAAGGATAAGAAGTATCAAGAGACTTGTTTTGTACATCTCTATTGCGGATGAAGATGATGATATCCAACGTATGTGGGTGACAATTAAAGATGACAGTGATGTTAGGGATATGATATCTGCACCAGATGATATTGTTCTGATTATGTAATCTCTTAGATATGTTATATTGTTAAGTCTCTTTATTTGTTGTTTATGTTATTTTAGGCTTGTTTATGTTCACACGTGGTTATTTTAGGGTTATTTGTGTTCGTTTTGTTATAACCAATATATATATATATATATATATATATATATATATATATATATATATATATATATATATATATAATATATATATATATATATATATATATATATATATATATATATATATATATATATATATATATATATATATATATATATATATATATATATATATATATATATATATATGCAAAGTATTTCAACATCGGGATAATGTTTCCGTGTGTGTTAGGGATGACAGTATATACCACACAATCTTACCATTTTGTCAATCATATCCATTTCAGTACTAATATGCATGTTGTTGGGGCGACCATTTTTCTTCCTTTTCATATTTCCATTGTTCCAAATAACATCCCATTGATATGTAGGCAATATTCCTCTTTTGCTACCACTTGAAAGCTATTATTCTTTACACCGAATACATTTACAAATTACTTTCTAAGACTCTTGTCATTGATTCCTCACATGAAGTTTTGTGAAATATGTCTAATGCAGTAGACATGGGTATAAGAAGGAGTTTTCCAACCATTATCATGAATATTATGTGCACTCTCAATAGATGCATGTCTATCTGAAATCAAACAGAGGTTGGATTATTGAGAGCAAAGGCAATGGGGAGATACTATTGTTGTCATCTTATGTCATTGTTATAAGTAATATGTCCTTGTATTTCTAGTACAACCATGTTCCATCAAACTGAATAATAGGTTTGTAGACCGCAAAACCTTTTATGCATGGTTAAGATGCCCAAAAAAGTCGATGGAGTATTCTATTTCCACTAACACAAGTTTTGTTTGACGTATATGATGGTAGTGTCTCCATAACTATAACAGTTCCCAGAGCATTTGTCTTAAGTGCCACCAAATATTCTGGAAGTTCTTTGTACGAAGCCTCCTAATTTCCGTATACTTGTTCAACAACTTTTGTCCTTGCAATCCATGCTTTCATGTACGAGGGAGTATAATTGTATTGTGTAACGATATGGGAGATTATTAGACTCACCTTCAATGACGGGTCCTTTCTAACAAAAGGCAAAATGTCTTGACATATTATTTCAGAGCTTAGTTTACCAAGATCCTATAGAAAATTATTGGTGGTGCAGTTGTGAGGTGGATCCATAGAGCTTATATCTCATGAATCACTTATCTTCCTGTAAGATGTTGTCAACTGAAACATGCAAAGCTCATTAAGACACAAAATGATATAGCTCTCTGCATCAATGTGATCTATGGTATAATCAACAGATTATCCATGTGAAACTTATTTATGGCTCGCACGCAATCTTCTTTTGTGTGGAACATGTCTCTCACTTTTAACTCACCATTTGACTGCATATACAGGTTATAAAAATTATTTGTGGATGGCTTATCTTCATTCAAGTTCAAGTTTGTCATATGCTGAAACAAAAAATATACATGACTTTGAGGTAATTGCTCTTAATCGTCATCTTCAGTGTTAATGTTCAACATATAATCGACATGTGTCTCACTTTCTTCTTCTTCATCATCAATAATATTGATTTCTGATTCATATTCAACCTGATCAAATATTTGAGACTGGTCAAATTTTTGTGACAACTCAACAATCTGAGATTGTTAAGGTTGTTAGAATAAAATATACAACTCAATATAGTTGAATCCATAATGCTCGTGACTAACAAACACATTTTCAACATCTTCATCATCGCGAACCTTTAGATGGAAAAGTTTGACGTGATTGTTTTAAATGAGACTTTGATATATAATTTGTGATAGAGGGTCATCCCATAACTTTGACTTCATTCTCTCTTTCAAATGCAAGAAATTTGATTTTCTATTGATTGCAAACTAGGAAATATCAGTATTTTATAAACCAAACCCGAATCCCTTTTTTTAGGATCCATCTAAATTTCATACTTTTATCCATAAATATATCGTACATGGCGAGTTCATTAAACCTTATTTAGAGCACGTCGATTTTGGTCATGTTAGCAAAATCATGTTCTCAATATCGTACTGTAATACTAGAGGACGTGTACATGTTATTGGGTCTACCAATTGATAGTAAAGAGGTCAATGGAAAAACCAACTTAGCCAATTCAATATGCGAGGAACTTTTAGGTCACGACTTGTTAGATGATAACCCGAGGGGCCAAGATATTTTATTTACGCACCTTAAAATTATTATAGTGGTATAATATTAGATGAAAATTATACCGTAGAATAAATAAAAATTAAAACTCGATGTTATATTAAGCTACTAGTTACTTCATTATTATTTTCATAGGGTACTAGTAATAGTGTACATATTATGTATTTATCCTTATTAAAAAAACATAGGTAACATATGAATATATAGTTGGGGTTCGACTTGTTTGTCATATCTCTATAGCTTTTTGTGTAAAAACACAAAGAAAGACACATATACATTTTATGGAAGCGTCGTTTTGCTCCAAGCATGGGGTTGGTCTAGATCGTCGTCCCTAACTCCCATCAACCACAACATCTTCATATTCCCCTACGTAAAAAAGTAAGTTAATATCATTATTTTCATTTACTTACTTTACTTTTCTATTATTTATAAATAATTTATTTTAACTTTTTTGGTTTAGGTGGTCAGCTCGTGGGATGAATTACAACAGATGTCATAGACATTGCATTGCTGTCTATCAAAATATTTTGGATCACTTAAAACCAAAAAGTGTATTTCCACTAAAAGTATCATTCCATAATAATTTATTTTTAATATTATCCATTTACTAATCTAATTTATTTATCTCTAGAGTTTATTTGGAGGCCATATCAGAGTCTGGAACATCATCGTGAAATCAACAAAGAAGATGTAGCCGCTTGGACTGCAACAACACTGATCCTTAGGTTCATCAGTGTGGAGATGCACCATAGTGACTGTGTGAAATTGTAGTTTGACATAAAACAACGAACCCCTATGTGCCTCGGACAATGGAATCAATGTAAAGTTAATGAACAATGGCCCTTTGACGATTGGAAAGACTTCACAAAAGCTGAGTGTTGTCAATGAAGTCGTCTTCATCAACGAGTCTTAACCGATGTTATCATTCCAACCGAATCTAAACCAACTAATAATTATATGTATTGGTACAGATTGGTTACAACTGAGTTTTTATTCTAAGATATGTATTTATACGACCAACAACAAACCACTTACACATAACAAGCTTCAACATCTAAACCCCAACAAAATTATCAAACCACTTACACATGACACCCTACCCAACAAAATTACCAACCCATAACCAATATATGCCACACGCACAAACACAAAACCAAAAGCATACCCATACCACCAATAACAACATGATTACTATCAAAACACTTAAGAAATATATGTCGAAAACATATCCTCCTACCATATCCAAAACACCCAAGAACACATGACACCAACACTTCCTACCATAGCCAAAACACCTTAACATCACAACACCAAAACATCCAACAAACATATGACTATCAAACACCATAACAACCATTTCTTCATTTCCCCAATGAAACATTAACATCAATGTTGCCATTCAATCGGTCATGCCGCTCACTAATAACCCTATCAATCTAAACAACATAACCTAAGTACTACGACATGGGCAACCAACTCCATTACAACAACGCGTCAATGCGTACACCATACTACGTAGAATTACAATAATTTATTTGGGAATCTGGTGATGGTGATGTTCCAGAGACCTCATTTCAAACACCTGGGATGAATTAACATAGACTAGTACGAGAAAATGTACCTAGGAGTGTGGAACCGGTGACATGTATGATCAAGTGAGTCGTCATCGTTAGTGTAGAAAATATTTTCATATATAATCCGAGTTAAATTAAATATTATTATTTTTTATTCAAAATTTTTATTAATTAATTAAAATTAAAAAATCTACAACATGTAGGAGCCAATTGAATTGACGACTGCTCCTATAGGTTATACAATATCGCCAATTCAATTGGCCAGACATAGTGTAGTCGCCAATTCAATTGGCTGATACTCTTACTTTTTCAAATATGTCGTCAATTCGATTGGTTAGACATATTGTAGTCACCAATTCAATTGGATACCGCTCTTACCTTTTCAAAGATGTCGCAAATTGGCTTGGCTAGTCCTCTACAACGTAAAATTTTCTTATTTGAAACATGGATATTTTGGAAACTAGTTAGAAAGTACGGTTGTTTGGAAATTTTTATTGAACAACATGGTTATTTAAAAAAGTATATATCTTCAAGACTTGATGTTCATTCTATCCCCAACTATTTATATATACCATCCTAAACTATTATGATTCTAGGACAAGCTAGAAGAATATGAGAGGAGGATTCCCGACAATCAAAATAGAATACACAATATAAAACATAGGGATCAATAACAATACTTCTTCCATTCAAGACCTCCTTGTTGGTATTCAATTTTGGAGAGCCCGCCACCCAAACAATCCTATTTTTATGTTGATTTTGATTTCAAAATAAATAAAAGTTCATCTATAAGTCGCGTTGGCAAATTGTTATGTTGCGTACTTGACATTATATTATGGTGTGAAGATTTAACAAAAAAAATCCTTTGATGATGTCTGCAACACATATTCTTTTATCTTGTACTTTATGAGATGGATCGATTCCAATTAATAAGGCTTTCAATTCAACCATTAATTTGGGCTCTTGGTTGTTTAGTTCTCTACTGCACTCAATCCTCGAAAATCAAGAATCTTTTGAAAAGCTGCCCATTTCTGATATTTTCTTGTTCTTATCTTCAACTAAAGAAAATAAAGATGGGTTTACCTCCTTTAAGGGGGTGTCCCAAATCCACTTTTCCGACCATAATGATATAGTGGCATCATCCCCTAATTAACACAAATATTGTTGGCAAAAATAGTTTGCTCTCGATTCACCATGACTTTCTAGTAAAAGTAGATCTATCCATAAATTGGATTCTTTCTTGTCAAACACATTGTTGTCTCTACATAAAAACTTGTTAGTTAAATTACTATATATGAATTTTAAAATCTTAGTTCAAGGAGAATTGCTTTCATTGAAACATTTCCATTTTCGCATAGTTAAAAGAGATACGTTGAAGACTTCAGTTCTTCACTCCCATCCCACCTCCTTTTTTATGTTTGCATATTTACTCCACTAACTCATCAAATTAGTCTTTCTCTCTTCCAAGTCACCTCTCAGTTTCATTGTATTTGATGATTTTATTGATGCACTCATAGGGGATGTGAAGAATGAGAATATATATAATAATGATAAATTATTTATAATATACTTAAGAAATGTTACCCGATTTTCTATCGATAGATTTCTCCCTTTCCAACTTGTAAACTTCTTTTTAATTGACTATATTATCGATTTCCAAGTCGAACATCGTCTTGGATTGACACCTACACTTTAATACTAAGAACTTGAATGGTATTGATTATGCATAGCAAGATAAGAAAGTTGAGGTAGTATTAAATAAATTTTCTTCAAGGTTTAGTCCTATTAACTATAGGCGAGGCCACGAAAAATATGTTTCATCTACATGAGCCGCTGGTAAGTGGCGCCAACATTCTTGAGGCTGAAGGACATGACATTTTAGTAGTAGTTGCTATGATTTAACATGAAGGTTATTTTAAGGGCATCTATGGGACCCATCAGAATCTGGTTATACCATAAGTATGCATTCATGAACCTCAAAACGCGATATCCTAAGGATCCATCGATAAGTTGATGCCTGGTAGTGGATACGAGTCCTTAGGATATGCGACGTTCAGGTCGGTGAAGTCCGCCCACATGCACCATTTGTTGTTTGCTTTCCTTACCAAAACCATGTTAGCTAACCAAGTAGGGTACTTAGTTTTTGTAATTAAACCGGCGTCAGATAGTTTGCCTACTTCCTCGTTAATGGCGACTCTCATTTCCTCGTCAACTTTCCGCTTCCTCTATGCGAATGGTTTAGCAGAAGGGTGGATGACGAGGTGACGAATCACCACCTTAGTGTTTATCCCATGCATATCAAAGGCGTCCTAGGAGAACATGTCGAAATCTTTAATGAGTAGGTCGCCTATCTCACATTCTTCTTCATCGGTAAGCGAAGTACCTATCTTTGTCACCTAATGGAAGAAAGGGCCTATTCAGACCTCTTTTAAGTCTTGTGTGGGTGTGATCCTTTCAACGTCTACACCTAACATAGGATCCCAATAATCAAGGTATGTATTTTGAACTTCAAAAGGGGGCGCCCACTAGGGTGAGCTCTTTCGTCTCTATCACCAGGCTATTCTTATAGCATTCTTGAGCAATCTAGTGGTCTCCTCGAATCGTGTCTACCTGGCCTTCAAGCAGCGGGTACTTCAGGACCAAGTACTGCATGGAAATAACCACCCTTAGTGCAATGATGACATGTCAACCTAGGATGATATTATAGGGAGATAGGGCATCCATAATAAGGTAGATGACTTATATCTTCTTGGCGTTTACTCCCTTGCCACATATTGTCTACAGGTCATGTGGCCCCTTACTTGTACTTGTTCGCTTGATAATCCTATTAACAAGCCACTAAACATTTTGACATTGTTAGGATTGAGTTGGAATTTTTGGAAAGCATCCCAAAATAGGACATCATCAAAGCTCCCAGAATTTACCAATACTCGTTTGATATCCCAATTGTAATGTTTTACAGTGATGACTTGAGGATCATTATCATGAGGGTTAACCTGTGATGGTGTCCCTGTCAGAAAAGATGGTGTTAACCCTTGTTTCCCATCGCTCGCCTATGGGGGAACCAAAAGATATCACATTTGCAGCAAGCACATTCCTTGTGTGTTTCCTTCGGGAGGAGCTAGAATTACTTCAACCAACGAAACCTCTGACTATGGTGTTTGTATTAGAGTGTAAAGTTTTATCGTCCATCTTTAGAGAGAAGATGGAAGAAGTGAGAATGAGAGAGGTGTGACCCATGTTAGTTTTACCAGAGCCCCACGATGAGCTCCATTGTATTGGTCAAAAAGTACATTAGTGGATGTTATCCCTACGAGGGTAGGATATACTCAGAGGACTTAGTAGGTTTATAACAATTATAGTTTGTCTGCAACGATGAGAGGCCCTGTATGGTGATGTTCCAGTGATTTTAGAGGACCTGCTCATGTGAGGTGAAATGATATGTATATTAGCTTTATGCTTTGGGTGGTATACGTAAGTTATGATCTCTCTATCTCCCATTTAGGGGAAAGGTATTTATAGAGGCCTTGGGCCCAGGGTTTCCTTGAGAAGGGTCACCACCCACTCAATCAATGGTGGACCGTTAAATCCCTATTTCATAGGGAGACATGGTCCAATTACTGACCCTAACTTCTCTCTGCCAAAGAAACATCTTTTCCCATGTTTCTTATATCTGGGCGAGAGGAAGGCATTAGGGGCCCTCTTGAGTGTATCTTGACTTCTTGGTAGCAAAGAATATACACTTCCACGCGTACACTAATTAGTGTAAAATGAGCCCCTTGAACGACATAGTCTTCTACTATGGATGTTTGGTTTGCGGGTCACATCTGATGTATCTACATATTCCTGAGCACGTCATACAATAATTCAACTACATGTAGTTTGTTCCTAGAGAACCCTCTGATTTTGCTCTTCCTGCTATGGCACGCAGAGATATAGATGTCATGTATAATGATTTCCTTAATCATCTGGTATCAGATGAGGCACAAAGTATCCTAGCTCGTAAGGTTTGGAGTGTTGCATACGGCTACATCCAGTGGTATTTTAGGTTGTCACATCCTTATATGACATCAGATGATCCGGGAGATCTACCTAGGTCAGCTCATCAAGAGATACTAGAGGGGAAGAAGGAGGTTAAGGCAAATCATGCTATTGACGTGCTGCCTAGATGTCAATGTATTATGGATATTGCGCAGACGGATAGAGACAAATGAGTATTTTCAGAAGGCTCTAAGGGGATGGACATTATAGATGTCATCCTTGATGAGGCAAGACGACATTGCAGTACATGAGACAACATCAGAACAGAGGGGCATGGGTCCGATATACACAATAATATATATTATTTGTATTAAGAGTATTATTATCGTTTGTAATTTATTTTAACTTCATTATGGATTCTAGATTTATTTATCCATATATGAAAATTTCATATTATTTGATAAATTTTCATATTATTTGCTAAGTGTATGGTTTAATTTATATAGAATTTAATATGAATGTATAATAATAATACATCGTCAATTACATTTGTGTATCTCTAAAACAAAGTCAAAATTTATTGTCTGATGTGAATACAAAAATACATCTTCGTATTCAGTTTGAGTGAATACAGAGTTGCATCTCCAAATCAATTTATGTCAAAATGAATGTGTCTCAGTTAGAAATACATGAGTTACTTATAGGGTGAATCCATAAGTGCATCTCCAGACTAAATATTGTGAAATAAATGGAGTGAGACTCACTTTAAATGGGGTGAAAAGATGGAAATGCATATTTGTATTATCTCTTGGGTGAATACGGAGTTACATCTCCAGATAAATTTATGTCAAGATGAGTGTGTCTCAGTTAGGAATGCATTGGATGCGCATAAGGTGAATTCGAAGTGCATCTCCAGACTAAATATTGTGAAAAAATAGAGTGAGACCCACTTTAAAACTTGTTTTGGTGTGATCAAAGTGCGTCAAAAAATGCATTTATAAAATCCGAGAGGTTTTAAAGATATTTTTTCACCATTCAAAATGGGACAAATAATTCCTTTATAAAAATTGGATTAAATCCTTAATTACACCGACATTACTTTGGTATGTATAACTTGATAGTGGTGTATCTTAAAAGAAAATAAATTCACCCTAGTCACCGAGTTCACACATTCACACATTTGGATCATTAATGACCATTCAATTAAGATCTGATAATTCAATAAAATATCTATTTTAATTTTAATTTTTAATTTGAAATATCAAACTTAAATCTAAATCGTTTGATCTTGATCAAACAACCTCTAATACTCCGAATGCGTTGTTTCTTAACTGAAGGGAAACTCAGTCGATCTTCGGACGCACCATATATCGGTTTTATGACGCACCAAACGAGTGTCACCCTAGATTAACACAAAAATTATTTCGGAAATGCATCTTTAAAATTTTTCAACCCAATGAATTTTGACAATTGCAGTGTTGGAAGATGAAAACCAATTGTAGGAAAATAACTTCATATATGTGAGTATTGTACTTCTAGTTCTTTTTTCATATACACTTAGGATTGAGATCTTGATGTGTTTGATTGTACTCTGCTCCTGCGATAAGCGGAATCAACACTGTTTACTCTTCTATTTGAAACTTAAAATCGGAGTTCATTTTAATTGGAAATGAATGTGTTGCTTAATGATTTGTTTTAGGAATTAACTTTATCTTAGTGAAACACTATATGAGTTCTAAGACTTAACATTTGATGGTTTGTAATTTTATTTTTCCCTTATGGAGAATCTTCCTACCGTTTAGTCTAAATGATGAAATTACTTCCTATTCAAGTGCCTCCGAGGGAAACAACATAACAATTATACAAGAAAGTTCAGTGCTATGAGTTTGCTACCGTGAAATATTTTGTGCACATATGTTACACAGATGTATCTACAGATATATTTCGGAGATGCATCTCCGAATTTAAAAAATTCAATTATTAGGATGTCACTTAGAATTAACATAAGTTATGTGTATTTTAAGTGTGTTCGAAGATAATTTCCAAAATATAAAAATATTTTAGCATTTTTACCTGATGCGTATTAAATATATAGAGTGGATTAAAATTTTTTCAACCACTTTTAATACCAAAACTGAATCCAAATCAAATTAAATCTAATGGACCAAATACTCATGATAAAAAAAAAAACAAATTGGAATAATTCACCAAAAAAAAAAATAGGCGAAAAGGGAATAAACGGTTTTTATTTAAAGTCATTCTGTTACATTCTTCTGCCGACAATTATTATATTATTTGAATCCACAATTATTAAAAGTTTCAAGTTTAGAATAAATAAATAAAACCTTAATAATAAGCTTATCATATTTAACAGCATATATACGCGACATGAATAAGCACACGCTACTGCAATCGAACCCTGAAACTCAACTTGTCCTCTCTCTCTCTCTCTCTCTCTCTCTCTCTCTCTCTGAAACCATAGATATAAAGCGATAACAGAATCTACATTCTTCCCTTCCCTTATTCCATCTACAATCCCTCACACTTTGTTACCGTGGCGAGAATCTTCAGAATGGTAACTGATTCTATATCTCAAATCCAGATTAAGTTTTATTATTATGATTTTTCCTAATTTTGATGTTTTTACTAATTAGGGTTTTTGATATCTGAATGTGATTTTAGGTGGTAGCTGCTGGCTCCAAGTTCAATTTGAGAAGAGGGAACAGTGGTTCTTGTTCTTCTCATAATGTTGTTATTAATGACTATAATAATAATAATAACTGTGATGGAGAATTTTCTAGAATTAATAAAAGTGGTTGTTTTTCATCAATGGTGGATGTTGTTGATAAAGACTCTTCTTGTGTTTCATTCACTACTTTTAATATCCTCGCTCCTATTTACAAACGGATTGATCCACAGGTTTTGTTTTGTTCGTTTTCTGTTATATTTGTAGTTTATGTTATGTCTTAAAAGGTGTGTTTTTTTAGAGTGTTTCGTTCTGATTTTGTGTGTTTTGTTTTGAACAGAATCAAGGACTTAGAGAAAGTGATTTCAGATCATTTTGGTTGGCTAGGAATCAAAGGATTCTTGATTCATTGCTTTCCGAGTCATCTTCTATCATGTGCCTACAGGTACTGATTTTGTCCTTTCTATTTAGTGGTGGAGACAGGGTAGTAGTGTCTCTTATTGATTGTGAAATAGTGCATATAGTGAGCTTAGCGTGCGTAATTGTTTATAAAGTGTTGTCAAATAGTGGTGCCATCACAGCTTTATAGCGCTGAAGCATAGCAGAATTTGAACAAACTGCTATTTATTGCTATCAGCAATTGACTAGTGATAGTTCAATCTACATGATTTATTCCATGTTATCATGATGTTTATTAATTTGTTTATCTTGTAGGAATTTTGGGTTGGAAGTGAAGAACTAGTTCACATGTATGAGGAGAGACTTGGGGATGCTGGCTACCAACTCATCAAGCTTGCTCGAACCAACAACCGTGGAGATGGTAAGAGTGTGAGAATGACTTTCATTGTCTTGCTCATTTAAATTTTTTGGATTTCCAATTGAAACACTACTTGCTTCATTATTGGTGATTAGTGCCAAATTGATAATGCTTCATGTCTATTTGTGGGATTGTTTTGACTTTTGAGCCAGGTTTTAAATTGCAATTGCAGTCACAGTTACATCAATTATCCATGATGTTGTAGCAAACTGAGACGAATATAGTTGGTGTGGCCGCAAACTGCAATTTAAAACTTTGGTTTTGAGGTTTTTTCTCAATCAGAATCCAAAATCTATGTTTCTCCTAGTATTGTTGTTCTATGGCTCAAAGTTTGACATTTATTTTGCAGGTCTGCTGACTGCTATTCACAAAGAACATTTAAGTGTCATAAATTATCGAGAATTGCTTTTCAATGATTGCGGTGACCGTGTTGCTCAGTTGTTACATGTTCAATCAGTTAATCCCATTTTACAAAACCAAAAAGACAGTGTTCACCAAGAGTTTCTGATTGTGAATACACACTTGCTTTTTCCTCATGATTCAAGTCTGTCTATAGTGAGATTGGATCAGGTATGTGAATTCGCAGCAATACAAAATTCTTTCTTATTCTCTTTTTTTTTTGGCATCTTTCAATCCTAAAATTTTCCTTTCATTTGTCTACTTGTAGGTTTATCAAATATTACAATATGTGGAATTGTATCAGAGAGAAAACAGGCTCAAACCGCTGCCTATTATTCTATGCGGGTGAGTTTATTGTTGGTTTTCTTGTGATGTTACTATTGCTACTGAGTCAGATGTCCTTATGTTGTCAACTTCATGTTCTATCTAATGCAGCGATTGGAACGGAAGCAAGCGTGGACATGTTTACAAATTCCTTAGGTCGCAGGGTTTCGTATCATCATATGATATTGCAAATCAATATACTGATAGTTTTGCAGATGCACACAAGGTAAATATATCTTGCTATTAGTTTATTGTGCACATGAATTCCTACTGTTTAGAGCATGGTGTTAACTGGTTTTTATTTTGCTTGAACATCCTTTAAATCAGCAGTGGGTTAGTCACAGAAATCATAGAGGAAATATATGTGGTGTTGACTTCATTTGGCTCTGTAATCCTAACCAAACGCGTAAACCCTTGAAAACAAGTTGGGCTGAAGCTGTATTTAGTATACTAAAGGTAGTTTCTACTCATCCAGTTTTATATATTTTCTTAGGTGTCTTTGTATTTGTTTTACTATGATATACACATGCTATTTCTCTGTTTAAATTTTCGTTTTCCCCTTTTCTTCTGGATTTCAGTTCCAGCTTCGGAAGGTATTATTATCTGAAGATGACGCATTTACCTTTTTGAAAGGCGACAACTGTGCTGATTCTGTTAAAGCATTTACCTTTTTGAAGGGCAACAACTGTGTTGATGCTGTTACGTATGTTAGGTTTTCTGAAGCACTCCACCAGGTACTTCATATCCGCAATTATACATACAACGATATATAATTCCATTTGCAACAGCTAACAAGCTTTTAGCTAAAATTGACCAAAAAGTCTCACTATCTCGTAACTTCTACAGGTTAAGTTAATTGGTGTGCCTTATGGACTATGCTTTCAACAGTTGCAAGATCTATGGAATCAAGCTGATGTAGATGGAAATGGTGTCATCGACTTTGAAGAATTCAAGGTATATATTGTATATCTTCACTTTTGTATTCAAATTTTTTTTCTCATCAAAATATCTGAACATGCATTCACTTGAACGTGTGGATCTATAGTATACACATTGAATACGCCTAATGCATTGTGCTTGAATGTAAATTTGTTTTTGACAAAGATCATTAGCAACTTCGAACATATTCTTTTTCTGCTAGAACTATATATTAATGGTTTGATGATTAAATATGTACAGCAAAAGATTTGGAATTCTACATGTTCAGAGCATATGTTGGAAAATATCAATGGATGCATGGAGAATTCTAATACTGGGCAGGAGCAAGAAGCCATTGGTTTTAAGGTGAAGAATGCAATGTTGTTTCCGCGTGAAATGGAGAAAGGACTTTGGCCTGAAGATTACTCTCTTTCTGATCATGCTAGGTTAACAGTTGTATTTTCACCGGCAAAGATGTCTCGCCCTTCATTATAAGAATTAGCGACTAGTGGTTTACCAATCCAAAGTTGTTGGTCTTCTCTATTACACGTTTTTCTAGTAGTGATAGGCTATTCTGAAACATTTTTTGTCTCCAAAGTCTGAGAATGCATAAGGTATATAGCCCCCCAAAAAGTGTTCATTTTTAGGAGAAGTTTGATATGGGAGTAAAAATGAAAATGAGAATTTTATGGATGAGCCTTCAATGCAATTTAACAAATCAAACTAGTAGTTTTTCATTTTTATTTTTAGCCCCCACATCAAATGTCTCGTCAGTTTGTCTTGTAAATTATTGTGTGAATAAGTAGTTAAGGGGACATTTTTGGTATGAAGTATTGGTATGCTAATAAATACCAAACAGATGTACCATAACTGTCACCATTTTATCAATTTTGGTGAGTCTTGGCCATGTTTTTGTCTTGGCCAAAGAACAGTGTAAAGATACTTTTGCATTGTGACAAATGGTTATGTCTAAATGTCTCATGTTTTTATAACTTTGCCTAAGATATTTTTAGCCTTGTAACATATTTTTTTGGCCAGAGCATACTAATTATTTGTATACATTCATAGTAGGTTGTAAGTACTATTATAATGATAATTATAGTAGTAATAAAAAAAGTAATTATAATTTTAATCATATAAAAACTATTTAAAGAATATATTGAGAATTAAAATTTTCGTACTCAATAGTAGAGTATATCAGTAACAAGATTAGAGTATCTTATGAGGATGTTAGAAATATTCTACTAGATTTAGTTTGATTCATAGAGGGTCTCATCCTCGTTCTCCACCAGCATCATCAATTCACTCCCATCCGTCTTTCATCACTCAATTCCTTTGTAGGTGCTAGGTTTGTATCACGTTCTACTTTGCATTCAAGTTTTCTGTCCCTCAACCTTAGGTTTACACTACACACAAAGATGTGCAACTTAGGATATGGTCGTCCCTCAAACACGATTTCCAGACATGTTTTAAATTATTGTTTTATGGTTTTGAAAAATTGTCAAGGAAGAAATGGTTGGAAATTCCTCAAAATTTATGAAGAATTTCAACAATTTTGATGAATAAGATTGTTATTATCCACACAAGAATTTCTCCCTGCCCACAAGCTATGAAAAATTTGTTATTTACTTTGCAACTGCAAAATACTATGAATACAATGTTATGAATACTCTATTCACCCCATTACAAAAATAAGGGTTACTCCCTCTATTTATAGATTTAGGTTAACTTGGACCTCAAGCCAAAACCCAAAACTATAAAAGCCCAAAATAACTAACACTTACTAAAATAGGCATAAGTCGAAATCTTGTGTGAAGCAACATGCTTCGACACTTCGACACACTAACACAATTCAACACACCAGGTGGTTCGACACTTCCTTACTCTATCGAGCAACCTGCTTCGACACAAGAAATTACAATTCAATACACCACCTAAATCATTGTGTCTAAGTTATATACATTCATCATAACTCTTAGTCTTCTGAACACTTTGACCTGCAATCCCTTCGTCATGATGTCTACAATCTGATTCTCAGTTATGCAGTGTTCCACATTCATATTCCCACCTGCTACATGCTCTCAAAGATAATGGAACCTCATTTCGATGTGCTTACTTCAACCATGTGCTATTGGATTCTTCGCCAGATTGATAGCTGACATGCTGTCAATATTCATGGTAATTGTTCCATGACTCTTCGCTGTTATCTCTTCGATCAGATTTACCATCCACGTTGCTTGACATGCACAGAGAGAAACAACTATGTATTCTACTTCGCATGACGATAATGCCACTACTGGTTCCTTTCTCGAACTCCAAGCAACTGGTGCACCACCTAGCATAAACACATAGCCAGCTGTGGATTTTCGATCTTTAGCATCACTACACCAACTTAAGTCGGTGTATCCCACTAATTTGCATTCTTTTCCTTCATCAGTTGCAGGAAACAAAATACCATAGTCAAGAGTTCCTTTCAGATACCTTAGTATCCTCTTCGCCGCTGCTAGATGTGATACCTTTGGCTTCTGCATGAACCTACACTGTATGCTAAGTCAGACCTTGTGTGACAAAGGTATCGAAGTGATCCAATAAGTCTTCTATATTGGGTTGGGTCGACATCATCTTCATCTGAATCTTTTGACAATTGTAATCTGGGCTCAGTTGGAGTCGAAGTTGGGTTGCAATCTTGAATCTTAAATCTCTTGAGTATTTCTCCTGCATACCTTCTTTTATGCATCATTAAACCTCTACCACTCTTGTAGAATTCGATGTCAAGAAAATATGAAATGTCACCCAAATCTGACATTTTGAATTCCTTGTTGAGATCACCTTTAAAGTCTTCGATCTCCTTCTTGCAACTACCTGTTATCAACAGGTCATCGACATAGAACATAGTATAAGCAATTCACTCTTGCTTCTTCTTACATATACTCCATGTTCATTTGTGCACTTCACAAATTCCTTCTCCCTTAGAAAGCCATCTATCTTCTTGTTCCAATCTCTTGGAGCTTGTTTAAGTCCGTACAGGGCTTTATGCAGCCTGTACACTTTTCTTTCTTCGCCATGTTTCACAAACTCAGCTGGTTGTGCAACATAAACTTCTTCTTCTAAGGGGCCATTAAGGAATGCTCATTTCACATCCATCTGACACATCTGTCAGTTGCTCATGTTTTCTAAACCAACAATCAACCTGATTGTTTCGATTCTAGCAACAGGTGCAAAAACCTCATCGAAGTCGATTCCTTCTTTCTGAAGAAATCCTTTCGCCACAAGTCTCGCCTTGTGTCGAGTCACTTTTCCTCTGGGATTCAACTTCACCTTGTATACCCACTTCACATCGATTGCCTTCTTGTCTTGGTGAAATTCGATAAATGACCAAGTGTTGTTGACTTCGATTGACTTCAGCTCTTCGTCCATTGCGTTCATCCACTTCGAATCTTTCAATGCCTCAGCTGCATTGACAGGTTCACCATCTGTGTAGAAAACATAATGTACCAGCTCACCTTCTTCATTGACCATATCATTTGATGTAATCACACATTCTTGCAACCTTGCAGGCATGTGTCTTGTTCTTTGAGGTCTGCTTGGGCCTGCTTCACCTCTGACTTCTTCCTGTCGAATTTCTTTTTCGACTTCACTAGCTGGTTTATCACAAAAGATTCCCACTGAATATTTCTTGACATCCTCAGTCTAATCCTACTCCTTAAGATCATATATGATCATGTCCTTGCTGATCACCACTTGCATATTCACTTGGTCAAACAACTTGTATCCTCCAGTCGAATGATATCCTATCAGGATCATCTGACTCGACTTGTCATCAAGTTTTCTTCTTAACTGATCTAACACATGTCTATGTGCTAGAGATCCAAACACCCTCAGATAACTCAAACTAGGTTTGATATCAGACCAACATTCTTCTGGCGTGATTCCTTCTAGCTTCTTCGTCGGGCATCTGTTCAGGATATATGTCGCAGTCGACACAACTTCTCCCCATAATTCTTTGGGTAGATGCTTGCCTTTTAACATACTTCTAACCATATTCATAATGGTTTTATTCTTCCTTTCTACGAGTCCATTCAGCTATGGAGTGTAGGGTGGCACCATCTCATGCACAATCCATTCTTTCACACATAATGCGTCGAAGTCTTTCGACACATATTCTCCACCACCATCAATCCTCAAAATCTTCATCTTTTGATCGCGTTGTCTTTCGACCATAGATTTAAACTTGGCAAATACCTCGATCACTTCACTTTTCTTTCGGATCAGGTAAAACCATAATTTTCGACTGAAATTATCTATGAATGTAACAAAATATTTATTACCTCCAATCGAATCTACCTGGAGAGGACCACATACATCATATTATATGACTTCAAGAATTGTCTTCGACCTGCTTCCTGCATCCTTACTAAAATTGTTCTTATGTTGCTTCGCTTGCACGTATTCTTCACACACTTTGTTTGGAATGTCGATTTTTGGTAATCCTGAAACCATATTTCTTTTCTTCAAATCTCTGATATCTTTGAAATTGAGATGACCAAGTCTATAATGCCATATCCATTAATCTCTACTGGTTGTTGTTGCAAGGCACTTATGCTCTATCACATTAAGCTCAATCTTGAAGGTTCTATTATGAGACATTGGAGCCTTCAAGATCAACCTTCCATTTGAGTCGAGAACTCTCATCATCTTGTCTTCGATCAACATCTTGTAGTTCTTTTCGACTAACTGCCCCATGCTGAGAAAATTGCTCTTCATGCCTGGTATGTAAAACACATTTGAAATTACTGACCTCTTGTCATCTTTCCTCATAATCAGAACATCACCAACACCTTCAGCTACTAGAGTGTTGTCATTTGCAAATTTCACCATGTTCTTCATTGAGGGCTTTATGTTAACAAACCAATATTTCCTTCCAGACATGTGTGATGAGCATCCTGAGTCCAAGTACCACTGGTCCTTGAATCTCTCTTCATCTCTTGTTGTAACCATCAGCAACATCTCTTTTTCTTCTTCATGTTTCGCTAGCTTTGCATAAGTTTCTCGATTCTTCTACTTTTCTGGACAATCACTAGAATAGTAACCATACTTCTGACAATTGTAACACTGAATGTGACTCTTGTCCGACTTTTGACCACCACCTCTTCCTCTACCTGCAACACTACCTCTTTGCTTGCCTTGGTTCCAGGGTTTTCTATGATTTGACCATTTTCCTTTTTGCTGATTTCGACCTGTCGAATTATTGTAGCCTCCTCTGCCTTTGTTTCCATTCTAACTTCCTTTGCCTTTTATTTCTTTTGCTGATTGAGCCTGCAAAGCCATATGACTCTTCGACTTTCTTGCAACTCTTTCATCCATTCTTTGTTCATGAGATTCAAGTGTCCCTTGAAGCTCTTTCTTTGTCAGTTTTAATAAATCTTTCGACTCTTCTATGACTACTACCACGTGGTCGAACTTTGGAGCCAACGATCTCAAGATCTTTCCAACAACAGATCTTGATGTCAACACTTCTCCACGTACCTTCATTTGATTCACCAGTTTCGTAACCTTGGTGAAGAAATCAGTTATGCTTTCATTGTCTTCCATTTGAAGCAATTCATACGTTCTTTTGTGCGTTTGTAACCTCACCTCTTTCACATTTTCTGTGCCTCCAAATGATTTCTCCAGAATTTTTCATGCTTCTTTCGCTGATTCTGCATCACTAACCTTTTCAAAGTTATATGTATCAACACATTGATGGATTATAAAGAGAGCTTTATAATCTTTCTTCTTCAATTATTTATGTGCAACCTTTTCTTGATCTGTCGCGGCTTCTGCAAGCGTTGTTACTCCTCCATTCACAAGATCCCAAGGATCTTGATAATAGAACACAACCTTTATCTGCTTGCACCAATTCTCATAATTGTTGTTCTTGAGAATCAGAAGATTTGCTGGAAAATGCCTGTTTGGATGATTCACTGTCATGGTGTTTTTCTTCCCACAAATCGTTTAACTAGAGCTCATGATACCAGATGTTGGAAATCTTCCAAAATCTATGGAGAATTTCAATCAATCTTGACGAAAAAGATTGTTATTACCCACACAATAACAATGAAAAGAAAAGAACAATGGAGAAAGAAAGAGTGTAAAGAACGATGAAGAAGAAGAAGAATTAAAATTATGCAGAGTTTCTCTCTGCCCACAAACTATGGAAAACTTATTATTCACTTTGCAACTGTAAAATACTGTGAATACAATGTTATGAATACTCTATTCACCTCATTACAAAAATAAGGGTTACTCCCTTTATTTATATATTTAGGTTAACTTGGACCTCAAGCCAAATCCCAAAACTATACAAGCCCAAAACTATACAAGCCCAAAATAGCTAACACTTACTAAAATAGGCATAAGTCAAAATCCTGTGTGAAGCAAAATTCTTCGACACTTCGACACTTCGACACACTAACACAACTAAACACATTAGGTGATTCGACACTTCCTTACTCTGTCGAGCAGCCTACTTCGACACAAGGAATTACAATTCAACAGAAATTATCGAGTCGGGTTGCAGACTAGATTTCTCTCTTGAAGATGTTTCGCAGCACTGTCCAAAATTATGTAAAGCAATCACTCAATTACAACATCTCCATGATAAAACAACCAAGTTATATAATGTACATTTACTACTTGTATGATAGATAGTCGGTTTAGAATTACCATCTCTGATGACACTATTACCGGTTGAATATGGTATAAATATCACTTATAATATCTGATTTTTATACTAATCATAGATAGCGTGAAGAAGTCACTCGAAAATAAAAACATAAAAGAAAATTATAGATAAAGTGGAGACGAGATAAAGAGAAAAATATCACAATGCATAAATCTATAAATCCAGAGTGAATAGATTGAAATGAGAATACCTCTATTTATAAGTGAAATTCTACACGAATGAAGAAAACGTGGATGACAACGCAAAATCGGTCAATAATTAAGGTTATGGATAATGACAACACACTAATTAATTAATTAATTAATATTATTACGAGTACCAAAAAATAATTGATCATGTCCAAAATGTCATACGGAAACTCATGTCCAAAATGTCATATGGAAGTGGGCACGCATGTGATGGATGGTGGCACGTCCTCATCTTTTTACAAAATTGCATACCCCTTAGGTAGGAGTGGAAATAAGCTGAGTCGAGCTAGGCTTTGCCAAACTTATGTCTGGCCTGCAAAAATACTGAAGCCTAAGTCTGACTTGTAACTTGTCATATGCTTATTTTTAGGCTTAAATCTGATTTTTTCAAAGGGTTGGTTAGCCTACATAAAAACCTATTTATTTTAGAGATATATAAACAAGCAATTCAAATAATATTTAAATAGACTAACAAACTAAAAGACCAATGAAACTAAAAGTTTGTTTGTATTAACTTATTTTAACAAGTTTGTGAGACTATTTGCTTAAGAGAACTTATAAAAACAACTTATGATATTGTTTATAAAGTGTTTTTATCTTATTTTCATAAGTTCTCAAAGATAACTAAATTTTATTTATTTTAATTCAAAGTATAAAACATAACATAATTAATAATAAAAAAATTATCCATATTTATTTAAATAAATCGATCTGATAGGTTTAAAATATTTTGTTTATAGCATGGTACCTAGCCTTTTTAACTAAATAGATTTATAAAAAAACATATACCTTTTCTATTTAAAAAAAGGCTAATCTAACTAGGTCGTAGACGTTTGTTAATCGGTGTAATCTATTTCCATCCCTCCCTTTAGAACATTCTCTAAGAGACCAACTTTTCATATATAAATACTACTAAAATATGATTTTTTTTTAAAATTATAATAAAAAAAGAAGTTAAATTCACCTCTCCACACCCTAAATCATATTTATACTTATTTATTACCAACTTAAAAGGCAATTTTCATTTTCAATTCTCCACTAATTCTTTGATTAACAACTGGAAATGATCATGCCTGAAACATGGTTTTCAGACACTAGAGCCTCTCATCATCTAAAGGTTTAGAACATATATCTCCTTTCTAAAAACCATTTTTCCTTGTATTTCATTTTAGATGGAGTATAACTTTACATAACTCATATATATATATATATATATATATATATATATATATATATATATATATATATATATATATATATATATATATATATATATATATATATATATATATATATATATATATATATATATATATATATATATGTCTGTGTAACGTACAAAATTTTGTCATATAAATTGAATTATTGTTGCATTTTAAATTTGAGCAATGCAGAGCATAGCATAATATGAAAGTTATATTGGAGGTAAAAGCATCTCAAGATAAATTTGAGGAGGAGTTGTTTTCTGATTAAAAAAAACAAAACATAATGAAATCAAATGTGCTAATAAATTATTGATGTGGCTTTATGCACCAACAATAATAAACTAATTCTCATAACAGTTAAAAAATAAGCATAAAGTCACAAAGCCATGAACCATTCTCATAAAGCCATGAAGTCATGTAACCATTCTCATAGAACCAACACTTTCATGAAACAATAAAGTCATAAAATACATTCCTCTAACAAATGAAAGAATTCTTATAACAACAATAGCAATTCCAACATGAAGCAATTTCAATTTCGTGTAACATTCATTTGAAGCAAATAAAACAAATGTATTCTCATAACAATAAACATCAACTCCATAAAATTATAAACCAACTTCAATTTCCCTTTAACACAAGATATTCCCCCTAACATATTCTCTTCCATTTATTCAGTGAAATTTTGATTTTGTCAAAATCAAATTGTTAAACTTCTAACTTTCTTCCCTAAAACCAAACCATTAAATTTCTAGATTTGTTTGTCAAAATCAAAACGTAATGAGAAAAAAACCTTAAAAAACTTCAAAACATAATATACACAAATAGTTACTAAAAGAAGAAAAACCTTAAAAATATAAAATACCTTTACAAACAGAGAAGATTTCAAGAGTTCTGACAGCAACCACGACAGTGAGGATGATTATGAGCAATTTTCGTGTAGATTTGATGTGGAGGAAATTGTTGAATTTTCAGAGTGAGGAAGAGAATGCAGAAATCTAAATCGAAGTATTATTTTTGGTAACTTTGAGGAAGAGATTGTTTCAAATCAGAGTGAAGAAGAGAAATAGAACCTAGAAAAACCTAAAACAAAACACGATGGTCGAAAAATAAATGATTGTTAAAAGTATAGAATAAATCATATACCTTTTGAGTTGCAAATTAGAAAGGATGAAATAATTTAGGGAAAGAGTAAAGGATACAGAGAAAATGTAGGATTGTTTGCTGTATAAAACCATGGATTAAGAAATGGAGAAATCACAACACACTGAATGAAACAAAAAACAACAACACGATTAACGAATTCAATATTGATGATAGAATAAAGTTTACCTTGGTTTTTCTCAATTGATTCCTCTCCCAATTGATGATGGTGACGATTCTTATAGATATGAAAAGTCAAAAGTGTTTAGGATAGATATGAAAAGTTATAAATGTTTAGGGTTAATGCTTTTCATCTCTTTGTTTTGGAATGTAAAATGTTTCATTGCAAATCTGTAGATTTTATGACTTCCTCTAGGTAATAGATAAAGAGAAAAAAGACTATGCACTAACAGTGTAAAATATTTTTACACTGTCAACCAATCAGAGACGTGTATCCTGCCAAATCAAACGTTTAATTTTAAGATACTTATATGACATGGCAGAATGTTATAATTCTATTGGATGATGGTGTAAAAAAAGTTTACACTGACAGTGCACTACCTTTAATCTCATAGATAAATGAGTCTAAAGGTTTTACTGATTATTCTCAATGTAAGTTTATGGAAGATGTAAGTTGGAAGTAACATTTGAGATTGCCAATATTTATTAGTAAGGTTGCAATAATTATGAATGTAAAATAACAATTAGGACTAATGAATTAACTCTATAAACTGATTTTATCAAGGTTAAAATATAATTTTGATAGTAGTTAATTTTTATATATTAAAAGTATACATGAATTGGATTAGTATAATTCTTGCTTTTCGTCGATTTAGGTTTCATAACAAGCAACATTTTCTATTAATTATATACTACATATGTGTTAAGAAGTTTATAGAGAAATAAAAGGCAAACAAACAACAAATTACACTGCTAATCCTTTTTAAATGGTAAAATCAATCTTCTTATAAACTATATTTATAGACCTAGGAAATACAACGTTGTTATTCATAAGTCTTTGGACTCTATATAAAAGATCAATTGCTTCTAGTGCTAGGAAAACTAAAATGTAAAAGGAAAATGGTATGAAAGTATGTTGATTGTTTGAACACACTTTCTCATGTTTGACCATTTTACTTGAAGCAGCTTTGAGAGCTATCTGCCCCATTGTAAAACCTCAAGTCCTCAGTTCCACTAGTGGAGAAACTCCAGTCAAGTCCACACAATTATGTTTCCCTCCTAACCACCTATACACCAGAACATCTGTTGGTCTAAGTGTCGATCTCCCCTCATATGGGTCAGTCAAAAAATTTACAGGTGCCTATTTCTTCACAGATACCTCGCCCTACCGGAATATATTAAACACGATATCCCTAACAATGTCATATCAATATTTGAAGCCTGAAAGCTTACTATAATGAATCTCGTGTTTCCTAAATGTATCCAAACACGCCTTACAACAAACAGGGCAAACCTCATCAATAGAAAACAAAGGAATCATAAGGCAGTATCTTAGGATAGTACGGTATTCCACTAGTTACATATAAAGATGGCAACGAGTACCAACGGGGATAAGTAGTAGTCCCTGCTATCCACCCCCGTTTAATAAATATGATACTCATACCCGTCCCATACTCGTTCAGGTATTTGTCAGACAAATATTCGTGGATTTTGAGACACCCACGAATATTTAGGATATCCATAGATACTAATATTTAAATATATTTTAAAATATATATAATTAACTAATTTTTTCCCTTTTAAAGACAAAAAAACAAACAAAAAAAGATGATTTCAAATTTAACACATAAAAATAATAACAAAAATAAATCACATTCATTTTATTTCTTCTTTTATCAAATAATTATACTAAATTCAATAAAATAATAATAGTTTCATATTCAATATAATAATAATAATAATAATAATAATAATATTAATAATAATAATAATAATAATAATAGTAATAATAATTTCATATTTAACATAAACACAATAGTTTTAGATTAAAAAAAGTAATATTTAAGTAATTTTGTTATTTATTAACGAATACGGATACCCGCGGGTACGAGTACCCTTAAATCTGTATATGTGCCTGTAAGAAAACGGGTAACTAAAGATCCATTTATTTGACCCTCCGTGACGGGTTTTACCCATGGGTACCCACATGTACGAGTTTTTTTTGTCATCCCTAGTTACATATGTTGGCATAGCCCATCAATAGCAATATCAAGGAGAAAATCATGAGCATGTGCAGCTTGCAAACAACAAAAAAATTTGGTATCTTGTGGTCATTGTCGCGCCGCAAAAAATACTGGAGCGCATCGCACGCTCGAAGATACAACAAAGTCGCCATCGAAATTTATTTATTTTCGAAGAAAATGGAAAATATCGATAAAATCCAAGAGAAAGAGAAAAAAGGTAAGAAAGTTGGTTATGTAAGGGGAAGGTATTAACACCCCTCACATTCGTTGTACTCAACGAGAACCGTTTTGGTTGTTCTTTGTGTGAATGAATATTATTATTTAAAGCTTACTTGTGAAAAGGGAAAATAAGTTTATTAATTAGTGTGCTCTCCAAGGATTCGAACCCTTGTGCCTACGTATTCTCAAAGTGCAATGAGAAAATCAAAGCTCCGTAGTTCATCGTCGATAATACAGATTTGTTGGTTGATTTTAGGGAAAAATTATAATCATATCCTATAAGTGTGTAGTGGTTAGCTGATTTTGACCCTCGTTTGGGTGCTCTAAGATTTTAGTCTGACTGCTAAGGAACAATCATAACAGTTCTTTTGTAAAAGGGAAAGAAAATTGTTTTAAAAAAGGTTTGTGTGAAAAAAGAAAAAGAAAAAGTTGCTTGAATTGAACTAAAAAAGAGAAGCAATTTGAATTGAGAAAGAGTTATGAAATGAGGAAAGTGTTTCTTCGATGTGGTGACAGTGTTACTTGAACTAGGATTGTGTTGTTTGAACCCATAGGCAGGTGTATCTGAACCAGGAATGCAATGTCTAAACTAAGAATGAGGTATTTTAACCGATAACCGATGATTAACCATGCATGCGGGTATTTTAACCAATAAATGGTGATTAACCTAGGAATGAAAGTGTGGTAATTTAACTGATAAATAGTGATTAACCAATGCAAGAGCTGTAAAGTTTGTTAACCAAGAAGTAGTGATTAACCCAGGAATGAGAGTGTGGTAATTTAATCGATAAATGATGATTAACAAATGCAGAAAGGGTATGTTAACCAAGAAGTGGTGATTAACCCAAAGAATGAGAATGTGGTATTTTAACCAAATAGACGGTGATTAACCAATGCAGAAAGTTATCTGAGCATAAAACTCATATGTGAATGCATGAAGAAGAATGGTATTTAAACCATAAGAGGTGATTAACCCAAAGAGAGGGGTCTGGTTCAGAGATGGGTATTTAACCATAATATGATTGATCGGAAAAATAACAAGTGTACTATTTTTACCGATGTAGTAATAAGGAGTTTTATTTCCAAGTATCGATCTCAAGGATTGCGTAGGAAATACTTATTTTAATTTGATTCTATCAGAACAAAGGATAATGGTTTGGTTGTTTTGGAATTTATAATAGTAAACACAAAAATAGTAAAAGTAATTGATTAAGATAAAAGATGCTAGGGTGAGTGGTTGATTTAACCAGTTATGAATTCAGTCAAGATTTCCTTAATACATATGAAACATTCAATCACCTAACCTCAGAATGTTCTTACTTAAGTCCTTAAGGAAGAAACTATTAAACTACCAATTCTTACTCAAATGTCCATTCAATTAATCATTGGTTTTAATCATACATAATATCAAGGTTTACGGTGATTTACGAAAGTTACTAGTCCTAGATGATGCATTCATAAACCCAATTGTGTGAAAACCCTAACAATCACAATCCTGTTATTGAAAGTCATAGATCAATTTGTATTTGTCCGATACAAAAGCATAATAACATCACACAATTGAATTGAAATAAATAACATAGTAATCAAGAAATCATTTGTTCAAATTCATAACATGCGATAACATCAGGACCACCCCCTAGCATCAGGGGGTTTAGCCTCTCATAGTACTTAAAGAACTCATAATGTAAAGATTAGACATTACAAAGAATTAGGAGATTTTGATCTTCAATGGTTGATGCCCTTGAATCTCGCCGTCTTCAAATCCTTCGTATTCGCTATCTTCTCCAATGCAATGTTTTCTTTCGTCCGTCAAAAGTCCCTTCTTCTTTCTCTTCCAAGCCTTCTTATAGCTTCAGATGAATCTCTTCCAAGCAAAAGGTCCAAACTACCCTTAATGAGCAGAATCGGTTCACAAAGCAAAAGTTAGGGTTTCCAAGCTGCATCCAATCAACACGGCAGTGTGTCACCACACGGGTGCCCGTGTTGCTCTCCATTATAATTATTTTCAGCACAAGCTACAGAGGCAACAACGCGGGTCGTGTTCCTACACACGGGTGCTGTCGCATTACGCGAAAAACCGGCGGGAAACAAGAACAACAGAGCCGCCACCGTGCGTTATTTATCCCAAAGGAGGGAAAGGAAACGCTCAGAGTAAACCTGGAAAAAGCATGGTCTCGCGACCAAAGAGAATGGGATTGGGAGTCGGTTATGCGAAGGGAAGGTATTAGCACCCCTACGCATCCGTCGTACTCGACGGGATCCACGCACAATAGGAAGGAAAATGGTTGCTAAAACACTGCTCAAACACACACACACTGGCTGAAAGAGACACAAGAAACAAACAAGACTGACTCGGCAGGATATCGCATCCTGGGCCTACTTAGTCTATCAGGCATAGACATCAGAGTCGAAGTAGTTCGGACCGGGGAAACGACACATGCTCGCTAGGATATCGCATCCTATGCATACGTATCTCCTTTGGACGAAGGAGAATCAGAGCATTCGTAGCTCGGCTAACACGCACACAAACAAAACACAGGCAAAGGCAAACGTGGAGCCTGAATGCCAATCACTAGACTTACATCAGCATCCGAACCAAAACACACACAAGGGGGTTAAAACACAAAGGTTGAAAAAAGAAAAAAAGGCGCCCGGAGAGCTCAGCTCATCTCCTGCCTACGTACCTCATCTGGTATGAGGATCAGGGCGACGTAGTTCCCCTACGGAGGGATACAGGACTAGCCTAACCAGATAACAGAGGGAGACACAACTAGGGAGACTACGACTCGAGCCTAGATGTTATCATGCAAAATCATCCCTAAGTTAAGGTTTCTAACTAACTTGCACAGGGAGCAAGCTATCCTAAACATGACTTGCACAAGAAGCAAGCCAAATTAGACCTAACTTGCACAGGAAGCAAGCTAAAGCAAACACGCAAGCACAAATAGCACACACTATATGCAATCAATGGGCTCAATCAAGGTTAGGTTTTAGTCGAGGGGTCATATCAACCTCAACAAACAAACCACTGTAACAGGGTAATGTTAGCTCTTAACCCTAACATTGAGAGTTAGGGTGAAGCTGATGAAAGGTGAGTGAAGATGAGACTTCACAGCTCTTATCCCTGGCCTGGGAGAGCTTAAGACAAGAATGTGTGGGTTCAGAAGGTGGGAACCCTTCTACACATGTGACACTGACTCAATGTACAATTGTACAAGATGTTGGGTTAGTATCTGCAATGCATCAACACAGTGGTGTGAGCAAAGCAGATGACACACAGAATAGCAGGGGATGGATTGCACATCCCTTATATCTGCCAATGCCTCTTCACTTAGGTGGTCTTTGAATAAATGCAAGGACAAAAGTAAACAAACACAAACATTGCCTCTTAAGGAGGACTTCAGACAGGCGCCTGGCCAAGTAACAGGCCAGGTCTTCCAGACTACATGGAGTAAGGAAATTATACCTCAATGCAAATTGCTTATCAAGCAAAGCAAAGCAAAGTTCACAAGGAACTAATAGCAACTAAAGTACCTGAAATCAGTCAAGCACAATTAGTATACCAGACACAAAGTTAAAACAAAACAGCATAAGCCAACAGACAATACAGTCAAGCATATGTGCAAAGCAACAAGCTCATAACAAGTGAGCTAGGCAACCTACAAAACAAACAAGTTAGTTGATGATAAACAATCAAACTCATTCAACTTGTATTGATCTCTTTGAAGCATTTGTTGCTTAACCTGAAAAACCAAGCTTAAACATGAGCAACAAGACCACTAGGACAAGCCTAGGGTCAAAAGGGGATAAAAAATTCAAAACAGCAAAGGATAAGTGTCCAAAGTCAATTCAAATCAATCAAGAAGCAAACTCAAGTGGTTTCACAATCATATCATTCATCATTATCATTTCACAGGCAAATTAGGTCAAAGCATGGCATATAGAACCTCAAAGAAGTCAACAGAATGACTCAACTCAAATCCAATCACAAACATTTCAATAAATCCTCAAATAAATCATGATCAAACATCATCCACAACATGATAGGCATATCAAATTTCAGCTCATTTGGATCAAAGGAAGTAGGTCAATGAAAATCAGAAAGTCAAAGCAAGTTCAAGCATACCCAGACAAAGCATCAAAACATGCACCAACTTCAATTAATCATAAAACAGAGACAACATATGATAAATGAATGGGACTAAAACCATGACAAACTTTAAGATGTCTACAATCGACATATCAAATTTCAAGTCCATCCAATAATGTATGAGAATTTCACAAATCAAATGGCATCATGTGTCACAAAAGTCAACAATTTGGTCAAACAGGGGAGAAATTAACAATCAAATAGGAAATGCATTCAAAAATTCCAGAAATATTCACACATATTCTCAACATGCACAAGTATCTTCATGCAAAAATCCAGACCATTTTGATTTCAATAAGCATAGTAATTAAAATCATGAAGTTGGACATGCATGGCGTGACACAAATTGTCACACCCCTATTCAAAAAATCATATCTCCACAACCAGCAATGATAAAATTACAAACTCTATACCAAAATCACCATGAACATGTCTAGTTTAAGCACAAAAAATTTGAGAAGCATTGAATAATGTATCATCATTTCACAAGCAATTTGGCAAGGCATACACAAAATGGACACACATGAACAAACCCTAACACATTTAAAAATCTACACGTGCAAAAAATCTGGAAAAATCACCATAAAGAACTAGAGATCAAGAGGAGCATTTCACAAAAAATCCCATCAAATTTGGATTAAAATTGAAGAACTTATGATTTTTTTGAAGATTGGGACACAAAATGGAATAAATATTGAAAAAGAAATTGAATTAATTAAAATAGTGAAACGGGAATGGCAAAATGGTAATATTGCGTTCATTTAAATGGAACGCTGCGTTCCAATTAGAAGGCGTGGCAAGCGTTCATTGGTTTCATGGCCCAGAAACTGGGAAGATCATGCAAGGCACGGTTTGAAAGATCAAAAGCATTCCTGGGTTCAGAAAATTAGGGTTCTCATGCACAGTAACGTGTTCTTCATCACGAAGAACAAAATTCCCAGATTTTGGAAACAATCACACTAATCAACTCATCTCACCACGTACAATACAAATCCAACCTTAGTTTACCCTAAATCGAGCTATCAAGAAAGAACCATGCACAAACATATTTGACAACCAAACTTAAATTCCATGTATCTTCCTTAATACTCAACCATTTCTCTCGATTCAAAGCTCAATACATTCAGCGTGGCAAGATCTTCATGAAGCATATCATAATTTCATCAAAGGCTAGGTTCGAATGTCACCTGATCTTGAAGAGCAGCGATGAAATGATGGTTTTCTGGCCGTGTATGCATGAAACAGATGTTCAAGGATGTCCCAAATGATGAATGGGTGGTGAATCGTGGCTCAATCTTGCTTGGTTGTGTTCAAATCTAAAGCTGCCATGTGAGAAGCTCTAATGCAACAGTACTAGGAAGATGGCCTTACAGTCGTGATTTACTGCTTGCAATGGCTTCACAAATGTTGGTGAATGATGAACCAAAGCTCCATAACACGGGTTCTTTGCAATTTTAGAAAAAAGTTTCAAGTGAAGAAAATGAGTGTTCTTGAGGGAAAACGAATTTTGATCTGGTTTGTGTGTTGTGGCTAGGGTTTCTCAGTCAGAAATGATGCACTATATACTTGGATTAACATTGCTAAACATGGTTAGTGTAATGGTAAGTGAACTTGGCTTAATGAAAGTGTTTTTGACAATTGCTAAAAAAAACACTCAAATTGCATGGGGTGCATGTTAATGCACGAAATGGGCTTTAAACAACCTCCAAATGTGATTTCTGAACAATTGTAAATGGTAAAAAGCATTGGAAATGTTTAATTTGAAAGCTCATTTTTTCACCTCTCTCTTTTTAATTCATGCCACTTGAAAAAGGCCATTTTGCTTTGATGATTTTTGGTAAATTGTGATGAAGGATTTGGATAGAGCATATAAAATGTGACTTGTAGCAAAAAACCTCACTTAATTTGGCCAAATGGTTTGGAAGATATGCCACTTTGAAGTTCAAAAACGTTTGAGAATGATTTGATCATAACTTGCCAACCATAAATGATAAATGAGTGTTCTTGGACTTTTTGGAAAGGTGAGAGCAAGATCTTCAACTTTCATGTTGGACAAAATTTCATTTGAAGCTTGTATGATGATGTAAATTTGAGGAGAAAAACTTTCTATTTTTGGCAATTTCCAATTACAGGTCAACTTACTATTTTAGGAAACTTCTTGTCTGACTTTATTTTCTCCAATCTTGATCTTTGAAATGTCAAATGAGACTTGTATGGACATGAATGAACCCTTTCAAACCATCTCCCACCTTGAAATCCATAAAATCAGGCACAATTGACCACAACTGACCATAGTTGACTTTCTAGGGTTTCTGAAGAAATTCAGCTTGACTGTTGAGTTTTGATCATCCAATCTTTGGCCAAACCACTTCAAAATGATCCTTAGACCATATGAACTTGATAATCCAACCCTAGGGCTTTGTCTCAATGGAAATGGCACATGCTTGCTTGCTTGACCTGATATGAGAATGTATGTACAAAAGGTAGGTGCAAATTTGAGGTGCTACTGCTGCCCCTATTCAATCAATTGGGAACCCGAACGGATGAGAGCAACGGCTGTCAGACTTTCAGGGTAAACAGGGATTGAATACCAAGAACCGTAGAATTTGCACACTGCTGGGATTCACCAATGGAAACGTCCACTGGGATCTGATATTTATTACTGGGTATTTTTTTTGGTTTTTTCTTCTCAAAGGATACGGCCACATCCAGACATCACAACGACGATGAATGGGAATAGAAATCACAACTAGATGCCAACGGATAACTAGGAAAAACTCAACGTTTATCGGAACCAACGGAGAGGTAACCAAACATTAATGAATGACTGGAAGAGATACAACCATACGTCAACGGACGAAATGGGAAAAACTCAACGTTTACCGAAACCAACGGAGAGGTAACCAACTGGGGACGACCAGGAAAAACTCGACGTTTATCGACACCAACGGAGAGGAGGAAACTCTTCTGGGGAGAGCGAACACAACCGAATCATCAATGGATGATCGGGAAAAACTCGACGTTTATCGACACCAACGGAGAGGAGAAATCTTCACTAGAGAAGGGAGGACGACGTTACGAACATCGAAAGATGATGTTTACCGACATCAAAAGAAGACCAGACACTTACGCATGACTGGGAAAGCACCGAAAGATGGTGTTTACCGACACCACAGAAGACCAGACACTTACGCATGACTAGGAAATCACCGAAAGATGGTGTTTATCGACACCAAAGAAAAAACACACGCGGGTGCTGACGGGATACTGACATCCACAAGATGATAAGGCAAGGCTTAACACCTGCGGGGGGTCTCACTGGGGAGAAATAAACTTTCCTTTCACCAACGGATGAGGAAATAAACCTCTGCGGGGATTAATCCTGAACGCCATCAGGAGCAACTGTAGCAAACGTGTCGTACAGGTTGAACAAAAATCCGCCTCTGCTGGGGATACGGTCTGATGGTTTTGAACACATGAATGCATATGTTTGAATTTTTCTATGGCGTAATGCTACATATAAAATGGAAATGCTACGCATTTTTGAAGATGCAATGATTACTATATGCCAAATGCAAATGAACCCTGGCTGGGGAGCCAAATTGATCAAAAACTCCAACTCTGCGGGGAGACTCTGCTTGAAGAATACTCTGCGGGGAGAGCCTCATCCGGGAAGGCTTTGCGGAGAAAGCAACGACTTCTCACTCATGCTGGAGAAACACGACCGTTGCTGGGGATATCCTACACAGGACCCAATCCACTCGGTGACTCCGCTTGGGAAGCAGTCAATACTCCGCTGAGGGAAGATAAATCAGGCAACTCTTTGGGGATAATACTCGCTGAGGAGTAACAAGACAACCTTACTGGGGAATGATAAAGCGACTTCGCTGGGGAAGACTCAACCAAACTTCATGTAGAATAAACTCTGCCTTGGGGAATAACTGCTACTCCACTGGGGACGACCCAATCCACAGGTAGGATAAACCCAGCTGGGGATGCAACTCTGCTGGAGAAGTATTTCATTGAAACCCGCTCCACTCGGTGAACTTGCTGAGGAAAATCCACACCTTTTTGCTGAGGAGAACAACTCTGGTGGGGATGATAACACATCATATCATACTGGAGATGAACCTCCACAACCCTGCTGGGGAGAAGCGCTCACGGCCATGCTGGGGATAACAACGTCACAATCCCGACTGCTGGGGAACAACATTCCATTGACAAACTCCGCTGGGGAAACCTTCCTGGGGAAAACATCTGCCAGGCACTCAACGGGGAATCTCAACTGGGGAAATCTGCAAGCACATGCCTGCTGGGGATAGGCAATCCTTAAATCTGCTGAGGAATAGAGGGTACCATCCACAGACACCTCTGCAGGGGAACCTAGCTCTGACAGCTCTCAAACTGGTTTGGGCTGGGGAAACGTCCTCCACCCTGAGAAACATTCTGCCCCTGACACTCCCACTAGGGGACGTGACAACCTTCAGGCTCGCTGAGGAGGCACTCAACGGATCTGTCGGGGAACCCACACTCTCAACCCACTGGGGGGAGATACGACTTGCTTGACAGGGATGCCGGTCGACTTGTCGAACACTGGTATTCATCATCCACCCACAATGTCGACTTTCCTCTTTTAATAGTTTCCCAGACTCATCTGGATTTTTCTGCTCCATCATCTTGCATTCCCGACTCGCCCGTACTTCACGAAGATCGAACTCCTGGAATTCCTACATTCTTTCCAATCATCAGACTTTGAAGAGTCTTCTTGATTAACTTCCCAGGATCGTCGTCGTAATCCTTCACCGTCTTTTCACCGTTCATCTATCCCTTGCCCCTGATCAGGTTCTGCAGGGATTTCTTGTCAAAAGGGTTCACATTACCACCGGCAAGTGAATGAAGATATCTGGCAGTACCTGCACAAAAGATCGTCAGATAAAAGCGTGCCCCAGGCGTGCCCCATATTTCAACACCTAGGTCACTCAAACTTCCGAATAAGATTTCCAAATTTCAATCTCATAAGCATGCCTCGGAAGGGACCTCTATGTTTCAAAATGCAAATATTCTTCTCAAAATAAACGGATGTTTTCGTAATCAAAGCGGTAATGACACAAAAAACAAAATTTATTTGACTGAACGCACACTTTATTGATTGAAACAAAAGGTGGCTCAAAGTCGAGCAACACACAGGAAGCAAACCCTGAAAAGAGGTGATTGCGTACCAAAGGAAAAATCTATCCTAATGGCAATGTGAAACCGTGATCTCATCGGGTTCCAACTCAGTTACACCTCATATGTCCTCAAGACTTTCCGCACTTTCGGCCTTCTGAACAAGACGCTTCCAATCGATCTCTGTCGGAGATTATCTATGATGTCTCAAGCACAAACGATCATGCCGGACGCAGTTGTTCGTTTCATTCCCTCTTTTGCTTGGACCGCCCTTTCGGGTTTCAGTCCACCGGGATACCCTTTTTTGCCCAAGTCGCCCTTGTGGGGTTTTCGACTTGCCGGGTGTACAGTTTTTTTCTTTTCTTATCCCTAACTTTTGCCCGAACTTTTTCTTTCTGTTTTTTTTTGTTCGCCGGGATGCCCTTTTTTGCCTGGACTCCTTTATTCTTTTTTTCCAGTGGGTCTCTTTTACGAAGTATCTTCTAACTGCGTCCGCATTCATAGGGGATGGAAAATCTTCCTCATTCGTGGTCATCAATCACAAGGTTCTGTCAGAGGAGACCTTTTCGACCACGAATGGACATTTATAACTGTTTATCCATTTGCCCCATGATCGTTGAGGAGGAAGGATCCTTTTCAAAACCACATCTCTTCCATGCTACCCACGAGATCGCACTTCTCGGTTAACAACACGCTTCATTTACTGGGTATAACTGCCCCATGACAAGTAACTGTCAGCCTCTTCTCCTCGGTCAGGCTCAACGTGTCATACTGAGTCCTTATCCACTCACCCTTTTTCAAGTCTACGCCCAACGGGACTCCATGACGAAACCTGGGTCTCAAATGGTAGCACAATCTTCATCCCATACTCGAGTGAGAAAGGCGCTGCCCCAGTAGATGCACGTACCGAAGTACGACACTCAGGATACCAAATTCGTACTCAGCCACCATTGTTGGTGCATTCAAATATTATCGGGGAAGCACTAGCTCATTCACTTTAAACTCTCCCCATCAGACATCAAAATCCGTTCGGATTCAGGGTCAGGCCCCTCCTCCGGGATCGGTCACTCTCAATCTTTCGATTTGAGTACCTCGAGATGTCCTCATCAGGGATCTCAAACTTCCTTGGTTGATAACCTTCCATGGGTTGCTGCTAGCTTCTCAAACACATACCTGATCAGACTCATTTTGGACATCCACAAAGTAGTATGAATCAGCATACATTGTCTCAGTCGGCGAGCAGCCTATGCCGAAGTACATCAAGTTTTTTCGAACAGTGAGTGTAGTGTTTCACAGTCGATAAACTTTTTGCTTAGGTAAATTGCATACTCTTTTCGACCAGACTAGTCATGCTGACCCAATACGCACCTCATAGACCCCTCGAGGGCTGTCAAGTACCAGATTAACAATCATCCCCCTGGGAAGCATCGGAATCAGAAGTTCCTGCAATTTATCCTTTTTTCAAATGCCCCTTGGCAAACATTATCCCGCCTGACCATTTGATTTTTCTTCTTCTTTTTCGTTTTCGGTTCAGGCCTTTTTTTTTTTTTTTTGCAGGATCGACCTCGATTCCCCTTATCCGCTCACAATAAGCCTTTTACCGGACAGCACTCCATAAATGCACTGATTCGAACTCAACAGTATGAGTTATCTCAACCGGTCAAACAACTTGCTCCGGTTTACCAGATGCCCCACTCCTGCTTGGGACTTTGCCATCATGTCATCAACATGGCATTCGCTTTCACGATGAATCATATCATGAAACAAAGTCGCCCTAGACCTGTGATACTTGGCACCGGCCTTCTCGATACTGAACGACATCACCTTATAACCAGAAGGTGCCCCTTGTGTGATGGACATGGTTTACTTCATATCATCTGGCAGCAATTCAATCTGGTCTTGGCCGAGAAGCCATCCATGAAGATAAACACTGAGACCCGAGCTATATAATCAACCGATACCTCGTTGTGACGTACCGGGAATTCATCTTTCAGATTAGCTCTGCTCGCATCTTGGTGGTCCGTACACATTCTCATCCTTCAACACCGGTTTCCGCTTCACTGGAGGACAGTCTTCTCTTAAGGGTAGCTTGTGCCCCACAACATTGGTATTCCACCCTGGTGTATCCTGATACAACCAGGCATCCACCTGCTCTTCTAACAGGGCTACCATTCTGTTCTCGACTTGCCTCTGAAGCGGCCTCAACTTTCACTTTCCCTTCTGACCTCGGCGGTACTTGGGATGACAATCTTGACTCGCTCCTCGTGCGGTTGAATCACCTTCTCCTCTTGTCTCGACAACCTGGTTAATCCCAGCAGATCACAATCTTCTTCGCCTTCTTCTTTGGCATGATGGATCGGATGGTCGAAGTCATACAGAGGTGTAACCAAATTGTTATCGGTGAGATCAGGAGAGCAATCACTTTTGAGGTTGGAACGAGACAAAATTAAAAGGAAATAGAACGAAAAACATTGCCATTTTTATTTGTTTTTTAAACTGCAAAAAAGTGAAAAACAGGGAACACCGCTTTTAATCACAAAAACATCTATTTATTACTGATGCAAAATGTTGCACAATGAAACACATGAGATGGCCCTTACAATGGACCATTACGTTTCGGGCAAAACGTATGGCTTTCATGCAAACAAGATTAAAACCAGAAATGCTACACTTCCGGATGAGCGGCAGTGATGTTTTTGGAGACCTTCCAGTTTCCTGGTACGCAAGACTTTATCCACAACTCGAGTTCGCGGTGACTATCGATCTCTTCACTCACTGAACAAGCATGATCAGGATCCAGCAATCCTGCACTGACAAAGGCGTACGGCGGGCGACATCCTCTATTTGGTCTAGACGACTCTTGATCTGGCTGATAACCGACCCCAAACATGTTTGCTTTTACCACTATGTCAATGATCCTTCCCCAACCTTGGGCCTCTTGGTTCTTCACCACTTCCAGGGCTTGTTTATAAGAAGAAATGGACAGCTTCTTCTCTTTCTCAGCAACAAGGGCATTCTCCACCTGGACGGTTTCAACTGCCAGACTGGGTACTCTATATCTTACATCGTCCATTTCTACTTTCTTCATCCTCTGGGTCGTGTCTTTCATCAATACACACCCTTCTGTGGTGACGGTCGCACAACAAATATCGACAACAGGGAAAGCTCCATCCTGCATCAGAGATTTTGAGACCACAGACATTGGAACCTTTAACTGATTCTCCTCAGCCACTTCCATTCCTCTCTTGTTCTTTTTCACCATCTTTACCTTTACAGGACCCTGCCTGGGTACGGGGTTGACATCCTCATTCATTATCTGTGCCAAGCTGATAGCCTTGGAGTCCACCATATCTTGAATGATATGCTTAAAAGCTCTACAACCCTCAATGTTGTGTCCGGGTGCCCTAGAGTGAAACTCGCACTTGGCGCTCTCATCATAGTTTGCAGGCCTCCGCTGCTGTTCTATAGGAATCAAAATCCTCGGCCGAACTAATCCCAGATCCCTCAACCTCTTGAACAGAAGGGTATAAGTCACGGGTGGCTCCTCAAACTGATGATCCTCCTTCTTCCTCTTCACCTGGCTCTTAGCTCTCGGTGCCTTCTGTTGAGGTGGCAGTTGTTGCTGTTGAGCAGGTGGATTACTGATAGGAGTGGTTACAGTGGCAGCATAAGGGTGATAACGATCTTTACTACGTTCTTTCTTTGCTGGCACACCAACTGGCTCAACCTCCTTCTTGAATGGAGCATTGTCGGAGGGTTTCTTTGTTACAGTACCAGAAGGTTTGTTCACTTCGGAGGACGGAGCCTTCCCCCGAACTTTCTCCACTATCAGCCACTTCTCAATCTTTTCCAATCTCTCAGCCATGGCTTTCTGCCCCAAGGCAAGCCCTTGCACAACACTGAACAAGTCCCTCATCATCTCTTTCAGTTCAAGGATGTTGGCGTTGGGAAGATCCATCGGCTTGGGTTTGCTGACCCCAGCAAGTTATCTGAACAGACGAGCTATGCGCCTCGGTTGAACACTGAAACCTACAAAACAGCAAATGGGTTAGTATGACTCACACATGCGATGTCTGTCTGTACTAGGAATATTCTGTCCTTTGATTCCGGTTTCATCGAGACAGATAAAATTTTATTAACAGCATTCTGACATCTGGATGTCTCTCAACCTGAGTCTCAATTAAAAATAATGGACCCTGAGCACGGACAGACATGAGTTGAATGCAGATGAATGTGAAATGATATGATGCAAATGCATGAATGCAGGCCACTGTGCCACCAAGTCATCTGCAGACCTATTAAGTCTCTGAACCAGTCACAGTTATCTGAAGGACTAGGTCACCATAAATCCAACTTGGGGAGTTCCGAAATAAACGGAACCGGAGATTACATCAATATCATCATAGGAACATCCACTGAACGGACGACAACCGGATCCTCTGAACAAGTACTCTCAACTCAACCCGGGGCTCCGAAATAAACGGAACCCACTGATAAACCACAGACAGAACTCTGGCGTCCCAGAAATAAATGTCCACAATTCACAGTCACCATCAGTACCAAGAGTCACCAACGAGTCACCTACCGGTCACCAACAGTCACCATCTGTACCTGTTAAAATGATCATTCCCTCCCCACTCACGGGTGTCATCTAGGCCAGGGTAAGGTCGAGAGAAACGCAGCATAAATAACCTTTCGCAAGATATCATCATATACACACCCGAAGTATGTAACGATAATATCCCACCAGGGTCTGAACTGCTCGTGATATCAATGTTCCGCTAAGTGGCGCATACCACCCGCTTCCCATGAATCACTCTATTCCTAGGGTTCCTAGATTTCACTCATAGCCTGGGTATTGGGCCTTTTACCTCGAGTAACTCCCACCCCAAACAGAGAGACACAGCACAACCAGCAGGTGAATATGAATGAATGCAAACATTAATGCACACAATAAATGCAAACAATAAATGCACATATATACAAATGAATGCAATAAATAAAGCAACACAAAGCAACCAAAGCCCTAACCTAGAGAGCGCTAGGAGAGACTCGCTCAGGGAAGATGGACCAGCAAGAGGTCAACTTCTCCATATCCCCAGCAGAGTCGCCAGCTGTCGCATTACGCGAAAAACCGGCGGGAAACAAGAACAACAGAGCTGCCACCGTGCGTTATTTATCCCAAAGGAGGGAAAGGAAACGCTCAGAGTAAACCTGGAAAAAGCATGGTCTCGCGACCAAAGAGATTGGGATCGGGAGTCGGTTATGCGAAGGGAAGGTATTAGCACCCCTACGCATCCGTCGTACTCGACGGGATCCACGCACAATAGGAAGGAAAATGGTTGCTAAAACACTACTCAAACACACACACACACTGGCTGAAAGAGACACAAGAAACAAACAAGACTGACTCGGCAGGATATCGCATCCTGGGCCTACTTAGTCTATCAGGCATAGACATCAGAGTCGAAGTAGTTCGGACCGGGGAAACGACACATGCTCGCTAGGATATCGCATCCTATGCATACGTATCTCCTTTGGACGAAGGAGAATCAGAGCATTTGTAGCTCGACTAACACGCACACAAACAAAACACAGGCAAAGGCAAACGTGGAGCCTGAATGCCAATCACTAGACTTACATCAGCATCCGAACCAAAACACACACAAGGGGGTTAAAACACAAAGGTTGAAAAAAGAAAAAAAGGCGCCCGGAGAGCTCAGCTCATCTCCTGCCTACGTACCTCATCTGGTATGAGGATCAGGGCGACGTAGTTCCCCTACGGAGGGATACAGGACTAGCCTAACCAGATAACAGAGGGAGACACAACTAGGGAGACTATGACTCGAGCCTAGATGTTATCATGCAAAATCATCCCTAAGTTAAGGTTTCTAACTAACTTGCACAGGGAGCAAGCTATCCTAAACATGACTTGCACAGGAAGCAAGCCAAATTAGACCTAACTTGCACAGGAAGCAAGCTAAAGCAAACACACAAGCACAAATAGCACACACTATATGCAATCAATGGGCTCAATCAAGGTTAGGTTTTAGTCGAGGGGTCATATCAACCTCAACAAACAAACCACTGTAACAGGGTAATGTTAGCTCTTAACCCTAACATTGAGAGTTAGGGTGAAGCTGATGAAAGGTGAGTGAAGATGAGACTTCACAGCTCTTATCCCTGGCCTGGGAGAGCTTAAGACAAGAATGTGTGGGTTCAGAAGGTGGGAACCCTTATACACATGTGACACTGACTCAATGTACAATTGTACAAGATCTTGGGTTAGTATCTGCAATGCATCAACACAGTGGTGTGAGCAAAGCAGATGACACACAGAATAGCAGGGGATGGATTGCACATCCCTTATATCTGCCAATACCTCTTCACTTAGGAGGTCTTTGAATAAATGCAAGGACAAAAGTAAACAAACACAAACATTGCCTCTTAAGGAGGACTGCAGACAGGCGCCTGGCCAAGTAACAGGCCAGGTCTTCCAGACTACATGGAGTAAGGAAATTATACCTCAATGCAAATTGCTTATCAAGCAAAGCAAAGCAAAGTTCACAAGGAACTAATAGCAACTAAAGTACCTGAAATCAGTCAAGCACAATTAGTATACTAGACACAAAGTTAAAACAAAACAGCATAAGCCAACAGACAATACAGTCAAGCATATGTGCAAAGCAACAAGCTCATAACAAGTGAGCTAGGCAACCTACAAAACAAACAAGTTAGTTGATGATAAACAATCAAACTCATTCAACTTGTATTGATCTCTTTGAAGCATTTGTTGCTTAACCTGAAAAACCAAGCTTAAACATGAGCAACAAGACCACTAGGACAAGCCTAGGGTCAAAAGGGGATAAAAAATTCAAAACAGCAAAGGATAAGTGTCCAAAGTCAAGTCAAATCAATCAAGAAGCAAACTCAAGTGGTTTCACAATCATATCATTCATCATTATCATTTCACAGGCAAATTAGGTCAAAGCATGGCATATAGAACCTCAAAGAAGTCAACAGAATGACTCAACTCAAATCCAATCACAAACATTTCAATAAATCCTCAAATAAATCATGATCAAACATCATCCACAACATGATAGGCATATCAAATTTCAGCTCATTTGGATCAAAGGAAGTAGGTCAATGAAAATCAGAAAGTCAAAGAAAGTTCAAGCATACCCAGACAAAGCATCAAAACATGCACCAACTTCAATTAATCATAAAACAGAGACAACACATGATAAATGAATGGGACTAAAACCATGACAAACTTTAAGATGTCTACAATCCACATATCAAATTTCAAGTCCATCCAATAATATATGAGAATTTCACAAATCAAATGGCATCATGTGTCACAAAAGTCAACAATTTGGTCAAACAGGGGAGAAATTAACAATCAAATAGGAAATGCATTCAAAAATTTCAGAAAAATTCACACATATTCTCAACATGCACAAGTATCTTCATGCAAAAATCCAGACCATTTTGAGTTCAATAAGCATAGTAATTAAAATCATGAAGTTGGACATGCATGGTGTGACACAAATTGTCACACCCCTATTCAAAAACTCATATCTCCACAACCAGCAATGATAAAATTACAAACTCTATACCAAAATCACCATGAACATGTCTAGTTTAAGCAAAAAAATTTGAGAAGCATTGGATAATGTATCATCATTTCACAAGCAATTTGGCAAGGCATACACAAAATGGACACACATGAACAAACCCTAACACATTTAAAAATCTACACGTGCAAAAAATCTGGAAAAATCACCATAAAGAACTAGAGATCAAGAGGAGCATTTCACAAAAAATCCCATCAAATTTGGATTAAAATTGAAGAACTTATGATTTTTTTGAAGATTGGGACACAAAATGGAATAAATATTGAAAAAGAAATTGAATTAATTAAAATAGTGAAACGGGAATGGCAAAATGGTAATATTGCGTTCATTTAAATGGAACGCTGCGTTCCAATTAGAAGGCGTGGCAAGCGTTCATTGGTTTCATGGCCCAGAAACTGGGAAGATCATGCAAGGCACGGTTTGAAAGATCAAAAGCATTCCTGGGTTCAGAAAATTAGGGTTCTCATGCACAGTAACGTGTTCTTCATCACGAAGAACAAAATTCCCAGATTTTGGAAACAATCACACTAATCAACTCATCTCACCACGTACAATACAAATCCAACCTTAGTTTACCCTAAATCGAGCTATCAAGAAAGAACCATGCACAAACATATTTGACAACCAAACTTAAATTCCATGTATCTTCCTTAATACTCAACCATTTCTCTCGATTCAAAGCTCAATACATTCAGCGTGGAAAGATCTTCATGAAGCATATCATAATTTCATCAAAGGCTAGGTTCGAATGTCACCTGATCTTGAAGAGCAGCGATGAAATGATGGTTTTCTGGCCGTGTATGCATGAAACAGATGTTCAAGGATGTCCCAAATGATGAATGGGTGGTGAATCGTGGCTCAATCTTGCTTGGTTGTGTTCAAATCCAAAGCTTCCATGTGAGAAGCTCTAATGCAACAGTACTAGGAAGATGGCCTTACATTCGTGATTTACTGCTTGCAATGGCTTCACAAATGTTGGTGAATGATGAACCAAAGCTCCATAACACGGGTTCTTTGCAATTTTAGAAAAAAGTTTCAAGTGAAGAAAATGAGTGTTCTTGAGGGAAAACGAATTTTGATCTGGTTTGTGTGTTGTGGCTAGGGTTTCTCAGTCAGAAATGATGCACTATATACTTGGATTAACATTGCTAAACATGGTTAGTGTAATGGTAAGTGAACTTGGCTTAATGAAAGTGTTTTTGACAATTGCTAAAAAAAACACTCAAATTGCATGGGGTGCATGTTAATGCACGAAATGGGCTTTAAACAACCTCCAAATGTGATTTCTAAACAATTGTAAATGGTAAAAAGCATTGGAAATGTTTAATTTGAAAGCTCATTTTTTCACCTCTCTCTTTTTAATTCATGCCACTTGAAAAAGGCCATTTTGCTTTGATGATTTTTGGTAAATTGTGATGAAGGATTTGGATAGAGCATATAAAATGTGACTTGTAGCAAAAAACCTCACTTAATTTGGCCAAATGGTTTGGAAGATATGCCACTTTGAAGTTCAAAAACGTTTGAGAATGATTTGATCATAACTTGCCAACCATAAATGATAAATGAGTGTTCTTGGACTTTTTGGAAAGGTGAGAGCAAGATCTTCAACTTTCATGTTGGACAAAATTTCATTTGAAGCTTGTATGATGATGTAAATTTGAGGAGAAAAACTTTCTATTTTTGGCAATTTCCAATTACAGGTCAACTTACTATTTTAGGAAACTTCTTGTCTGACTTTATTTTCTCCAATCTTGATCTTTGAAATGTCAAATGAGACTTGTATGGACATGAATGAACCCTTTCAAACCATCTCCCACCTTGAAATTCATAAAATCAGGCACAGTTGACCACAGCTGACCATAGTTGACTTTCTAGGGTTTCTGAAGAAATTCAGCTTGACTGTTGAGTTTTGATCATCCAATCTTTGGCCAAACCACTTCAAAATGATCCTTAGACCATATGAACTTGATAATCCAACCCTAGGGCTTTGTCTCAATGGAAATGGCACATGCTTGCTTGCTTGACCTGATCTCCTGACCAGTTTGACCTAATTTGGCAGCTGAGCTTGCACTTGGGCAAAGGACAATGCAATGCTATGCAGTGGACTATGTTATGTTAATGACCTAATATGAGAATGTATGTACAAAAGGTAGGTGCAAATTTGAGGTGCTACAGGTGCCCATGTTAATGCACTGTTTTAATCAACACGGTCGTGTGGTGGCACACGGGTGCCCATGTTGTGGCACACGGGTGCCCGTGTTGTGGCACACGGGTGCCCGTGTTGATCTCTGTTTTTCTTCTCCCATTTTGCTCTGCCTGATCAACAACACGGGCAGTGTTGTGGCACACGGGTGCCCGTGTTGACCTGCTGTTTCTTCATATTTTTGCCTTTCTGAGTATCCATAACTTCACCATTATTGCTTTTAAACCTGTGCAATGGCCTGTAACAATGACACTACCAAACGAAGCATAAACGAGATCTTTTTGACATAAACTTATAATCGAATGCAATGCGATACCAAACCAACAAAACATGATAAATGACTCCAAAGCAACTAAAAACAAACATAAATCTTACCAAAGTGATGAAAATATGTCGGACTAACGGTGGGAATGCAATGGAAATGGTGACCGATCACAACCCGAAACTTGTCTCATTGCTTGTCCTCAAGTGATGTATTGAGTCCAAACAAAGGTCACCCCCGAATTCATTTTCCACAATGCAACCTAGTCTTTCACCATTTGTGTTCTTCCTTTCCAATCGAGTTTCAGGTATCTCCGATTCAGGAAGTTTACCACATTTCTACATCAGAAACCTCTTCACCTGCAAGCTTTTCACACACTCACAATATCTCTCAGGGTTAGGTGTGTACACTCACAGCACAATATGCAATACCAAACTCTTAACTTTGAATACATTCTAATGTCACTACCACAGCAGATTCCACACACTTTTTGAGGTCTTTTTGGGTTGTAACGGGGCTTGGGTACGGTGGGATAAACAAAAAAAATTGGATAGTAAAGGGTTTTGAACTCGGTAGTCATGTTGTGTGATTTTTCTTTCTCTTTTTCTCGTGCATCACGTATACTCTGGGGGTTAATTTCACTCTTTTGACTCTTTTTCTACTCAAATTTTCAGAGCATTTTATTTGTGTTAGAGTCTTAAGTCTCGGCAAGTGCATTTTTCTCTTTTGTTTTTCTTTTCTTTTTTTTCTTTTTTTTTCTTTTAAAGAAAATACATACTATTTTTCTTTTTGTATGATCTCTTATTATGCACTTGCCTTCTCTTTCAAGATTTCCACCCCAAACTTAGTTTTATTGCCCATCTTGCAATTCACACAATCATACCGAGTTATGACACAAAAGGAAATGAATGATTAAAAATTAACAGGGGTTTGTGATGAATAACGCTTAAAAGTTAACATGGGGTTTACGATGAATAAAATGGCTAAGGCTCAACGGGGTTTACGAAGGGAAACATACAGATAGGGATGGTTAGAAAGGCCCTGGCTAAACAAACAACTTGTCTCAGTGTGTGTTGTCATGCTGTGACGTGTCAACAGGACATACGCAAAATCAGAGTGATAAAGTCATACCTGGCTGAACTCTCATGTTGATATTTCGTGTTTGGCTTTTTGTGATCTCACCATGTTGGTTAGCTTGCAAGCTCTGAAGTCTCCTCGTGTTATGTGGTTCTTTTCTGACTTGGTCTTTCCATACCGCTCTCTTGGTCCGGTGTCCCCAAATTGTGTCCGACTTCTTTTCTCAAGGTTGCATCAACTTCCGGGGTGCCTTATCAGCCTAAGTTTGAGGGGTTTCATTCATCCGCTACCATTGATCCTGGGCTCGTCCAACCGTTTCTCATCACTCTGTACACACAGTAGGTCCAAAAGAACAGAAAACAAACAAAACAAACAAACATACTAATATAATGATAATATAACAAAAACAAAACAAATTGAAAGAAAATAAAAACATGAAAGGAGAACCCCCCCCCCCCCCCACACTTGAACTAAACATTGACCTCAATGTTTAAATTCAAACACGAAGGGGACTTACAGTGATCACTGTTGTGGAGGAGGCGGAGGATCGTGTGGGAAATGCAACATCAGACGTTGCATCATGGCCTGCATGTCATCCATGACTGTCCCTTGCCGGAACAGTTCCACACTCTGTCTATCTAATTCCGCACCTTGTCTGGTTTGCTCGGTGCGGAGAGTTCCCATCTCCGTCTGGATCCAACCCCACTGGTCTTGGGACATAAAAGAGGAGCCTTCACCATGTAGGCTCGAATCATGTGGGGGTGGCATACCGTGGGTAACTGTCCTCTCATCTTCTTCCATGTCCTCACCTGAAAGGTCATGGTCAAAATGCGCATCTTCCCCTACAGCTTGGGATGAACCTGTGTACAACCAGTTAGCAGCATTGGCAATGCTAATGGACCCAGGTGCTGGTAGTGCGAGCACTTCCATATTGTGAATCATCAGAGCGTAATGAGTCGGTCTGATGGCAATCATTTGCTGATTGACTAGCGTGTGCATGTCAATCTTAGTCTTACCATTATTGCAGTCTCTTCCATCAAGAGTTGATCATACCCAAAGTGGCCCGCAATCTGCATGATCATACCACCTACAGAAATATCCCTAGTAGTTGCATGGCCAACCTGTTTCAGATGATTGGCGGCGAAAGCCGCTGCATTGATTCGCTCATTGTGTGCCATGCAATACAGAAAAAACAACTCTCTCTTAGCCGCAATCCCGGTACTATCACCCCGTCCGAACAAGGTGTATGCTAACCCTTTTTGTGCATACCTGAAGCACGGGTTATGAATTCCAGAAGCTTTTCCCGAGCTAGGGTTATATCCAGTTTTACCTGTAATAGCTTGCCAGAAATCAATAGCAGAAAAAGTGTCCGGAGGGGTTCCGGGTCCAGATACCGGGAGTCTCAGAATACTCCCAAGTTCCTCAACAGATAATTCATGATCTTCATCAAACAAGCGGAAAGTAATTTGCCCATAAAATTCCATCTCCGAACCTGTCCACCTTCTCCTCATCTTGAACTCAACCATACTCAAGAATTCAAGGGTGATCCGAGCGAAGGTCGGTGCTTCGAATTGCATGTATTCCAACATACCGATGTTGTGGAACATGCGGTGCACCTCTTCTTTCAAACCTAACTCATCCAGGGTAGCATCACACATATATCGGGTCGGAATAAGCTTACGTTTAGCTAGAATCACATACCTCTCTTGATGATTCGGTTGGTCAAACAAAATGCCATGAGGATTTGTAGAGCGTCTAACCCGTTGCTTTGGTCGAGAAGACGTGGCTACCTCCTTCTCCTTGCTTGTACGCTTTGGGGGCATATTTGTACCTGAAATTTTTTCTCAAAATCCAACGAACAGGTTAGTGAAAACTGCAACCGTCACTGTGTAGAGGACGACGAGAGGAACAATTTTTGTGAAGGTGAGATGAGGTTAAAGTGAGTGGAGCTATGAGAAAAGTGAAGTTTAATTTGATGGAGGCTAGGTTAACAATGGAGGAAGAGGGAGAGAGAGGTTTCCAAAATCAGAAAAAGTGAGAATAAGTGGTGAGGAAGAGATATAATAGCAAGTGGGGCCCAACATTGAAAATACCCAAAATCACAAAATTTGAAAAATTTACCCGTTACAAACAACACGGCCGTGTTCCTGCACACGGGCGCCCGTGTTAATCCACTGTTTTAATTAACACGGCCGTGTGTCACCACACGGGCGGCCGTGTTAATCCACTGTTTTAATTAATACGGCCGTGTGTCACCACACGGGCGCCCGTGTTAATCCACTGTTTTGATTAACACGGCCGTGTGTCAGCACACGGGTGGCCGTGTGGATGCCCTGTTTTCCTCAATTTCTGAATTCGGCAATGCTTCTTTGGTCTAGCATCCTTTCGCTGAGAAGTGATTATGATTATGGCATCCTTTCTCCTTACCTGCAACAACGTTTCATACCCATACAGAAAAGAAAAGAAAACAAAATAAGTTAACAATCGAACACGTGGGTTGCCTCCCACGAAGCGCTTCGTTTAACGTCGCATGGCTCGACGGTTGCCCAAGTCATTAGGCGAGGCGCATATGGTCAATCAATCCAGGTTGTTGGCCTCTGTAATAGGGCTTCAGCCTCTGGCCATTCACCTTGAATATATCTCCATTGTTTTGGTTCTTAATCTCTATTGCTCCGTGGGGAAAAACCTTATGCACGACAAATGGCCCGGACCATCTTGACTTTAATTTCCCAGGAAACAACTTGAGCCTCGAATTGAACAACAATACCAGTTGTCCTTCCCAGAAATCTTTCCTGATGATTCTCTGATCATGCCACTTCCATGTTTGCTCTTTGTACATCTTTGCATTCTCATATGCCTGATTACGAAATTCTTCTAACTCGTGAAGTTGAAGAATTCGGGATTCACCGGCTTTTGCAAGATCACAATTTAAGAACTTGGATGCCCAAAAGGCTTTGTGCTCTAATTCCAGAGGAAGATGACAAGCCTTCCCATAAATCAGCTGATACGGAGACATGCAAATTGGTGTTTTGAAAGCGGTTCGGTACGCCCATAATGCGTCATCTAATTTGATTGCCCAATCTTTTCGTGAAGCACTCACTGTCTTTTCCAAAATCTTTTAATTTGCCGATTAGACACTTCAACTTGCCCACTCGTTTGGGGATGATATGGTGTGGCAATCTTGTGCTTCACATTATATTTCTTCAATAAGTTCTCCATGAGCTTATTCAAGAAATGTGTTCCTTCATCACTGATAAGTGCTCTAGGCACACCAAACCTTGAGAAGATGTTTTGTTTAAGGAAGTTTACCACTGCTCTCGCGTCATTAGAAGGGAGGGCTACGACTTCTACCTATTTGGAGACATAGTCCACAACCACCAGAATATAATTTTTTCCAAATGAGGGTGGAAATGGCCCCATAAAGTCTATCCCCCAAACATCAAATAATTCCACTTCCACCATGCCCTTTTGAGGCATCTGATTCCTCCTAGAAATATTTCCTGTCCGTTGGCATCTGTCACATTCCTTCACAACGACTTGGGCATCCTTAAACAACATGGGCCAGTACAACCCTGATTGTAAGACTTTTGCGGCTGTCATGTCTCCACTAAAGTGTCCCCCATAATCCGAGTCATGAGATGCCTTTAAGACTTCATTTTGTTCTTCCTCAGGGACACATCGACGAATTAGTCCGTCTACCCCTTTCTTATACAAGAATGGTTCGTCCCACAAATAAAACCTGCAATCATGAAGAAACTTTTTCTTTTTGTTATAATCAAAGTCATCAGGAATTATACCACCCACCAAGTAGTTTGCGTAGTCAGCAAACCAAGGAACACCCACCACCGCGAGGATTCTTTCATCTATAAACTCGTCCTTTATGGGATGTTTCTCTTCCGTCTCTTCAATCGGAGACATTCGAGATAGGTGGTCAGCAACGGTGTTTTCACACCCCTTTTTGTCTCGAATTTCAAGGTCAAATTCTTGCAACAACAAGATCCATCTGAGCAGCCTTGGCTTCGAGTCCTGTTTAGAAAAAAGATATTTCAACGCAGCATGGTCAGTATAAACAATTACCTTTGTTCCCAACAAGTATTGCCGAAATTTGTCAAAGGCATAAACCACAACCAGTAACTCATTCTCTATGGTTGCATAATTCATCTGGGCTGGATTCAACACATGGCTAGCATAGTAGATGACGTGGAGTCGTTTGTCTTTTCTTTGCCCCAAGACTGCCCTTACTGCTATATCGCTTGCATCGCACATTATCTCAAAGGGTAAAGACCAGTCGGGCGAGATCACTATAGGAGCAGACACCAATTTACTTTTCAGAGTCTCGAAGGCTTCGTTGCACTTCTTGTCAAACAGAAACGGAGTATTCTTCACAAGCAGGCTAGTCAAAGGTTTTGCGATCTTAGAGAAATCTTTTATGAACCTACGATAGAATCCTGCATGTCCCAAGAAACTCCGTATACCTTTCTCATTCACAGGATGAGGGAGATTGGCAATTACTTCCACTTTTGCCTTGTCAACTTCTATCCCTTGATGGGAAATTTTATGACCTAGTACTATCCCTTCTCTCACCATGAAGTGACACTTTTCCCAATTCAGAATTAGATTGGTTTGTTGACATCTTTCCAGCACAAGTGACAGATTATACAAACAATTTTCGAAAGAAGATCCAAAAACCGAAAAATCATCCATAAACACCTCCATATGCTTCTCAAGCATATAGGAAAATATGGATGTCATGCACCTCTGAAATGTCGCAGGTGCGTTGCATAAACCAAATGGCATTCTTCTATAAGCAAAGATTCCTTACGGGCATGTGAACGCTGTTTTTTCTTGATCCTCAGGTGCCACAACAATTTGGTTGTACCCTGAGTACCCATCCAGAAAACAGTAGAAATCATGACCTGCCAATCTTTCCAACATCTGATCGATAAAAGGTAAAGGAAAATGATCCTTCCTTGTAGCAGTGTTTAGTCTTCTATAGTCTATGCAAACTCTCCAACCTGTAATAGTACGGGTGGGGATCAACTCATTTTTCTCATTTTTTATCACAGTTGTCCCTCCCTTCTTTGGTACCACATGAACTGGGCTCACCCATGAACTGTCAGATATTGGGTAAATTAACCCCGCATCTAAAAGTTTTACAACCTCCTTGCGAACAACTTCTTTCATAGCTGGATTCAGTCTTCTTTGAGGTTGGACGACCGGTTTCTGATTATCCTCCATCAAAATCTTGTGCATACACATCGTCGGGCTGATTCCTTTCAAATCGTCCATCGCCCACCCAATAGCACCCTTGTATTTCTTTAGGACTTTGATTAGCTCTCCTTCTTGGGTCTCTCTCAAACCTGAATTGATGATTGCTGGACATTTTTCCTCATTGCCAAGAAAGACATATTTGAGATGTTCTGGTAATTGTTTCAACTCTATCCCCTTTTTTATATCCTGTTTTGATTCTGAAGATGTTTTAGGTCGAAGCTCCTCCCACCGTTGCGGCCGGGAACGAACCCAAGGCGGTTGTTCCTTTAACATCGCTACCACTTCGGATTCTTTCTCATCAATTCCTTCAGTATCCTCAACAATAGATAAACTCAAAACTCTCTCCAAAGGAAGCTTGGGTGTTGTAATCTGCATAGATTGAGCAAAAACTGTATCTAACACTTCAATACTTTTACTCGCCCCTTCGTCATCCTTGAATTTCATAGTACCCCTCACATCGATTTTGAGCTTTTCATCATAAACTTTGAGGGTCATGGTTCCTTCCTCAATATCTATCATGCATCTTCCAGTCTCCAGGAAAGGTCTTCCCAATATGAGAGGAATCTCCTCATCTTCCGGCATCTCGAGTATTACAAAATCCACCGGAAATACAAATTTATCAATCTTCACCAGAACATATGTTGCTATACCATATGGTCTCTTCATAGAATGATCCGCAAACTGCAGTGTCATGCGAGTATCCTGCACCTCCCCTAACTCAAGTTTTTTGTAAATTGAGATGGGCATTAGACTCACACTTGCTCCCAAATCGATCAGTGCCTTTTTGAATGATCTATCTCCAATGGTACAAGGAATAGTGACTGCACCTCTATCTTTTTTCTTCATCGGAATTTTTAGGCCCTGCAAAATAGCACTACAAGTTTCAGTTAGCATGACTGGCTCGCTGTCGATCGACCTTTTCTTTGATATGATGTCTTTCATGAATTTGGCGTAGATCGGCATCTGTTCCAGAGCTTCAGCAAAAGGTATGTTGATCTCGAGCTTCTTGAATAATTCTAAGAATTTCTCAAAAAAAATTTCATGAAGATCTTTCTTCTTTGTTCTTGTCGGAAAAGGAAGAATGATCTTTGGTTTTTGTTTCTCTTGCTGGCTTGTCGGCTTGACCACTACTTCTTCAGTTTGTTTTGGCTCTTCTCTAATCTCCAAGTCAACTTCCAACAATCCATCTTCTTCAACCTGTTCGTCAACTTGTAGTTCCTTAGCTTTTCCTTTTATGGTGACCACAACTTTAATGTGACTTTGATCACGGGGATTAACAACTGTCCCACTAGGAAGCGTGCCAGGTGCATGGGAGTTTGAGGCTAACTGTTGGGCGATTTGACCCATCTGAATTTCAAGATTTTTTATGGATGTTGTAGTGTTCTTCTGATTATTTCGAGTCTCCTCTTGGAATTGGATGTTGTGAGCTGCCATCTTTTCAATTGCGATCTCCCAATCTGCCTTCTTAGGTACCTGTTGTTGTTGCTGCTGATATTGATTTTGATATTGACCCTGTGCCTGCTGTTGCACGTTCCCTCTTTGATCTTTCCATGCAAAGTTGGGATGATTTTTCCACCCCGGATTGTATGTGTTGGAGTAGGGATTGTTCTGCTTTAAAATTTTTATATCTTCGATCTGTTGCGGTGTTGCAAAGCAATGAACAATATTGTGTGGTCCATTACAAATGTCACACACTTTACTCGGTGCCTGTTGCACTTGAGCCACTTTTTGAGCACCTATGTTTAGTGCTCTCAACCTTTTCTCTACCTCTGCAGCAACAACTTCTTCAATTTTCACCTGTTTATTTGTTTCAAGCTTCAAGTCAATAACTGCAGATTTGCTTGAAACCTTGTCATATAACTCTAAATGCTCGTTCGAGGCAATAACTTCAATTATCTTCTTCATACCGGTGGTTGTTGCAAAGTTGGCTGAGCCACCAGCTGCTGAATCAAGGATTTGTCTCGTTTGAATTCGAAGACTATTGACAAACAATTGCATTTGTTCAGTTTCATCCATGTTGTGAGTAGGACAAGCCACTGGGATTCTCTTGAATCGTTTGTAGGCATCTCCTAGTGACTCACCCTCCTTCTGTTTGAAGTTTAGGATCTCATATCTTTTCCACAATGACACAGATGCGGGAAAATACTCTTGCAAGAAGGCTGTTTCCATGTGCTCCCATGTAGTGATACTACCAGCGGGTAAGGAATAGAACCACTCTTCAGCCTCATCTGCTAAAGTGAATGGGAACATACGAAGTCGGACTGCTTCTTCGTTATGTCCAGGAATTTTCAGTGTTGTGCTCATGGTTAAAAATCTTTGCAGATGCTTGTTGGCATCTTCATTCACCCTTCCAGAGAATGACCGTCTTTCGAGTTGATTAATGGTGCTGGGATGCAGCTGAAATTGTTCCATATTAACCGGTTGGTTGACAATTGTCATACGACCACCCGGGGTGTTGGTTCCACCATAGTCATCGAGGAGTCTCTCTGGTGGTGGTGGTGGTGGATTAGCAGCCATGATTTCAGGAACTGTTTCCGTGTCTGAATCTGAATTCTCTGAGTGCACTGAAACAACTTCTCCCTCCGCTTTCTCTGCTAATTCTAGTTTCTTTCTCTTAGCTTGTCTTAGTCTAGCTCGAAGAGTTCTTTCTGGATCTGCGTCAAAAGGAAAATCCGCTGAGGCCTTACCTCGCATAAACAAGTTAGACAAATATTAGAATTGAATACCAAAATTGTCACAGATAAAATTTTAGTATGCGAGCAACAAAATTTCGATAGAATAGAAATTAAAATATATAGTTTGGCAATCCCCGGCAACGACGCCAAAAACTTGATCGCAAAAATAGCAAGTGTACTATTTTTACCGATATAGTAATAAGGAGTTTTATTTCCAAGTATCGATCTCAAGGATTGCGTAGGAAATACTTATTTTAATTTGATTCTATTAGAACAAAAGGATAATAGTTTGGTTGTTTTGGAATTTATAATAGTAAACACAAAAATAGTAAAAGTAATTGATTAAGATAAAAGATGCTAGGGTGAGTGGTTGATTTAACCAGTTATGAATTCAGTCAAGATTTCCTTAATACATATGAAACATTCAATCACCTAACCTCAGAATGTTCTTACTTAAGTCCTTAAGGAAGAAACTATTAAACTACCAATTCTTACTCAAATGTCCATTCAATTAATCATTGGTTTTAATCATACATAATATCAAGGTTTACGGTGATTTACGAAAGTTACTAGTCCTAGATGATGCATTCATAAACCCAATTGTGTGAAAACCCTAACAATCACAATCCTGTTCCAAGCAAAAGGTCCAAACTACCCTTAATGAGCAGAATCGGTTCACAAAGCAAAAGTTAGGGTTTCCAAGCTGCGTCCAATCAACACGGCCGTGTGTCACCACACGGGTGCCCGTGTTGCTCTCCATTATAATTATTTTCAGCACAAGCTACAAAGGCAACAACACGGGTCGTGTTCCTACACACGGGTGCCCGTGTTAATGCACTGTTTTAATCAACACGGCCGTGTGGTGGCACACGGGTGCCCGTGTTGATCTCTGTTTTTCTTCTCCCATTTTGCTCTGCCTGATCAACAACACGGGCAGTGTTGTGGCACACGGGTGCCCGTGTTGACCTGCTGTTTCTTCATATTTTTGCCTTTCTGAGTATCCATAACTTCACCATTATTGCTTTTAAACCTGTGCAATGGCCTGTAACAATGACACTACCAAACGAAGCATAAACGAGATCTTTTTGACATAAACTTGTAATCGAATGCAATGCGATACCAAACCAACAAAACATGATAAATGACTCCAAAGCAACTAAATACAAACATAAATCTTACCAAAGTGACGAAAATATGTCGGAATAACGGTGGAAATGCAATGGAAATTGTGACCGATCAATGATTAACCCAAAGACTGTATGGATGTCAAAGATAATGTTATGTTCGGTCCAAAGAGACAAGTATTGTTGATGTTGATTGTTGTAGTGTTGTCTGTGGGGAAGAAGCTTGAAAATCATTCGATTTGAATTACACTAAAATCTATGAATGAAGGTGAATACTTTTAATAACCGGGTCAGGCGTCTCATATTTAAAGATATTCAGAATGAGGATATGGATACTCCTCTCATTCATTCTCCACTATTTAAGGCTCGTGGTATGAAATTTGCATCGTGAATGACAAGTGTTGAAAGAAGAATCTTTTGTTGTGCTTGGAGGATACTCAACAACGATCCAGTCTTGATGTCCAGAGTTTTCAAAGTCTTGAGTATGAAGTCTTAACTTGAGTGACCCAGTGTAGTGCAAGTACAAAGGTATAACTCAACCAAGTGATCAAGGGACTTATGATCACTTGTTTGGATAGGGGAAGCAAGCAATGATATAGACAAGTGATTAATTGATCAAAGATGACTTTGATCAACCAATCAATTAGAGACAAAGATCATGTTAAAGATATTTCAAGCACATGGATTTGATTAAGGACTAAAGCATATTGAAATGAATCATCATGAATACTAATTTCTAATGAAATTAATTTGAAAATAAAATGGAATTAAATTCTAAAAATGAATCTAATTAAATCATAATTAAAGCTAACATGTACTATACTCTTGTTATGTGTTAAAAAAAGAAATTTCATGTATTCTTATGAATTAAAATATAGGAAAAAGAAATGAAAAAAGAGGAAATAAAGAAAAAATAAAGCACAAACAAGAATGAAAACTAATGAGTTTGGGTAACTTCATCATTTCAGAGGCCTAAATTCATCTTGTATCTGTTTCAAGGTACCGCTAACACAATTTTAATTACAAATCCAAGCTCATACAAAATTGGTGATAAAATGGCATGAGGTATTGTGAATTAGTTTTTTGATAGTTCAATAAGTGAAAATAGGTTTTGTTACTCTATGTTTTGACAAATGGTGAGCATTAAACACTATGAAGTACATGAAACAAATGTAAATCTTAATTTGTTCAGACCTGCAAAGAACTATTATTCATTAAGCCTTGGCAAGTTATATCACATTAATTTGATTATGATACACAACTCATGTTCTAACTTAGTTTCAGAATAGATGCACAAATTCAAAAAACTAGACACAACACATTCCTATATCAATCTCAATCGGTTAGAAAAATTAATTTAAAAAACTATTGAGAATGTAATTCATGGTGTCGAAACATGTTGTTGTCGAAACACCTAGTTGTCGAAGTGTTGAAGAATTAACATCAACATGAATTTTTACTTAGGCATAATTTTGCAGTGTTAAATGAATTAGGTATTTGGGTTTTGCTTGAGGAGCAAGCAAGCCCAAAATTTATAAATAAGGAGTAACTCTTAGTGATTGTAAGACAACAGAAGTGTAGTTGCTCAATTGAATAAAATATCAGTTTGAGAGTAGAGAGTTACTCTGCAAAAATTCTTCTTCTTCTTCCCCTATTTTGATAAAACCCTAATTCCTTTTCTTCCAAATTTTCATCTTTTGTTTCTTCTTCCATTAACAATTGTGCAACGATATAATTTTGCAACCTAGTGTGGTTGATTCACTCGAGTGAAGAGTGAAGAACAAAAAGAGTAATCATTAGAAAGATTGATTACTTTTCATCAAGATTTGGTTCAAAATTCTCCATAGATTTTAGTGAATATCTTGAAGGGAAATTGATGAGTTTTAAACATCTGGTATCTAGAGCACTGACTGAGTGATACGTGGGAAGCAAAACACGATGGTGATGAATCATCCGAAAGGGCATTTTCTGACGAGTCCCCTAATTTTGAAGAATAAGAATGACAAGAATCGATGCAAGCAGGTAAATATTGTCTTTCGCTATCAAGATCTTTAGGATCATATGAAGGAGGGAGTAACGCCGCTTGTAGTGAACGCGACAAATGAAGGAAAGACTGCATATAAAGAATTGAAGAATAAAAATTATAAATCTCTCTTTATGATCCATCAATGCATTGATGCAGACAATTTCGAAAAGGTTAGGGATGTTGAATCAGCGAAAGAAGCATGGGAAATTCTTGAAAAATTGTTTGGAGGCGTAGAAAAGGTGAAAGAAGTGAGGTTACAAACTCACAAAAGAGTGTATGAATTGCTTCAGATGGAAGACAGTGAAAGCATAACTGATTTTTTCACTAGGGTTACAAAATTGGTGAATCAAATCAAGGTATGTGGAGAAGTGTTGACATCAAGATCAGTTATTTCAAAGATCTTGAGGTCATTGGCGCCAAAGTTCGACCACGTGGTAGTAGCCATAGAAGAATCAAAATATTTGTATTGACAAAGGAAGAGCTTGAAGGGACGCTTGGACCTCGTGAACAAATAATGACTAAAAGAGCTGCAGACAAGTCGATGAGTGATATGGCTTTGTAGGCACAATCTACAAGAGAAAAGAAAGGTAAAAGGAAGTGGTTCGACAACAAAGGTAGAGGAGGCTACAAAAATTCGACTGGTCGAAATCATCAAGAAGGAGGTTGATCGAATCAAAGAAAGATCACATACCAAAGCAACCAAAGAGTCGGTGCTGCAGGTAGAGGAAGAGATGGTGGTCGAAAACCTGACAAAAGTCATATTCAATGTTTCAATTGTCAGAAGTATGGTCACTACTCTAGCGATTGTCCTGAAAAACAAAAGAATCAAGATAATGATGCAAAGTTTGTAAAGCATGAAAAAGAAGAGATATTATTGATGGTCACAACAAGAGATGAAGAAAGATTCTAGGACCAATGGTACTTGGACTCAGGATGCTCATCACACATGACGTGTAGGAAAGATTGGTTTGTCAACATGAAAGCCTCAATGAAGAACATGGTAAAATTTGTAAATGATAATACTCTAGTAGCTTTAGGTATTAGTGATGTTCTGATTATGAGGAAAGATGACAAGATGTCAGTAATATCCAATGTATTGTATATACTAGGCATGAAAAGCAATTTTCTCAGCATAAGGCAGTTGGTAAAAAAGAACTACAAAGTGTCGATAAAAGACAAGATGATGAGAGTTCTCGACTCAGGTAGAAGGTTAATTTTAAAGGCACATATGTATCAGAATATAACCTTCAGGATTGAAATTAATGTGATGGAGCACAAGTACGTTGCAACTGCAACTAGTAGTGATGAATGGATATGGCACTATAAACTTGACCATCTCAACTTCAAAGATATCAGAGATCTGAAGAGAAGAAATATGGTTTCAGGGTTACTAGAAATTGACATTCCAAATGAAGTATGTGAGGAATGTGTGTAGGTGAAGCCTTACAAGAACAACTTCAACAAGGATGCAAGAAGCAAGTCGAAGGTAATCCTTGAAGCCATATACTCTGATGTGTGTAGTCCTATCCAGGTGGAATTTATTGAAGGTAACAGATACTTTGTCACATTCATAGATAATTTTAGTCGAAAACTATGGACTTACCTGATCAAGAAGAAAAGTGAAGTGATCGAGGTATATGCCGAGTTTAAATCTATGGTTGAAAGCTCAAGATTCTAAGGATTGATTGTGGTGGAGAATATGTGTCGAAAAATTTCAACATGTTATGTGAGAAAGTCGAGATTATTCATAAGGTGATGCATAAAGTAAGAATAGAACCATCATGAATATGGTGAGAAGTATGTTAAAAGGAAAGCATTTATCCAAAGAATTATTGGGAGAAGCTACGTCAACAATAATATATATTTTGAACAAATTTCCGACGAAGAATCCAGATGGAATTAGGCCAGAAGAATGTTGGTTTGGTGTCAAGCCTAGCTTGAGTCATCTGAAAGTATTTGGATCTATAACACATAGACATATGCTAGATCAGTTGAAAAGAAAATTTGATGACAAGTCGAGTCAGATGATCCTAATAGGATATCATTCGACTAGAGGTTACAAGTTGTTCGACCCAGTGAACAATCAAGTAGTGATCAACAGGGACATGATCATATATGAGCTTAAGGAATGAGATTATACTAGAAATGTCAAGAAATATTCAATAGGAGTCTTATGCGAAGAACTAACAAGTGAAGTTGAAACACAAGTTCGATAAGAAGTCAGAGGTCAAGCAAGCACAAGCAGACCTAAAAGGATAAGACACATGCCTATAAGGTTACATATTTGTGTTATTACATCAGGATATGGTCGATGATGAAGGTAAGCTGGTACATTATGCTTTCTATGTAGATGTAAAACTGGTCACTGTAGCTAACACATTGAAGGATTCGAAGGGGGTGAAAGCAATGAATGAGGAACTGGAATCCATCGAATTCGAATTTCCTCAGGCAAGAAGGCAATCAATGTGAAATGGGTAAACAAGATGAATTTGAATCCCAAAGGTAAAGTAAATCGACACAAGGTAAGACTTGTGGCTAAAGGATTTCTTCAGAAGGAAGGAATCAACTTTGATGAAGTTTTCGCACCTGTGGCTAGAATCGAAACGACCAGGTTGGGTTTTGGTCTAACAAACATGAACAACGAGCACATATGTCAGATTGATGTGAAATGTGCATTCCTGAACGGCCGCGTATATGAAAAAGTTTATGTTGCACAACCAGCTGGGTTTATGAAACATGGCAAAGAAAATAAGGTATACAGGCTGCATAAATCACTGTATGGACTTAAGCAATCTCCAAGAGCTTGGAATAAGAAGATAGACAGTTTCCTAAGGGAGAAGTAATTTATGAAGTGCACAACTAAGCATGGAGTATATGTAAGAATAAGCAATAATGAGTTGCTTATACTATGTCTCTATGTCGATGACCTGTTGATAACAAGAAGTTTCAAGAAGGAGATCGAAGATTTCAAACATGACCTAAGTGAGGAGTTTGAAATATCAGATTTGGGAAATCTCACATATTTCCTTGCCATAAAATTCTACAAGAGTAGTAGAGACTTCATAATGCAACAAAGAAGATATGCAGGAAAAATACTCAAGAGATTCGAGATGCAAGGTTACAACCCAACTTCTACTCCAGCTGAGCTCAGATTGCAACTGTCAAAAGACACAAATGAAGGTGATGTTGATCCAACACAGTACATAAGACTCATTAGATAACTTTGATACCTATGTCACACAAGGCCTAATCTAGCATTAAATACTGGTATGGTGAGTACATTCATGCAGAAGCCAAATGTATCACACCTAGCAACAACGAATAAGATACTAAGGTATCTGAAAGGAACTCTTAACTATGACATTTTGTTTCCTGCAGCTGATGAAGGAAAAAAATGCAAGCTAGTGGGACACACCGACTCAACTTGGTGTAGTGATGCCGAGGATAGAAAATCCATAACTGGTTATGTGTTAATGCTAGGCGGTGCACCAAATGCTTGGAGTTCTATAAAAGAACTAATAGTAGCACCGTCTTCGTGTGAAGCAGAGTACTAATTGCTTCTCTTTGTGCATGTAAAGCAACTTGGATGGTGAATTTAGTCGAAGAGATTACATGAAGAATCATGGAGCGATTACCCTGAAGATCGACAATATGTCTGTTATCAATCTAGCAAAGAATCCGATAGCGCATGGATGAAGCAAGCACATCGAAATGAGGTTCCACTATCTTTGAGAGTAGGAAGCTAATGTGCGTAGCTGTAAAAAAATTGAGATTAAGCTATTGATTAACTTAACTCACAAAGTAAGAGCTGCCACCACGCTTTTATTATTTGCAAAGGAAGGGGAAAAAGTATGAATAAAACCCCAAAAAGTTTTAAAACAAAACTAGAAAAAAGAGATAAGGGTCTGAGGGTTAATTATGCAAAGGAAAGATATTAACACCCTAAACATCTATAATAATTTATAGGAATCTCTTTGAATAAATCTGTGCATGTTTGCTTAAAAAGGTATTGTTTGCAAAAGATTGGGGAGATGAGAAGAGATATGTTTTTTATAATTTTCTGTATGTTGAGATTTTCTGAGTCTCATGCCTACGTACCAACAAAGTGAAATGGAGGACCAAAACCTCATAGTTTATGGTAAAAGTAACAAAAATATTTATTTTGATTCTTTTTAATGAAAAGGCACTTTGTCATTTTAAGGAAACTCAACTAACCACCCACAAGTATGAGAATTTTTCATCATCACAAAGAAGGGCTCCAACTTGGGTCAAGGTCAACAAATATGCCACTAGCCCTCTTTAGGTGGAAAATAAATATCATCAATACTACAGGGATAGGAGAATTATATCTCAGCTACGGACATGACTCATGTCTAAACCTTGAGAAAAATTTTAAAAGGAAAAAGTGCACAGAGGGTACAAAATAGTTTGAATAAGTTATGCATTTTTTAGTCTTTTGAAATTGGTTTGAATATGCTTAAAGTGTGTTAGCATTTATTAAGAAAAGGTTTTGAAAGTCACTTGACAAAAGTCAAGGTTTATTGTGAAAGTGGTTCAAGTTTGAAAACAAGAAGGTTTTGAAAAAGGAGAGAAGATTTTGAAAATTAAAGAAGGGGAGAAGTGGAAGAGACTATCCTAGAACATAAAGTAAAAGCTAGGGAGGAAAGATCTAACCAAGAGATAGCAAGTCTTGTGACATAAGTCAAGCAAGAATTACCTCCTTTGGATTAAGCTTCAAACAAGCCAAATAAGCAAATAATATCATGCATCAAATGAAACCAAAGTAATCAAGCCAAGTATTCAAAAGAAGTCCAAAGTAAAAGCTACAAGCTGAATCCCAAGGTCTCAAATCACAGTCTACCAAAGCAAGGGTCAAAGTCCTAATTCTAAGTTCATAACTCCAAAATAATGCCAATGATAGTAACCTTAAGTCCAGGAATCAAGAGAACCAAAATTTTTAGGGTTTTTTTCTTCATTAGTGTCTTTTAAAAGAAAAAGAAATCAAAATGGATAAAGGACAAATAACATAAGCAAGAATAATATGATATGGGATGCTAAAATAAAAACATAAAGTAAATGGCAAAAGAAATAAAGAACATAAGATAAATGACATTAAGATAAAGTTAATACAATACAATATTACTAAATTGTGTTAGTAATCAAGAATGTAAAGATAATTGGTCATTTTTGGGAGAGCACTCAACCATTCACCCACCAGTGTGAAAATATGGACCTCTACATCATCATGACAAAGACTCCAACTTGGATAAAATCAACAAGTATGCCACTAGCTCTCATAGGTGAAAAGGAAACAATATTTTTCACACGATACCATGAGGAGTAGGAGACTTCCAATATCACTTGTGAAAATGACTTACTTTCGGGACAAATTTAGCACTATGTTAAGCAATCGTAATTGGACTTATGTAGAAGTCACAACTATCTAAGGCTGATCAATAATAACATTTGTGTCAATACATGCTAAAAAAATGATATGTAAACCATTTTTCTAAAGCTATGCCACAAAAAAAAATTGATCAAGCACAAAGGCTAGAAGAGTGGTCCATTACATCAATTCATACTTCATGATACTTGGGACACACTTATGCATCAATCCAAGGTACCTTAAATGATCCATGATCAATTAATAGGTAGATTTGAAATGATGAAAGTTCATCAAGCATCAATCCACATATCATGATCAAGATGGACACAAACCATCCAATTAATCAAAAGAAAAAGGAAGAGAAGGGGATGAAGAAGAAGAGGACAAGAGAAACCAAATCCAAATTGGATCAAAGGATTGATCAAGTCATCATCAAATTCAATCATCCATTTTGGTGGATTAGGGTTTTTACCCCATCAATACCCATAATCTATTGAGTTTGATGAGACCTATAATCAAAACAACCATGATCCAAGGCCAACAGATATCCACGAAGGTCAAACCAACATAAAATGCAATAAAATGAATTAAAAATATTTTTTAAATGAATTTTAAAAGGGAAATAATAGATAAAATCCACAAAGCCCTTCAAAATACCAAATAAATGACCAAGAAAATTATGAAAGGTTGGAAATAAAATAATAAGCATAAAATAAATTTTCCAGAATTTTAAAATACATAAAAGTATTTTTAAACCAATTAAAATAAAGGAGAAAAGAGAAAATTCAAGAAAAATAACAAATCAAGAAAATAAAATGTGGAAAAATAAAAATCAGATGAAGAAAAATAAAAGAAAATTTTAGAAATTATTTTGGGATTTTTCGAATAAAAGATGATTTTTCTATGAACTTTAAAAGAAAATCCAATTAAAAATGAAAAAAGAAAAAGAAATAAAATCAGAAAAAACACGGAGCGTTGACTCTGACCTCATTAATTGACGTGGTAGATCCAACAATCATAAGGTTGGGGCACATGATAGAAATTAACAAAAATGAAACACGAGATCTAATTCAAATTGAACCAATCAAAACATTTCAAATGTCCAACGTCTCCAGCCAAACTCAGATGATCTGAGATAACTCCGGTCATCTTGCCCGATGGTCCCTCACTGGAGTTTCATCATTTGGTAAATTCAGAACACGAGACCACCACCGATATGATCGCCTCCTCATCACGAATTCAACCACATGCGCCAAATTTATTTATCTAAACTGAGCACGGGGAATTTCAGAGAAGTTTCAGAAACAAGCAAGCCATGAAAAATTAATTTAAATGATGAAGACGATCAATCAACACCAAATAAGTTAGGGGAAAGCATCAGAGAGTGGATGACTACATTATGGTAACTTGCTTGAGTTTAAATGATGCTCAGAACTACCTTGTCCAAATGGTGATCAGAGGTTGATGAAACTCGATCTAGTTTGGTCACTTCAGAAGGTCTTAGAGCTTGGGATTTGTTGCAAAAGCTTTAGAGAAGACCAAAGATGCTAATGGAATCAAGAAATTGGATTGAAACAAGTTGGAATTCAAAACACGATAGTTGAATTTTTCTGGAAAATTTCAGATTGAAGTAGGGGTTTCTTGGCTCTTAAAAGCTTGGAAATGAATGTAGTAGCTTCCTCTATTTATAGAGAATGAATTGGGATCCAAATACGTGTGGAATCAAGCTTAATTCGTTCAAAACAAATTTGATCATGAAGTCAGAAAAAAGACTTGCAATCCATCAAAATTCAACCAAATGATGCATTTTGAGGGTCAATTAACTTCTGGAGAATTGATTAAACATGTTTAGGTCCAAAGCGCGTGCTAGTTTGACTTGGAGTTGAGATTAGTGAAGTTCAAATTTCGGATCATGGTGATTTCTTCAATTTCAAGTCACCTTGTTGAACCCCATGGGACATCTTATTCATGAGACTTTTTGATCCCGTTCTTCTTGCAATGTGTTGACATCATATCAAAGATTATAATGTGCCAAGAAAGGTTGCATTTGGATGCTTGAGCACAAAGTTGTGACATGTTGAAGTTGGCACGAAAATTTGGGCATGTAACTTAGAAATTCTATGTCCCAAATGGCTAAAAATGACTTGTAATGTCTTAAAGAATTTCATGGCCTTCCATGCATAATATGACTTTGATCCTTGAAGCAAACTTTTAGAGGGTATCACAAATGATATTGTGCAAAAAGAATCAGCCTCAAAATTGAAGTTATGAATCTTGAAAGTTGGGGAAAAAGTTACTTGCAAATAGGTCATTCATGTCATCCATTCATATTAAAATTTTCAAATAGACATCATGGATTCAAAAGTTTGTGTTACTAATAACTGACAAGAAACTAGGGTTTGCCCAGGAACAAGTCCTAGGGACTTTGGTGGTGCATTCAAGTTGGAGAACCTATCTTATGAACCAAGACATAAAACCCTAATTTGTTGACTTTTTGACATTTATGGATCATGTGTTTTGCATTTTGGTTTTTGGGGTTTGATAAAGGCTTGCATGGATTATGCTGATCATCTGTGGAGCTTTGCGGTGGATTCATTTGCAATACATTTAGTCCTTTATTTATGTGTAATCCTTTCATTGAGGTTTATTCATTTCACGATAGCTTTACACAAGATTAATTCAAAGGATCAACACAAAGTTACAATTTAACTTAGAACAAACCATACAAATTCATCTCTTTTTTTCACTATAAGGTCATCCAGGGTCCTTCACATCACAAGCCATTACAATTCATTCCAAAAGTCCAAAACCTACACACACAAAAATCACAACTTTGACCTACGATTGACTCTGGTCAACTATTGACTTTTTGGTGAACCAGTTGATCAAAGTCAACTCTACTAGTCCTAATCCTAGTTAGGACATTTTCTTCATTCCCCAAGCTATCCATAGCCTTTATCTTTTTTGCCAAAGGTTCCGAGCCTTGAGTAAATTCTTCAATCCATGCCCAACCTTATCCTTCCACCCTACAAGGACACAAATGATCCACGATTAGCAAATCAAGCCAATTTCAAAACAACTCCACATTAGCATCAATTGATATAGGCTCATCTCATTTACATTATTCAAGGGAAAATAGAATTTGTACCTGACAGTCCATGAATCATGCTAACTGGATTCTAACCATCATCATTACCGTAATAGCCTAACCAAAGCAATTCCAAGCAAGGCACAGGGCTTGGCAGCAATTCAACATCATTAATACAACATCAACACATCAATTCACAACAAGAGTCTATACTAACAAACTAACCCAGTTTGTTAATACTGACTCTAACTAGCTATCACTTGTTCATTTCATCTGCTAAACCTATAACTAACGGCATCCTATTTGAACCTTCTACTAGCTTAACACCAAATCTAATGCTAACTGATGCGTCTATAATTCTAGCAATTAACTGTAGAAAATCACACAATATCAATGCAATAATTTCTAACAGAGCTTCAATTCTCCTAGCCTTAACTAACCTTCAGTTACACTAACCTACATGTGAATCACCCCAACTAACTTAACACTTTTTCAAGTAACTAACCGAAATCCCAACATGCAACTAACATAATTAACATAATTTTTAACAGAACTAAAACTAACTCTAACTGAATAATTAACAGAGTTTTAACTTGTAACTGATTTGCACAGTTAGAATATAACAGAACCTCACAGTTTTAAACACTCCAATCCCTATAAATTCTTAACTTCAATCATTTGCACAAAGAACTCATAATCATCACCCATCCTTCTCTAAACCGCTCTCACTCTCCATCCAATCCTCTGCATCTTTCACGCACCAGTTAAACAACACATATGGAGCCTTAGATCGTGTTACCGCAATGTAGTTTGATGATTAAGGAGCCAAACCCATATGGTTTGGACTCCAAATCACTCTCTCCTTGCATTGAATTTTGAAAATAGAAACTTAGGGTTCTTATGGATTATGGTTTAATTTGAAGGTTAAAGTGTGAATTTGAATGTGGTAGGGTAATATAAAAAAATGAGACGAAGAGAATGTTGTGTGGATCGTGTGGATCGTGTGGTTTGAGTCTCCGCCGCCGCTGGTGGCGAATTACGGCGCGGCGGAGATAGTATTCTCAGGTCATATGTGATTTGAGAGAAGAACAAATGTTCTGAGCACGTGACATGTGATAATGATATAATGGCTACTGAACCCCTCTCTTTGGATACCTTGCACTTGTGGCATCGGGCCCCAGGCCCATGCTTTTACTAATCACACTCCCTCAACGCGCAGGCACCCCCTCGCTGAACCATGTTAGTTTTATGTGGGCTTCATAGCCATGCCCAAGGAGAATTTTCTCTTCACCCGCTGCATGCAGCGCTGCACCCTTTTTTCTTCTCTCTTTCTCTTTTTTTTCTCCATTTTTTTAAATATTATTTTTCTTATTTTGTTCTCTTTTGTAGAATATTTTTAATACATTTTAATGTGAAATACTTAGAAATAATGTGATTTCTTAATTCATGTTTTCTTAATCAAATTACATTGTTTAGAATTCAAATCTTCAACTTGTTAGGATTAACCTTTTAATTGGAATTTGATCATTAGTGATTTGTTAGAATTTTGATCAGACATTTAGGATCAACTTTTTAGTTAGTTTTTAATGAATATGCCACGCTCCCTTGGATTTTAGGATATTTTAGAATTAGGATCATGATATTGATTTTCCTTAGAATTTTGGTTTGGAATTCGTTATGCCTGTGTTTCGACTGAATTTTACCATGATTGGTTAAGTTGATCAAAGTTTTCTTTGATTAACTAAATCCTTTGATATGTGTCTATTCCCTAAGTCTAATCATGAGAGCAAAAGTCTCTTGATCACTTGAAGATACTAGTCCCCTATACTAGATTTGCATTTGATTTTTCAAGACAAAGACAACTCAAGACTTAACATTCAAGTCAACATAAGTCAGATAAGATATTGCAGACAATCTGGACACTGGATCACTACTCAAGCACAATAAATGTTCTTCTTCAACACTTGTCAATTTTGACACGAATTGTGTGCCATAAGTCTTAAGCAACGAAAAATGATGAGAGAGATTATTCATATCCTTGTCTAGAGTACCTTCGAGTATGGGGCTTATGCCCCAATTATTCAAAGTATTCACCTCCATTCCTAGACTTTAGTGCAATTCAAATCAAATGATTGATAAGTCTTCTTCCCCAATCTCAATACTTCAACACTTCAGTATTCAACATCAATAATCCAAATTCTCTTTGGATAAAACATCACCTCCTTTTTTATCATATATTCTTTGGGTTAAACACCTCATGGTTAAACACCCACCTCTGAATCAAACACTTCATGCATTACCCTGTGGAACCTCATGCTCTGGCACACCTCATGCATTGCCCTGGTGAGCCTCATGCTCTGGAAAACCCATTTTCTCTTATTTTTTCTTTATGGAGTCTCATACTTTGGAAAACCTCATGCATTTCCCTGTGGAGCCTCATGCTCTAGCACCCTTCATACCATTGCCCTATGGAGCCTCATGCTCTGGTAACCCTCTTTGTATGTCTTGATCCTTAGATCTAGGCAAAATCCTACAATCCTTGCATTGGCCACACCATTTATTGGTTAACGCCACTGACACTCTTTGATTCAGATACACCTAACATATGGATACAAACAACACAACTATGGTCCATACAATACTTTCACCATACACAAATAAATCATTCCTTATTTCCCAACTATTTCCTCATCGCACCATTCCTTTCCACGTTCGGTTGGCAAAGTGTTGAAAGAATCTAATATCTTGTTATTTGATTGTGAAATCACTAGTGAGAGGCTGAAGTTGGAACTCAATCTTGTGGGACTCATGATGTTTTTGCAAGAATAGTCTCACTGAATATGTTGGATAGAAAGTATGTGAAAAAGAGTAAGAATAAGATACCGTTTTATAGCGCATTTTTCAGAGGTTTTGAGCGTGTAGTCCAAGCAAGCATTAAGTGTAAATTATGATGCTCAAAAATCAAATCCCAAATCTCCTTTTTTGAGTCTCCTAATCGATTAGATTATGACTCTAATCAATTTTATTTTCCAACATCTCAGGATTTTGTGAGATCTTTATGAATGATGAGATTTGGTTTGCTTGAGGCACACATTATGCTTGGATTTGATATGAAATTAGTTATTTCGAGCTTTTCTAATCGATTGAGCTTGCATGTTTTTGGCTTCTTGGTGCACTTGGGCCTTATGTTGATTTTTCTTGTTGTAGTACCATCCATTGTCATTATTTGCACTCCTTGTTTATAAAACACTTAAAATACTCATTTTTATAGGTTAGAAACATTTAAATTTTGATGAGTCGGTAAAACCACAAAATGAATTGTTCCATTACATACATATTCATTCAAATGATCACTACAAATCATATGCTTTGAGAATTCTCTCAAAGAAAATACTTTGATCACAGCTGTTGGTATTTTCCATCATCGTTCATTTTCAAGATCAAAGACGTTATCAAATGTATGCTTCTAAGGTATACTGTTTCTTTGCACTGCTTTCAATAATAATTGTCAATAATTTCAAGCAGCAAAGTCTACAAGCAAAACGTCAAGGTTTCACCTTTAGTGCCCACATCTTCTTTGGTCCAGGTGTGTCGTTAGTCACAGAAGATCTAAGGTGATTACCTTTAGATCCTTTCAATTAAAACATAACGATTCTAAATAATATATTCTCTTATTTTATATATATATATATATATATATATATATATATATATATATATATATATATATATATATATATATATATATATATATATATATATATATATATATATATATATATATATATATATATATATATATATATATATATATATATATATATATATATATATATGATGCTTCTTTTTAGTTTTTGTTCTTAACATTTATACTATTTCATTTTAAAGAGAAATTTTTACAAGATAAAAATTAGGTGAACCATCTTTTTATTTTGGGTAAACTTTTTAAAGGTTTCTTGTAGGTCAGATACTTCTTTTATTATACCGCTTATATTCTCTAAGCTTAGTTATCTTTATTTTTGAAGGAGTTGATGACCTTCTTAAGGTATCTTTAAGGGTTTCTTAAGAATTAGGAAGTTAGCTAAGCAACATCAGAACAAAATTCATATACCGAGAAATCGTTCATAAAGATTTTCATGATGTCTCCTAAGAAGTCAGAGAAAATCGACATCATGCAGCACTGGAAAGTTGCAGACGCATTACATAGTCTAAATGGCATTCACCGGTAGGCAAATGTATCGTAAGGGCAAGTGAATGTTGTTTTCTGTAGTCACTCTGATGAATGGGGATTTGGAAATATCCTAAATAACCATCAAGATAACAAAAACGAGAGTGCTTGACTAGATGCTCAAGCATTTGGTCAATGGATGTGAGTGTGAAATGAGCTTTCTAGTGGCTTTGTTACCCCGTCCTTTCTTGGATACTACTTGAACACTTGAACATGACTGACCCATTTATTGTTTGAGAAGGGATAAATTACCCCCAACCTCCAAAACTTTCAACACTTCTTCATTTACTCCTTCTTTTATATTGAAGTTTAGCCACCTCTAGTGTTACCTAGAGTGCTTATAGTCATCTTGCAATAGAATCTTATGGAGGCATACATATGGACCAATAACCCTTTAGATCATATATGATGTAGCTTATGGCTTTTGGGTAATTTTTCAACTATAAATAGTCCCTGTATGAATAAGAGGTCACTAACAACTAGAAATGGTCCTTGTCTGAATTGGGTTCTTCTACCATAAAAATATACTCTTTTTATTTCTTTTACTTGCCCTTTTAATGTTACAACACATACAAAAAAAATTGATAAATTTTTTATTTTTAATAAAACTATTTGCTTTTTATAATTTAATTAATAAATTAATTATCATTTCATTTTATATATTTTTCTTTGTATTAAACATTTAAAACTATTATTAAAAAAAATAAACAATTTTTCATTAAACTTTAAAAAATAATATATGAAACACTGAAGAAAAAAACAGGTAGAAAGAAACAAAGGGAATAAAAAACATTTTCTTACAAACAAATAGATAAATGATTTGAAACCAATAATAAATACCCATAATTAGTATATAGCTATTACTCATAATTTATAACATTAATAGAGTGATAGAGACTGATAACAGCTTATAAAAGTATAATAATATATAGTACATGAATAACCTTATGTGAATTTCGTGGAAAGTGAGTGGTGATAGTGTGGAAGATTCTTTTTCTCATAATAGTTTAATTATTACGCGGTAATTACATGGAATAAGCAAATCCACTTCATTAAGTTTTATCCAAAAATGAATATAGTTCTTAAAAGTATACATTTTCTACGTTACATTTTCACACAATATAATAAGAACTATCTTCTCTCATACCCTATTGACTTCAAACTTGACTCATTTCTTGTATTCCCTTTTTGCGTTAAAACAAAAGTTCCACTAATAATGTTTCTGATTCAACTTTGTAACACGTCATGTTAATGGTTAAAGACGAAAAATAAAGTAGAAATAATAAAGTAATTTAGGTTAATCTAATTGGTAAAGATTTGGTTTAAATATACTAAAAAACAATGTTTTAAAACTAGAACTTTTATGGTTATCAGCACCTTTTTTTTTACAAGCTAGTTGATTTTTGAAAAATTATATTTTCATATTATTGAATATTTTAAAAAACATTATAACATATAAACATGTATTTTTTAATTGAAAAATATTAAATTAACAAAATATAAACACAATTTTCTTTCTCCTATTTGGAACTAGAGGGACACATTATTTATATTATTAATTTTGTTTATATAATTAAAAATTGTTCAAAACTTCTATAAATAGGGACTGTGTTCATAGTAGCACATTAGCAAGTAGCAACACAGACATTTCCCATATTTTGTTTTCCTTTTCATTCATAACTTCTGCACTAAGACAAAAAGCATTCTCTGAAAATGATCAAATTCAAAACTCTGTGACCATACAAATCTGCCACCAGAATTTCTAACACCACTCTCTATTTTTTTCATCTCTCACTTTTTGTTTCATTGCAAAACCAAAAACACACTTCAAACAAATGACAAGTTGTTCATTTCCCATTCACAGTTTTGTTCCTGTTGGATTCAGATTCCGTCCTACCGATCAAGAGCTTGTTAACCACTATCTAACTAACAAATTACTCGGCAATGTTTCCGTTGTTAACAATGTTATAGCGGAAGTTGATGTATGCAAGTTCGAACCATGGGAGTTACCAGGTAAATATTCAAAAACAGACAAAACCCGTCATTAGTCTGTGATAAAAATTTGATCTTTTTAATGTTGTTGGTCTTTTTTTCAGGTTTTTCTGTTATAAAATCGGATGATCCAGAGTGGTTTTTTCTGTCTCCGCGTGATTATAAATATGCTAACAGTAAGAGGTTTAACCGGGCTACAAAGTATGGATTTTGGAAGGCTACTGGTAATGACAGGAACGTTAAGATTAGGGGTAGTGATAAGGTTATTGGGACTAAGAAGACTCTTGTTTATTATAAAGGTCGTGTTCCTGGTGTTAAGACCAATTGGGTTATTCATGAGTATCATGCTGTCAACTTTGAGGATGTTCAGGTTTGTTTTCGTACAAGAATGTTTTAACTTTTGATGTTTCAATTATTGACACTTTTTTTTTTAATGTTTTTCCTATCTGAATGTTTGTTCTGAAATTTGAAGATTATTCTTTGTTTGAAAATTTTGTTGAAATTGTGTTTTGCTGTATCATCATACCAAACACACTGTCAGTTATTTTCTGTGAAGAGGAATGTTCTGAGACAAGTTTCTACTTTTGATGCATAGGCTTGATTTGTTGTTGCAAATTTTTGTAGAGGACTTTTGTTTTATGCCGCTTGATGAAGAAAGCGGAGAAAAACCCCGAAGAGGAAGCTGATATAATGATCTGTGATGAAGGGGAGCCTAGCAGACACATTAGTTCCGACTACTACGAAAATCAAGTAGTAGAAGGAATTCCAGATGTAAGCAATTCGTTCATGATTTTAGAGATGTAGAATTGACTTTGACATATTCAGATACTCGCCACGAGTAGAAGAATTGATTCTAAGAACTTATCGTTGTTTCAGGTAATAAGCGATCCTTTATCGGAAATGAACATGGAATCGATATTTCAAGAGCCACATCAGACAGGTAGATACTTTCCCTTCTCAACGCGACAAACTTCAATCTCTGAAAATGAGCGGGAGGTCTCTGTGTCAAACTTCCGATTTCCCGATGCCTATTTTGGAAATGAGAATATCGACTATCAGAGTCCGTTTGAAACTATTGAAGAGGAAGATAAGTTCGTCAACTCAATGTTGATTGACAGGGAATTCGTTACTAGTGAAAAACGAAGACAGACTTTTGTCAACGGTTCCATCGAGCCCGAGTCGTTGAGAATGGTCTACTATAAAAACAGCGACGCAGATGTTGAAGTAGTCTCTGCAGCGCCGGTAAATATATATTGTTCAAAGACCAATTGATATTCGGAACTTTATGTATCTACATTTGCTGAATGTGCTGATATGAGTTTTGCCACATTTTTGCAATGCTAGGTATTTTGCTGTTTTCTTATAGATTCCAAAGTGCTTTTTTCTTCATATTCTGATGTTTCTATTCTAAAATATGACAGTTACGCAATTTTCTAGATACTTCAACAATGTATCTTGAACATCCTAGTTCGGGCGAATATGTAAGGACTCATGTTCTATCTTTTAACAATGACGAGAGAGACGAACATGAGAGTACCTATTGTGACGATTTTGGGGGAGTGGAGGCATCCTCTTGTGACTCAACTGCTGGTAAACCTTTGGAGATGAGCTGTGTCGAAATTTCTAGTTCTTATTCAACACCAAGAAGAGACAAAAACCAGTATCATCCATCTCCGTGTCACAAATAGACGTGTCAAGACGATCACAAACACAGAAGATCCAATTTTGAGGTTAGAAAACCAAGCAGAAGCATGCTTGATCAAATGATTCATTTGCAGGGTATTTAAATTTAACATACAAGTCTATAAAATATTAATTAGTTATAAAAATGCATACAGATGATAATCAATATCAAATAGGTTGACACTTACCATCTATATGTGTGACTTGTGTCACAAGGAAGATGAATCTATGGAACATTTGTTCTTTGAGTTCTTTTTTAATCAACAATTCTTGAACTATCTCTCTAAAGTGCTAGAGCACAACTTAACTTTTTTTTTGTTAGTCATGTCTTCTTTGGGGAACGCCGATATTGCTCGACCGAGTGTCTGGATCGGGACGCTGTATTCATGATTGTTGCAATTGCAATTGTATGAGACGTGGATGGATGAGAGGTCTGCTAAATTATAAAAATAATAATAAATGCTATATTAATATTATAAAAAAATAATTATATTAAAAAAAAAAAAGTACAATAAGACTATTTTTATGGGAGGGAGTGAATAATTCATGGGAGTTAGGAATAAGCTTTAGGATGAAAATTGATTGACTATAATAAAGTCAGGTAGATAGTGTGTTGCTTTATCTTAGATGATGTAACTAACTATGATAGATAGTGGGGAGCATAACAAACTCCCAAAAGAAAGCCAAACAAGCATTATAAATTGACTAATAAATATGTAGGAAAACAATGACCAAATAATTCACGTGGTGGGCAAAGGATGAAACTTCGGGATAAATATTCTTGGTAATGTTAAGTACTCCATGAGTTAGAAAGTTAGAAATCTTGGTTAAGTAATGTTAAGTTTTCACTTGTGACTGTTTTTAGTCAAATGTAGTAGTGTGTAATCCAATGCTTGAGTGGATTTCACATATAAAATAAATTAGAATTACGTGAACAAAAAAGAATTATTAATTAAATTTAAAAGGAGAGTTGTATTAAAATTAGTATTTAAATGTCATATCTATATAATTCTAATCAACTGACTTTTTTTTTATAAAAAATAAATTTTAAATTATTTTATATATTAATTTTAATTTTAATTAGATTACCCTAATTATATAAACTAAGATATAACCTAATTTAAGGAGTTTTCTATCATACGTAAAATCAGAATTTGGGAATAGAGAGGAGGCTTGAGAAGGTGCAAGAGCAAAGCTAGGAATTTGGAGGAATTTAGAGAATAAAAGTTAGAATTTTTGCGCTACTGTTAGGATAATCAGATAAGGGAGAGACTATCTCAATAAAGGATATATGTATAAGGGATAGAATTGAGGAGTCTTTAACCTCCAATAGGGCTTTGAGATTTTATCAAATTTATGTTATTGATGTGAAAATTGTGTGCTATTTCGTTGTAGAGTTTATGTGTTTTTGTGCATAATTGTTGGTATGAATTGTTGTTCCTATGTTGTTGCGTTACTGTTAACATCTATTGATAGAGCTTGGAAGAATTTTGTTGAAAAAATCTTGATAAAAAGAGCTTATGCATGAGAGGTAGGGTAAAAGAGTCCTTAACCTCCCAATAAGATTAATTGATTCGTTGAGAATTCAGAATTTGATGATCTTATTTAATTTTATGTTGTTGTGCGTGTTGAATTTCACGTGTCAATGTATGAATGAAATTCTGTTTCGGTGTGTTCATGTATTTTCTACCATTGATGATGTTGAAAGTTTTAGGGAGTTGCAAAAATATTGGATCCATGAGTATGCTTGTTAAACTGTTAATTTGATGTTAATTGGTGAAGATGTGAAGAGATTATAGTAGCAACTTGGTTTACTATGTTATAAACTTGAAATAAGCTAATTGGTTGTTAGGGAGCGTTAGGGAGGGGGTTGGAAATTAAACAATTCTGATGCACATATTTAAAACTATAATTTTTTGAAAAAACTACAGTGACAATCGATTGCGTTAGTTGAAATTTTTAAAAGAAATAATAGTGCAATCGATTGTGCTAGATGACAATTAATTATCATGCCTAGAAAAGTGTTTTTTTTTACTTCAGTAGTAAAATGTGTTTCAGTGATAATCGTTGCATCAGATGACAATCGATTGCACCAGATGACAATCGATTGTTATAGGCCAAATGGTAAAAAATTATGCTTTTCTTTTGTGGCATTGTCTTACGATTTTGACCGTAACTTTTGATCCATAGGTCTAAATGATACACCATTTGAAGCATTAGAAAGATAACACGCAGAGATACCTCATAATAGTGCTTGGTGAAATGTTTGAGTTGTAGTAATTTACCTATTGTAGGGATGTTTGGGATGATTTGTATGATCGATTAGCGAATCATTATGTTTATACGATGATGTGTTATGGTTTTGGTGAAGTAACATTACTGATTGCTATGATGAATTTGCTTATGAGTTGTGAGTATGAATTGATAAATTATACATGTTGAGATGTGTATTGTTGATTTAAAAGTGAGTTGCATATATGTGAGTTAATAATTTTATTGAGTTGAATTATTATACGTGCTCGAGTTGTGTTGTTATGTTGAGTATCATGTTGAGTTGTTGTGGTGGTAATCCAGAATAGGGGATTATGCAAGTTTGTCAATGCATGTATGTTAGGATCAGAAGAGGGGTATTAATCAATGTTTTAAAAATCGGACCGAACCGCCCGGTTTAACCATTTGGACCGGGAACCGGAGATGAATCTGGTTGGGTCAACCTTTCAAAATCGCTAGTGGGTCAAAACCGAAGTAAAACTGGAAAAACCGGGTTGAACCGTCCAAAATCATTTGAACCAAAGAACCGGAACCGGTTTTAAAAAACCGTCCGGTTCAAAAAAATGCATCAAATTGACCATTTTAAATTATTTTTTTTAATATGTCAATATCAAAATTTAACCTACATTCTCAATCATAAAAAAAATACGTATTTTTTTATAACCATACGAACTTCTAAATTTTATCATTCTATTATAGTTTTCCTTTCAACCATACTCCATCATCATCACGCTGTCCCTTTCAAACATAGTCACGATATCCAACTCAATATTGATTATCGTTCAAGTCAATATTGTTTTTTGTTGTCAATTAAGATTTATTTGTCGTAGTTCAACTCAAATTCATTTTTTTAAATAAATTATATTGTATTATATTATTTATTTTTGGTATTTTATCTTATTTAATTTAGATATTCTTAATCATTTGAACACTATTTTAGTTATTATATTCTATTATTTTAATTTCGATTTGAATTAATTTAACTTAGTTTATTGTAATTCTCTAATTTGGTCCAATTATTCTTAAATGAATGTTGAAATGAAGTGTAGAACTATGTTATGTTATTATATGTATTATCGATATTGTTGTATTAAATTTGTAATGAATTTTTGAAATAATTATTTTATTAAGTTGTGATCATATGATTATGTGTAACATATTTATGAAATTTAATTTTATATTATTAGTTTATTTAGTAAACGGTTCGACCGTATGTTTAACCGGTTGAAACAATTGAATCTTAAACCGCAAGTTTCACCGGTTCAATCTCCGGTTCGGTTTTTAAAACATTGGTATTAACCCATTGAAATTTTGTTTACATGTTCATGCATTCATGTTGAGTTATGTCAAGCGGCAGTTTGCTAGTTTAGAGAGGGGACTAATGGCTTGTCCCAAGCTCAGATAGGGGTCTTGGAGCTCAGAGAGATGGCTCATGGGTTCATAGAGGAGACTTGTTTCCTGGTGAACCATTGTTGAGTTGATACCACATGCATAGAGTTGTATCTAGTTGCATTTTGAGTATAAGATGCATAATGAGATAAATACATATGATATTGATTTGTGTGTAATATGGTGTGTGATTGCTATGTGAATGAGTTGGTGTGAGAATGTAATTGATACACTGTGATTTCAGATTGTGTAGATTATGTTATGTGTTGGTATCCTACCTTTCAGTATATCCATGTTATTATTGAATGTGATTTCTCACCCCATCTGTTTGAATGTTGCCTTTACATGGGCATCGTGCAGATACTCAAGAGTAGAGTCACTGCTGTGAGTGTAAGCTTATTCCTGGAGCTTTTTTCTTTTAATTCCTTTATTTTAGCTTTGATTATGCTCTGATATGTAATACTAGGGAGCAATTTCTTTGTTTTATATTGAGATTTCTGAGAGACAACACATGCTCTCGTATTTTATGTTTTTGTGTGATAAGCATTTTAAGAAGACTTACAAGTCAATGCTTTTTAATTATTATATGATATTTATTATGATATTTATGATCGCGACTTTATGAGTCTATCGGGGTATTAACTGCAAATGCACAGTCTAATCGCGTAGTTTTAAAAGATATCGATCCCACAGGGACTTAATGAATCGATATACCGTTTTTCTAGGGTTACTGCGTAAAGCTAAGGCGGATGATACTTTAGTGATTAGGGGGAAAAGTAAAACTAAATTTAGATCTAGATTAAATATCAAATAACACGGATATCGGTATGTAGTTTGTCGTAATTAGGGAATCAAATCTTCGTTGGTCTTTTTCTTAATTTTAAAACAAGTCTTTTCAGTAGACACTATCAATTAAAAGTCTTTTCCTCAAACTCTCGCTCTGTTGAATCAGACTATGACTTTATATTAACGTATGCTCTCACTATTTCGTTAATCTAAAATCACTTTTTGAAAACAATAGAATCTATAGAAACTCTTTTTGAGAAAATACTAACCGTTTAAACACCCTCGTCTCAAACTCTCGCTCTGTTGACTTAGATTATATGATTAAACTTAAATGCTTAACTCTCGTCCTCACTGTCATACGGTGAATTGACTTGGGGTATTTTGCTTTTTATCGCAATGTCGCGGATAGCAAGAGTCGCCACCGACTTTTCTTTTATCCAATAAGGAAAGGTGGAAAAGAACAGGAAAGACCTCAATAGATTTTGGGTTCGGGAGGTACATTATACAAAGGGAAGGTGTTAGCACCCTTTGTATCCATGGTTATCCATGGGCTCTTAATTGCTGGATCACTTATATTTTTGTCTGAAAAGTGTTCGTGAATTGTTTAAAAAATGTTTCGAAAAGAGAGTTTAACTTTGTAATGATTCTCGTATGAATGTATACAAAGTATTTATCTCGTTTGATTTTGAAAACGGTTTAGAAAAATGTAACTTGGTAATGATTCTAGTATGAATGTATACCAAGTGGTGATTTTCTAGGATTTGCAAAGTGTGAGGGGTGGGAAATGTTTTAGGTTATGATCCAGCAATTGAGAGTTATACCTTCCTAAGGTCGTTATGAACGTTTCCTATCCTTATGAGGGTAAAACTGTCCTTACTATTGAGAAGTAAGTAATTTTACCCTTTGGATGTTTAAGGGTCATCGTAGGGTCATCGATAGGTCATTGAAGGCAACAGTTGTAAGGATACCTTAGCATTCGAAGGGACGATCATCATTTAACCGTAGGCTACACCGAAGGGTCATCGAGGGACGAAATCATATATTCGAAGGCAACATCCAAGGGACTATGATTTATTTTATGATGATTTAATCGAAGGGCCATTGCTAAGTGTATCCCCACATTCGCGGGACATGACCGTGGTACCGTAATATCGTAAGGCAAAAGAGAGGTCCAAGATCACATATTTAGAGGCCGTATTTTACAATCGATTAGGTAATTAGGATGAATCTCCACATTAAAATTAATACATTAAAATTAATACATTAAAATTAATACATTAAAATTAATACATTAAAATTAATTAGGTAATTTAGGGTGAAACTCCACAAGGGTATCCCACAAATAAAGTGGAAGACCTAGACAACAATCTTTTCCTAGGAAAGGTGAACCTTTACAAAATTCAGCAAACGGGTTAGAGTACCAAGTCAGGATGCAATCAAGGATTGCACCGCAAAAGAAACCAGAACAGCAGTAGGGTCAGATAAACAATGCATGACTATGATAAAAACATGACAGGTTGGCAAAGGACAGAATAGAAAAATCAGCGACTGTCCCGGTCGCCGCTGCCTCGCCTAGCGAAGGCTTAGCGAATACTCACTGCATGCTCGCTTAGCGATGTGCTAGCGAGCGGCTGCGGGTTCTGGTTTTGATAACAACATAATGTCAGCAAGCTTCACACCTTATAGCATCCATTACAGAGATTATGTGGTTAGACATTCAGATGTTCATGCATACTTAAATTCATATGTAAAACTTAAGATAGTTTCATAAATTCAATCATGATACCATATGCAAATTAAGAACATAAGGTAGTAATAGCAATGCCAACCTGTTTGTAATCGAATTGTAACCTTGAATTGGCCGATCGGATCGAATTGAGCGGAAGTGACCTTGCTGCCGCCGGCTTTCCTTCAGGGTTTCCTTTAGGGTTACTCGAAATTCTCAGGGTTAGCCTCCAGGGTTTGCCGTCTGTGAGCGCTAGGGTTTGCTTGCTAGGGTTCTCCTTTCGTCCTCTTTCCTTTTTCTTTTCATTACTGAAGTGTTGGTATTTATAATGCTCTTTTTTGTGACCTAATGGGCTCAGAGTGAAGCCCAGAATTTTCTGTTATCTGCCAGCTTCGCTAGGCGAGCGTGTAGCGAACGTTCGCTAGGCGAAGGATTTGCTCGCCTAGCGAGCAGGCCAGTTTGGGCCATTTTCTGGATTGGGCCATTCGTGAGCTAGGCCTTTGTTCCTTTAAGATCAGTGTCATAAAAATGAGTCGGAGTGCCCTGAAAAATGTCTTAAAATATTAATGGGCAAATTTTGGGGTATGACAGCTGCCCCTGTTCAATATTCTTGAACCGAGAGAGTCAGAATGGTATGTACGCCATTCGTGGTCTGGAGGTGGAAGATTATTGAACACTTAGAACGCCCCAAAAATTTGCACTTGTCAATTAGTTAGTCTTGATGGAGATGGGCTTAAAGATGCCATCTAGGAAGTTTGGTGATGAGAGCTTCAGAGTGCGTCGTACGTTAGAAGATATCTGAAGTCATGGGTGTCACTGGGTCATACGCCAGACCGTATAGTGAGTCATTCATTAGGCCGTCGACTTCACTGGGGAGTTAGAATGGGTCATACGCCGCTGGGGATAACAGATCAGAATGGATCATACGCTAGATCGTATCTGAGTTGCAGAATGGGCCGTCTGTTAGGCTGTATCTGACGAAAAGTAGTCGTGCGCTAGACTACACCTCGGGATGTACCGTACGCTAGGTAGTATCTGAGGAATGAAGATCCGAATGGGTCGTACGCTAGACCGTATCGGACTTGTTGGGGGAGTAATATGTTGTGCCGAATCAAAATGAGATAAGAATCCGAATGAGTCATACACTGCTGGGGATAAAGGATCAAAATGGATCGTACGCTAGATCGTATCTGAGTTGCAGATCGAGCCGTCCGTTAGGCTGTATCGTTACTGGGGGTGAAGGATCAGAATGGATCGTATGCTAGATCGTATCTGAGTTGTAGACTGAGCCGTCCGTTAGGCTGTACCTGGTGATGAAGGGGGTAGTCATACGCCAGACTACACTTCAGAATGTACCGTACGCTAGGTAGCATTTGAGGGGATGAACATCTAAGCGGGTCGTAAGCTAGACCGTCTCTGAGTAGCAGAACGAGCCATCCGTTAGGCTGCATCTGATAATAAAGGGGTAGTCATACGCCAGACTACACTTCAGAATGTACCGTACGCTAGGTAGCATCCGAGGCCTTGAAGGTCCAAATGGGTCGTATGCTGGACCGTATTGGAGTTGTTGAAGGTCGGAATGGATCGTACGTTAGATCGCATCTGAGTTGAAAGAGTCATATGTTGAGCTGAATCAGAATGAACCGTACGCTAGGCTATATCTGATAGTATTTGTATATGTTGTATTTGCAATAAATGTCTGGGATGGGCTTATAGATGCCATCACTAGGAGGACGTCAGGATGAATGTTGACATGGAGTGTATCCGAAAGATGTATTTGAATCCTGAACGTAATTGATGAGGATGTCCGTCTGAATGGACCTTTGTTTTGACTGTATCAGGGGAATACTTGACCTGAAAAATAAAGTTAGCTTCATGCCATGTCATGATGCATGAGATGTTTTATGCTTTCGAAAATAACTGCGAACGATGTATGCATGCGTATGCTGTGAAATGATGTAATGAATGAATTATGCATCTGAAAAGTTCTTCCAGAGGACTCTACTGGGGAAAACAAATCTCAATCTTCTGGTTGGGAGATACTGGTATCGATGACCCTTTCTTAGCCGGGGATGCTTGATTTCTGTCTGATGGTAGAAATGTTCAACAGAAGCCTGGCTGGGGGTGGAAGAGATGACCCATTTGTCTAGTAATGCCACTCTCTTCTGGGAATGACTGGCTTTGCTGAGGGATAGGATTAGCAACGGATTCATTGGAAAGCATGATTAGACCTTCTCCTCGATCCTGAAGTCTAGTAGTAATCGCTATTTCTATTTTATGCACGCATTTTTGGTAAACATCGATCATATCCAAATGCATATATTAATTCGAATTAAATCAATGGACGCTTATGCAAACAAAACAGAGAAAGTAAAACAAAAGCATTATTTTGAAACTAAAATTATATTGACTTCGAAAGAGGACCTATAAACAGGCAATTTGTGTACAAGGAGACAAAAATCCTAGTAAGAGGAAATTGTCAAGAAAACAAAGAGAAAGTTATGCCGAAAATGTCCTATTGACTTTAATTCCACTACTGCCATTATGTCTTCAAGCCTCTCATCTCCTGCTGTCGGATAGAAGTGATTAGCTTGTTCAGTCCTTTGAACTTGGATGAAGCTGTCTGAGAACGGGACATAGTCATACGCTTTAATCCCTAATTTTTGCCTGGACCGCCTTTTCAGGTTTTCAATCCACCAGGATACCCCTTTTTGCCCAAGCCACCTTTCAGGTTTTCGACTTGCCGGGTGCACATTTTTTATGTTTATCCCTAATTTTTGCCCGAACCTTTTTGGTTCGCCGGGATGCCCTTACTTTTACCTAGGTACGTCGACCTAGCAGGTCTCTTTTATGCGTAGTATTTTTTGACTATGTCTGCGTTCACGGGATGCGGGAAGTCTTCGCCGTCCATTGTAGCTAGTATCATGGCTCCACCAGAGAATACCTTCTTAACTACAAACGGCCCTTCGTACGTGGGAATCCATTTGCCTCTGGGATCACCTTGTGGTAGAGTGATGCGCTTTACCACCAAGTCGCCAATTTGATACACCTGTCTCTTGACTCTTTTGTTAAATGACTGGGTCATGCGCTTATGATATATCTGTCCATGACAAACAGCCGCAAGTCTCTTCTCATCAATCAAGTTTATCTGATCGAGTCGAGTCTGAATCCATTCCTCTTCATCTAAGCCCGCCTCTTTCATGATTCTTAGAGAGGGAATCTGAACTTCCACTGGTAAAATGGCTTCCATTCCGTAGACTAAAGAGAAAGGAGTTGCTCCTGTCGAAGTGCGTACTGAAGTGCGATAACCGTGAAGAGCAAACGGTAACATCTCATGCCAGTCTTTGTACGTCACCGTCATCTTTTGTATGATCTTCTTGATATTCTTATTAGCAGCCTCTACAGCGCCATTCATCTTTGGTCGGTACGGAGAAGAGTTATGGTGTTTTACGTTGAACTGCGTGCAGAGTTCAGTAATCATCTTGTTGTTCAAATTAGTACCATTGTCGGTGATAATCCTTTCAGGGATACCATACCGACAAATAAGACTATTCTTGATGAACCGTGCCACCACATTCTTGGTGACAGAAGCAAATGAGGCGGCCTCTACCCACTTTGTAAAGTAATCAATAGCGACAAGGATGAAGCGATGTCCATTAGAGGCAGTAGGTTTAATCTCCCCAATCATATCAATGCCCCACATTGCAAAGGGCCAAGGTGCGGTCAACACGTTCAATGGAGCAGGAGGTGCATGTACTTTATCCGCATATATCTGGCACTTGTGACAGGTTCTGGAGTGATGGTGGCAATCAGCTTCCATGGTAGACCAATAATACCCTGATCTCAGAATCTTCTTGGCCATCGTATGTCCACTAGAATGAGTCCCAAAAATACCGTCGTGCATATCTCCCATAATCTTTTCTGCTTCCTTTTTATCCACACAGCGAAGCAAAGTCGAATCGTGGTTACGTTTGTATAATACTCCATTACTCAAAAAGAATTTAGCAGAGAACTTCCTCAGGAATTTTCTATCATTGATAGATGCCCCCTCAGGGTACTCCTGAGTTTCTAAATATCTTTTTACTTCGTGGAACCAAGGTCTCTCTTCCACTTCATCAGTATTAAGCTCATAACAATGTGCTGGTTCATCCAATCGCTCAATGGTGATCATGGGAGCTTCATTGTCCCATCTGACTCTGAACATAGATGACATGGTAGCCAATGCGTCTGCCAACTGATTCTCTTCTCGTGGGATATGTTCGAATGTAATCTCTCCAAAGTATGGGATTAGTGACAACACCTTCTCTCGATAAGGGATGAGATTCGGATGTTTAGTGTCCCATTCTCCTTTGATCTGACTGATTACTAATGCTGAGTCTCCGTACACACTCAAAAACTTGATCCTTAGGTCTATGGCAGCTCTGAGTCCCAAAATACATGCTTCATACTCAGCCATATTATTGGTACAATCAAAACATAGCCTAGCAGTGAAAGGCGTATGGCAACCCCTGGGAGAAATAATTACGACACCAACACCGTTGCCCAACGCATTAGAAGATCCATCAAAAACCATAGTCCATCGGGATCCCGGTGCGGGTCCTTCATCCGGTCCATGTTCTTCATGATTGGTAACAAACATGACATCTTCATCTGGAAACTCAAAATTCATAGATTGGTAATCATCCACCGCTTGATGAGCCAAATGATCAGCTAGCACGCTTCCTTTGATTGCTTTCTGAGTAGTATACTGGATGTCATACTCTGTTAAGATCATCTGCCATCTTGCTATTCTTCCGGAGAGAGCGGGTTTCTCAAATATGTATTTGATAGGATCCATCTTAGAAATCAATAAAGTGGTGTGATACAACATATACTGTCTCAGTCGGCGAGCAGCCCAGGCCAAAGCACAACAAGTTTTCTCGAGCAGTGAGTATCTTGTTTCACAGTCGGTAAACTTTTTGCTAAGGTAGTATATGGCATGCTCTTTTCGACCAAACTCGTCATGTTGTCCCAACACGCACCCCATTGAATTTTCTAACACGGTTAAATACATGACTAGAGGTCTTCCTTCAACTGGTGGCATCAGAATTGGAGGTTCTTGAAGATACTTCTTGATTTTGTCAAAAGCTTCTTGACATTCCTCATTCCATATCATCTCTTGATTCTTCCTTAGTAGTTTGAAGATGGGCTTGCAGGTAGCAGTTAAATGGGAGATAAACCGGGCAATGTAATTCAAACGTCCCAAGAAACCTCTGACTTCCTTATCTGTACGGGGCACTGGCATTTCTTGGATAGCTCTCACCTTAGCCGGGTCAACCTCAATTCCTTTACCGCTGACAATAAATCCCAAGAGTTTACCGGATCTCACTCCAAAGGTGCATTTGTTCGGGTTCAATCTCAGCTTGTATTTCTTCAACCTCTCAAACAATTTGTACAAATGATCGAGATGTTCTTCTTCAGTATTAGATCGGGCTATCATGTCATCCACATATACTTCTATTTCATGATGAATCATGTCATGGAACAAAACCACCATAGCACGCTGGTACGTTGCCCCGGCGTTCTTTAAACCGAATGGCATTACTTTGTAACAGAAAGTGCCCCATTGCGTCACAAACGTAGTTTTCTCCATGTCTTCAGGTGCCATCTTAATCTGGTTATAACCCGAGAATCCATCCATGAAGGAGAATACTTTATGTTGAGCGGTATTGTCTACCAGAACATCAATGTGCGGGAGTGGAAAGTCATCTTTGGGACTCGCTTTATTCAAGTCTCTGTAATCTACACACATTCGCACCTTACCATCCTTCTTCGGTACCGGTACCACATTAGCAACCCATTGAGGATAAGAAGTAACGGCTAGGAAACCGGCGTTAAATTGTTTCATAACTTCGGCTTTGATTTTCTCAGACATTTCAGGACGCATGCGACGAACCTTCTGCTTAACAGGACGACAATCTTCCTTCATTGGCAGCCGGTGCACGACTATATCAGTATCCAGTCCTGGCATGTCTTCATAAGACCAAGCAAAAATCTCTACGTAGTCATGTAACATCTGAATCAATTTTTCTTTGACACTGTTTTCCAAGCCTGCTCCTATTTTGACTTCTCTCTTGTTTACTTCAGTACCCAGATTTACAGTCTCAACTGACTCCTCGTGTGGCTGTATAGTCCTTTCTTCCTGCAGTAACAGTCTGGCAAGTTCTCCAGGTACTTCACAATCTTCCTCACTTCCATCCTCGGCTTGGTAGATCGGATTTTCAAAGTCATAATGAACAGTAGTAGAACTATTGTCAACAGGATCCAGAGTGGGTATGGATCTGCAATTCTTTACGTGAGTGTGTGTAAGAAAACATAGCTTGTTTGGAAGATGACAGAAAAGACAAAGAGCGCAATATTTGAATGCAAAAAGTCCATTGATTTATTGAATATGAATATGCTTATGAAAATGACAAAACCCTTAACAAATTAGCTATTGTGCCCCGGGCATAGACACAACGCTTGGAGAAGTTCAATTGTAAAAAAAACAAAAATTTGCAACACCAAAATAGACAATAACAATTACTCCTGACTAAAGGAAATCGGGATAGTGTCTTCAGCCTTCCAATTATTGAGTCCGTCACCAATTGTTGGGAAAATCCAGCTATCCAGGTCGCAATCGCTGTCAGCATCTTCTACAGCATTAATTTGACTCTTGTCAGAGCTGAACCCCAGGCCAAATTTGTCAGACTTGTACGGTACGTCGATCAATTGACCCCAGCCAGTACGACCACCATCTTCAACCACGGCTTGAGCGTCCTTCAGAGAAATCATAGCAGGAGGAGCACGAATAACCTTGGGTACACAGGAAGTTGGCTTAAGGACAGGATTAGTCGGAGGAACTACTTCAAATGACTGACAAGGAGTCTCAATGAATTCACCATCCATCTCGACGTATCTGAAGGTATGCACACTACTGACAATGTACTCTTCTTCTCCACACACGGTGACAATTTTGCCCTTTGTGGGATACCTCAACTTTTGATGGAGAGACGAGGCTACAACGCCTGCCCCATGAATCCAAGGGCGTCCCAATAAGCAGGAATAGGAAGGACGAATGTTCATTACATGGAAGGTAGTGTCGAAGACTTGAGGTCCTATCTTGATAGGAAGGACTACTTCGCCATGGACAACACTCTTCGCACCATCGTAAGCACGTACCACAATGTCACTAGGTTTCAGTTCAATGCTTTTACAATCCAGCTTATCCAGCACAGCTGTCGGCAACACATTCAAGGAAGAGCCATTATCGATCAACACATGAGACAAAGTGATTCCCCTACACTCAATGGAGATATGCAGGGCTTTATTGTGATTCTTTCCTGCTGGTGTCAGATCAGCGTCGGAAAAGCCTAGGCCATTGTCAACAGCCAAGTGAGCAACATAATGTTCGAACTGATCGACAGATGTCTCCTGAGGTACATGAGCGGTCTTCAAGAATTTTATCAATGCATTGGCATGAGGTTCAGAAGATAACAGCAAGGATAACATCGAGATCTTAGACGGGGTATGCCCCAACTGTTCTACAACATCAAAATCACTCTTGCGAATGATTTTCAGCACTTCTTCCATTTCTTGTTTGGCAACATCTTCGGGAGTAACTTCGACCGGTGCCTCTGACTGAGAAGGATTGACTGGTTCCTTTCCTCGAGTTTCAAGGACAGGAGGTGAGATTTCTAGAGAGAAGATCCTTCCGCTTCGAGTAATTTTACTAGTCCCAACAATGCCACTAGTATTAGCAGCATTATCCACTTGCTTCACGCCATGGACGTAAACATCACTGCCATAATTCCACGGAATAGCTTTGCTTGAGGAATACGGGATCGGGCCAGGTGCAGTGATGATTAGGGGAGCAACCCTGGGCTCAGCAGTAATCTTCACAGGCGCCCTGGTAGCGGTAATCTTCACTGGAACTTTGGACCTAGCAATCACAGATATTTCTTCAATAGGGTTTTCCGCCTTAGGAATCCTTTCGAAGAGAACTGTACGATCGTCCATCAGCCGTTGAATACCATTCTTCAATTTCAAACAGTCCTCGGGCCGGAGTATGCAGAGATTGCAATCTTCAGCACAACCTAGAAATAAACCAGCTTGCAATAAATTCCTCTTTATGATTGGGAGAGGAGATGTTAAGTCCGCCACATTGGAAATGTGAGAATCGTCATCCATAGCATTAACAGTCTTGTCATGATTAGGCATAGGAGCAGTGATGATATTAGGAGTCTCCGGAGGCTCGAACTCAATTTCTCCAGCTTCGATCATATCCTGAATCTTATTCTTCAATGACCAGCAATCGTTTGTATCATGCCCGGGGCTATCGGAGTGATATGCACACCTGGCATTGGGATTATAACGAGAAGAGGTAGTGTTGGGATTTGTAGGAGGATCTCTAAGGGTGATCAAATTTGCCTTTAGCATTCCCTGCAGTGCCCGTGCCAAGGTCATATTGATCCTGGTGAACTGCCTTCTTGGCCTGTCTTGTTTGGGCTGGAAGTTTTGAGATGGTGGTGCTGCAATCATAACTGCTCCAATGTCGTGGTCACGGTTTTTCTTGTTACGACCCTTTTGACCGTACACAGCATTTGATTCGTTCCTCCCCTGATAGGACCTTTTGGTGCTTGCAGAGGTAGCCGCCTGTATCTTTCCACTTCGGATGCCGCTTTCAACACGTTCACCTGTTAATATAAGTTCAGTGAAACCTGATGAAGAACTTCCCAGTAGATGGCTGTAGAATGGGCCGGTCAGTGTGCCCATGAACATGTCCACCAATTCTCTGTCAGTCATAGGGGGTTTGACTCTGCCAGCCAAATCTCTCCACTTTTGAGCATATTCTTTAAAGCTTTCTTTAGTTCCCATAGTCATATTCTGCAACTGTAGCCGGGTAGGTGCTAGTTCAGAGTTATACTGGTACTGTTTATAGAAAGCTGTTGCTAAATCAGTCCAGGTGCGGATGTCAGAGCTCTCGAGCTGATAATACCATTCCAACTGTGTGCCAGACAGGCTCTCTTGGAAGAAATGGATCCATAGCTTCCTGTCAGTGGTATGCGGCTGAATCTTTCTCACATAAGCTCTCAGATGCATCTGAGGACAAGACGCACCATCGTACTTAGTGAAAGTGGGGATTTTGAATTTGCGAGGAATGGTCACATCGGAGACCAGACCCAAACTTTCGAAATCCAGACCGGGCGCCTTCTGACCCTCCATAGCTAGCATACGTTCTTCCAGCAACTTGTACTTATCATCTCTTGGAGAGTACTGTTCATTTTCATAACCTTCATCGTCATCCTCAGGGTTGGAGAAATCAGCATTCTCTTCCTCTGAATCATTCTCCGCCCCCTCTTCTGAACCATTCGGGATTCCAAACTTGACTCCTGCGGCCTGTCCTTTACGCCTTCTTCCCGGGTTAATGAAACTCACAGCTTTCTTGTCTTTCTTCTTTTCGAGCAAAAGAGCCTTCAGTTCCTCCTGCCCCTTGGATAAGCTTAGCATCATCTCCTTGAATTGAGCATTCTGAGTCTGGAGATCTTTGACAGTTTGTTCGAGATCCATTTTTCTGTTTGTAATGAAGACCGTGAGAACATTGAACTTGTAGAATACCTGTTATGCAGTGTTATGTTATGTTATGCAATGCATGAAATGTTTTCAAGGACTTTTGGAATTTAACTTTGCGTAAATCACCAACAAGAGAGAAATGTTTATTGCTAATTTCTTTGATCAATGTTCATTACAAAAGGAATAATAATAAAAATACAATGAAAGCTCAAGTCTCCCAGGGGCGACTTCTTTTTGGGCGAAGATACGCATTAAGTCTTCGTTCCTCATTAAGCTGACTGGTAAGTTCTAACACTTTCTTCCTTTCTGCGACGAACTGAGTCTCGAAAGTATCCCTTTCTTCTCTCAACTGGATCCAGGATCTCTTTAGTTCCTCAACATTGGTAGGCATATCTGGATAAGGAATGATCTGAGGAGCACCTCCTTCAGCTTCAGGTTCGACAATCTGAGGTCCGATTGCAAGATATGGCATGACAAGTTCACGAGCTCTGGCGCGTACCCATCTGAGATAAGGTTCCATAGGAATAGAATTTTTCTGTCCTAACGTACCTCTCTTCACCATGCCCTAAGCTCGTACAAATCTTTGACGGAGGCCTTGGGAATCGTTGTCATAGTCGAACATGATGCTTTCGATGATCATTTCATGTGGACCATCTCTTCGAGCACAACCAAACTGTCGCAGAGCTAAAGCAGGATTATAAGTAATACCTCCTCTTATTCCTAGGAGTGGTACATTAGGGAACTCGCCACAACGGTCAATGATGGTAACATTTTCCTTGAACTGAGGACACCAACAGATGTCTGGGTGGGAGAGCGACATTATCCTTTGAGACCATTTCAAATTCTGCTCGTTCTTCAAGACTGATTGAGGAAGGTGCGAAATAAACCACCTAGACAACAAAGGTATGCAGCACATGAGAGTCCCTTGCTTCTTCATGGTACGAGTGTGGAGGGAATGCAAAATGTCTCCCAGCAAGGTAGGTATAGGGTTATGAGTGACAAATATCTTAATAGCATTCATGTCTATGAATTGGTCTGGATTAGGGAATAACACCAAGCCATAGATTAGCAATGCCAGGATGTCTTCGAAAGCACGGACATTCATAACTTTTAAGAATTCTCGGGCCTTATTTGTCAGGAATTTGGCAAGTAAACCCTTAACTCCACTCCTTGTTACCCAATTAGCTTCAATGTCGGACTTCGTCATGTGTAAAGCTGCGGCAACTTCTTCAGACTTCAGAACCTTTTCTAAACCACTGAAAGGTATTTGATCAAGGATAGGTATCCCAAGCAGTCTGGAGAATTCTTCCAGTGTAGGTACCAACTGATAATCTGGGAATGTGAAGCAATGATGTTTAGGGTCGAAGAACTGGAATAAAAGTCTCATCATATCTTCTTTGAAACCAGTGGTAACCAAATTGAGGAGAGAACCGTGTTTCTTGATGAACTGGGCATGATCGGGGAGCTCTGACACTAAATTCTTCAGTTGAGGAGAGATTGCTACAAAATTGATCCGGATGGTCTTCCTGGGAGCCATAGCCTTACAAAACAGAGCAAAGTTAAATCCCTAAGTCCTTGAAATGGTTAGTATAATGTTATGATGTCATGATGTTATGATGTTAAGATGTTATGAGGTTAAATAAATAACAAGCACAAGCAAGTCACACAACCATCATTCCTAGGTTTTAAGGCTTGCATGAGTTCCATAGGTAAGTACCCTCCCCACTGAAGTTTAGTTGGTTCAACCTGTCCTAGAATAGTAACCGGGTTCTAGAAGGATCTCAAATCACCGACCTTCCTTTAAGTCCACTTCAGTGCAACACCAAGTGGTTGACCGAAGCTTCCCTAAAGTCCAATCTCAAAGAGTGTAGTATCGAGTCTCAACCAACCCCAGTCGGAACCGAAGTCAGTTATCTCACTACTTTCTAATGGCCAGGATGAGTCAATTAGGGTTCTAAAGGTCTGGTTAATGCTTTAATGACACCACGCGGAAGCCAAATTTTTCCTCAAGTGAACATGAGGAACATCAGGACATCCAAAGTGTCACATTAACCGTAGCCATCATTTTAACCATTCCAGTATACGCCGGATAGTCGCGATGATCTATTGCTACTTACCTAAGGTACACTAGATCCGGGTGTAGGATCTTTCACTCAAAAATACCCAAGCAATCCCTTAAAAGTAAATCAGACAATTTGGAATAAGTGATCTTGTTTTTAAGGTAACCTCTCTTTTAAAGTATCCCCAGCAGAGTCGCCAGTTCTGTCATACGGTGAACTGACTTGGGGTATTTTGCTTTTTATCGCAATGTCGCGGATAGCAAGAGTCGCCACCGACTTTTCTTTTATCCAATAAGGAAAGGTGGAAAAGAACAGGAAAGACCTCAATAGATTTTGGGTTCGGGAGGTACATTATACAAAGGGAAGGTGTTAGCACCCTTTGTATCCATGGTTATCCATGGGCTCTTAATTGCTGGATCACTTATATTTTTGTCTGAAAAGTGTTCGTGAATTGTTTAAAAAATGTTTCGAAAAGAGAGTTTAACTTTGTAATGATTCTCGTATGAATGTATACAAAGTATTTATCTCGTTTGATTTTGAAAACGGTTTAGAAAAATGTAACTTGGTAATGATTCTAGTATGAATGTATACCAAGTGGTGATTTTCTAGGATTTGCAAAGTGTGAGGGGTGGGAAATGTTTTAGGTTATGATCCAGCAATTGAGAGTTATACCTTCCTAAGGTCGTTATGAACGTTTCCTATCCTTATGAGGGTAAAATTGTCCTTACTATTGAGAAGTAAGTAATTTTACCCTTTGGATGTTTAAGGGTCATCGTAGGGTCATCGATAGGTCATTGAAGGCAACAGTTGTAAGGATACCTTAGCATTTGAAGGGACGATCATCATTTAACCGTAGGCTACACCGAAGGGTCATCGAGGGGCGAAATCATATATTCGAAGGCAACATCCAAGGGACTATGATTTATTTTATGATGATTTAATCGAAGGGCCATTGCTAAGTGTATCCCCACATTCGCGGGACATGACCGTGGTACTGTAATATCGTAAGGCAAAAGAGAGGTCCAAGATCACATATTTAGAGGCCGTATTTTACAATCGATTAGGTAATTAGGATGAATCTCCACATTAAATTAATACATTAAAATTAATACATTAAAATTAATACATTAAAATTAATTAGGTAATTTAGGGTGAAACTCCACAAGGGTATCCCACAAATAAAGTGGAAGACCTAGACAGCAATCTTTTCCTGGGAAAGGTGAACCTTTACAAAATTCAGCAAACGGGTTAGAGTACCAAGTCAGGGTGCAATCAAGGATTGCACCGCAAAAGAAACCAGAACAGCAATAGGGTCAGATAAACAATGCATGGCTATGATAAAAACATGACAGGTTGGCAAAGGACAGAACAGAAAAATCAGCGACTGTCCCGGTCGCCGCTGCCTCGCCTAGCGAAGGCTTAGCGAATACTCGCTGCATGCTCGCTTAGCGATGTGCTAGCGAGCGGCTGCGGGTTCTGGTTTTGATAACAACATAATGTCAGCAAGCTTCACACCTTATAGCATCCATTACAGAGATTATGTGGTTAGACATACAGATGTTCATGCATACTTAAATTCATATGTAAAACTTAAGATAGTTTCATAAATTCAATCATGATACCATATGCAAATTAAGAACATAAGGTAGTAATAGCAATGCCAACCTGTTTGTAATCGAATTGTAACCTTGAATTGGCCGATCGGATCGAATTGAGCGGAAGTGACCTTGCTGCCGCCGGCTTTCCTTCAGGGTTTCCTTTAGGGTTACTCGAAATTCTCAAGGTTAGCCTCCAGGGTTTGCCGTCTGTGAGCGCTAGGGTTTGCTTGCTAGGGTTCTCCTTTCGTCCTCTTTCCTTTTTCTTTTCATTACTGAAGTGCTGGTATTTATAATGCTCTTTTTTGTGACCTAATGGGCTCAGAGTGAAGCCCAGAATTTTCTGTTATCTGCCAGCTTCGCTAGGCGAGCGTGTAGCGAACGTTCGCTAGGCGAAGGATTTGCTCGCCTAGCGAGCAGGCCAGTTTGGGCCATTTTCTGGATTGGGCCATTCGTGAGCTAGGCCTTTGTTCCTTTAAGATCAGTGTCATAAAAATGAGTCGGAGTGCCCTGAAAAATGTCTTAAAATATTAATGGGCAAATTTTGGGGTATGACACTCACATTTAACTTTTAAAAATAATTTTTGAAAATGATTAGAATTCAATTAACCTTAAAAATTGCTTTCGCCCTGATTTAAAGTTAATGTTCAATTTACACTGTCCAGTTAAAAGCTCAAACCGTCGTTCTATTGATTTTAACTTCTTTATGTGTTTTACTCTCGTACAAAAACCTTGGTATTAACTTTGTAAATTGAGACCAGAAAAAAGAGTGACTATATTTTGAAATAAATTTAAATCAACTCAGTTTTGATTCCTTTATTCCGCTTACTTTACATACCGATATCTAAATTAATTAGCCGGACATGCTAAACATGCTTAAACAATAATCATGCATAAATACGGCCATATCAAACAAACAATATATATAAACAGCAGCACATAGCATATGTAAATTAAAACAATAAATCAATTAATTAATGAACCTGTAAAAATACTAGAATTCTTGGTTTTAGCTTCGATGCTCGAACACAACACCACAAGTCGGTTGAATTTGTTCTTCACAATTCTCGATCAGACAGGGAAGTAAAAACAAGGAAATAAAATACTATGATCTGACGTAAGGTTAGATCCAATAAAAATCACACAATAGTTTCCGGTGTAGAAACTATCGTGAGAAAATAAATTGAATGCTTTGGAAATTCACTAGAAAAGAAAAGAAAATAAAATGCTTGGAAATTAGAATGCTAGAAAATTACAAAACTGGAAAAATATTGCACGAAGAAGAGATGTCTCAATTGGATCTTTTGAGGTCTATTTATATTCATCCATAAAATAACCGTTTTCTCAAAAGTATCTTCAGTAGGGTTCCAAAGTGTCAACGAGTCAAGAGGAAAAATAGGGGAGAACGTCCTTCTGTTACGCACGTCAATGCCAAAATATAGGAGTGGGGTGTGTGACGTCCGTCACACCATGTGTTACGGTCGTAACACTAGGTAAAGGGGCGTGATGCTCGGCACGTGAGTGTGGCGGTCGTCACAACCATTTTCCTTGTTCCAAACGTGGGCTGGGCTTTGGTGAGATGCTTTTCCTAGAAAATCCTCTTTTTGCACCCCTCTTCTTTCTTTTTCACACGTGCTTTAAATAATGATACTTGAAATAAATAAAAAGAAAATACCAAGTAATATCGAATAATATAAAATAAATTGAATCAAATAACGATATAATATAATTAAATCAAGTCTAAAAATGTGATATAGTTTCATGTTATCAAACTCCCCCACACTTAGACTTTTGCTTGTCCTCAAGCAAAATACAATGTAGAAATCGATTTAAAATATTAGCCAGATGAAATTTCCAAACACACATCAATTCGTAATAGGTTGCAAGTAAATCTCGTTTAGAAATAACCTGAGTTTAATCTTAACATATAAAACTACCGTAACAACACTAGATAACCTCACCTTATGCAAACCAGTTCGAGTCATGCTATTATAGCTCAGCCTAGTTCTTTTACTCTTATTTCACCCGTTTTCATTCTAGCGAAATCACATTAAGCCCTTTACCTTTTCGCGCACATAGTGGAGTAACCGGTTAGCGATTCTGATCCCCCTTTAGCTAGAAGTTCTGGTACATAAGTTGGATAACTTCGTTATTTAGTCTATTGCAAATTGCGGGGGATCGGACCGTAGTTCGCCCTACCAAGTTCAACACCAGAAACCGCTGAACCAACTCACAATGGATCGTTCATACCATGTTTTTGTAGGGTCCGCAACCTTTGGATTAAATGACCGGGTAAGGATCACCTAACTTAATTAGTGCATTTCCTGATTTTTAATATGTTGTTTTGGGAATCATTCACTTGTATTCATCGGCTCTCCACGTAGTTTGCTATTAAGATGGTGCCGACTTCTCGTATAAACTACTCGGGGTTACTATAGAACTAAAAGTTCAAGGGATTGGTATAATAGGTACTTAGCCTGATCTAACATGTTGAGGTTTTTAGAGTGTTGGGGCGGTAATAATTTTGTCTTAATTTCACTCAGGTTTTATAAAATAGGCAACCTTTATACTTATTGAGTGTGTTAAATTTTGTTATGGCTCAAGAAAATTGAGGGGAGTAGATAATAAAAATTTGCACACTAGGGACTTGACTTAAAATAAATTATTTTTTTTTAATGAAAGGGAAATAACATACTTGAAAGGGAAATATTGAAAGGGAAATAAACATAACTGAAACAAAGTTTTCCCCCCTACACTTAAATGAAACATTGTCCCCAATGTTTCAAGAAAAGCGAAAGAAAAGGAAAAATAAATAAAACTGGTACTCAAACTCAATTCTGCCTGCGTCCTCTTGTTCTGGGACCTGGTGATCGTTGACGTACTTCCAAGTCATCAAACCTGTTAAGCAAGTCAGTGAACCTCTGGTCGGTTATTGCATTCCTCTCTTCTTGTTGTTGTTGCATCTGGCGCATCAGTTGCATTACTTCGTTATTCTGCGCATGCATGGCATCAAGCCGTTGGGCTTGATGTTCAATAGCATCCATGATGTCATCATTTATTGCAGGCCTTCTTCTTCGACGATGTCGGGAGGATGGACCAGCTACATTATCGGAAGGATTATGTGGGACCGGATGTTGTTCATACGGAATTTTGCGGTACCGGTTAAGTACTCGTCCTCACCGGTTGGAGTGGTGTATGAATAAGAGCTTAAAAACTCCAAGGTGAGTGATGGGTATGTTGGGTGATTTTGTGTGCAAAGAAAAGTTAAATCGGATAGCCTAAGCAGCCAGTGCACACCTTGAAGTAATCCTAATTCTTGTAAGCAATTTAAATCTGGGTACCTAGTGGATATGACACCGCGTTTTTGGAACCGAACGAACTACTCCCGTTGATAGTTACTATCTTCAGATCGGAAAATAATATTTCCGAATTGCACTTCTTGATGTTGGTTCTCCGCCATATTAATTGGTAGGTAGAAAGAAGGAAAAGAGGATGAAATATATTTGTATAAAAAGGTTTATTGTTATGATGTGGTGTAGGAAGAGATGTATTGTAGGTATTTATAGGAAGAGGTTTGAAATTGGGAAGAGGAGTGGTTGAGAAGAAAATTAATGGGGACGAATGTGAGTGGAACGGAGTAAAGAGGTGAGTTGAATGGGGAGATGAAGGGAGTAACGGTCATGACCATAACGGTCAACAACGTTTACGAGGAAACACGCTGTCACACTCGTGACAGAATGTGTTACGGGCGTCATGGGTTGCGTGGCGACCGTGACAGCATGTGTGACGATCGTCACACTTCTGAGTTTTGCAACGGTCGTGACAGCAGGAGGCAGCATGCATTGGTTAAAATATGTGACATGTTTTGTTTTATTATTATTTTATTTTATTATTTCATTTTGAGTTGCTAGGAATGCTACTTTACTACACCATAGAATATATATATTTTTCTCTAATAAGCCATGTAAGTAGTAGCATACAGTAAATATCATTATTGGTAATTTTAGATAGTGCATAAATCAAAATAAAATTTAATTTAACCAATAATGCCAGTAAAAGTAAACATAATGTAATATTTGAAGATAAACTAAAACATGCGAAAAGTAAATACTAAGATAAAAATAATGTCAAACGAAACTATAAATTTCCTAAGACTAAAACTAGTTAACTCCAATTCTTCTAGCCACTTGTAGAATCTCTCGTCGGAGGGGCAAAGGAATTGACACGCTGTAGCAACTCGTGGAATTGATTTGTCATTCTACTCATGTATTCCATAAATTCATGTCCCATCTGTTGGTGTAAGCCCTAGAGGCCAATACTTTTGGTACTTGTATCGAATTATTTATTAATAATAAAAAGATTTTTTCTTTATTACGTTTGTTTAATAAAGTCCCTAGAATAGCTAGTCTGGTTAATGTATCAAGTATGACTTAATCATGAGATCACATTAAACCTGAGGACACTATTCTTAAAGTATCCGTAGTCGAGCTTTATTGTGAAGTGGGATGACATTAAAGCATTAAGACTATTATGTATATAGACTGATGATCACATCTCATGGATCATGGATAAGGAGTTATCAAGTCTTAAACATAGGTATGAATATTAAGAGTAATATTTATACCGGATTGACCCGTTATGAGAATACTATATAGAAAGTTATATAAAGTGTCATAAGTTATTCTCATGGTGATAATGGTGTATACCACTCTTCGACCTGAAACCACTATGGACCCTAGATGTAGAGTCGAGTGCTTTATTGCTGATCAAACGTTGTCCGTAATTGGATAACCATAAAGACAGTTGATGGGTACTCCACGAAGCATGCTGAGGGACATGAGTGACCTAGATGGAATTTGCCCATCCTGCATAACAGGATAAATGTCTATGGGCCCAATATTGAACTAGACAAGGATGAGACGGTCTATGCCTTGTGTTCAATATAGACATAAGGGCAAAAGGGTAATTATACACATAAGTATTATCACAAAAGGAATTGTCAGATCACTTGACATTTTCGTGTCTTGGATAGCAGTGATGTGTTGCTAGATACCGCTCACTGTTTATTATGTTAAATACATGATTTAATATAATTGCCAATGCCGCGAAAACCTACAGGGTCACACATAAAGGACGGATTGATGAGAGATAGAGTAACTAAGGAATACCGTAAGGTACGGTGCCCTTAAGTGAATTATAGAACATCGTAAGGTACGGTGTACTTGAGTAGAATACGAAATATGGTAAGGTACCATGGGCTTAAGTGATTTTGGGCATATTATAAGATATGGGCCAAAATACACTTAAGTGGGCCTTTTAGCTTGAAGCCCACACAAGTGGTTCTATAAATAGAACCCTTGTGCAAAAGCATTCATTGCGGTTGCATTATTTTCGTTTTCTTTCTCTCTCTCTCTCTCTCTCTCTCACACACACACACTCAAAGCCTTCATTCGTACCAGCTAGCACTGAGATTGAAGGAATCTGTTCGTGTGGATTGAGTAGAGACGTTGTCATCGTTCAACGTTCGTGATCGCTCCGTGGATCTGCATCAAAGGTTTTGATCGTCAAAAGAGATCTGCACCAAAGGTTTCAATCGTCACAAGAGGTAAATATTCTATCACTAATCATGACCATTCGTAAGGATCTCTAAAGGAGAAAATTTTAATTTCCGTTGCGCTTTGGATCGCAATTCTCCTTCACCATCTTAGTTAACTCTTCTCTAATGGCATCTTGTTCTGACATCAAGGCTTGAATAACGGTATTATAATCAGTTCTGGGCATATGATGTCTAAGATCAGGTATTGCCGATTCTACGGACGGGATAGGATGAGGTGGAGAGGCAGCATCATGGTAACCAGTTGGTGTCTGCGGATCAGACTCAGCATAAGGAATCTGGTTGTCAAGAATCTCATAATCTTGGATGGTTTCAACAGATCTAACAGGAGAAGGTATTCCATCCAGGTTGTAGAGCCAATTATTTCGGTTATGGACACTAGTCATCGGACTAGGCATGGTGAATAGGTAAAAAGCTTGGTTGTTAATTAATAGTTCAAACTCTTCAGGTCCAAGGTTTCCTATAAACATAATGTTGAAAAGGAAAAGTATATTCATAGGCTGAATACCACAAAAAGGGTTCAAATCAAGCATGGGTTGGCGCAATCCAATAGCATTAGCAATCATAGTTATCAATCCTCCTATTTGAATCGGTGCACGGTCATCTTGAATAAGGAGGTCAAAACTCGCCAACATATAAGTGGCACCATTTACTGGACGGTTCTGGGAAGCACAAAATATTATGAAGAGTTCATCACGTGATACTGTGGGAATGTTTGACCTTTTCCCAAAAAGAGTGTGTGCTAGGATCTTGTGGAAATAACGAAAAGTTGGGTTATGTATGTTTCCAGAAAGAAACTCATGTTCCTCAGGGTCGTCATTTCCCGTCAAACTTCCCCAAAAATGCTCAAGCTCTCGATATCCAAAGAGGTCTTCTTGGCTCATGGTGAATGTGTCAAAAGAAGTAGGGAACCCTAAGAGGTTAGTAAATTCTTGAATGTTATACTGATACTCCATATTGAACATCCTGAATTGAATGAAACCTCGATTTATTCCTTTTCCATGGTTTGGTAAATAAATCAGGGAGCTAAGGAATTCTAGAGTTAGCCTCCGGTAAGTAACAAATTGTCTCAGAATAGGAGTGGTTTCCCACCCTATTTGACTCAGCAGATATAGGACACTATCTCTTAGCCCAAGAACGGTCATTGCACAATCATCAGCATAAAAACTTGGGTGCATCTCTCTCTCAGCTAGTTCTTCAAATTTTTGTCTCTGAGCTCTCCCTCGGAATTTGATATCCATGCGATCAATATGTCCCATCAGGTTAGTGTTAACTAAAGAAAAGAAAAACAAGAATTTAGTCAGGATTTGGCCAGATGCCGAAAAAAGAAAAGAGAAAGATTTAATAAAATAAAGAAAATGAAGAATGAAAACTGAATAAAATCAAAAAGAATAATCAAAGAAAAATAAAAATTTTGTGGGTTGTCTCCCACGAAGCGCTTTGTTTAATGTCGCAAGCTCGACATAAAACTATTAAATGTTAATCTATTAATTTTGGAGACAATACGTCTAAGTGCAGGACTTGCGAGTCTTCATTGTTTTCAGTATCATGATAATGTTTTAGACGCTGACCGTTTATGATAAATGATTCAATAGATTTTCCTTTAATTTCTACAGCTCCACTAGGAAAGACATTAGTGACTTGGAAAGGGCCTGACCACCTAGAGCGTAGTTTTCCTGGGAATAACTTAAGTCTAGAGTTAAACAATAGGACTACATTGCCTTGTTTGAAAGTTTTCCTTGATATACGTTTATCATGCCATTTTTTCGTTCTTTCCTTGTAGATTCTGGCATTTTCGTATGCATCTTGTCTAAGTTCCTCTAATTCATTTATATCTAGAATTCGCTTTTCACCGGCGGCCTTATAGTTTAAATTTAAAATTTTAATAGCCCAATAGGCCTTATGTTTTAACTCCACTGGGAGGTGACACGATTTACCATAAATAAGCTTAAATGGGGTTGTTCCTATGGGAGTTTTGTAAGCGGTTCGATATGCCCATAAAGCTTCAGGTAATTTTGATGACCAGTCTTTCCTCGATGTAGCGACAATTTTTTCCAATATCTGTTTAATTTCTCTATTAGACACTTCCACTTGTCCACTAGTTTGAGGATGGTAAGGTGTTGCTACTCGATGTTTTACACCATATTTAAACAATAATTTTTCGAGTATCTTAGATATGAAATGAGATCCACCGTCACTTACGACTATTCTTGGGACACCAAATCTTGGAAAGATTATATTCTTAAAGAGTTTAATTACTACTCGTGTGTCGTTTGTTGGAGAAGCTATAGCCTCAATCCATTTTGATACGTAGTCAACCGCTACGAGTATGTACTTGTTACCGAAAGAAGGTGGAAAAGGTCCCATGAAATCTATTCCCCACACATCGAAAATTTCTACTTCCAAAATGCCTTTTTGTGGCATTTCGTCACGTCTAGATATGTTTCCTATGCGTTGACACCTATCGCACTTCTTGACAGCGGCGTGCACATCCTTCCATATGTTTGGCCAATAAAGACCGACTTGTAGGATTTTAGAGCAGGTTTTGGATGTACTTGCGTGTCCACCATAAGGAGCGGAATGACAATGTTGGATTATACTTTCTACCTCTTGTTCAGGTATACAGCGACGGAAAATACCATCGGGGCCTCTTTTGAAAAGTAAAGGGTCGTCCCAGTAATAATGTTTTATGTCATGGAAGAATCGTTTCTTTTGTTGGTAGGATAAATCAAGTGGAACCACTCCGGCGACTAAATAATTGACAAAATCAGCGTACCATGGTGTAACGCATACAGCCAAGGTGGTCTCTACCTGTTCATCAGCTCTATTTTCTTCCAAATTAGCTATAAGTTTATCGTACGAGAAATCATCGTTGATCGATGTTCTTTCCGGTTCCAGGTTTTCAAGTCTAGAGAGGTGATCTGCTACTACGTTTTCGGTTCCTTTTTTATCTTTGATTTCTAAATCAAATTCTTGTAGCAACAAGATCCACCTTAGGAGTCTAGGTTTAGCGTCCTTTTTTGTTAAAAGGTACTTAATGGCAGCGTGATCAATGTAAATGATTATTTTAGCTCCGACCAAGTAGGAACGAAATTTATCTAGTGCAAATACTACTGCTAAAAGTTCTTTCTCGGTCGTGGCGTAATTCATTTGCGCTTCATCTAGAGTTCTACTCGCATAATATATGACGTGAAGTTTTTTATCCTTTCGTTGTCCTAAAACAGCGCCTACGGCGTAGTCACTTGCGTCACACATTATTTCGAAGGGTTCATTCCAATCCGGGGTCTGCATTATGGGCGCGGAGAGCAATGCTTGTTTAAGTGTTTGAAATGGTTCTAGACATTTATTGTCGAAGATGAATTCAGCGTCTTTCATTAATAATCCGGTTAAAGGTTTAGTTATTTTAGAGAAATCTTTAATGAATCGTCGGTAAAAACCGGCATGTCCTAAGAAGCTTCGTATTTCTCTCACAGTTTTCAGAGGTTGAAGGTTTTCGATTACTTCTATTTTGGCTTTGTCTACTTCAATTCCTCTATTTGATATGATGTGTCCTAAAACAATTCCTTCTTGTACCATAAAGTGACATTTTTCCCAATTAAGTACTAGGTTTACTTTTACACATCGTTCTAGAACTCTTTCTAGGTTTTCAAGACATTCTTCGAAACTTTGCCCGCATACGGAAAAGTCATCCATAAAGACTTCCATGATGTTTTCGAGAAAATCGGCGAATATTGCCATCATGCACCTTTGGAAGGTTGCAGGAGCATTGCACAAGCCAAACGACATTCGTCGATAAGCGAAGGTACCAAAAGGACATGTGAACGTTGTCTTTTCTTGGTCATCAGGATGAATTGGTATTTGAAAGAAACCTGAGTAACCGTCCAGATAGCAGAAATGAGAATGCTTGGCTAGTCGCTCTAACATCTGGTCTATGAATGGTAAAGGAAAATGATCTTTTCGGGTTGCTTTGTGTCGCATCCGCGAAAAACAACCGGCGGGAAAAAGAAAAACAAACAGAGCCGCCACCGTGTGTTATTTATCCCAAAAGAGGGAAAGGAAACGCTCGAAGTAAACCTGGAAAAGACATGGTCTCGGGACCAAAGAGAGATGGGATCGGGAGTCGGTTATGCGAAGGGAAGGTATTAGCACCCCTACGCATCCGTCGTACTCGACGGGATCCACGCTCAGAAGGAAAGAAGAAAGGTTGCTAAAACTGCTCACAAACATCACACACACACCCTGAAAACAACACAGATGGAGGAAGAGGGGAAAGGGCTCACTAGGATATCGCATCCCATGCCTACGTATCTCATCTGGAATGAAAATCAGAGCTACCGTAGTTCGGCTCACGCACGCCGAAACAAAACACACGCAAACATGCAAACATGGAAACCGAATGCCAATCGCTGGACTTACATCAGACTCCGAACCAAACAAACCCACACTGGAAACCAAATGCCAATTGCTGGACTTATATCGGACTCCAAGCACACAACAATAGGATACGGAATGCCAACCGCTGGGCTTACATCCATCTCCTAACACACATGAAGGTTAACAAACAACAAGTTACTAAGGAGTCTGGCACTCGAGCCTAGTAACTGTCAAGCAAACACACACACAAAAAGAAAAAGGGTGAACGCACAGACTAACAGGGAGTCGGGAACTCGAGCCTGATAGCTGTCAAACAAAACACACGCAAAAAAGAAAAGGGTGCCCAGAGAGATCTCGTGCGACCTCCTGCCTACGTACCTCATCTGGTATGAGGGTCAGGGCAACATAGTTCCCCTCAACAGGGGAGAAACTTTCTCCTAACTAGAGATTGGGAAATGACAAACTAGAAGGGAGACGTACTCGAGCCTAATAGTTATCATGTATTCCACAATGGTCCTAGGTTGAGTTTTCTATCTAACTTGCACAGGCAGCAAGCTATCCTAAACATCACAATCAAAACGAAGCAAACATACACACAATTAGCACACACTATAAACAAACAAAGTGGGCTCACACAAGGTTAGGCTGTGAAACACAAGCCAACTGGAATCGGGTGATGTTAGCTCTTAACCCTAACATTGAGAGTTAGGGTGAAGCAGATGAAATGGGAAGTGAGGGGTGTGCCTCACAGCTCTTATCCCTGGCCTGGGAGAGCTTGACTCAAATAGAAGGTGTGGGAGTTCAGAAAACAGGAACTCTTCTATCCACATATGACTGACTCAACATAGATCTTGGGTTAATATCCACAATGCATCAACACAAGGTGTGTGAGCAAAGGGATGACTAAACTGAATAGCAGGAGATGGATTGCATATCTCTTTTATCTGCCAATTGCCTTATCAAAGGTCTTTTCCTGCTTGGCACAAACATAAACAAACACAAGCATTGCCTCTTAAGGAGGGCTTCAGACAGGTGCCTGCCCAAGTAACAGGACAGGTCTTCCAGACTACATGAAGTCAGAGAAGTTATACCTAGATGGTTAAGCAACCAAGCAAAGTTCAAAGAACTATAGCAACTAAGGTACCTGAAAACAATCCAACACAATCAGTATACAATCAACAAAAGTCAAACAGACAATTAAAAGTCAACAGTCAACAGACATAGTCAACAACAGTCAAACAAGCAACAAGTGCAAGGCACAAGCTCAACTCAAATGAGCTAAAAGCCACCTACAAAACAAGTCAAGATTAGTCAAGATAAACCAGATAGTCAACTCAAGCAATGTGAATCAATTCCCTCATGGCCATATGCTTCTTAACCTGCAAACCAAGCTCAAACATGAGAAGCAAACCACTAGGACAAGGCCTAGGGTTAAAGAGGGAGAAATAATTCAAAACAGAACATGAAAATTGACAAGAACCAAGCTCAATCAGTTAAGAACATCATCCAAGTGGTCTCATATCAATAGCATCAACCAATTTCATTTCACAAGTCAAATATGGTAAAGCATGCAAGTTGAAAGCTCATTGAAGCAACCAGAATTAACCAATCCACATTAATTCCAAAATGATTCAATAAATCTCAAGAGAAAACATGGTTAAACAGAACACATTACATGATCATCACACCAAAATTCAAAGCATTTGGACAAGTTTAGGCAAGTCAAATAAATTCATCAAGTCAGGGTATGCACAAACAAGCTCAATTGAGGCACAATTTCATACATCAAATTAACACAAGCCTAAAACAGAGATGACAAATGATAAATGTCTCAAACCAAAGCCACAATAAACTTCAAAGTGTCTAGAAAGTACAAAATTTCAAGTTTATATGATAAACATCAAGCATTTCACAAATCATCTAATTTCATGACTATCCAAAAGTCCACAAATGACTAATCAGCAAAGAAAATCTCAAACAAATCAGAAATGCATCCAAAAATTCCACAAAAATTCATGATCAAACCTAACATCCAGGAGAAGTATCATGCAGAAAATCAGATTATTTGGCATTGAATTGGCGTGGAAACGAAAATCCACAAGTCAAGAAAGAAAAGGTGTGACACACATTGTCACACCTACATTAAACAGATCATATCTCAACAAACAGAAATGAGAAAAATGCAAACTCTATATCAAAATGTCCATTAGGATGTCTAGTTTAAGCATGCAAAATTTCAAAGTCATTGGATCAAAACTCATCATTTCATGAAGGATATGGCAAGCAGGGTATAAGATAGCACATACATACACAATCCCTAAGCCAAAACAAAATTCATGCGTGCACAATTTCTGGAAAAAATCTCATAAAATACTAGACATGATGAGGAACAAAGTGCAAAAAATCCCAGGCCAATTGGATCATTATTCATGCACTTATGAATTTTTGAAATGGATGAAAAATTAAAAAACATGTGAAAGTATATACATGAATGGCATGGGTGAAATGAGCAAAAATGCAAACGCCAAATTTGAAACAGCCAGAGCCAGGAATTGAAGTGGCTGCGCTTTTGAATTGAAGCGCCCTTAAGTGAAACGCACCGTTTCACTTAAGGCTATGTGGCAAGGGCGAGCAACCTGGACCAACCAATTAGCCACGCAGGAGACACGCTGTACCACTGCATGGCCACAAACACGAAATCACATGCACAGCGCGCTAGGACGGATCAAAAGCATTTCTGGACATGAAACCCTAAGTGTTCTTCATGTTCATGCGCGTTCATCAGCTCAAAAACATTTTCGTCCAGAAATTCACAAAAACCACACCATTGGATAGATCTTTCAACAAGCAATACGAATCTAAGTTCAATTTAACCTAACTCTACATGCATCAAGAGATTCGAGCCAAAGAACATTCATCCATCAAACTTAAAATCCTTATAACTAATTCATTTCAGCATGGATTTCAATGATCTAAAGTGCAGATTAACCACCTATGAAAGATCTACAACCTACATCCATCAATTTCATAAATCATGAAAGTCGAATTCTAACCTTGTTGGAAGTGCAGAAGTGAAATCGAGGCTTTCAGGCTTGGCAAGGCACAAACAGAAGCTCCTCAGCTCTTGGATGAATGAATGGAAGAAAGTTTGAGTGTTAAATTGGCACGATCTAGCTTAAATCTCCACTTGCCATTGATGAGCAAAACTTCAACAATCCTCAAATCTGCTTGCAAATCAATGGATCTTGCTTCCAAAATCTCCAAATATGCTTATGGATGATGATGCAATCAAGAACAATGCAAGGCTTGTGAAGAATTTTGAAGAAAAAGTGAGAGAGAAAATTGTGAATATTTTTGCAAATGGATCTAGATCTGAGAATTTGATGTGTTAATCACAAAAACAGTTATGCTTATGCTATATATATGGTCTGTTAATGATGTTGCTAATCACAATTAAGCAAATGCAAGTGAATTAAGTAAAAACCAAGTGTTATGCCAAATTGCAAATGCACCCTACATGCATGAAATAGATGCTACAGTACACGAATTATGCTTCAATTCACTTCAAAATGACATGTAGAATCCAAATGCAATGCTTGGAAGTGAAAACAATGCATACTTTTTGAATTTGGATTTTCCCTCCAAAATTCAAATGAAAATGCCAATATTTTTGTGATCAAAATGCATGGAATATGATGCATGTTTTGGATAGCTCATGTCAAGATAGAAATGTTGCAAAAAGAACCACTTCATTTGGCCTTATGGTTCAAAAGTTATGCACTTGTGAAGTTCAAATTATCTTGACCAAGATTGATCCATATCTTTTCAACCATACATGAGAAATTCATGTTCTTTGACTTTTTGGAAATGGGAGAACAAGATCTACAACTTTCATGTTCAACAAAATTTCATTTGAAACATTTTTTATGATGTAATCTTGAGGAGAAAACCTTTCCATTTTTGGTAATTTTGAATTATAAGTCACTTTCTATTTTTGGAAAGTTTTGTCCTGACTTTATTTTCTTCAATGTTGATGTTTGAAATGTCAAATGAGACTTGTTTGAACATGAATGAAGTATTTCTAATCACTTCCCACCTCCAAATCCATCAGTTGACTTTTGGTTGACTTCTGTTGACTTCTGTTGACTTGGTCATGCACAGATGAATTTGAGCCTCAATCTCCTGATGAAATGGCTCCATAATGAAACCCTAGCTTTCACAAGCTCAACAAAATCATAGAATGATCCCCATATCATAAAAGACCTCATCTCCATGACAAACCCTGATTGGCACAATTCAACTGATTAGGGTTGACCAGAGGTCAAAACCCTAATCCCAAGGAACTGATCAGGCACAATGAATCTCTTGGTGATGATAAGACCATGATGATGATGATGTACCATTTCAACCAAGATAATGATCAATATCCTTGAGGAACCAAGAAACCCTAATTGAAGCACAAACCCTCAGATGGCTAGTGATCAATTCATGAAGCCCTTAGGCTTGAATCTTTTAACCTTTCCATCTTCTGATAAAGACCTAGGAGGATGACTTGCTTATTGTTTCCACATGATGTGCAATATGAAATGACTAATGTCCTAAAAAATGAAAGGCAATATGCTAAGCTAGTCCCAAAAGAGGAGGGCAAATTTTGAGGTGTTACAGCTGCCCCTATCCAATCCACTGTGAACCTGTCGATATGAATAGCCTCGGCTTTCAGATGATCAGGGTGAAGAGTGATTGAATACCAAGAACAAACGAACAATTTGCACTCTGATGGGAAATAATTAACAATGCCTGTCAGAATCGGCGAAGAAACAATCTTGAAAGAAGAACCCGTCTGGTACGGAGAAAGTCGGCCTGAACACCGAAACTGAATGTCGACCCGGATACCAAAATAAATGGTAACACAGGGATAACCATGGCCTAAACACCACATCCGCTGGGGATTATTATTTTTTACTTTTTCTTGAACCCCGGAACTTTCTGAGTGATACCTTTTTTCGTTTTTTTTTGAACCCCGAACACATATTTCCTTTTGCGCGACTGATCCCGGGTCACCGCAGTTGAACCCCGATATCTTCGTAGTATTCTCGTTTGCCAAATAATGAACCCCGCTCTCCATTTTGAACCCCAGTCGCCTGACGATAACTTGCGATCGCCATTGTGAACCCCTTCCTCCAGAAAACACCCCGTGTCTCCCTTTCTCCCTTTGAACCCCGTTCTCCAGAAAATGCCTCAACACTTCCTTTTCCATTTGGACCCCGTTCTCCGCTTTCTTGTGATAATTCCGCTGGCAACGTCGGAAATAACACCAACACACCACTCTGATGGCGACATATCAGAGGTTACACCTTCACAAAAGGAAGGTAACATGTGCATCTCTTCCTCAGAAGACACCCATAACGACCTCTGTTGACCTCAGCCAAAGTCTAAGGTGACACATGAACCAAAGATAATCCTGAGGACCTCATCCCGGATATAATCTTCAACTCCAATCTCCATTTGAACCCCGTTCTCCAGAAAATGCCTCAACACTTCCCTTTCTCCAATTGAAACCCCCTTTCGCGCTGATCGCATAACGTCCTTTGATTTTATTTCCATCTCCGCCCGACGGAAAAGTTTCCTCCATTACCGTACTACTGGGGAACATGGCTGATCTGATGTTATGATGCTAAACTCCTCAGAGTAACATCTTCACCATCCGGCGAAACCAAATCTCAAGCGGTAACCATGGCTCGAGTCGCGCTGATCGCGATCTTCATTTCCATCTCTGTCCGACGGAAGAGTTTCCTCCAGTATCGTACTACTGGGGAACATTGCTGATCTGACGTCATGATGCTAAACTCCTCAGAGTAACATCTTCACCATCCGACGAAACCAAATCTCAAGCGGTAACCACGGCTCGAGTCGCGCTGATCGCGATCTTCATTTCCATCTCTGTCCAACGGAAAAGTTTCCTCCAGTATCGTACTACTGGGGAACATTGTTGATCTGACGTCATGATGCTAAACTCCTCAGAGTAACATCTTCACCATCCGGCGAAACCAAATCTCAAGCGGTAACCACGGCTCGAGTCGCGCTTATGCTTGAACTAATGATGCATGATATATTTTTTAGCGTAATGCTCCATAATCATCGAAATGCTACGCGATTTATGCAATATGTTATGCTTATCTGCATGATGAATGCATAAAAAGTATCCCCCTCAAGGGACTCTTCTGGGGAGCTCGAGGGACTCTATTGAGGAACTCGCCATTGCTCCAACTCTACCCTGCTGGGGAATAACACTGCTGCCGGGAAACAGGCCACCCTTACCAGGAATAACCTCCTCTGCACCCGATCCGCTTGGGGACTTCGCTGGGGAAAGAACCACCAACGCACACTGTGGGGAAACAACGGTCTTTGACTTGCTGCGGATACAACAATCCCGACTTTGCTTGGGGAAACCACCACCCACAGATACCTCCGTTGGGAAACAGCAACCTTCAGGCCCGGCTACTGAGGAAACACCGATCTCCAACCTGCTGGGGGAGATAACCATCCCAACCCTGCTAGGGAAATCACAGACCTTGAATCTGCTGGGGAGGTAACAATCCCAACTCTTCTTGGGGAAACCAGGAAAGTCTGGTACCGAACACCTGTCGACTCGTCGAACCCTGGTATTCCATATCCAACTCCCACTGTCAGCTTTCCAATTTTGAGAACTCCCAGACTCGCCTGGACTTTTCTGATTCACCACCCTGTATTCCCAATTGCTCCATACTCTACGGAGAGCGAACTCCTTAGATTGGTACGAACTTTCTAATCTTCAGACTTTGAAGAGTCTTCTTGATTAATATCCAAGATCGTCGTACGTCTCTCGTCGTCTTTTCACCATTCTTCAATTCATTCGTCCCTGATTGGACTCTGCGGGGATTCTTTTATCAAAAGCTTCCACATCACAACCTGCAAGTGAGTGAAAATATCTAACAGCACCTGCAAAAGAGATCGTTAGATAAAAACGTGCCCCAGGCGTGTCAAGATTTCAACACTTGGGTCACTCAACCTACCGAATAAGATTTCAAATTTTCAATCTTATAAGCATGCATTGGAAGGGACCTGTATGTCTAAAAATGCAAAGATTCTTTATCAAAAATAAATGGATGTTTTTGCAATCAAAGCGGTAATGAAAAACAAAAACAGAATTTATTTGACTGAACATGCATTTATTGACTGAAAAGGTGTGGCTCAAAACTGAGCAATACAAAGGAAGCAATTCCTGAAAAGAGGTAATTGCGCACAAAAGGAAAATCTATCCTACTGGCAATGTGAAACCGTGATCTCATCGAGTTCCAACTCAGTTACACCCTATATATCCTCAGACCCTCCGTGCCTTCTGCCTTCTGAAAAAGATGTTTCCGACTGATCCCTGCCGGAGATTATCCTGGTGCCTTAACCAAAGTAAACGATCATGCCAGACGCAGTTGTTCGTTTCAATCCCTCTTTTGCCTGGACTGCCCTTTCGGGTTTTCAGTCCACCGGGATACCCTTTTTTGCCCAAGCCGCCTTTTCAGGTTTTCGACTTGCCGGGTGTACAATTTTTCTCTTTAATCCCTAATTTTTGCCCGAACCCTTTCATTTTTTCCGGTTCGCCGGGATGCCCTTTTTTGCCTGGACTATTTTGTTCTTTTCGTCCAGCGGGTCTCTTTATACGAAGTATTTTTTAACTGCGTCCGCATTCACAGGGGATGGAAAATCCTCGCCATCCGTGTTCGTTAACAACAAGGCTCCGCCAGAGAAAACCTTCTTGACCACGAATGAACCTTCATAATTGGGTGTCCATTTGCCCCTACGATCGTTTTGAGGAGGAAGGATCCTTTTCAGCACCATATCACCCACATGATATACCCGAGGTCGTACCTTTCGGTCAAAAGCACGCTTCATCCTCTGCTGGTACAACTGCCCATGACAGATGGCTGCCAGCCTCTTTTCCTCAATCAAGCTCAACGCGTCCTACCGAGTCCTTATCCACTCAGCCTCTTGCAATTTCACGTCCATCAGGACTCTCAAAGAGGGAATTTGCACCTCAACCGGTAGCACGACTTCCATCCCATACACAGCTATAAAGGCTTTTGCCCCAGTAGATGCACACACCGAGGTTCGATAACCAGTATACAAGCTTCGTACTCAGCCACCATTGTTGGTGCATCCAAATGTCATCCGGGCAACAAAAAGAACGTGGGATCCCTCTTGCGTAACCAAAGCAGCACTAACTCCTTCACATTAACCCCATCAGACATCAGAATCCGTTCGGATTCGGGGTCAGGCCCCTCCTCCGGGATCGGTTCCTCACAATCTTTCGATTTGAGCACCTCGAGATGTCCTCATCAGGGAACTCAAACTTCCTCGGTTGATAATCCTCAATGGGTTACCGGGCGAGGTAATCAGACAATACACTCCCCTTGATTGCTTTCTGAGAGGTATACTGAATATCGAAATCAGTCAAAATCATCTACCCTCTCGCAACCCGTCCGGTCAATGCTGACTTCTCATGCACATACTTGATCAGGTCCATCTTGGAAATCCGCAAAGTGGTATGAACCAGCATATACTGTCTCAGTCGACGAGCAGCCTATGCCAAAGTACATCAAGTTTTCTCGAACGGTGAATGTATTATTTCACAGTCGGTAAACTTTTTGCTAAGGTAAATTGCATGCTCTTTTCGACCAGACTCGTCATGCTGCCCCAGTACACACCTCATAGACCCTTCGAGGGCCGTCAAGTACAGATTAACAGTTGTTCCTTCCATGGGAGGCATCAGAATCAGAGGTTCCTGCAACTTATTGTTTTATTTTTCAATGCCCCTTGGCACTCATCATTTCCCCTGACCGTTCGATCTTTTTTCATACGGGTTCATACGTGGCTGTTTGATGAGATGTGAACCATGAAATGTAATTCAATCTACCTAGGAAACCACGAACCTCCTTCTCTGTTCTTAGTTCAGGCACTTCTCTTATTTTTCTTTCTCTTTCTTTTTTTTTCTTTTTTTTAGCAGGATCAACCTCGATTCCTCTTTTCCACCCACAATAAGCCCCAGCAATTTATCGGACCGCACTCTGATAGTGCACTTATTCGGATTCAACCTCAGTCTGAATTATCTCAACTGGTCCACTCAGCTTGGCCAGATCTACCAGATGCCCCTCTTTTGTTTGGGACTTTGCTATCATGTCATCAACATAGCATTCAATTTCATGATGAATCATATCATGAAACAAAGTCACCATGGCTCTCTGATAAGTAGCATCGGCGTTCTGCTTCACTAGAGGACAGTCTTCTCTCCATGGTAGCTTGTGCACAATGACACCGGTATCCGACCCTGGCATATCCCGACATGACCAGGCGAAGGTATCCACATGCTCTTTCCACAGGGCTACCATTCTGCTCTCGACTCGCCTCTGAAGCGGCCCCAATTTTCATTTCCTTTTTGACCTCGGCAGTATACAGGTTAACAAGCTCAACTCGCCCTTCGTGCAGCTGAATCACCTTCTCCTCTTATTTCAACAACCTGGCTAATTCCAGCAGATCACAATCTTCTTCGCCTTCTTCTTCGGCATGATAGATCGGATTGTCGAAGTCATATGAGGTGTAACCAAATTGTTATTAATGAGATCCGTAGAATTCATTTTCGAAGTCGGAACGAGACAAAGCACCACGAAAGAAAATGAAAACAAACATTGCCATTTTTATTTGTTTTTTTTTAAAACTGCAAAAATAAATGAAAAACAAGGAACACCGCTTTTAATGTGAAAAACATCCATTTATTAATGATGCAAAACGTTGCACAATGAAACATATGAGATGGCCCTTACAATGGACCATTACGTTTCGGGCAAAACGTACGGTTTTCATGCAAACAGAATTGAAAACAAAAAATATTACTCTTCCGGATGAGTGACAGTGATGATCTTTGAGGCCTTCCGGTTCCCTGGTACGCACGCTTTTATCCACGAGTCCAGTTCACAGTCACTGTCAATCTCTCCACCTACTGTACAGGCATGACCTGGATCCAACATTCCAGCACTGACGAATGTGAACGGTGGGCGACATCCTCTGTTTTGCCCAAACAAGTCTTGATCTGGCTGATAGCCAACCCCAAACATATCCGCCTTCACCACAATGTCTATGATTTTTCCCCAACCTTGGGCCTCTCTATTCTTCACCACTTCTAGGGCTTGTTTGTAAGAAGAAATGGACAACTTCTTCTCTTTCTCAGCAAGAATGGCGTTCTCCACCTTGACGGTTTCAACTGCCAGACTGGGTGCTTTACATCTTACATCGTCCATTTCTACTTCAATCATTCCTTGAATTGTTTCCCTCATCATTGCACGCCCATTTGTGGCGACAGCCACACAACAGTTATCAACACCAGGGAAAGCCCCACTCTTCATCAGATGCTTCTGAACCACAGACATTGGAATCTTTAACTGATCCCCGCTCGTTTCTTCCATTTTCCTCTTGTCTTTGGACATCACATTCAACCCCATAGGGCCATGCATCGGCATGTGGTTAGTATTAACATCCGACATCAGTGCAAAATTGATGGCTTTAGAATCCACCAAATCTTGAACAACATGCTTAAAAGCTTTACACCCCTCAATGTGATGTCCGGGTGCACCAGCATGGAACTTGCACCTGACATTCTCATCATAACTTGCAAGCCTCTGATCCGGTTTCCCTGGAACCAATGTCCTTGGCTGCACCAACCCGAGATCCATCAACCTTTTAAACAGAGAGGCATAAGTCACGGGCGGCTTATCGAAATGACGATCTGCCATCCTTCTCCTCACTTGGCACCCAGCTTTCTGTGTTCTCTGTGGAGGTGACTGCCGCTGCTGTAGTACAGATGAATTACCAGCAGGAATAGTCAATGCAACAGCATACGGGTGATAACGATCTTTACCCCTTTTGGCATGCCCATCACTTGACTCAACCTCCTTCTTGTGCTGAATACCGCCAGAGGGATTCTTTACTCCAGACGACAGAGCATCTCCCTGGGTTTTCCCCATTCTCAGCCAGTTTTCAATCCTCTCCACCTTCTCGGCGATCGCTTTCTGCCCCTTGGCGAGCCCTCGTACAACATTGGACAACTCCCTTATCATCTCTTTTAATTCGAGAAGGTCGGCGTTGGGGAGATTCGTCATTCCTGTGTCAATCAAACAGGTTAGAAACTGATACCTACGAAACAGAAGACAAGTTAATATGATTCATGCATGAATGCAATGTCTACCCATATGAGGAACACTCTGTCTTTCGATCCTGGTTTCATCGAGACAGATAATAATTTGGCGGCAATATTTTGACATCACATCTGGTTTCATCATACAAATCAGAGATATGTGATTTAACAAAGATACCACCCAACCATGTGTGTGCTGTGTGAGTGAAGCAAAGCAAATAAAGCTTGAAGATCGATCACTGAATGAAAATAATCATTGTATACCAAAAGTGCACAATAAGTGCAAGAGTCATACATCAGGCTGATACAAGTCACATACAATTCTCCAGAATCAGAAAGAAAATACAGACAAGTGAATTCCGTCAACAGGCCTGACAGTAATTCAACACAAATGATAACAAGAGGCTACACTGAAGAAGGCCCCACAGAAGGCTCTGCATCATCTACCATCTTGGTAAACTTCACCGTGAACCTAAGCTCAGTGTTCTCCTGCTGCAATCTCCCTATCTCTTTCTGGTGAATCTTCATCTGTCTGAAGTAATGATCCCTCTCAGCAAGATAGTGATCTCTCTCAGCAATGATCTTCACATTCTCTGTTTCCTTAATCTTCAGCTTTGCCTCCCATTCGACGATAAGGGTTCTGACTCTGTCGTCCCTCTGATCCCTCACAAGGATTTGTCTCCTCTTCTCATCTTCAATGACCTTCGAAGCTCTAACCAACCTCTCCTTGGTGATGTCGTGCTCCCTTGTGGATGACTCTAAAGCTTGGCTGACTTTGCCATAATAAGCGGTGTCTATTTCAAAGCGCTTCACCACAAGAGCATGTCTCTTATCCTGATCTTTTATTCTCCCTTTGATTTCCTGATTAGCCATCTGAATCCTAGCAACACTCATCTCCAACTCAGTCTTCTCTGCTTGCAGCTGATCTCTGGCTTTCTTCATCTCAAGGAACTCTTCCATGCTGACAGAAGAACGTGGCCCCTCAATCGTAGGACACCAAGGATCACCTCCAGGAAATGGTAGATATGTGAGCTCAATCCTCTTCCTAAGCCAATCATCGAATGGAGGAAAAGACCTGCTGTTAACCTTACCAAAAGGAACCTTGCCCTTCCTCTGAATATTACGCCATGCCCCAGACACTTGCCTCAACCGCATCAGATTACCCTCAGTCGGGAAATAGAAAGACTCCTGAATCTCGCGCTCGAGAGGAGGAACCTCCATAGCAAACCCCATCTGTCTCCTAAGAAGCGTCGGGTTATAATTAATGCAACCCTGGACTCCTATAAGAGGCACATTGGGAAAACTCCCACAACTGTAGATGAAATCTCGTCCGGCCACACCATTGTGAGTCCAAGCTATGTCCTTGGCTCGCAAACCCATCAACCTGACTGACCACTTGACAGTAGGATCAAGAGCGACAAAGGCACCTCTGGAAGGCAAATACCCCATAAACCACTTGTACAGCAGCTGAGCACAACATCTGATCAATCCCCCACGCCGCTTCTCGTTCCGATTATGGACCGAGTAGTATACATCCCCAACCAGAGTAGGAATAGGATTCCTCTGCACAAACAGCCTAATGGCATTAATATCTACGAAGCTCTTCTGATTAGGAAATAGGATGGTCCCATAAATGCTCACAGCAATCAAGGCACAGACCATCTTCCAATTACCCAAAACAACATGTTCCTTGGCTTTAGCCTCCAAGAAACTCAAATGAAAACCGGGTAACCTTCCCTTCTCCTTCAAACCCCCCTTGGTCACCTCTGGGCTCAAATAAAGAGCACGAGAGATCTCAGTAACATCAGGTTCCTCCTTAGTGACATAGAAAGGAATCTGATCTCTGATCTGAATACCCAGGATGCTAGCATAGTCCTCTATCAAAGGTCCCAACAAGTAATCCGGGAAGACGAAACATCTCAAACCAGGGTCATAAAACTGGAGAAGAGTATGGATGGCGCTCCTATCACTGTCCGTGAGCCTGAAAACCAACTTCAGAATACCACCGTATACCTCACGGAACATCCCCACATGGTCGGGTGTAATCAATGCTATCATATGTCTCAACACACTGATCTCTGGGTCAAAGAAACTGTAAACAACGTCGTCTTTCAAACCGGTCCTCATGTCTGAGCAAAGAAGTCTCTCAACCAGGATCTCAATCAAAAATGTCCCTGCATATGGATAAACATGTGTTAGATGCAGGTAAATGCAAAATGTTAATGATGCTAATGTATGAATGCAATGCATTGTGCCATCCTCCAAGTCATCTGAATAACCACTGCACTGAGTTACAGCCTCTGAACTGATCACCACCATCTGAAGGAATATGTAACCACAAATCCGACTTGGGGTTCCGAAATAAACGGAACTGAAGATACATCACCATCATCATTAGAAAGTCCTCTGAACAAATTACTACAAGATCATCCGTACCAGCCCAGGGAATCCTGAAATAAACGGATCCCCACTGATAAATACCACGGACGGAACTCCGGCGTCTCGGAAATAAATCCATAAATCCGACTTATAAATAGGACTCTGATCAACGGCTGAACCATTAGTCACCATCAAAGTCACCATCAGACCATGCATCTGTAAGAATCAACCTTCCCCTCACAGGTGAATTCTAATCAGGTCATCCTAAGGCGGATAATGGTCTCGACAATCGGGCAAAGATACTCAACGGGTTTGCCCTTTCTGGTGTGCCATTGTAGCTCTCTTAAGATCGTCTAAACCAAAGATCCGGGAAAGATCGGTCACCGAAGTCAACAGCTCTAAAGAGATAACCCAACCAAAGTGGGATACCCCACAATGGAAGAGCTCACTCAGAAGAACCTCGTCCGGCTTGTGGTATGTCACGTCACAACATCATGCTGATAAAGCAAGTGAGGAAACGTGAGACCACACTAATCCTAGGTGTATACTCGGGCCTGGGTTTTAGCCCCACTCAGAACACCCACCCCAAATCAGAGGAACCACCTGTACAGAGGACAGCAAAATGATAGTATGATGCATGCAAACAGATATGCACATATATACAACATAATAATCATAAATGCAATAAATAGAGCGACACAAGCAACCTAAACTATCCTAGAGCGCTAGGAAAGACTCGCTTAGGGAAGATGGACCAGCAAGAGGTCAACTTCTCCAAGTCCCCAGCAGAGTCGCCAGCTGTCGCATCCGTGAAAAACAACCGGCGGGAAAAAGAAAAACAAATAGAGTCGCCACCGTGCGTTATTTATCCCAAAAGAGGGAAAGGAAATGCTCGAAGTAAACCTGGAAAAGACATGGTCTCGCGACCAAAGAGAGATGGGATCGGGAGTCGGTTATGCGAAGGGAAGGTATTAGCACCCCTACGCATCCGTCGTACTCGACGGGATCCACGCTCAGAAGGAAAGAAGAAAGGTTGCTAAAACTGCTCACAAATATCACACACACACCCTGAAAACAACACAGATGGAGGAAGAGGGGAAAGGGCTCGCTAGGATATCGCATCCCATGCGTACGTATCTCATCTGGAATGAGAATCAGAGCTACCGTAGTTCGGCTCACGCACGCCGAAACAAAACACACGCAAACAGGCAAACATGGAAACCGAATGCCAATCGCTGGACTTACATCAGACTCCGAACCAAACAAACCCACACTGGAAACCAAATGCCAATTGCTGGACTTATATCGGACTCCAAGCACACAACAATAGGATACGGAATGCCAATCGCTGGGCTTACATCCATCTCCTAACACACAAGAAGGTTAACAAACAACAAGTTACTAAGGAGTCTGGCACTCGAGCCTAGTAACTGTCAAGCAAACACACACACAAAAAGAAAAAGGGTGAACGCACAGACTAACAGGGAGTCGGGAACTCGAGCCTGATAGCTGTCAAACAAAACACACGCAAAAAAGAAAAGGGTGCCCGGAGAGATCTCGTGCGACCTTCTGCCTACGTACCTCATCTGGTATGAGGATCAGGGCAACGTAGTTCCCCTCAACAGGGGAGAAACTTTCTCCTAACCAGAGACTGGGAAATGACAAACTAGAAGGGAGACTGACTCGAGCCTAATAGTTATCATGTATTCCACAATGGTCCTAGGTTGTGTTTTCTATCTAACTTGCACAGGCAGCAAGCTATCCTAAACATCACAATCAAAACGAAGCAAACATACACACAATTAGCACACACTATATACAAACAAAGTGGGCTCACACAAGGTTAGGTTGTGAAACACAAGCCAACTGGAATCGGGTGATGTTAGCTCTTAACCCTAACATTGAGAGTTAGGGTGAAGCAGATGAAATGGGAAGTGAGGGGTGTGCCTCACAGCTCTTATCCCTAGCCTGGGAGAGCTTGACTCAAATAGAAGGTGTGGGAGTTCAGAAAGCAGGAACTCTTCTATCCACATATGACTGACTCAACATAGATCTTGGGTTAATATCCACAATTCATCAACACAAGGTGTATGAGCAAAGGGATGACTCAACTGAATAGCAGGAGATGGATTGCACATCTCTTTTATCTGCCAATTGCCTTATCAAAGGTCTTTTCCTGCTTGGCATAAACATAAACAAACACAAGCATTGCCTCTTAAGGAGGGCTTCAGACAGGTGCCTGCCCAAGTAACAGGACAGGTCTTCCAGACTACATGAAGTCAGAGAAGTTATACCTAGATGGTTAAGCAACCAAGCAAAGTTCAAGAACTATAGCAACTAAGGTACCTGAAAGCAATCCAACACAATCAGTATACAATCAACAAAAGTCAAACAGACAATTAAAAGTCAACGGTCAACAGACATAGTCAACAACAGTCAAACAAGCAACAAGTGCAAGGCACAAGCTCAACTCAAATGAGCTAAAATCCACCTACAAAACAAGTCAAGATTAGTCAAGATAAACCAAATAGTCAACTCAAGCAATGTGAATCAATTCCCTCATGGCCATATGCTTCTTAACCTGCAAACCAAGCTCAAACATGAGAAGCAAACCACTAGGACAAGGCCTAGGTTTAAAGAGGGAGAAATAATTCAAAACAGAACATGAAAATTGACAAGAACCAAGCTCAATCAATTAAGAACATCATCCAAGTGGTCTCATATCAATAGCATCAACCAATTTCATTTCACAAGTCAAATATGGTAAAGCATGCAAGTTGAAAGCTCATTGAAGCAACCAGAATGAACCAATCCACATTAATTCCAAAATGATTCAATAAATCTCAAGAGAAAACATGGCTAAACAGAACACATTACATGATCATCACACCAAAATTCAAAGCATTTGGACAAGTTTAGGCAAGTCAAATAAATTCATCAAGTCAGGGTATGCACAAACAAGCTCAATTGAGGCACAATTTCATACATCAACTTAACACAAGCCTAAAACAGAGATGACAAATGATAAATGTCTCAAACCAAAGCCACAATAAACTTCAAAGTGTCTATAATCAATGTACAAAATTTCAAGTTCATATGATAAACATCAAGCATTTCACAAATCATCTAAGTTCATGACTATCCAAAAGTCCACAAATGACTAATCAGCAAATAAAATCTCAAACAAATCAGAAATGCATCCAAAAATTCCACAAAAATTCATGATCAAACCTAACATCCAGAAGAAGTGTCATGCAAAAAATCAGATTATTTGGCATTGAATTGGCATGGAAAAGAAAATCCACAAGTCAAGAAAGCAAAGGTGTGACACACATTGTCACACCTACATTAAACAGATCATATCTCAACAACCAGAAATGAGAAAAATGCAAACTCTATACCAAAATGTCCATTAGGATGTCTAGTTTAAGCATGAAAAATTTCAAAGTCATTGGATCAAAACTCATCATTTCATGAAGGATATGGAAAGCAGGGTACAAGATAGCACATACATACACAATCCCTAAGCCAAAACAAAATTCATGCGTGCACAATTTCTGGAAAAAATCTCATAAAATACTAGACATGATGAGGAACAAAGTGCAAAATATCCCAGGCCAATTGGATCATTATTCATGCACTTATGAATTTTTGAAATGGATGAAAAATTAAAAAACATGTGAAAGTATGTACATGAATGGCATGGGTGAAATGAGCAAAAATGCAAACGCCAAATTTGAAACAGCCAGAGCCAGGAATCGAAGTGGCTGCGCTTTTGAATTGAAGCGCCCTTAAGTGAAACGCACCGTTTCACTTAAGGCTATGTGGCAAGGGCGAGCAACCTGGACCAACCAATTAGCCACGCAGGAGACACGCTGTACCACTGCATGGCCACAAACACGAAATCACATGCACAACGCGCTAGGACGGATCAAAAGCATTTCTGGACATGAAACCCTAAGTGTTCTTCATGTTCATGCGCGTTCATCAGCTCAAAAACATTTTCGTCCAGAAATTCACAAAAACCACACCATTGGATAGATCTTTCAACAAGCAATACGAATCTAAGTTCAATTTAACCTAACTCTACATGCATCAAGAGATTCGAGCCAAAGAACATTCATCCATCAAACTTAAAATCCTTATAACTAATTCATTTCAGCATGGGTTTCAATGATCTAAAGTGCAGATTAACCACCTATGAAAGATCTACAACCTACATCCATGAATTTCATAAATCATGAAAGTCGAATTCTAACCTTGTTGGAAGTGCAGAAGTGAAATCGAGGCTTTCAGGCTTGGCAAGGCACAAACAGAAGCTCCTCAGCTCTTGGATGAATGAATGGAAGAAAGTTTGAGTGTTAAACTGGCACGATCTAGCTTAAATCTCCACTTGCCATTCTTGAGCAAAACTTCAACAGTCCTCAAATCTGCTTGCAAATTAATGGATCTTGCTTCCAAAATCTCCAAATATGCTTATGGATGATGATGCAATCAAGAACAATGCAAGGCTTGTGAAGAATTTTGAAGAAAAAGTGAGAGAGAAAATTGTGAATATTTTTGCAAATGGATCTAGATCTGAGAATTTGATGTGTTAATCACAAAAACAGTTATGCTTATGCTATATATATGGTCTGTTAATGATGTTGCTAATCACAATTAAGCAAATGCAAGTGAATTAAGTAAAAACCAAGTGTTATGCCAAATTTCAAATGCACCCTACATGCATGAAATAGATGCTACAGTACACGAATTATGCTTCAATTCACTTCAAAATGACATGTAGAATCCAAATGCAATGCTTGGAAGTGAAAACAATGCATACTTTTTGAATTTGGATTTTCCCTCCAAAATTCAAATGAAAATGCCAATATTTTTGTGATCAAAATGCATGGAATATGATGCATGTTTTGGATAGCTCATGTCAAGATAGAAATGTTGCAAAAAGAACCACTTCATTTGGCCTTATGGTTCAAAAGTTATGCACTTGTGAAGTTCAAATTATCTTGACCAAGATTGATCCATATCTTTTCAACCATACATGAGAAATTCATGTTCTTTGACTTTTTGGAAATGGGAGAACAAGATCTACAACTTTCTTGTTCAACAAAATTTCATTTGAAACATTTTTGATGATGTAATCTTGAGGAGAAAACCTTTCCATTTTTGGCAATTTTGAATTATAAGTCACTTTCTATTTTTGGAAAGTTTTGTCCTGACTTTATTTTCTTCAATGTTGATGTTTGAAATGTCAAATGAGACTTGTTTGAACATGAATGAAGTATTTCTAATCACTTCCCACCTCCAAATCCATCAGTTGACTTTTGGTTGACTTCTGTTGACTTGGTCATGCACAGATGAATTTGAGCCTCAATCTCCTGATGAAATGGCTCCATAATGAAACCCTAGCTTTCACAAGCTCAACAAAATCATAGAATGATCCCCATCTCATAAAAGACCTCATCTCCTTGACAAACCCTGATTGGCACAATTCAACTGATTAGGGTTGACCAGAGGTCAAAACCCTAATCCCAAGGAACTGATCAGGCACAATGAATCTCTTGGTGATGATAAGACCATGATGATGATGATGTACCATTTCAACCAAGATAATGATCAATCTCCTTGAGGAACCAAGAAACCCTAATTGAAGCACAAACCCTCAGATGGCTAGTGATCAATTCATGAAGCCCTTAGGCTTGAATCTTTTAACCTCTCCATCTTCTGATAAAGACCTAGGAGGATGACTTGCTTATTGTTTCCACATGATGTGTAATATGCAATGACTAATGTCCTAAAAAATGAAAGGCAATATGCTAAGCTAGTCCCAAGAGAGGAGGGCAAATTTTGAGGTGTTACACTTTGTTTAGCTTCCTATAGTCAATGCACATTCTCCATCCCGATTCGATTCGTTTGGTTATAGTTTCTCCTTTTTCATTTTCGATCACGGTTATACCTCCTTTCTTTGGTACTACGTGTACAAGACTAACCCATTTGCTATCGGATATAGTATATATGATACCTGCCTCTAATAACTTCGTTACTTCCTTCTTCACTACCTCACTCAGGATCGGGTTTAGTCTCCTCTGATGTTCCCTGGAAGTCTTACAGTCTTCTTCTAGCATGATGCGGTGCATACAAATGGAAGGACTTATCCCTTTAAGATCGGTGATGTTGTATCCTAGTGCGGTTGGATATTTTCTTAAGATATGTAGGAGTTTTTCGGTTTCAAGTTTTCCTAGGTTTGCATTGACTATCACTAGTCGTTCAAGTTCTAAGTCTAGGAATTCATATCTCAGATTTTTGGGAAGTGTTTTCAGGTCGAGGGTTGGTTTCTTAAGGCATTGCGTAGGATCCGATGTTATTGCTAAACATTGGTTCAGTCTGTCTTCTACACGATAGTCGGACAAATCGTCATTTTCTAATTTTGTTTCTTTTATGCATTCATCGATGATATCCATGAAGTAACATGTGTCTTCTATTGCAGGTGCTTTCAAAAATTTGGAAAGAATGAACTCAATTTTCTCTTCTCCTACTTCAAAAGTGAGTCGTCCTCGTTTTACGTCTATGATAGCACCGGCGGTTGCTAAGAAGGGTCTTCCCAATATAATGGGGGTAACTTCATCTTCTCTTATGTCCATAATTATAAAATCGGTGGGGATGTAGAATTGAACTATGTGCACGGGAACGTTTTCAAGAATTCCTACGGGATATCTAATGGAACGATCTGCTAATTGCACAAACATTTTAGTTGGTCTTAATTCTCCCATTTCAAGTTTCTTGCATATGGACAAAGGCATAACACTGATACCGGCTCCTAAATCGCATAAAGCTTTATCTATGACAAATTTTCCTATATGACAGGGTATAGAAAAGCTACCAGGATCTTTAAGTTTAGGAGGCATATTCTGGATTATTGCGCTACACTCAGCAGTGAGTGTAACGGTTTCGCTATCTGTTTCCTTTTATTAGATAAAATTTCTTTTAAGAACTTAGCATATGAGGGCATCTGTGTAATAGCTTCTGTAAAAGGAATTGTGACGTTTAATTGTTTCAGTAGGTCAACAAATTTTTTCAATTGGCCCGCGTCTTTGGTTTTAATTAGCCTTTGAGGATAAGGGATAGGTGGTTTGTAAGGCGGTGGAGGTACATAAGGTTCTTTGTTTTCTACGGTTTCCTTATTACACTATTCCTTTTCCTTAGGTTTACCTTCTTCCTCAGTTGACTTTTTAGAGTTTTGGTTCTCAATCCTTGGGTCAGACGGTCCTTCTACCTCTGTTCCACTTCATAATATAATTGCATGAGCGTGGCCTTTCGGATTAGGTTGGGGCTGTCCAGCAAATGTACCAGTTGGGGCAGCAGTAGGCGCTTTTTGTTGAGCTACTTGCGAGATTTGTGTTTCCAGCATTTTGTTATGGGTAGCCAGGGCATCTACTTTACTTGCTAGTTGTTTAATCTGTTCGTTAGTGTGTACATTCTGGTTTAAGAACTCTTTATTAGTTTGTTGTTGAGAAGCTATGAAATTCTCCATCATGATTTCCAAATTGGATTTCCTAGGAACGTTATTGTTAGGTGTAGATGGGGTCGGCTTTTGATATCCAGGAAGTATAATTGGAGCTTGACTGGGAGCTTGACCTGGTGCGTATAAAGCGTTGTTACTTTTATATGAAAAATTGGGATGGTTCTTCCAGTTTGAGTTATAGGTATGCGAGTAAGGATTTCCTTGAGCATAGTTCACCTGCTCTGTTTGAATTCTTGTTAGGAGTTGACAATCTGTAGGCGTGTGACCTTGAATTCCACAGACTTCACAATTTTGAGTTACGGCCACCACGGTGGCTGGAGGTGATACATTTAAACTTTCAATTTTCTGGGCAAGAGCATCCACTTTTGCATTAACATGATCAAGGCTACTTATCTCGTACATGCCACCTTTCGTTTGAGGTTTTTCTACCATTATTCGATCGCTTCCCCACTGATAATGATTTTGGGCCACGCTCTCGATAAGTTGATAAGCGTCGGCATAAGGTTTATCCATAAGCGCACCACCGGCGGCGGCGTCTATTGTTAACCTTGTGTTGTATAAGAGACCATTATAGAAGGTGTGAATTACTAACCAGTCTTCTAAACCATGGTGTGGACAAAGTCTCATCATGTCCTTGTATCTTTCCCATGCTTCGAAAAGAGACTCGTTATCTTTCTGCTTAAATCCATTTATCTGGGCTCTTAACATAGCTGTTTTGCTTGGAGGAAAATATCGGGCAAGAAAGACTTTCTTCAATTCATTCCATGTGGTGACTGAGTTGGAAGGAAGAGACTGAAGCCATCTTCTAGCTTTATCTCTTAACGAGAAAGGAAAGAGACGAAGTCGAATTGCCTCTGAAGTGACACCATTAGCTTTAAGAGTGTCAGCGTATTGGACAAATACGGATAAATGAAGGTTTGGATCCTCGGTAGGATTTCCAGAGAATTGATTCTGTTGCACTGCCTGCAACAGCGAAGGTTTAAGTTCGAAGTTGTTCGCTTCGATTGCGGGTGGAGCAATACTCGAATGCGGCTCATCTTGCGACGGAGCAGCGTAATCTCGAAGAGCACGAGCTGGTTCGGCCATCGCTGGTATCGTCGTAGGAAGAAGATTTTTGAGATCAGGAATTTCGATTGGAGGAAGATTGTTTGTAGCACGATACTCCCGAATTCGTCGTAATAATCGGAGATATCGTTCAACGTCGTTGATTCGTAAGTAGTACGGTTCTCCTTGTGAGCGAGTGTGTGGCATACAAATCAACGAAAAAGAAGGGAAAAAAATAAAAATTGCCTTAGTCTCTACAGCGTAACAGAAGAGTTACGATATCGACTAAATAAAAGTCTCCGGCAACGGCGCCAAAAACTTGATCGCGACTTTATGAGTCTATCGGGGTATTAACTGCAAGTGCACAGTCTAATCGCGTAGTTTTAAAAGATATCGATCCTACAGGGACTTAATGAATCGATATACCGTTTTTCTAGGGTTACTGCGTAAAGCTAAGGCGGATGATACTTTAGTGATTAGGGGGAAAAGTAAAACTAAATTTAGATCTAGATTAAATATCAAATAACACGGATATCGGTATGTAGTTTGTCGTAATTAGGGAATCAAATCTTCGTTGGTCTTTTTCTTAATTTTAAAACAAGTCTTTTCAGTAGACACTATCAATTAAAAGTCTTTTCCTCAAACTCTCGCTCTGTTGAATCAGACTATGACTTTATATTAACGTATGCTCTCACTATTTCGTTAAATCTAAAATCACTTTTTGAAAACAATAGAATCTATAGAAACTCTTTTTGAGAAAATACTAACCGTTTAGACACCCTCGTCTCAAACCCTCGCTCTGTTGACTTAGATTATATGATTAAACTTAAATGCTTAACTCTCGTCCTCACATTTAACTTTTAAAAATAATTTTTGAAAATGATTAGAATTCAATTAACCTTAAAAATTGCTTTCGCCCTGATTTAAAGTTAATGTTCAATTTACACTGTCCAGTTAAAAGCTCAAACCGTCGTTCTATTGATTTTAACTTCTTTATGTCTTTTACTCTCCTACAAAAACCTTGGTATTAACTTTGTAAATTGAGACCAGAAAAAAGAGTGACTATATTTTGAAATAAATTTAAACCAACTCAGTTTTGATTCCTTTATTCCGCTTACTTTACATACCGATATCTAAATTAATTAGCCGGACATGCTAAACATGCTTAAACAATAATCATGCATAAATACGGCCATATCAAACAAACAATATATATAAACAGCAGCACAAAGCATATGTAAATTAAAACAATAAATCAATTAATTAATGAACCTGTAAAAATACTAGAATTCTTGGTTTTAGCTTCGATGCTCGAACACTCCACCACAAGTCGGTTGGATTTGTTCTTCACAATTCTCGATCAGACAGGGAAGTAAAAACAAGGAAATAAAATACTATGATCTGACGTAAGGTTAGATCCAGTAAAAATCACATAATAGTTTCCGGTGTAGAAACTATCGTGAGAAAATAAATTGAATGCTTTGGAAATTAACTAGAAAAGAAAAGAAAAGAAAATGCTTGGAAATTAGAATGCTAGAAAATTATAAAGCTGGAAAAATATTGCACGAAGAAGAGATGCCTCAATTGGATCTTTTGAGGTCTATTTATATTCATCCATAAAATAACCGTTTTCTCAAAAGTATCTTCAGTAGGGTTCCAAAGTGTCAACGAGTCAAGAGGAAAAATAGGGGAGAACGTCCTTCTGTTACGCACGTCAATGCCAAAATATAGGAGTGGGGTGTGTGACGTCCGTCACACCATGTGTTACGGTCATAACACTAGGTAAAGGGGCGTGACGCTCGGCACGTGAGTGTGGCGGTCGTCACAGCCATTTTCCTTGTTCTAAACGTGGGCTGGGCTTTGGTGAGATGCTTTTCCTAGAAAATCCTCTTTTTGCACCCCTCTTCTTTCTTTTTCACACGTGCTTTAAATAATGATACCTGAAATAAATAAAAAGAAAATACCAAGTAATATCGAATAATATAAAATAAATTGAATCAAATAACGATATAATTTAATTAAATCAAGTCTAAAAATGTGATATAGTTTCATGTTATCAATTTACATTGGTGTTTTTTAATTGAGTATTTCCATTGCGATGATACCCTAAGTGAAGGTGAGTATGCAATGACAGATGTTGCATGTTTATTTAATTAAGTGTTACATGATTAGCATACTTGTTTCCCAATGTGTAACATCCTATGTGTGAATGTTGTGAAAAATATATGATTTAATTATAATTATGCATTGCGGAAATAGGATGTTACAAGAAGCGTTAGGTACTAAGTTGAAGCTGAGTTCAGATTATCACCCGCAGATACTAAGTCAAATCTGTTTCCTTAAGGTAATTTTCAAGAGCGGAAATTCTTTAAGTGGGGGAGAGTTGTAATAACTCAATTTTAAATTATTATTTAATTAATTTATTTGTATTTTAATTTAATCAGAATGTTCGATAATTGAATTAATTTGGGAGATGGGGGTGCGTGACCTCGAGATAAGGGTGTAAGAGTAATTAAAAATTGGTAGAAGTGGGCTAAAATTATTAGGAACTGTTTTAGTAATTAAAAAATAAATATTTTATTTAATTTAATGAGTTAAATGAAAAATCGAGAGTTTGGGGCTGAATTACGAATTATGAAAATTAGAGGGAAGGAAGGAGTGAGAATGTTAGTAAGTGAGAGGTGGGCTTATAATATTAATGAGGTTACGCTAATTATATAAACTAAGAGATAACCTAGTTTTAGGGAGTTTTCTATCATACATAAAATCAAAATTTGGGAATATAGAGGAGGCTAAAGAAGGTGAAAGAGTGAAGCTAGGAACTTGGAGGAATTTAGAGAATCAAAGTCAGAATTTTCGCATTGCTGTTAGGATAATCAGGTAAGGGAGGAGAACTATCTCAATAAAATGTATATGCATGAGGGGTAGAATTGAGGAGTCCTTAACCTCCAATAGGGATTTGTGATTTTATCAAATTTATGTTATTAATGTGAAAATTATGTGCTGTTTCGCGGTAGAATTTATGTGTTCTTGTGGATAATTGTTGGTATGAATTGTTGTTCTTATGCTATTGTGAATTGATGAATAAAACATGTCAAATTCATGATTAGGTGAGAGAATTGCATGATAGTTGATAGATTATTGATGAAGTATTGTTGGTTTAGGGGTTAAAATCATGTTATAATTTTTATATGATGAATTCTAAGTGTTATGGTTTTTACAGGATTGAAATCGGAGCTCCTGAAGTGCTTCAATGGGGGAAATTTGCAACACAACATTTTTGGATTATGGGTATCGCTACGGGCCATACCAGCTCCCTGAATGTTTTACCAGGTGAGAATGTTTTAGAGTAATTTGAGTTTCAGAACCCGGATTAGGGCGTTGTTTGAAGCGTTGGAAAGCTAACACACGGAGCTATATTATGGTGGTATTTTGTGAGATAAATTACCATGTTTGAATGATGTACATATGTTATGAATATGTGTGATGAAATTACAAATATAACGATGATGTTGTATTAATTTATATAAATTGTGATGATGATATGTTGTTGTATGAGCATGAATTATGTTGTTGAATTGTGAGTATGTTGTTGTAGGATGACAGTTCGGGAGCGGAACTATTATTGTTGGGTCAATGCAAGTTTTGTTTATTATTGGGAGGGAAATTTAAATAATATGGTGTTGTTGCATTGACATGTTGTGACATGAATTCATTATGTCATTGTTGTTGATGAAAGATGTAGGTTACAATTCAAACAGGGTGAATTGCTGACTTGTCCCAAATCTGAGAAGCGCAGATTCAGGGTTCGAGCAGGTTGAACCTGGTTTCTGAGTGAACAAATTGATGATGATATGACACCACATGCATATGAGTATAGTTGAAGTTGTGAGTTTCATTGCATAATTTTAAATGATGAGTATGTGATTATTTGTGTATGTTGATTGATTGGGTGTGAGAATGATGTTGTGTGATTAATGTGGATTGTGTAGATGTTTGAATTCTACCTTGTAGCTTATACCGTTAATTTCTTGATGTGAATTCTCACCCCTTTTACTTTGATGTTGTCCACCATGGACATCTTACTCAGGAGTAAAGTTGTTGTTGTGAGTGAGAAATAGCTCTTGGAGTTATTTTCTTTAGTTATCTCTTTTATTTAGTCGCCATGCTCTAATTCTGTAGCACTGGGGGTGAACATGTTTTCTTTATTATGTTTGGTGTTTACTTACTTGTTTCGTTGAAGCTTAATAACTATTATGTTGAGTTGTTATAAAGTTGTTGAGAATTGATTATTGAAATTTACTTTGAAGTATTTTATGGAAGTTAAGTCTTTATAAGATCGAAGTTGATAATGACATGTTTTATTACCGTGATTGATGTGATTCCGCTATGATGATACCCTAAGTGAAGGTGAGCATGCGATGATAGATGTTGTATGTTGTTTTTATTTTCTACTGTGTGTTTTCAAAATGTGTAGGTTTTGTTAAAGTTTTGTCTTGGATAACACCTTAAATTATCGAGTAATCCGTTATATATAAGTTTCGGGGTTTAGGATGTTACATAGTGGTACTAGAGCAGGTTGGTCCGTTTATGAAGCCCTTAATGATGTTGATAAGGATATGAAGGCGATTATGGTTTCACTTTCCAATGACCTGATACATTGCAAGGAAGTAATGAAGGTTGGTTCTGTGGGGGAATGGAAATAGGTGTTTGGTAAGTTGCTTATTTATTTTTCTTTGCGAACACGTGGGTGTGTTTAGTTTCCATTTTCCATTTCTTCCTAATTTTATGATACGTACAAGAAGAACTCAATCTAGTTAGAGTCTGAGGTTATCCTGATTGTCCTGACTTTTATGAGGATTAACCTAAGAAGAAGCGTGCCAGGATCAATGATTTTACCCCCGATAAAGCTCAAGTAAAGAGGGAAAACTGAGCTAAGTTTGATTTTGTGAATGATACTGTCGGAGGGTCAGAAGTCGTTTTTTGTCGTTTTCCTTCCTTGTTGATTGGTTTGCTCTTCAATAATTTGGGTAGTTAAACAACCTTGTTCCTATCAGGGATTATGCTTTCGTTAGTCGACTCTTTCCTTGTGGTCGACTTGATTTAGCGAGGGAGATATATACTTGTATGATGAGGATGATGTCAATCCTTAACTAGTTAGTTGTTGACCCTAGAGAGTTTTAGCTCCTTATGTTTTGTCCTATGAGGTATGTTCAATAAAGGCTCGTTGTGACCTTGTTAAGACGAAGAAGGCGGGTCTTAAGAAGGATTATATGGAACTGCGAAGTCACATAAAGCATGACTCGTAGTGTCTAGAGAAATATGTCTCTATGGATCCCCAACTTATTTAGCTGAGCAGGTGGAGAGTCTTGTGAACTAACCTAGGAAGATGTAAGATGATGTATTTATGGGGTGTAATCAAAGACGAAATTGTGTCTCTTGTTATTCGAGGCGCTGTGGAAGAGTTGGCCATATGGGAGGATAATATGTTGTAAAGAGAGAAAGATCTTCGAGGTTAACTGGTTATGCTATAAGTCTAATATCAGGAATATCCTGATATCGATTCCTTGAAAAAGGGTGTTTGTTGGAGCGTCTTATATCAATTGGAATCTTTAGCTACGGATCTTCTTACTTTTTGCGCTTCCTTCCACCTTCTTTGATTACTTTATGATGCATTGTTTCGCCGAATACTTGCATGCATAATGTTATATGTGGTTTATTTTATATACCATAATGTATTTATCATTTTGATCGTTCACGTTTTGCCTTCATCTGGGGAGATGCGGTCACTCTTACATATTTGTACAACACTCTGCGTCATAGAGGATTGTTCCCAGTCAAAGGAAGAATATCAACGTCCTTGCCCATGAGGTGTAACTCGGATTGGGGTGGACGTCACCAAGCTTCACCATGCTCGTTCTTGGATTGTCTAGATCCGAAAGAGAGAGTGCTCCAGCTATGCCTAAAACTGTGTATTTCTTTGACAAAAGGGGTATTTGAGTGTTTGATGACAGTCCGTCATTGCATGAATTTAGTTGAAGAATCAAATCAAAGCAAGTGAAAACTGAGAAAAATTAAAGAAGAAAGACCAAATAATGAGGATAAAATAGCTAAGTGTGAAGCTTGTCTAAGATGAAGGATGCATGAAGACAAAGACGTGGCATAATTTGTTTATTCGATTGTTGCAGACGGTTAACATATGACTAGTATATAAGTAGCAATTACTTATAGTTTTGGGGGTCCGCTGATCACTTCATTTTCATGCACATTCTTTCACTATTATGTTACGACAATTCTAGAGTATCTTTTGTTATTTATACTATTTTAGTGTGTTTCCTTAGCTTAGTTTATTTTATCTTTATTTTAATTTCGTATTGTATTTTCTAAATAAACAACTATTTAACCCTCTCTATGTGTATGTCATAACTTGGGCTACGAGAATTGGATTGATGTGTTCTAGTATGCGTTGAAAAGATGAGAGGATAAGATAAAAGTTTTACGTTGAAGTCAGAAGTAGATTGAGAGTGAAAAAAACTCGAATAAATCGTTTTACTTTCAGACTTAAATAAAATAATTAGTTTTGGGCCGGTTTTTATGTTTTTCGACTCAGTTAGGATTAGAACCCGAATTCCTTGTTTCCTTTAACCTAAGTCAGTCGCGGATATTGCTCATTCATCCTATTCACTATTCACAAAAATTATCTTTGTTTTGTACGATTCATGGAGAACTAATTCTTACGTTTAATCTGCTGAATCACGTTTCCATAAGGCTTTGAGATTTTTACTTTTATTAATTCAATTTCATTTCTCTTTCAATTATGTTCTCTGAAATTCAATTGCTTAATTTGTCATTTCGTGGAATTGTTTTGATTAATTCGGTATGATTACATCCTAAACTATAATCACTTTTGATATAGCTTTGTCGTTAAATTACGTATGTTAAAATCATGTTTGCTTAACTCGTGATTGTTTTAATCTGTTTGCTTTACATGAATAATAGGTGTATCAATCAGTATTGTATCCTTTGAATTTGTTAATTAATATAGTGATCAAATAGAGATCGAAGCCACTTAGAGAATTGGTGATGTAGAAATCTGTGATAAGCCGGAAATTGAAGTAGTAGACTAACTAGTTCATAAAATTCTGTTAATCGTTTATCTTCATCTTAATCTAAACTTAACCCCCCCATATTGTTTCTTTTCATTGGTAAAAATAAATCCAAGAGTCCCTGTGATATGACTCTTGAGTGTCGCAACAACGAATTATCCACAATTCTACAAAAATTCTGTAAACTCAAAGTATTAGTGTTTGGTGAGAAAAGAGTTGCAAGAATGTATGTATCTGCGTTCCATTTTATGAATTAAAGTCTTTATTTTCAAGTCATTTATTACTTTCTAAATTTGTTTTTACGTTTCTTATCAATTTTGACTTTGATGTTAAACTCGTTTCAAACTTATGGTTTTCTCACAATATGTCCTATGTTCTTTTCGAATTTAATCCCTTAAGTGAAATCAAACTTGTTTTTGTTTACTAAATTTCACGGTAAACACCAAGACGACATTTAGATGCCCTGGGGCACTGGGAACATACGAGTGGGTAGTTATGCCCTTCAATTTGAAAAATGTTGGTGCAACGTACCAGAGAGCAATGAATTTAATATTAAATGATTTCATTGAGACCTTTATGCAGGTCTATATTGATGACATTGTCTTTAAGTCTTCATCCAAAAAGGATCATATAAACCACCTTCGACAATCATTCAAAAGGATGAGAAAATATGGATTGAAAATGAATCCATTGAAATACGTTTTTTGTGTTGATGCAGGTGACTTCTTATGCTTTATCATCCATAAAAAAAGGAATAAAGATAAATTAGAACAATACCAAAGCTATACTAGAGACGAGGCCTCCCTCGACCAAGAAACAACTTCAGTCACTACTAGGAAATATCAATTTCCTTAGGAGGTTCATTTCAAACCTAAGTGAAAAAAGGCTTTCTCACCACCATTATGTTTAAAGCACAAAGAAGGATTCGGGGTGGGAGTCTGAACATCAAGCGGCTTTCCTTTAATTTTGTTACCTCCTGTGAAATGCAAATCAATGGAGTTGTATATCTTTACATCTCAGTCGACTATTGGCAGCATGCTAGCCCAAAAAGATGATAATGGCATCAAAAGAGCCATATATTATCTCACTTGTGTCTTGAATGATGCCGAGACTAGGTATAACGCAATAGAAAAATTATGTATATGTCTATATTTCCCATGTACAAAATGAAAGCATTATATAAAGCCAATTGATGTTTACATTTGTTCACATTTTGACATCATTAAACACATGCTTTCAAAACCCATCTTGCATGGTCAAATTGGGAAGTGAGCCTTAGCCCTAACTGAGTATTCCTTAAAATATGCAGCCTTAAAGGCCATAATGAACAAATTATTGCATATTTTATAGTTGATCACACGATACACAAAACGAATCAAAATTACTTAGACTTGGAACCTTGGAAGGTTTAATTTTATGGTTCAAGTCATAAGAACAGAATAGGGATTAAGATCTTGATTATCTCAGCGAAAGGGATTTCGACAAAATTCAAGTTGAAAATCGAAGATCGTTACTCTAACAATGAGGCAGAATATGAGGCTTTGATAGTTGGCCTCAAGATCCTACTTGACTTGTGGGCAAAATGAGTCTAATTAAACGTGATTCAGAAATAGTTGTAAAACAATTACCAAGGAATACAAGTGCATAAAAGAAAATTTGTTGTTATATTTTGTTATGGAAAATTCACTATTACAAAGATTCGACTCAGTCGATATCAGACATGTGTTTAGAATATAGAATCAAGAGGAAAATGACCTGACACAAATTGCCTCGAGCTATAAAGTCTCCAAGGAAAAGTAGAATGGTTAACTGAAGTTTGAGATAAAATGATTACGATCATCCTTCCCCTTCAGAATTGTCAACGACAAAAATTATGAGGGCATAAGAGTTTGGAGAAATGACTAACTCTGAAATTTTTGAAATCGATAATATGTTCAACAATGTCTGGAGAAAACCAATTGTGGGGTACTTGGAAAACCCAACAGGAATAACATATTGAAAGACCAAATATAGAGCTTTAAGTTACTCATCATTAGGAACAAATTGCTCAATCGCTTTAAGTTACTTAAATGTCTCAGTGAAATGGAGGCTTATTTGGAAATTACTGACATATATAGTGGAACATGTGGTGCTCATAAAGCAGGTCACAAAACGAAACAGTTGTTATTTCGACAAGGACTATATTTGTTGACCGTGTTAAAATATTGTATTGAATTCGCCAAAAGTTGCCAAGGGTGTCAAAAACACGCATGGATTAAACATGTGCCATCAAGTGAATTACACTCAATAATCAAGTCTTAGCCATTTAGGGGTTAGGCTTTAGACTTAATTGGTGAGATACAACCCCCATCATTTAAGCATTAGAGATGCATTCTAGTCATAATAGATTACTTCACGAAATGGATAAAAGTCATACCTTTGGTTAATGTCGACTAAGAAGCAATTATAAACTTTATCCAAAACCATATTATTTATAGGTTTGGAATCCCTCAAACAATAACCACCAACCAAGGTTCAATTTTCATTGGTCAAAAATTGGTGCAGTTTGCCTTAGAATTAGGGACCAAGTTATTAATATCCACAACATACTACACCCATTTTAATGGCCAGGTCGAAGCGACCAACAAGATCATAATTTGACTGATCAAGAACCATGTAGGCAAGAAGTTAAAGAATTGGCATAAGACCGTAGACTAAGTCCCGTGGGCTTGTTGAAATTCTCCTAAGGAATTAAGCAACTCAACTCCATTTCGACTGACGTTTGGATATGACACAGTATTGCGTGTCGAGATTTATCTACAATCACCTAGGATTAAAAGGCAAGTAGAAGTACCAATTGATCATTATTTGAGCTTGATGTTAGGCGAATTAGTTAATTTAGGCAAAGAAATGCTAACATCGTTAGATGTACTTATAAGGAAGAAAGAACGAGTCGCTAAAGCATATAATAAAAAGGTAACAACCAATGCTTAACAATCTCTCAACAATCTGAGAGAGCAACCTATTTATAGACTACAGGCTAACTTAGACACTAAACTAACTTAAGCACTAAGCTAACTTAAACACTAAGCTAACTTAAACAACTGCATGCTAGAACATGTTTCGACTCCAGCACGCACATCTTCGACTTTTGCATGCTTGAATAGACTCCGACTACAACATACACAACTCTTGTCTAAACATGAAACTATCTCTATCAAAACTAGAGTTCGACTCAAAATACACATTTTGATACAATCTTCTAATTAAAACCACACTTTTTAATTGTACTTTGTGTTGAATTATTAGCTTGTTTATACTTTTCACCTTTGTCGCAACCCATAGTTAATTTTGATTTTTTTCACTCTCTTTCTTGTCTCTAGTCTAATATAATAATGATAACAATCCCTTTATTTTTAAGCCAACATACATAGCCAAATGTCTTACATGTTCTTACGTATCAAACACTTGGTTTGTTGTAGGGGTGGCAAAATGGATGGATTGGATGAATATTGATTGAATTGTTAATGGATGAATCAAAACAATTCATTAGCCCATTAATAATCCACTCAAAGTTTCTTAAAAATATCAAATTCAATTCATCCATTAAAGATAAAATCCATTAAATCCATCGGTTACCATATTTTTAATGGATGGATATCCATCCATCCAAAAAATTGTTTTTTACTTTTGAAAAAAAAAAAGCTTTTTTTATTTTTGAAATAATCGATTTTGTTTATATTTTCCAAAAAATTGGTTTTTAATTTTCGAAAAAATCTATTTTTTTTCAAAAAAATCAAAAAAAAATATTTTTGGAAAAAATCACATTTTTTTAAGGAAAAAAATGATTTTATGTATTTTCAATTTGTTTTCTAAATAATTTTTTTTTTCGAAAAAGAAAACGATTTTGTAATTTCTGAAAAAAAAAATCTTTATATTTTTAGATTTTTTTTTTGTAAAAAATTGACTTTTTGCATTTTCCAAATATTTTTTTAAAATTTTCGAGAAAAATCGATTTTACTGTTTTTTTCAGAAAAAAATTCGATTTCTTGTATGTTCCAAAAGCACAATTTTTTAATTTTAAAAAAAAATCTATTGGATCATTAAAATATGTTGGATGGATTGGATCAATTAATGCATATAAATGGATGGATTGGATCAATTCATGCATATAAATGAATGAATTTAGTTCAATCCACTAACTTAGTTTTTATGTAGTAGATGAATTGGATGAATTTTTTAGTGGACGGATTGAATGAATTTTGTCTTAATGGATCAAATTGCCACCCATAGTTTGTTGTGAATGAATCAACAATGTTTTCAAATAATTGTTTTTATTGCGTATCCGAGATATAACCATGTATATTTAACAATACCGATACAAAATATAAACATTATTAGAGACAACAAATTGAACTAGAAAACATGAAACAAGATTTTCTTTATAATCTTCGAATAAGTTATCTCATGTTTTTTAAAAACTCTCTACATAACTGAAAAACTCGCTTCCTGTTTTTCGATTAATAAATTTAACTTCTAAAACTTTTAACTCAAATTTGAATAAGTTTAAACAATTTTATAAAATATTTATGCACTAGAAATCAACTATGGGAGTGAATCGATGGTATATCAAAAAAATGTTGAAAGTGAAGTGAAAAATAAAATGATAAAGTCAAATGATATAAAGGGATAATGTTTTTTTTAATGATTTATAGAAGTAAATGAATAAGTGTAAGAGTATTGGATAAACTTCCCTAGGATTTATTTGGTACTTAAATACTTATTTTTAGTCAAGGCTCATTCATAAGTAAATTTGGGTCATTTGGCTAACAAATCGGGTCATATACAAAGTTGTTAAGTCTAATCAGCATGATGATCCATAGTCCACTTACTGTCCCTAAGCAGAATTTATCGTGTCACCCCGCTGTTTAACATGACACTCTCAGACATTCTATGCATTTATCATTAGGGGTGATAATTTGATCCATTAAGACAAAATTTATCCAATCTATCCACTAAAAAACTCATCAAATTCATCCACTATATAAAAACTAAGTTAATGGATTAAACTAAATCCATCCATTTATATGCATGGGTTGATCCAATTCATCCAACATATTTTAATGATCCAATATATTATTATTTTCTGAAAATTAAAAAATTGTGTTTTTGGAAAATACAAAAAGATCGAATCTTTTTTCTAAAAAAAAATTGTTTTTTTTCAAAAAAATAGTAAAACCGAATTTTCTTGAAAATTAAAAAAAATGGAAAATACAAAAAGTCAATTTTTTTACAAAAATACAAAAAAAATTATTTTTGAAAAAAAATGATTTTTTTCAAAAAACAATTCTTAAAATATAAAAATTGATTTTTTCCCAAAAAATACAATTTCTTTTTTTCGAAAACAAATTGAAAATACATAAAATCAATTTTTTTTTGAAAAAAAATGTGATTTTTTTCCAAAAGAAAAAAATTTGATTTTTTCGAAAACTAAAAACCAATTTTTTTGAAAATATAAACAAAATCGATTATTTCAAAAATAAAAAATAATTTTTTGGATGGATGAATATCCATCCATTAAAAATATGGTAACAGATGGATTAGACGGATTTTATATTTAATGATGGATTGGATTTGATATTTTTAAGAAACTTTGAGTTAATTGTTAATGGACTAATGAATTATTTTGATCCATCAATTAACAATTCAATCCATATCCATCAAATCCATCCATTTTGCCACCCATATTTATCATATTAATTCAATCAAATACAAAAAAATTATTTCACAAATTTATTGGAAGATATCAAATCTTTTGAAAACCTCTAATCTTTATTGGATTCTCGAGCAAACTATCGCATTTATGACTAGTAAGTATCAATTTTTAGTGAATTTTTACAAATATTTTTATCGCATATTTTGAAAAAATAATGTTAAAAACTTATATTTGTCATGCATTTTTATCGAATATTTCGAAATAACCAACAAAACTGCATACACTTTCCGAATTTTTTGAAATAATCGATAAAAAATCATGTTTTTCCGGATTATTTTGAAAAAACCAGTAAAATGCATGGTTTTTTATCGCATATTTCAAAAAGTCCAATAAACATGCATGCAGTTTTTATTGATTTTCTAAAAAAAATCCTGAAAAATGTATTTTATACTCGTTTTTTCAAAAAATCTGGTCGTTCAAATTTTACTATCTTTTTCCAATGAGGACCAAAGGATCAGATGACACGATAACTTCTCAATAGCATGACAGAGACACAATTGCTATAGCGAGGGCTCATGCGAGGAGAGATGACGTCGAGGAGTTGCATCTCCGACGTAGAGGATCTTTACATATTGTTGGATGGACCAGAGATCATGACAATGAGTTTGTTGCTGAGGATGTCCAGACAACAGTTGTGGATGACATGGAGAAGACAGAGGTGCCAGAGGTGCCCCATCCTTCTGAGATAAAGACTCTGATTACTATAGAGGTTACTCTGCAAACGGCTACTAAGGCGCCTGTTGTAACATCCTAAATCGCTGATTCTTAATTTAAAGGAATAAAATCATCATTTTAGGATACTACTCAAATATAATATGCATACTTTCCAATTGATCTCAAAACTCACAGCGGAATTCAAAATAATTAACATAAACTTCCAATATCTCTTCAAATGAAACACTTAACAAAATTAACAAAATTTAAACATTAACTCAGAATAATTCAGCGACCTGTTTCTCGATATTACAGTTCAGAGCAATAGTTTGAACTAAGCGGCGATAAAACAATAAAGAAAACGAAGAAATCTTCATAGTCCTCTTCCAACTCATAACAACACTAAATCCTCATGATTATATGTACAACATTGTATAGAACAACACAAAACAAATAACAAATGGATGATAATACGCTCAAGTATATTAATGGTGTAAAAGAATGTAAGGATAACTTTGATTACACAATCAATAACACACATTCAATTTACACAACAACTCAAATGACACAACCTTTATGTACGCAATGTGTCTCACAACTCTATGCATGGGGTACCAAATTGGAATCAAAGGTTTGTTACTGATCTCGTCCATTTAATAACGATTCCTCATTCGAGTCGGGTCCCCACTTTTGAACCCCGGGTCCCCACTTCTGAATCCCGAACGATCACTAGTCCCCACTTATGAACCAGTGACTCGCCTCTTTCAACACACTGGCACAAAACGATGCATGACATATAAAGTAATGCAACAACAATAACACATATGGTTCCGCTTCTAACCATAAGCAACATGCAATACAATATTCACAGTAGTCCCCACATCAGAACTACCCACCTTAACACAAACAATTATAATTACATTCACAACACATAATTATAATCGCAACATCACGGTTCATAGACATAATCATAATTCACCACTTACAGTCATGCAATTAACTCAATTATAATTTAATTCATAATAATACCTCCTTCCACAATTAATCTCAACAAAACACATCAAACAACAACAAAAGATCATTTGCATGCGAAGACCAACTCGTCATCTGGGTGACGACCATCGCCCATCTCGTCACTGCTTCCCCTTACAACCCGTGATCCCCATGACGAACAACAAGAAAATCCCACCTGGAGACCATGAAGGTCTCCCCATCACTTTGCTGATGATCGTCAACTATCTCAGATGCACGATGGGCAGCCTGTCACACTCGTGACGAGCATCACGCTAATGGAGAACTCAGAATCTACGTTTTCACCATGGGAGCTCATTCGAAGCTCCGACTTCGACCCCTAGCATCCCAAATCGCAAAAATATTAGATACATATAATACAACAATCAAATCATCATATATACACCAATTAACATCCAAATTCATCAACTAATCATGCATTCAATACTTTATTCATAAAACCAAATACACAACAATGATGATCATACATAATATTCACATTCATATCCATTCATCAAACATAAAATCCAGCAACACACATGGCACAAATTTCATATGAAATACATTGATTATCATAGATTTTACATGATTATATTAAAAAAAACTCATCAAACACATCAATGGAGAAAAACCTATAGGAGGGTGAGGATCCATTTTTACCCTTCATGCAATACACTTATATTTAAGTAGTTTCCCTCTTACCTGAATTTCCAGCAACTAAACAAGTTTGGTTATGGTGTTCTTCTTCTCTCTCAACCCTTTGTTCTCCTTTTCTCACACTTGTCTCTTTTTCCAATTCGCACAACTTCTACGTACTCACAAGTTTGCCTCCCCTCACATATTCTATTCATTTTGACTTTAAAATATAATTAACTCACTTTCACACTTTTACCCCTCAACTCACATCTCATTTCCCATCTTTCCCTTATTTTTCTAATAATTCTATTTTTTTGTCCCAAAATCACTATTCCTCTTGTTTTATTATTTTAATTAAATAAAATTAATTAAAATTCTAATTAATTCCTACTACTCTCTATCACTCCCACAAAATCACTCACAATTTGCAAAATTATCATATACCATATATTATCCCATAAATAAATAATTTAAAAACATTTTAAATCACTTAAAAAATTAAATAAAAGCAACAAAATTCAATTTAGTAAATTAATTGAATTTAAGGTGTTACGATTTCTATGGATGATACAAATGTTACTTCTCTGGTTGAGACAAAGGTTATTGCTCTGGTTTCGACAAAGCCATTTGTACACACGGATGAAGGGTTTACTAGAAGGACCAGTGATTGTTCTGTGCTCACTGGATATGTGGATTATGTGGCATTCAGGTTATGATAGAGAGAGGTATGTATATGATATTCTGCAACCACTACGCCAAATAAAGGAAAAGAGGGCGCTTATTTTGGCCTATAACGGCGCTTTTAAGCGCCCTCTAAAGTGGCGCTGGCATAGGTAAAGACAGCGCTTTGTTTTCCTGGAGAAAGCGCTGTCTAAAGTGGCCCTTTAAGGGCCACATTATAGTGCGCTTTCAGAAAAAAGCGCCCTCTGGAGTGGTCCATAAAGGGAAACCTTAGAGGGCGCTTTCTGGAAAAAGCGCCCTCTAAAGTTGTCAATGTAAAGTGTTTAGAGGGCGCTTTCTGGAAAAAGCGCCCTCTAAAGTTGTCAATGTAAAGTGTTTAGAGGGCGCTTTCTGGACAAAGCGCCCTCTAAAGTTGTCAATGTAAAATGTTTAGAGGGCGCTTCCTACATAAAGCGCCCTCTAAAGTGTTAAGCAACCTATAAAGTTGTCAATGTAAAGTGTTTAGAGGGCGCTTTCTGGATAAAGCGCCCTCTAAAGTTGTCAATGTAAAATGTTTAGAGGGCGCTTCCTACAGAAAGCGCCCTCTAAAGTGTTAGTTGTTTTAAAAAAATTTGTTTGAAAAACAGTGGATATTTAATTGGTAACCTGTTCGCATGCTGCAAAAGTGTAAAATTCATATTGATTTCATCATTTAATCCAATGTTATACACCATTAATCCATTGATATATACAACATGAATCCATTTATATACAACATTAATCCTCCATATATACAACATAATATATGATTCTTTGATCAACAATATACAACAACATATTCATGAGTTAGTAAAAGTACAACAACAATATACAACATATATACAACAACAGCATACAACAACAACATTCCATACATATATGTACAACAATATACAACCTAGCTATATGATTCTTTGATCAACAATGAATTGACACAATTCATCCTTCATTTCATCCAAATGAGCTCTTGAGTAAGATTTGTATTCCTCAAAGTACTACAATTAAGAGAATAAAACATATTCATGATTTAGTAACAAATTAGATGAAATATCCGATAATATTAAAATAAACCCTAAGTTATTATTCCATACCATTTTTGGGATGTCTATACGATTCAACGCAATGATATCTCTCATAAATCTCAATACAAAAAATCCGCAATCGACCGAATTATTTTGCTGAGGACACTACACAGAAAAACAAACAATATATATATAGTTAATTTCTTACAAACACTATTATAAGCAAAAAAACAAACACTATTATAAGCAAAAATAAGATACTTAATATATACCTGAACTCTGATCCAGGTAATGTCCTTCCTATTGCGATAATTCTTTTTCGATCTAAATTTTATTATTGCCCTAACAAAATAAAAACGTATATTGAGATCAATCTGACAGACATAATTAAATATACAAATACACACGAATATTTAGGAGAATTTCACTTACGCGTCAACCGTCTTCTTCATACTCGGATATTTACTCCAATCACCCGATAACGAATCGAGATAATACACTATTAGTCTCGAAAGATCCATAGCAACCAACACCCAGTGACCACTGTAAAATAAAACAAAAATTTAGATGAATGAAAATTTTCTACGTAAAAGATATACATAGATTAGAATGAAATTATTAGAAAGAAAATCTAACCCGTTTCCAGAATTAAACGGTAAAAAATACAAACTGGGTGTAGTATTATCGCCGGCCGCCATGAATCTATCGACTAGATCATTCTTTACGGATGTTGGATTTTTCGTTATTAACGTTGCGTTGATACGGGAAGCAGCAATAAAATTGAAACGGTTACACAATTCAGTTCCCCGCAGCAATGTTACATACATATACCTTAAATAGAAACATAATAAACATTAGACTACTCATTGAAATGTGTAAATAAATTGTTCAACTAAGTAAATTATAGATTGATCGGAGTACCATATGTATGTATGAATGACAACGATGCCCAATTCGTCGTGTTCAAAAAGTTGTTGCATGTCCTCCTTTCCAATTATTTCGAAATGAGCAGCTCCGAAAACACCTTCATCAAAATCTATACTACGAATGCCCCCGTGCATAATATCGGACTCATTCACCATTTTCTCAAGACGCATCATAATTTGAGATTTTGTCCCGGACGTCGTTGGAGGAATATCGTTACCAGCTTTTTTCAACTTTCGACCGGGAACCTAAAAATTCATATAAATTAAATCATGACTTTTTGTGATGCAACAGAATCGTTGCGTATATAATTCAATAGGTATATATATTTGTACCTCTTTTAGAGATGCAACCGACTCGATGCGTCTTGAAATCCCTTTACCAGCTTTATGCGTGGGTCTTGTAGGAGTCTAACATTACCATGTAATAAGGATTGATTAAATATCATAATTGTAGCTGAATTGAAATGTGAATACTAAAGATTCATAATCATTTAGAACATATATACCTCGGCATCTGGGAAAATTAGATCTGACGGCCATCCAACAAAGGATCCGACTGCTTCTCGCATCAACGTTGTCTCTGAAACAACGTCAGGTAATGGTAGAAGCGCGTCGGTATCTAATACAAGGTCAACCGAAACTTTCATATATCCCACCGGGAGGGGATTATGGTGAAGTAATTCACCCGAAGTGTTGTGCACTTTTCCCTTGCCAACCATGCGATAAGTTGGTGACGATAGATACAGCTGACAAGGTGAAATGCCCTAAACCAATAATAAATGTTATTGTTAACGTGTATATGTGTCAAGTAAAAAAGTGCTATTTTAATTTCATAATAACATATATAATTACCTCGGGAAATTTCGGTTGACAATTGATACTAGCTCGGTCACTAGTATCTTTTGCCTCGGAGGCGCACCTTTCCTCTCTATACCTTGCATTCTCGTTTTGCAGTTGGAGTACTTGTGCCCTTAACTCCGCCAAGGTCTCCATCACCTCTTTGTTGGTAGGATTTTTTGTTTTTGGTTTTTTATAAAATGACGACGGAGTCACACCAAAACCCTTACCCCTCACACGACCGGAATACTCAGGAACATTTAGTACTCGACTAAGTACGCTCCTGCAATCCTGGACCTCGGTTGAAGGTACGGTTTGGGATAAAGTCTCCTGAAATATTATTAGAGGAGATTAAAAATGAATTATATGTCTAACAAAATTTTCGATATAATTAAAGAAATAATGTTACATATACTTACACATTCGTCATAAACAGTTTGGACCGCTTCAACGACAGCCCCATCCTTCCCAACCCGAGCAGCCTTCCATAATACGTGCTCCGGAAGAGATGTTGCGTCACTTTTCTCCTCGGCTAGCTACACATTGAATTAGATTATAAGATCATCAATTATAACATATTGTGACAATGTATAAGCTCATAGCATTTGAATATACTCACAATTCTTTGTTGTAACCGTGCATATCCCGTACGCCCTTTTTTGTACGGATACGCGGGTTTTGATGCCCTTTTCCGATTTATGTCGCTTACTTCCTGGATAAAAAAGTTTAAGGCATATTAGAACCAAGTAACTTAACAATTGTATAATGCCATAATTAATAGACATTACATGGAATTTTTCGTTTCTTCGTTTAGCGACAAAGTTATTCCATTCATCGGCTGAAATAATCGCGACATACTTCATTGGCCGTTCTGCTTCAACAAATTTTCCTTCCTCATCCTTGAGAAATTTGTTGGACAAAAAGGATCGAAATCCTCGGAGTCTTTTTCCGGCCAATTGAATACAATACTTTTGCCGGCTTTCATCGATGTGAAAGGATCTCTAAAAAACATACACATGGAGTGTGTTATTATAAAGTAATATTATAACAATATATGGTCAACAAATAGTCAACAAAAAAAACATATAACAATATATGGTAAGTACCTGTATCTCCGACCATATTTTTTCTTTGCCAACCTTCAAGTCCGGACTTCTCCAATTATCACATGTAATCGGAATATGTTGTCGAACAAGGAAACCAATGTAACTTGCCAACATTGAACCGTTAGGCTCAATTAGTTGGTCTTCAGCACTCCAATGTACTTCAAATTTTACACCCTTGTCTCTTGCACGAATGATTGACTTCATAACAGTCAATCCTCGTTTGATTTCTTTTTCAACATTGTTACGTGATCCATTCTTGTCATGGGTATCGTCTTGGTTAGCCATTTTATCTGTAATATAGAAATGATTCAATAAGACCCAAGTAAGACAATGATTCAATACGTGAACACATTCATATACCTTCCATTTCTCTCATGTTACAACAATCTAAACTCTTTTTTTTTATCATTATTGAATACAAACTCACACACACCTACTGCATGCAAAAGACCAATGCAAACTTATGGTGTTTGGAACATGAACAAACTTGCATCCATAATCATCAAACTTCCAAGCACAAGCTCAAACACACTTCAAATGATATCAGTTTTCAATCAGAAATAAAAAACTCAGCTTGCCCTAAACAACATTAATCAACATAATGCACAAAATGTAAAACTAAGTTTAGAAAATGCCCTAATCAAACACATGAAGAAAGTGAACGGTATCGATGGAGAAGAGAAATACCTTCAAGGTGACGGTAACGATGGAGAAGAAAGTGAACAGTGACGGTGAACGTGAACTCAGTGAACGTGAACGCAGCAGCAGAAAAAGGCGACGGCGACGATGACGGTGAGGGAGGGAGAACGAACGGAGGACGAGCGTAATCGCAGTAGAGAGTAATCGCAGTAGAGAGAAAACCCAGTTACGTAAACGAAATAGCTTATAGAGAGGGAAAATAAAGAGACATGCAATATATGTTATAATTTTAATGTTTACTAAAGGGGACCTTAGAGGGCACTTTTGTAAAAAAAGCGCCCTCTAAAGGGGGCCTAAGAGGGCGCTTCTGAAAGCGCTCTCTAAGGCTTTCCAAAAGCGCCTTCTAAACTGGAAATGTACATGGACTTAGAGAGCGCTTTTTTAAAAGCGCCCTCTAAGGGTAACCTTAGAGGGCGCTTTCACTGAAGCGCCCTCTATTGTTGTCCCTCCATTTCCTCATTATTTTTTTTTGGCTTCACTTTAGAGGGCGCTTTGTTACAAAAGCGCCCTCTAAAGGGGGCCTAAGAGGGCGCTTCTAAAAGCGCTCTCTAAGGATTTCCAAAAGCGCCTTATAAACTGGAAATGTACATGGACATAGAGAGCGCTTTTTCAAAAGCGCCCTCTAAGGTTACCCTTAGAGGGCGCTTTCAATAAAGCGTCCTCTATTGGTGTCCCTCCATTTCCTCATTATTTTTTCGCTTCACTTTAGAGTGCGCTTTGTTACAAAAGCGCCCTCTAAAGTGCGCTGTCTATTCCAATAGTATGCTCCTTATTTTTTCTCTTCACTTTAGAGTGCGCTTTTGTAATAAAGCGCCCTCTAAGGGGCGCTGTCTATTCCAGTTTTTGGCGTAGTGAACCCGCAAAGGTGATGCCTCACCAGTCAAGTTCTCTCTCACATGCACATCATCCATTTAAATCACATGAGACGAATCTAGAACATACTTCCGAAGTTGAGACACATGAAACACATTGTGAAGGTTCGAAAGAGATGGTGATAGAGAAACTATGTAGGCCACTTCTCCAACTCTCTTCAAAATCTGATAAGGACCAATGAAATGCGACGTGAGTTTCGAGATTTTAAAGCATGAACAACACCAGTCACCGAACTGAATCTCAAGAACACATGATCTCCCTCTCATAATTCAAGTGATTCCTTCCTCTTATCACGGTCACTCTTATGTCTGATCTATGATGCTTTCATTTTCTCCTGAATCATCTTGATCTTCTTTGTAGTCTGCTGAACGATTTCTAGTCCAAGTAAAACACTTTCGCTAGAATCATACCAACACAAAGGTGTCATACACCTTCTACCATACAATGCTTCAAAAGGGCTCATTCTAATGCTAGAATGTAAATTATTGTTGTAGGTAAACTCGACCAAAGGCAAGTAAGTATCCCAACAACCTCCTTGCTTCAACATGCAAGCTCTAAGCAAATATTCTAAAGACTGGATGGTTCTCTCCGTCCGACCGTCCGTCTGCGGATGATAAGAAGAACTCAATCACAAAACTGGTTTCTAAGGCTTTCTGCAAACTCTCGTAGAACCTCGAAGTGAACCTCAGATCTCTATCTAAAATAATACTCGAAGGAACACCATGTAAACTAACAATCCTCTCGATATAAACCTCGGCCAACTTCTGCAAAGGATAACCAAAAATCCAAAATATACAATCGAATCTTTTAATTAATTCAAATTCAAATCTTTTAGTTAAAGCTTCTTCATGCAGATTTTGATTTAATAAAATGTTTTTCACACTTATTTAGATTAACAAATATTTTTTTTCAAACGAAATATTTGCAAATGATGAAAACATTTCGAATTGAAACACTCTTTATTACCACGGACCATCACTGACCATCACCCATTGTTAAATATATATTTCAACCATTGTGAAATAAGTATTTTGTAGTAGTGTAAATCTTCTAATAAATGATGAAACAGTCACATAATTTTATGAGTAATACACCCTGGAGATAACTATAGACAAGATATGTCACCATAAATCTAGACATCTTACTAAATAAATTGCCTACAAAAATATGTCCATCAAATATAACAACAATCTTCTTTCATTAGGAACAAGTACGACTCTTTCTTTTATCTTATTTTTATCTTGTATTACATCATTCTTTGCATTAGCATCTCTTGTTTTCAAAGATCATATTTTCTCTCCCATTCTTTCTTTGTTAAGTAAATGTTAACTTTTATGTTGTTTAATTCTCTTTGTATTATTATGAGAATCGATGGTTGAACACACCATCAAAAATTGTGTATGTTGATTTCTAATTATATTGTTGAAGTTAAATGTTGATTTTTTTAGAATTGTTCTTGAAAGTCTTATGCGTTAGTGATTAAATGTTAAATGTTTAAATTGTTGAAGGTTAAGCAATGAAATTAAATTATGTTTTTTTAAATAATAATAATAATAATAATAATAATAATAATAATAATAATAATAATAATAATGTTAATTAATTTGTTGGTATACATTTGTTTGCAAAATCAAGTGTTGGAGCAACTTAGTCTAAAAAATTGTCTACTTAATCATTTATTTTTCTATCAGTTTTAAATTGTTACACTAATCATTCTTTGTTATCAATTTTAAATTGTTAGACTAATAACTATTTTTTATGGATAACTGCATTTTATTATCTTTAATGTTATACTTTATAAATTGTGAAATACTTGTACTATTGCTTTTGAATATTTGTGGTATACTTTATAAATTGTGAAATACTTATACTATTGCTTTTGAATATTTGTGGTATTTATATGTTATTGATGTATTTTTTATTGAAAAAAAGAGAGAACAAAGAGTAGAAATAATAAGAGTTGTCATCCCAACTATATTGATTTAATGAATGTTGTAAATATCACTTAATTAAATTTATAATAAAACATAATTTATTTGATAACTGGATATGTGATATCTAATATTGTTATGCGATTTTTTATATAAAAATAATCCATTTTTTTAAGGAAATTTCCAAAATACTCCTGGTTTCAAAAAAATTCTCAAACTACTCCACTTTTAGGAGGAGGCGCCAATTCAATTGGCGACTCCTCTTAAAAATTAAATGGAGGCGCCAATTGGATTGACTAGGGCATATGCCCTAGCCAATCTAATTGGCGCCCCTGTGTATAACTTGAGAGGAGGCGCCAATTGGATTGACGCTTTATTGTAAAATGCAATTTTTTTGTTATAAATAGATGTGTTGTGTGAGTCATTGTTCCACATCTCATTTAATTATTTGGAAATCATGTTTGGTGTTCGTCGCCGATACAGAAAGGTGATTTATGCGAGAGACAAACCTCAAATGCGGATGCTATTCTGGAACATCACTACGTTCGATCAACTGAAGAGGGAGTTGGTTCGTTGGTTAGATGGGAAAATACCAGAAGGGGAAAAATTTGAAGTATTGAGAGACTCGATAGTATCTTTGGTTGGATGCGAATGAAGATTGATAAGGATGCTAGGGAAATGATGTTCAGTCGATATGACATCAATTTGATTGTTGTAATCAGTTAGAAATATTTCTGTTTTCAAATAGCTTATTTTGTACTGATGTTTGTTGTGAACCTCGTTGTAACAAAAACTTAATGATATATAATGATTGAAGGTTACATAAATACAATGTTACAAAAAGCTTAAGACCTAGATGATGCTCCTCGATTGGGAAAGTTGTTCTTGTTATGTCTTGGTTGATGACAGATACTACATAATCTTATCATTTTATCTATGGAATCCATTTATGTCCTGATACGTGTGCTGTTTGGCCTTCCTTTTTTCTTTCTACGCATCTCGTCGTTGTGCCAAACTATATCACCTTCATATGGAGATCAATATTCCTCCATTGGTAGTACCGAGAAGCTTTGATTATATACATTCATGACGATGACGACCTTGTACACATCAGATAAATGGCTGTAAGCGTATTGACGAGTATAAACGCATGCTGCAATGACATGGGAGCAATGAATAAGGAAGGCCTATAATTTTCCACAATCGCACCAACTTCTATTTAGTCTAACAGCATAGGCTAAATTTGGTCTCCCCTCGTTATGGTCCATTGTTTCCTGGACGCTAAAATTTTGCCTATGACGGTCAAAGACTGTTACAGCGTGTGTGCTAGCTTTGATGCTCTCCTCTTTCATGAATTTCATGCAACACTCACTGAATACTTGCCTGGACATTAACACCGCACTTCATCTTTCACCTCTGGTTGCGAACGTAGAAGCTAACCTATAATAGGTCGATCTTACCAAGGCAGTTATTGGCAGATTTCTAATTCCTTTGAATACCCCATTCATGTATTCCACAAGGTTTGTTGTCATGTGGCCCCATCGACAACCTCTGTCAAATGCCCTTGTCCACTGCTCTACTGGTATGTTATTTAGCCATCTCCATGCATCTTCATTAGACAGTCTAATTTCATCACGATAATATTGAAATGACGGCTGAGTTAGAGCATACCCAACATTCACCACCTTCTTGCGAAGATTCTTATCTTTTATTGCATGCATGAAGTTTTGTGCAATATGTCTAATGCAATAGACATGGGGTAGAAGGAGGATCATGCCATCCGTTGTCATGGTTGTTGTAGGCACACTCAATGGCAGCATGTCTATCCGAAATCAAACAGAGATTGGCTTGTGGAGCCACATGCGTTCTGAGATGTCGAAGAAAGAAACCCCACCCACCAGCCGTTTCACCTTCAACCAGAGTAAAGGCAATGGGAAATACATTGTTGTTGCCGTCTTGTGCAACCGCCATAAGCAAAGTACCCTTGTATTTGTCGTATAACCAAGTGCCATCAATTTGAATAATAGGTTTGTAGAATGCGAAACCTTTGATGCATGGGTCAAACACCCAAAAGAGACGGTGAAAGATTCTATTACCTGTAACACATGTTCCGTCTGGCATCATTGCTGGCAATGTCTCCATAATTACCACAGTTCCTGGGACATATGTTTTTAGGGCCCATAAAAACCGTGGCAATTCTTTGTATGAATCCTCCCAGTTGTCGAATACCTGTTCAACAACGTTTGTCCTCGCAATCCAGGCTTTCTTGTAAGATGGAGTATAATTATATGTTGTTCTGATATGGGATATAATTATACTCACCTTCACTGATGGGTCTTTATTAACCAACGGCAGAATGTCTTGACATATCAATGCATCGCTTAGTTTACAGTGATCTTGTTCAACGTTAGTTGCAATGCAACTCTGAGGTGGGTATATTGAAGCGATCTCCCAAGAGTCGTTTTTCTTTCTGTAAGATGCAGCCAACCGAAACTTACAAAGGATGTTACGACATTCGATAACATACCTTCTTGAATCAGTGCCTTTAACTGTAAAATCAACAGAGTTTTTCATGTGGAATTTTTTGATAGCTCACACACATTCATCTTTAGTACGAAACATGTCTCCCATCTTTAATTCGTCTTCTGATCATGGATACGGGTTATAGAAAACACTATTGGATGTATCATCGTCGTACAGATCCAAATTTGTCATATGTTGAGGTGGATTGTAGACATGATAGGAGGTATTGGTGGTGGTTGATCATCATCTTCAATGTCGTTGTTCATCATCTGATCAACCTATATCTCGGTCTCCTCTTCTTCTCCATCAACGACGTCCACTTCTGCTTCTGCTTTTGGGTTGACGTCATCTGACCATTGTGGATCAAATTCACCAGATTCATCCGGACTGGTTATTTGAGACTGCTGAGACGACATACATGGTTGAAGAGTAATGTACAACTCAATACAGTTGCATCCTGAATGTTCATGACTAACAAACATGTATTCAACATCTTCATCGTCTCGTACCTTAAGCGGGAAAAACTTGCATTGACTATTCTAAAAAAATATTGGATTTTGATACGTGATCTTTGACACAATACCCAATCCTATACAGGATTATATTCTTTTTTTCAAATGCAAGAATGTTGCATTTCTCTTGATCGCAAGTCTAATGGTATTCGTGTTTCGAAAACAAAAACCATATAACTCAGACTCGTATGTTTTACCGTTGCAATGAACATTGACACTGTATTTTGGTGAAGATGACATTGTGTAGATGAAAACTATTTTCTTGCTGCAGATAGAAGATGACACAGTATTTACCTTTATTTAGACATGTAGATAAAATAGAAAGTTACAATTAGGGATCTGCTTGTCTAGCTTATCTCTATAGCTCCTTGTGCAAAAACTCACACAAATACACATCTACATTTTCTGGATGTGTTGTTTTGCTACAAGCATGGGGTTGGTCAAGACTACCGTCCCTAACACCCGTCAACAACAACCCTTTCACATTCCCTTATGCACAAAAGTAAGTTGTTTAAATTGCTATATCTTTACGTACTTCTTTAAAGATTATCATCTCTAACTAATATTCTTACCTTTTTGGTGTAGATGGTCTGCACGTGGTATGAGTTATAACAGATGTCCTAGACACTGTATTACTCAGTATCGCAATTTGTTGGATCACCTTCGACCGATAGATGTAAGGATAATAACTTAATTTATTTCGTTATAATTTGTTAACTTCTTCTACCTAGGTTATAATCCTATCTTCTTTCACATTTCAATTCATTTGGCGTCCATACCTTCATTTGGATCATGACCATGAGGTCAACGTTGAAGACGTGGCCGTATGGACTGCATGCACACCGATAATACGGTTCACAACTGTGGAGATGCACAACATTGATCGTGTGAAGTTGCAGTTCGGTATGCCCCAAAACATCCCAGATCCCCCAGCAAACCTAGGAGAGTGGCATCTGCGCAAAGTTAACGACCAATGGAACTTCAATCCATGGCAAAGCTTCGCAATATCGGAGTGTCACAAATGGAAGCACTGCCATGACCATGTCTTAACTGACGCAATTATGCCATATGAAGAAAAACCAAGTCGTACTTATATGGCTTGGTACAGATCGGTTGGTTTTCAGTTCATTGCCGAGGATATGTACCTCTACGACCCACGCCAGATGACTTACACACCTGACACCTCAACATCAAACCCCTAACAACAGTGTCAGACCGAATACACACAACCCTCCGTCCGTCAAATGTTCCGTTCAACCAACACACAAACATATAACCAAAACATGTCATACACCCAACCCCAATACCAAGAGCATACCCCATACCACCACCAACAAATTTACCATCAATCTGAGACCCAACATCGCTTCGCACCCACCCCATCACCCTACTAAAGCCGCCTTATCCAGAACACCCAACGTCATTCAACACCAACCGCCTCTCCTCCTACCATAAGCCAAGAAGCCCAAACCTCACAAAACCAAAACATCCAACAACCCTATCTCTACCAAACACCCCTAACAACCTTTTCAACCTTTCCTCGACGCATCATTCACACCCATGTCACCCTTCAACCGTCCCGGTCGCCCACCAATGAGTCAACCACAACCCAACTACTCTGACATGGGTCATGATCTCAGCTACGGGGGTACACCCTCGATGCATACTGAAGACTATGCCGACTTGTCTGACTACCTCAACAGACCATCTCCTGTAGTTGGTAGTGACGCTCCTTACCCCTCAGATGCTCAAACATCAGTGGTGAATCATCAACATGGGTTAGGGTCACGTGTTAGGGTAGCTAGGGGATTTGGGACCGGAGGTCGGTTAGGTGATCCCAGTCACCACCATTAAGCTTTTTGTGTAAACGGAAAATTTTATTAATATCAATTGGTCCTATTTCAAATTTATGTATCACGTAGACCATTTACCAAAAAAATTGCATTTTACACTGAGGTGACAATCTAATTGGCGTCTCCTCTCAAGTAATACACATGGGCGCCTATTGGATTGACTAGGGCATATACCTTAGCCAATCCAATTGGCGCCTCCATTCAATTTTTAAGAGGAGTCGCCAATTCAATTGACGATCCTCCTAAAAGTGAGGTAGTTTGAGATTTTTTTTAAAATTAGGGGTATTTTGAAAATTTCAATAAAAAATGGATTATTTTTGTAAAAGATTCTTGTTATTCATTATACATCTCTTTTTAAAAATAAAATAGTAATATCAAAATATGAAACGGTCTATTCCATCCACCCACATAATCAATTAGTAATTAAATTGTACTCACTTTTAACACTCCATTTAACCATCTAGGAGAATTTATCTTTCCACCTCCCAAATTTGACTTACCACCCTCCAATGTTCTCCGACAAAACTTTAATTAAAAAATTTGTAAAAAAAACTCAGTAGAACAAGATAAAATATCGAAATGAATTGGAAAATTCGGCACTATATTTAAAAAGTCCGTTATACTGATTTTTTCAAAAATTTATTTAACACTTCTGAATTTGTTTAATAAATTTAGTATATTTAGTATTTTTTTTGTAATTCATACTCGATAGAAAAAAAAATTTAACACTATCAAATTTTTTAAAAATATGATGTGTTTTGTACCTTTCTAGTCTATTTGGAAAAATTGATAAAAAAATCATATTTTCTTCAAAAAATTATATTATGATTTTATATCTGACTCTTTAAAAGATTCTGTGTAAAAAATATGATTTTACATCAATTTTTTTGTAAAATTCAATATGAAAGTATATGATTTTACATTTGTTTTTTAAAACAGATATAAAAAAATATGTTTTTTCATCTATTTTAAAAAAAATTGATAAAAAAACTCGTAGTTCCACCAAAAAATCTGGTAAAATTTCATAAAATTTCTAAAAATTTATAAACACAATTTAAAAAAAAATGTAAAATTCACTAAAGTATTAAAATAAAAACACTACTTTTGAGAGGGTGTCAGATCATATTTGAGGGGTGAGAAGCTAAATTATCATAACCATTCCATCTGACCCAGCCCATTCATAATCTTGCCCACCAGACTTAAGTGAATTGGGCCGGACCCACCTGTTTTACATCCTTTGTACTTAATAATAATACGTTAAAAGTTTAATAGAGGTACACTACAAACATATAATAAAAAACTTATGATTTTATAAGGGCAAGTCTACACTTTGCAACTGCAATTTGAAAATTATCTCAACATTCTTCATTCTCTTCTTCCAAATGAGAAAAGTATCTGGAGAGTATTTTGAAGTTAAAATGTACTACTAATGTTTTGATGATTTATCTATGACAAAAATAACTAAGAAACAGCTCAATGTTAATCCCAAGAAAGTATATCAAGCACATTTTTCTCTCTCTGCCGTACTAGTGGCCTGACTTATCAAACATAAGTGCATTATTGTTGGTCTGACACACAAACATTAGTGCATTATTGAATCTGGATTTAAGACAGATGTTTTTTCATGTGTTTGCCGCCACTGCAAATTACTACATGAGATCGAAACTGGATGACTCTCTTACATTTAAGTTAAAGGAGTTAAGAGCCTGAAATTTAAAACATGATCAAAGATAAAAATAACACAATCTTTCCGACTTATTTTTATCACAATAGCCATGTTTTTTACTCTATTATCCAAATCAACGATGTTTTCCTAATAAATACAATACACTCCCTCCATCCTTATTTATAATAAAAAAAAATCTAATTCTTTTTTGTTTTAAATATATGTTAATGTCAACCATCCTTTATTTCAAAAATATTCTTACATTAATTATTTAATATTATTAGTGGAAGATAATTTAATTGAGGATATATTAGTAATTGTGTTACCTCTCTCACATAAAATCAAGAAAATTAAATACATTTAACTATATTTCTTAATAAAAGTGAAATTTGTCTTTTTTTCTTTATAAATTAGATCGGGGTAGTTCTCAACTTTCAAACGGAAAAATACATGTAGAAAGGGGCGCCAATAGAAATAAAGCCCCTCTTAAATTTGTAAGGGGCGCCAATAGAAGTAAAACCCATTTATAATTTGTAAGGGAGCGTCAATTGGATTAAAGTCCCTTCTTAAATTTGTATGGGGCGTCAAATAAAACCCTCTCTTTAATTAATTAATTTATTTTTAATATATATTATATTATATAATATTATAAAGTTAATTATTATTTTAATATAATAATATTTGGATTACATTTGCGAATAGTATTGTATATTAATTTCTACGATCCGGTCGAAATAAATGGTCGCAAGTTCCGCATCTTCGAGGTCGTATGTCTCTTACTGATCTATGTGGTTGTGGTTCCACATAAGGTGTTTCATAAGAAATCGTTGTGGATTGTGTTGCATCTGTTTTAACTCAAATTAGTGAAGTCCTCTAGATTGAGTTGTGTGTCTATGCCTTCGTAGTTTAGCTGTGTTGGTTGTGTTGATGAGGTAATGGTCAGACGATAGCAGGGTTGGTTGAATAATGATATTGGTGTGAATGTTTGAGTGGGTAATAATTGATGTGGTATTTGATAGTCCATGTTATTTTGTTATGTATTATGGTAAGAGTATGATGAGTTCGTTGGTTGGGTTTGTTGGTATTGAGACTCGATTTGCTCTAGTTGAAGGTGAGACTGGTGGAGGTTGGAGTTTCTTTCTAAGAAATCTCAGAAAACATATCGTTCCGCAACCCAACTTATGCTTAATTCCATACAAACATGTGTCTTTTGAGAGCACTTACAATAATCCTGCAAATGATTGGCACAATCCTCCTTTTGTGCATGTCTACTACATAAGACACATTGTACAAAATTTCATGCGGGAAATCAAAGACAAAAATCTTTGAAAAAAAGTTGTGAACCTGAGGTATGCTTTAAACCAACCATCATTCATGTACTATCGCGAGGAAATAAGATTGTTAAACGCAGAGGCATTAAGGTGGGTGGATAACATTCAAGTAGAGAAGTGGACATGGGCATTTGATGAAGGACACCGATGTGGTCACATGACAACAAACCTTGTGGAATCCATGGACGACGTCTTTAAAGGCACTAGAAACTTACCAATAACTACATTAGCGAGAGCAACCTATTATAGGTTGGGATCACTATTCGCTACCAGGGGTAAAAAATGAGGTGCAGTGTTAGAATTAAGGAAATTATTCAGTGAAACCTGCATGAAATTTATGAAGGAAATTATTGAAGTGGCCTCTCATCACGTTAGAAAATTTGACCGTCATGATTACATCTTCATTGTTGACGAGACAAAGGATCACAACAAGGGTTGACCAATGGGATACTATCAAGTGGAAATTCATAAAAATTGGTACGACTGCGGAAAGTTTCAAACCTTCTGTATGCCTTGTTCTTATGCCATTGCGACATGTTCTAGTGTTCGTCAAGATCCAATCTTACAACTATTAGACGTTTGCAAGGTATAAACTTATTCGGTATCTACAACAATAGCTTCCCTGTGGTAGCTAGTGAAGACTATTGGCCTACATATCAAGGGAGCACAATTTACCACAATGAAAATATGAGAAGGAACAAAAAAGGTCGCCCCAAAAGCACAAGAGTTAGAACCAAAATGGATACAACTGAGAAAATGGAAAGATTATGTGGAATATGTCATCTTCCCGGTCACATACGAAAACGTTGTCCCAATGTTGGAACAAGTTTTAGATATGATTTAATGATGTCGTTAAAAATTTCATAACCTTCAAATTTAATATGGATAACAACTTTTGATTACAAGACAACAAACAACAATGCATCAAAAATAACAACACAGACTATAAATCAAGAAATAGTTAACACTGCAAAATAACTAAGAGATAACAACAATCAAAACAATATCATCTGTTGCATACATCATGTTGTCGCACCTCGAAAAAAATGTGATCCCTCACAATGGACGCGGAAAAAATTCTTTGAACAGAGCCGCCACCGAACTTTATTTATCTCAATGAAGGAATAAGAAAATATCGATAAAACCTTTAGAAAATAGAATAATGGTTGTCGCAACCATATTCGGGTTCGGGAGTCGATTACGCAAGGGGAAGGTATTAACACTCCTCACGTCCGTTGTACTCAACAGGAACCTTTTAGTCTAATTTGCTATTTGAATGTTAGTTGTTTTTTTCAAGTGATAAGGATCGATAATAGATATGGATGGAGACCTCAGAAAGGGGGAAAAGGAGGTTTTTTATTAGTGTGCTCGCCAAGATCTCGCAACCTCGTGCCTACGTATCCTTATGGTGCAATAAGGAAATCAGAGCATTCGTAGTTCGGGGAACTATGGTTGGTTGGTGTTTTTTAATGAACGACTGTGTAGATCGCATCCTAAAGGCTAAATGTTGGCTTGTCTTCTCTCGGCGGAAGCTAAGCACTAGTTTGTTGTGCGCATTAGAAAGGATTAACAGTGTTCTTTTTGAAAAAGAGTTTTGGTCACACGGGGGTGACAAGTTGACTTAATATGTTAGATGTTTTATTTGATTGGTTTTGATCGCACGGGGGCAAGAAATTAGGTTTAACGTGTTTGAGATATTTTTGAAGAATGACAAAAGATTGAGCAATGTGGTGCACACCAATCGTTCAATTCTTTCGAGGAATAATAAGGCGAACGCCTCCTATTCCATTTTTAGTTTAGATTTATTATTGAAAGTTGTTTACGGAAATTGAATATGCGCGTTAGTAAGGCGTACGCCTCCCGCTTGCTTATTCAAGGAACAATAAGGTGTGCGCCACTCATTCCTTTATCCAAGTTTATTTAAAGTATTTTAATCGGAAGTCGAAGGAAAATCGAGCAATATGGCGATTGCCAATCGATCAATAATTCGAGGAATGGTGAGGCGAACGCCTCCCATTCTTTTTTCATCCGAAGTTTGAATTATAAAAATAAAGGCTTTAGAAGTTTTAGTTGATTTGAAAAAAGTAATTTGAATTTGCACGATTAATGTTTTAATTAAATGACGTGAAATTGAGCAATCTGGCGGGCGTCAATCGTTCAATCATTCGCGAGATGGTAAGGCGAACGCCTCCCATCTTTTTTATCCGAAGTTTAAAAATGTTTTTAGAAATTATATTAATTTATCTTGAATAAAAATACTCGACGTTGAATCGAGGTTTGAATTCGTGTTTGGTGAATAAATGGTGGTGAATCAATCATCTACTCGATTAATTAATAACCGAATAGGTCTCATTGTAAGAAAGCCCAAGAGCAAGCTATGTGAGGTTGATGGCGATGCTTAAAAGCAATCGACTTACAAGGTGTGGAAATGGGGGCTCGACATTGAATCGAGAATTATGATTTTAATGGTTTGGAATTGAGTTTGTATTATGAAATGATAGTGGAAGGAATCAATCAATATTTAATTATCAAAATTAATTGATTAAAGTTCGATTAAAATGATTAACTAAATTAATTGAGATTAATTATCCAAATGATTTATTTAAGTCAAATAATCAAGTTAATTAAAATTAATTAATAATGGTTAACTAACTGGTCAAAATTTAATTAATTAATTAATTACAATTAAAAGAGAATGATTTACATGACGATATAGATTTATTTAATTAGATCGGTGTGCTCAAAACCGGTTTGTACGAAATGACAACACAATTAATGTCATTCGTAAGATCATAACTCGGTGAAATGTTCGATTAATATATTGAAACTGGCGGTATATCGACATGAAATTGTCGAATCCACTAATTAACCCGATTTGAATGCAACAAAAAAAAAACAAAAATTGAATATTATATTTACATGTACTTAGGATATGTTACCAAGAGCCATCAACACTGCAGCAACGCCCGGCTGACCACGATATTCCACAAGAACTCAATAACATAATTACAATTGACTACTTAATAATATAGTTACAATTTATTATTTAACATTAACCAAATGTTGTACGAACAAATAAACCATATTCTACTTAATCTAAAACAAATACAAATGCCAACTGAGGCGATTGAAATAAAAGAAGAGAGGAAAAAAACTTTAATTGAATGCAGCAAACATGTTTCATTGCATCAGTATACAACCAACAAGAAACAGTGTCCTTCGCGTCAACAACATATGCAACAAATAACTTTAAAACCAACAAAATAGTAGCTCAAATTTATATACTATATGCAACTTAAATCCTCAATCGAAATGGAAACAAAAATCATCAAGCGTAACAACATATCAAAATGTAAAGCTATACAAACACAAGAACAAAAACAACAAGATTCACGCTATAGACAATGGTTCCATATATTACCACGAAGTCGTTTCGTTCCTTAAGTCGGAGCTTGGTATCTGATCCTTTTTTGGCTGAAGCTACGTTGTTGTTATTGACGGAAAGTACATCGGAGAGAAGAACAACGGTTGCGAAACTAAGGACGGCCTTCTAACCGAAAGTGATGAGGGTGGTGTAAACGGCGGCGAGGATGCTTCGCGCGGCGGCGGTCGTGTGGTCGGAGGAGAGGAGCGGTAGTGCGGTGTTTTTGGAATGGGGTTCATGAGCGGAGTCGCGGCGAACGAAGGATGATTTTGGTCAAAAATTTTATGTCATCGTCGGAGATGATTTTGTGGGGGATGTGGGGTGGAGAGTAGGGTGTTAGAAAGGACGGTGGATGGTAGTTGTTGTTATGGGCTGTTCGACGAAGATGAACAGTGAGCGAGGCGGTGTGAGGTTGTGACGACGCGGGTTGAAGGAGATCGGAGACGATGATGGTGGAGGTCGGCGGCGGAGTCACGATGGAATAGTTTGGGTTTGGAAGATTTTCGTGCCAATGGAATGTGAAGAGGAAACAATTTTCAATTTTCTTTTTACTTTTTTTCTGTACCGTTCGCAGAGAGAGTGATTTGGGGAGGTGGTTATGAGTGGGTGAGGTGTTTGAGGGTGGAATCGTCGGTTTGGTTGTTGTGTTGCGGCGAGGGATATGGATTGGCGGAGGTCGTGTCTCGGAGAAGGAAATGAAAAGAAGACGGTCTGAAGGCCAAGGGATCCGAAAATTTGTCGTGGCTTTTTGAGTGAGAGAGAGATTCCCAGAAGAGAGAGTATTTTTCTTCTTTAATTACCCCGCGTGAGAGAGTGTTCTCAGTGGAGAGAGAGAGAGACATGAGGAGTTAGTGAGTGGGTGAAGGCAAGGCGGGGACGCGTGCCCTTCTTTTTTTTGTCTGTTATGAGAGAGGGTATTGATGAGAGGTGGGATTTTGGTAAGTAATGGGGGATAACGTGTATATCCCTCCCCAAAAGAAGATGATTTCTTTTTTTCTTTTATCCTTTTCTTTTTCGTTCTTTCCTTTCCTTTTATTTTTTGGGAGAGAGACCGTTGCTGAGTGTTGAGAGAGGTCACTTTATTCTTTTTCTCTTTGTTTTTTCGTCCCATTTGACCGTTAGAGGAGAGAGAAATTTATGGGAATTGCTAGCCGTGTACCACCCTTTGAGAGGATAAGACTGCCACGTGGCATCGGGCAATTGGGTTGAAAGAGATATTTTGTATATTTTTTATTTCATTTGTTCTTTATTATTAGTAACTCGATTAATAATTAATTTTGATTGGAATCAATATATTCATGAATTGCAAACTTAGACCCTTGATTAAATTTAAATCAATGGTCAAAATTGAATCAAAGAAGCATCAATAATTTCAAAATATCTACAATGTCCTTCTAGATGATTTAATTGATTTAAAACAATTTAAATCAACCGAATCAAATAAAATTCACATCTTTCTAAATACGCATGATAAAAATAAAATGAGAACATGGAAATTTCTATTTATTTTTTCTGAATGTTCTTGCGAAAGAATAAAATTAAAACGACTAAAAATGAATAAAAGTCGGGCAAAAATTTGCTCGAAAAATTAAATTGGACGCCCTAAAATGGTCAACACGAAATATACTTATTGAAAAAATACAACGTTTCTTTTAATTTTGAAATAAATTTACACCGGTTAAAAGGCTCAGGCGGATCAAAATGCAACTGAAAAAGTCGCTGAAAGAATTATAATGAGCAAACCAGGTTAAACTACGCGAACCGTAGATTAATAATATTGGCGTCTGCAATTTTAATTTTGAAACTTTTTATCCGCTGATTTTGTCCATACCTGAGAAATGGTTTAACCGATTTGTCTGTATTTTCAATAATTCATTGCGATCGATATTTAAGGTATTTATTCATGATAAAATGCATGTCATGTTGTACATATGATGCAAATGAAAATGATATCAGATTTAGGAAAACTTTAAAATGCTTGGACAAAATTGGGGTATAACAGTTGCCCCTATTTAATTAACTTGAACTAGAAGGTAAGAACGACAACGATCTTCATAAATTCGTGGTGGAAGGTAATTAAATACGAAAAGACCCAAATTTTGTCCTTTGAAATGCGATGGAGAAATGCAAAAAGAAAATGTAACGAGTTCTAACAACAACAAGGTATTATGGGTAGAACGTCAAATCAATGCCAACTCTCGAGTCGACACTCAAATCATGCAAAGGTCGTTATTGACGTAAGGACAAAGGTGGGACTAAAACCGAAAAGGTTTCCGGCACCAAAAGGATGACAGTAGAATTAATAAAATCGCTACCACCAAAAGGATGATAGTAATTCACCACGATTTCCAGGATCATCATCACCAAAAGGGTGATGGATAAACCAATAAAATTCAAAGACTTCCATCACCAAAAGGATGATGTCCATCACCAAAAGGATGATGGTTATCCTGATAAAGCTTTCCATTACTAAAAGGATAATAGCAAGACTACCACCAAAAGGATGATAGTTAACTCATCAAACTTCAAAGATCACCATCATCAAAAGGATGAAGGTAAGATCCAACAACAAAACTTGTTATCACCAAAAGGATGATAATAAGCCAATAATTTTAATGATCACCATCACCAAAAGGATGAAGGTAAGATTAATAACAAAACTTGTTACCGCCAAAAGGATGATAATAAGTCAATAACTCCAACAATCACCGTCACCAAAAGGATGAAGGTAAGATCAATCAACAAAACTTGTTACCACCAAAAGGATGATAATAAGTCAGCGATCACCATCACCAAATGGATGAAGGTAATATCAAAACAAAACTTGTTATCACCAAAAAGCTGATAATAAGTTAATGACTTTAATGATCACCGTCACTAAAAGGATGAAGGTGAGATCATAACTTCAAAACTTGTTACCACCAAAAGGGTGATACTAAGTCACAACAATATTAATGATCACCATCACCAAAAGGATGAAGGTAAGATGAAACTAGAAAAACTCGTTATCACCAAAAGGATGATAGTGAGTCAATAATCACCATCACCAAAAGGATGAAGGTGAGATCATAATTTCCAAACTTGTTACCACCAAAAGGATGATACTAAGTCATAATAACTTCAAATATCACTGACGCCAAAAGGATGACAGTAGGACTGAACTTTCCTAATGTCACAATCACCGAAAGGATGATTGCTTAAACCAAACTTCATAATCTCTACCACCAAAAGGATGATGTTTAGATCGAACTGGACGCTATCACCAAAAGGATGATGATTAGACATAATAATAGAGGTCACCAACAACAAAAGGATGATGGTTGAAGCAAAATGACCAGGATCCCTATCACCACAAGGATCGCTGACACCAAAAGGATGACGGTAAGCTGTAATAGTTGCAGAGGTCGCCATTCACCAAAAGGATGAAGGTTAGGACGAAACTTCAAGGATCACCGACACCAAAAGGATGACGGTAAGATCACAAATGTCAGGGATTTACCATTACCAAAAGGATAACGGTTATCGTAATCAGGACGATGATCATTATTCATCAAGGGACTTTCACCAAAAGGATGATAGTGAGAAAAACATGTTGGAAAATCAGACTACCGACAACAGTTCAAATAGAACAGACCTGTTGGGTAGTACTGGAACATCACTGGGTAAGAGTTGCTTGGGGATATCAACAACAAAAGGTTGCAGAACAATACTCTGAAAGATGTAATTTCCATCAACAAAAGGTTAAAGGAAACAGCTCACTGGGGAGCACTTAATGAGAAACAAACAAGTATTGGATTTATTCGAAGAAATCATTGACTCTATTGAGGGTGACATCTCAACAACAAAAGGTTAAAGGATGCAAATCAACGGGGAACGCCCCGCGTGAGTGAGAGAGCGATTCCCAGAAGAGAGAGTATTTTTCTTCTTTAATTACCCCGCGTGAGAGAGTGTTTTCAGTGGAGAGGGAGAGAGAGACGTGAGGAGTTAGTGAGTGGGTGAAGGCTAGGTGGTGACGCATGTCCTCATTTTCTTTTCTTTTTTTGTCTGTTATGAGAGAGGGTAATGATGAGAGGTAGGATTTTGGTATGTAATGGGGGACAACGTGTATATCCCTCCCCAAAAGAAGATGATTTATTTCTTTCTTTTATCCTTTTCGTTTTCTTTCTTTCCTTTTCTTTTATTTTTGGGGAGAGAGATCGTTGCTGAGTGTTGAGAGAGGTCACTTTATTCTTTTTCTTTTTGTTTTTTCGTCCCATTTGACCATTAGAGGAGAGAGAGAAATTTATGGGAATTGTCAGCCGTGTACCACCCTTTGAGAGGATAAGACTGCCACGTGGCATCGGGCAATTGGGTTGAAAGAGATATTTTGTATATTTTTTATTTCATTTGTTCTTTATTATTAGTAACTTGATTAATAATTAATTTTGATTGGAATCAATATATTCATGAATTGCATACTTAGACCCTTGATTAAATTTAAATCAATGGTCAAAATTGAATCAAAGAAGCACCAATAATTTCAAAATGTATACAATGTCATTCTAGATGATTTAATTGATTTAAAACAATTTAAATCAACCGAATCAAATATAATTCACATCTCTCTAAATACGCGTGATAAAAATAAAACGAGAACAAGGAAATTTCTATTTTTTTTTTGAAAGAATAAAATTAAAACGACTAAAAATGAATAAAAGTCGGGCGAAAATTTGCTCGAAAAATTAAATCGGACGCCCTAAAATGATCAGCGCGAAATATACTTATTGAAAAAATATAGCATTTCTTTTAATTTTGAAATAAATTTTCACCGGTTAAAAGACTAAGGCGGGTCAAAATGCAACTGAAAAAGTCGCTGAAAGAAATATAATGAGCAAACCAGGTTAAACTACGCGAATCGTAGATTAATAATACTGGCGTCTGCAATTTTAATTTTGAAACTTTTTATCCGCTGATTTTGTAAGTTCCTGAGAAATGGTTTAACCGATTTGTCTGTATTTTCAATAATTCACTGCGACCGATATTTAAGGTATTTATTCATGATAAAATGCATGTCATGCTGTACATATGATGCAAATGAAAATGAAATCATATTTACGCGAAAAGGATTATAATAAGTCAATAACTCTAACAATCACCGACACCAAAAGGATGAAGGTAAGATCAATCAACAAAACTTGTTACCACCAAAAGGATGATAATAAGTCAGCGATCACCATCACCAAAAGGATGAAGGTAATATCAAAACAAAACTTGTTATCATAAAAAGGATGATAATAAGTCACAACGACTTAAATGATCACCATCACCAAAAGGATGAAGGTAAGATCAAACAACAAAACTTGTTACCACCAAAAGGATGATAATAAGTCAACAATCACCATCATCAAAAGGATAAAGGTAAGATCAAACAACGGAACTTGTTATCACCAAAAGGATGATAATAAGTCACAACAACTCAAACGATCACCATCACCAAAAGGATGAAGGTAAGATCAAAACAAAACTTGTTATCACCAAAAGGATGATAATAAGTCAATAACTTTAATGATCACCGTCACCAAAAGGATGAAGGTGAGATCATAACTTCAAAACTTGTTACCACCAAAAGGGTGATACTAAGTCACAACAATATTAATGATCACCATCACCAAAAGGATGAAGGTAAGATCAAACCACAAAAACTCGTTATCACCAAAAGGATGATAATGAGTCAACAATCACCATCACCAAAAGGATGAAGGTGAGATCATAACTTCCAAACTTGTTACCACCAAAAAAGGTTGATACTAAGTCATAATAACTTCAAATATCACTGACGCCAAAAGGATGACAGTATGATTGAACTTTCCTAATGTCACAATCACCGAAAGGATGATAGCTTAAACCAAACTCCATAATCTCTACCACCAAAAGGATGATGTTTAGATCGAACTGGACACTATCACCAAAAGGATGATGATTAGACATAATAACAGAGGTCACCAACAACAAAAGGATGATGGTTGAAGCAAAATGACCAGGATCCCTATCACCACAAGGATCGCCGACACCAAAAGGATGACGGTAAGCTGTAATAGTTGCAAAGGTCGCCATTCACCAAAAGGATGAAGGTTAGGATAAAACTTCAAGGATCACCGACACCAAAAGGATGACGGTAAGATCACAAATGTCAGGGATTTACCATTACCAAAAGGATAACGGTTATCGTAAATAAAACGATGATCATTATTCATCTAGGGACTTTCACCAAAAGGATGATAGTGAGAAAAACATGTTGGAAAATCAGACTACCGACAACAGTTAAAATAGAACAGACCTGTTGCATAGTACTGGAACATCACTAGGTAAGACTTGCTTGGGGATATCAACAATAAAAGGTTAAAGGATGCAAATCAATGGGGAACACCCCACGTGAGTGAGAGAGCGATTCCCAGAAGAGAGAGTATTTTTCTTCTTTAATTACCCCACGTGAGAGAGTGTTCTCAGTGGAGAAAGAGAGAGAGAGAGAGAGAGAGAGAGAGAGAGAGAGAGAGAGAGAGAGAGAGAGAGAGAGAGAGAGAGAGAGAGAGAGAGAGAAAGACGTGAGGAGTTAGTGAGTGGGTGAAGGCTAGGTGGGGACGCATGTCCTCATTTTCTTTCCTTTTTTTTATCTGTTATGAGAGAGGGTAATGATGAGAGGTGGGATTTTGGTATGTGATGGGGGACAACATGTATATCCCTCCCCAAAAGAAGATGATTTCTTTCTTACTTTTATCCTTTTCTTTCGTTCTTTCCTTTTATTTTATATTTTGAGAGAGAGACTGTTGCTGAGTGTTGAGAGAGGTCACTTTATTCTTTTTCTTTTTGTTCTTTCCTATTTGAACTTTAATGATCACAACACCAAAAGGATGAAGGTGAGATCATAACTTCAAAACTTGTTACCACCAAAAGGGTGATACTAAGTCACAACAATATTAATGATCACCATCACCAAAAGGATGAAGGTAAGATCAAACCACAAAAACTCGTTATCACCAAAAGGATGATAATGAGTCAACAATCACCATCACCAAAAGGATGAAGGTGAGATCATAACTTCCAAACTTGTTACCACCAAAAGGATGATACTAAGTCATAATAACTTCAAATATCACTGACGCCAAAAGGATGACAGTATGATTGAACTTTCCTAATGTCACAATCACCGAAGGGATGATAGCTTAAACCAAACTCCATAATCTCTACCACCAAAAGGATGATGTTTAGATCGAACTGGACGCTATCACCAAAAGGATGATGATTAGACATAATAACAGAGGTCACCAACAACAAAAGGATGATGGTTGAAGCAAAATGACCAGCATCCCTATCACCACAAGGATCGCCGACACCAAAAGGATGACGGTAAGCTGTAATAGTTACAGAGGTCGCCATTCACCAAAAGGATGAAGGTTAGGATAAAACTTCAAGGATCACAGACACCAAAAGGATGACGGTAAGATCACAAATGTCAGGGATTTACCATTACCAAAAGGATAACGGTTATCGTAAACAGGACGATGATCATTATTCATCAATGGACTTTCACCAAAAGGATGATAGTGAGAAAAACATGTTGGAAAATCAGACTACCGACAACAGTTCAAATAGAACAGACCTGTTGGGTAGTACTGGAACATCACTGGGTAAGAGTTGCTTGGGGATATCAACAACAAAATGTTGCAGAACAATACTCTGAAAGATGTAATTTCCATCAACAAAAGGTTAAAGGAAAAAGCTTACTGGGGAGCACTTAATGAGAAACAAACAAGTCTTGGATTTATTCAAAGAAATCATTGACTCTACTGAGGGTGACATCTCAACAATAAAAGGTTAAAGGATGCAAATCAATGGGGAACGCCCCGCGTGAGTGAGAGAGCGATTCCCAGAAGAGAGAGTATTTTTCTTCTTTAATTACCCCGCGTGAGAGAGTGTTCTCAGTGGAGAGAGAGAGAGAGAGAGAGAGAGAGAGAGAGAGAGAGAGAGAGAGAGAGAGAGAGAGAGAGAGAGAGAGAGAGAGACGTGAGGAGTTAGTGAGTGGGTGAAGGCTAGGTGGGGACGCTGGTCCTCCTTTTCTTTCCTTTTTTTATCTGTTATGAGAGAGGGTAATGATGAGAGGTGGGATTTTGGTATGTGATGGGGGACAACGTGTATATCCCTCCCCAAAAGAAGATGATTTCTTTCTTTCTTTTATCCTTTTCTTTCGTTCTTTCCTTTTATTTTATATTTTGAGAGAGAGACTGTTGCTGAGTGTTGAGAGAGGTCACTTTATTCTTTTTCTTTTTGTTTTTTCGTCCCATTTGACCGTTAGAGGAGAGAGAGAAATTTATGGGAATTTCCAGCCGTGTACCACCCTTTGAGAGGATAAGAAAGCCACGTGGCATCGGGCAATTGGGTTGAAAGAGATATTTTGTATATTTTTTATTTCATTTGTTCTTTATTATTAGTAACTTGATTAATAATTAATTTTGATTGGAATCAATATATTCATGAATTACAAACTTAGACCCTTGATTAAATTTAAATCAATGGTCAAAATTGAATCAAAGAAGCACCAATAATTTCAAAATGTCTACAATGTCCTTCTAGTTGATTTAATTGATTTAAAACAATTTAAATCAACCGAATCAAATAAAATTCACATCTTTCTAAATACGCATGATAAAAATAAATTGAGAGCATGGAAATTTCTATTTTTTTTCTGAATATTCTGGCGAAAGAATAAAATTAAAACGACTAAAAATGAATAAAAGTCGGGCAAAAATTTGCTTAAAAAATTAAATCGAACGCCCTAAAATGATCAACACGAAATATACTTATTGAAAAAATACAACGTTTCTTTTAATTTTGAAATAAATTTTCACCGGCTAAAAGGCTCAGGCGGGTCAAAATGCAACTGAAAAAGTCGCTGAAAGAAATATAATGAGCAAACCAGGTTAAACTACGCGAATCGTAGATTAATAATACCGGCGTCTGCAATTTTAATTTTGAAACTTTTTATCCGCTGATTTTGTCCGTACTTGAGAAATGGTTTAACCGATTTGTCTGTATTTTCAATAATTCATTGCGACCGATATTTAAGGTATTTATTCATGATAAAATGCATGTCATGCTGTACATATGATGCAACTGAAAATGAAATCATATTTACGAAAATTTGAAAATGCCTGGACAAAATTGGGGTATAACAGTTGCCCCTATTTAATTAACTTGAAATAGAAGGTAAGAACGACAAAGATATTCATACATTTGTGGTGGAAGGTAATTAAATACGAAAAGACCCAAATTTTGTCCTTTAAAATGCAATGGAGAAATGCAAAAAGAAAATGTAACGAGTTCTAACAACAACAAGGTATTATGGGTAAAACGTCAAATCAATGACAACTCTCTAGTCGACACTCAAATCATGCAAAGGTTGTTATTGACATAAGGACAAAGGTGGGACTAAAACCGAAAAGGTTTCCGGCACCAAAAGGATGACAGTAGAATTAATAAAATCGCTACCACCAAAAGGATGATAGTAATTCACCACGATTTCCAGGATCATCATCACCAAAAGGGTGATGGATAAACCAATAAAATTCAAAGACTTCCATCACCAAAAGGATGATGTCCATCACCAAAAGGATGATGGTTATCCTGATAAAGCTTTCCATTACTAAAAGGATAATAGCAAGACTACCACCAAAAGGATGATAGTTAACTCATCAAACTTCAAAGATCACCATCATCAAAAGGATGAAGGTAAGATCCAACAACAAAACTTGTTATCACCAAAAGGATGATAATAAGCCAATAATTTTAATGATCACCATCACCAAAAGGATGAAGGTAAGATTAATAACAAAACTTGTTACCGCCAAAAGGATGATAATAAGTCAATAACTCCAACAATCACCGTCACCAAAAGGATGAAGGTAAGATCAATCAACAAAACTTGTTACCACCAAAAGGATCATAATAAGTCAGCGATCACCATCACCAAATGGATGAAGGTAATATCAAAACAAAACTTGTTATCACCAAAAAGTTGATAATAAGTTAATGACTTTAATGATCACCGTCACTAAAAGGATGAAGGTGAGATCATAACTTCAAAACTTGTTACCACCAAAAGGGTGATACTAAGTCACAACAATATTAATGATCACCATCACCAAAAGGATGAAGGTAAGATCAAACTAGAAAAACTCGTTATCACCAAAAGGATGATAGTGAGTCAATAATCACCATCACCAAAAGGATGAAGGTGAGATCATAATTTCCAAACTTGTTACCACCAAAAGGATGATACTAAGTCATAATAACTTCAAATATCACTGACGCCAAAAGGATGACAGTAGGACTGAACTTTCCTAATGTCACAATCACCGAAAGGATGATAGCTTAAACCAAACTCCATAATCTCTACCACCAAAAGGATGATGTTTAGATCGAACTGGACGCTATCACCAAAAGGATGATGATTAGACATAATAACAGAGGTCACCAACAACAAAAGGATGATGGTTGAAGCAAAATGACCAGGATCCCTATCACCACAAGGATCGCTGACACCAAAAGGATGACGGTAAGCTGTAATAGTTGCAGAGGTCGCCATTCACCAAAAGGATGAAGGTTAGGACGAAACTTCAAGGATCACCGACACCAAAAGGATGACGGTAAGATCACAAATGTCAGGGATTTACCATTACCAAAAGGATAACGGTTATCGTAAACAAAACGATGATCATTATTCATCAAGGGACTTTCACCAAAAGGATGATAGTGAGAAAAACATGTTGGAAAATCAGACTATCGACAACAGTTCAAATAGAACAGACCTGTTGGGTAGTACTGGAACATCACTGGGTAAGAGTTGCTTGGGGATATCAACAACAAAAGGTTGCAGAACAATACTCTGAAAGATGTAATTTCCATCAACAAAAGGTTAAAGGAAACAACTCACTGGGGAGCACTTAATGAGAAACAAACAAGTCTTGGATTTATTCAAAGAAATCATTGACTCTATTGAGGGTGACATCTCAACAACAAAAGGTTAAAGGATGCAAATCAATGGGGAACGCCCCGCGTGAGTGAGAGAGCGATTCCCAGAAGAGAGAGTATTTTTCTTCTTTAATTACCCCGCGTGAGAGAGTGTTCTCAGTGGAGAGGGAGAGAGAGACGTGAGGAGTTAGTGAGTGGGTGAAGGCTAGGTGGTGACGCATGTCCTCATTTTCTTTTCTTTTTTTGTCTGTTATGAGAGAGGGTAATGATGAGAGGTAGGATTTTGGTATGTAATGGGGGACAACGTGTATATCCCTCCCCAAAAGAAGATGATTTATTTCTTTCTTTTATCCTTTTCTTTTTCTTTCTTTCCTTTTCTTTTATTTTTGGGGGTGAGATCGTTGCTGAGTGTTGAGAGAGGTCACTTTATTCTTTTTCTTTTTGTTTTTTCGTCCCATTTGACCGTTGTCGCATCCTGCGAAAAATCAACCGGCGAGGCTCAAATAAAAACACACAGAGCCGCCACTAAACGTTATTTATCCCAAGATAGGGAAAGGAAACGCTCAGAGAAACCTGGAAAGACATGGTCTCGCGACCAGAGAGAAAAGGTTCGGGAGTCGGTTACGCGAGGGGAAGGTATTAGCACCCCTCACGTCCTAGGTACTCCTAGGGATCCACGTTCTAGAAAAGAAAAGGTTGCTAAACATCACACACACACACGGGGAACGCAGGTGGGGTTAAGAGGAACGAGCTCGATAAGGTATCGCACCTTATGCCTACATATCTTGTCTGGAACAAGAATCAGAGCCACTGTAGTTCGGCTTACGCACGCCAAACAACACAAAACAACACAAACATGCAAGGGTGGCAAACATGGAGCCCGACAACCACTGGATGGAATTACGTCGGCATCCGAACCAAAACACACTCAAAAGGGCAAACGTGGAGCCCGACTGCCAATCACTGGGCTTACGTCGGCATCCGAACCCAAAACACCAAACAGCACAGTCAGATAACAAGTAAACACACGCAAAAAAGAAAAAGGTTGCCCGGAGTGGTCTCGCACGACCACCTGCCTACATACCTCGTCTGGAACGAGGATCAGGGCGATGTAGTTCCCCTGAAAGGGACTAAATTGTTAACTAGAAACCGGGGAAAAGACACACAACTAGGGAGCTGAGACTCGAGCCTAATGTTGTCATGCATCGTTCACCTAAGTTCGGTTTTCTATCCTACTTGCATAAGCAAACTAACCTAACCAGGGAAGAAGCTAGCACACAAGCATACAATCATATATCAGCATTAAATGAGAACAGGCATCTCAAACAAACATGTCAATCAGATATCCACATATCACGCACTATAGCCAAACAAGGGGGCTCAATCAATCAGGTTTGACTGCCTAAGCAAGTCGTCTGTACGGGCTGCGTTTGCTCTTAACCTTGCCATTACGAGGCTAAGGTGAAGCAGATGAAAGGATGAAGTGAGGATGAGACCTCACAGCTCTTATCCCTAACCAGGGAGAGCTGACAAATGAGCATGGGTCCAGAATAGGGGAACCCTTCTATACTCGATGACTCTGACTCAATGTGCACTGCACAGGATCTTGGGCTTTTGATCTCAATGCTACAACCATGTAATGGGAGCAAGGAGAAGACTCACTGAATAGTGGGGGACAGGTTGCTTGTCCCTACCTTCCACCAATTGCCTTACTTGAAGGACTTTTCCTGCTTGGGCTTGAAAAATAAACATACACAAGCATTGCCTCTTAAGGAGGACTTCAGACAATTTGCCCGGCCCGGTAACAGCCGGGTCTCTAGACTACATGAAGTAAGAAGGTTACCTCAATGCAAGTTGCTTAAGCAAAGCAAAGCAAAGCAATAGTTCACAAGGAACTGAGCAACTAAAGTACCTGGAAACAATCAACCTCAGTCAGTACTCAATCAGATAAACTGTAAAGCAAACAGTTAAACAGCTTAAACAATACAACACAAAACAAGCCCAAGGCTTAAGCCCAAGCTCCAACACCTACAAAACAATGTTATGTTAGTGTACAAACATCCACAACATCAATTAAAATCAACTTGTATCATTCTCCATGTACATTGCTTTTTTGATCCTGAAAAACCAAGCAACTATTAGCAACTAGACCACTAGGCCAAGCCTAGGGTCCAAAAGCAAGAAAAAAGTTAAAACAGCAAGGTATTCATTAACCAACATCAAATTAACATCAAACACAAGCAAACATCATTGGTCTCATGTTTATATCATCCATCATATTCAATTCATGCACAAAAGAAATCAAATGATGCCAAATGAACCACCAAACATACAAACAGAAGTATTGCATTCAAATCCCTATCAAAATAAATCCAAAAATTCTCAAATTAAATACACCTAAACAGGGGTCAATCAAGATCTACCATGTCAAATTTGAGCTCAATTGGGCAAATGGAACCATGTCAATGAAAATCAACAAAAACAGACACAATTTCATGCTCCAATTCACACCATCAATGCATACATCCACTTCAAAAATTCATATCTCATTGGAGACTAAAAAGAAATGGATGAGACCAAAACAGGAATGTCACATTATGTGTCTACAACATGCATATCAAATTTCATGACCATACAATTCCATATGAGGATTTCCCAATCATTCTACCAACCTATGTCATATGAGCTTGCAATTTCAACCACCAAAAATGAAAAATCATGATCAAATTGAAAATGCAATGTAAAATTCCACAAAAATTCATACAATATCTCAACATGCTAACTAACCATCATGCAAAATTTCAGCCAATTCTAACATGTATAGGTCACTCAAAAAAATCCTGCAAGTTGACATAATGAGGTGTGACACAAATTGTCACACCTAAGTTCCAGAATTTGCTGCTCTCTAACCAGGTATCCAAAATTCATGAAATTTACATATAAATAATCCTCAATGAGTCAAGAACCACCACAAAAATTTTCAAGAATTTATTCTACATTATGAGCATTTCATGATCAAATTACAAACATGTATCAAAAATGGACATACAATGGAAAACCCTAGGTCAAATAAAATATTCCCCAAGCACAACTTTGACCAATAGGTCAAAAAAAACCTACACTCAACAAGGAAGCTATAGAAAAATTTCCATATTTTTGGATTTTTAGCTATTTTTTATGGATTTTTAAAGGTGTTAAAAATATTGTTAGAATTAATTAGAATTTAATTAAAATAACAGTGGCAATTTCATAAACATTAAAGGCAATGGCGGGAAACGCAGTTTTTGAACATTTGAATGGGAAACAAGATCTAGCCAGCACTGTTCATCGTCTTCAGCAAGAAATTTTCCAGAAAATTTCAAATTATGATGAACATCAAAACCTAACGAAAATTAACAAGCCATAGCTCGTTCGAACCGTCTTCTCAAGCACATTCCAAATATCCAAACTATTTTCCCTAATTGTTCCTAAAATTCTTGAATCGAGCATGTTAGGGTTTTGGATCATACTTTCAAATCGCGATTTCTCTCACTACAGGCAACTATTTGCAATTCTACAAACATCACAACGCTCTACGTACTACACACTTTCAAACGCATATATTTATTAAGCCAAAGGTGAAAGTTGAATTTTCGAATTACCTGGAAGGGCAGCAATGGTGCGCGACGTTTCCAAGCTTATGCTCTCAAAACAGCAACGCAACAACCTTCAGGAAGATGAATTCCATGCTCCGTTTCAATCGATTCCGCTCCTATCGTCCATAATTCGAATTTTCCATTGATGAGGTAATTTCGGACAGCCACGATGCAATGTTCTTCAGGCTCCAATCTTCCAAAACAGTTGGAGAAGATGATTGATAGAGTTGAATGCAAAAGAAATCTTGAAGTTTGGCTTAGAATTGAGGAAGAAACTTGAGATTGAAGCTTGTTGTGTTCTTGAGGGTTTGGAGAGAATGTGAGAGATCTTGATCCAACTTTGGAAAATGCAATTTTTTGTTATGATTAGGCAATGATTTGGAATATATATGTGTGCTTAATTGATCACTAATCATGTAATTAACCAATTTGGCATAATTAGTGATAATGTAATTTTTGCAAATGAGGGCAAAATAGCCAATTCACAATGACAGCACATGCCAGCTCAAAATTGGTTCCAACATGTCCAAAACACCATATGTGAAGTGTAGAAACAATTCCCATTGCAATTGGTTGCTTAAATCTCATTTTCACTATGTGTATGTAAAGTATCCATTTTTGTCATTTCCATTTTTCAAGACAAAACTCAAACCATGTGCATTAACCATGAAATGAATATCCAAACACACTTAAAATGCCATTCCTGAGGTGTTGGAAAAAGTCCCATTCAAAAATTCCCAATATTTTGACATTTGGACAATTTTGCCCCTGGTCCAATTCAGCTGTCCAGTTGAAAAGTGACTTTTTGCCTTGGCCATTTTTGGGAAATTCCAATGATGCACCCTCAAAGTACATGTCAAATGGAGTTTGTGCATATAAAGAACTTGCAATTTGGACAAAGTATGTGGTAGTTATGGCCTCCTGATTACGGGTCTTTTCTGAAATTCACTGAGCCATATTTTGCAAACCGTACATTGGATTTTCAAGTTCTTGGACTTTTTGGAAAGGTGAGAACAAGATCTACATCTGTCATGTTGAACAATTTTTCATTTGAAGCTTCCTTGGACTTCTGTTTTTGAGGTCAAAAACTTTCCATTTTTGGAAACTTCAGCTACCAGTCACTTGCTATTTTTGGCAGTTTTTGTCCTGACTTGATTTTCTTCATTCTTAAGCTTTGAGATGTCATTCAACACTTGTTCCAACATGAATGAAGTGTCTTCAACTCATTTCCACCTCCCAATCCATCAGATCATGTACAGTTGACCACAGTTGACTTTGCATCTGATAGATGAATTTGGCAATGCATTGATCAATTTAAGCCCCAATCTCCAACTGAAATGGCTCAAGGGTGACACCCTAGCCTCAATAATCACCATATAATCACAAAATGATCCTCATCTCCATCTCAAACACCATCTCCTGATTAAACCCTGATTGGCCCAATACAACTGATTAGGGTTGACCAGTGGTCAAAACCCTAATCTCAAGGAATCTTCTTCAATCTCCTGATGACATCCAACCATGGTGATGATGATGTATCGATTCAATCAACATGAAGACCAATACCCTTGGGAGTCACAAAACCCTAATTCACAGCTCAATCCTCAGATGGCCCATGATCAATCAGTACAACCCTAGGCTTGCATTTTCTGACTTCCTCATCTTCTGATCAAGACTTGGGAAGATAGCTTGCACTATGTAACCACATGTTATGCAATATGAAATGCCTAATGTCTTAAAATGAAATGCAAATATGTTAATGCTAGTCCCAAGAGAGGAGGGCAAATTTTGAGGTGTTACAACCGTTAGAGGAGAGAGAGAAATTTATGGGAATTGTCAGCCGTGTACCACCCTTTGAGAAGATAAGACTGCCACGTGGCATCGGGCAATTGGGTTGAAAGAGATATTTTGTATATTTTTTATTTCATTTGTTCTTTATTATTAGTAACTTGATTAATAATTAATTTTGATTGGAATCAATATATTCATGAATTGCATACTTAGACCCTTGATTAAATTTAAATCAATGGTCAAAATTGAATCAAAGAAGCACCAATAATTTCAAAATGTATACAATGTCATTCTAGATGATATAATTGATTTAAAACAATTTAAATCAACCGAATCAAATATAATTCACATCTCTCTAAATACGCGTGATAAAAATAAAATGAGAACATGGAAATTTCTATTTTTTTTTTTAAAGAATAAAATTAAAACGACTAAAAATGAATAAAAGTCGGGCGAAAATTTGCTCGAAAAATTAAATCGGACGCCCTAAAATGATCAGCGCGAAATATACTTATTGAAAAAATATAGCATTTCTTTTAATTTTGAAATAAATTTTCACCGGTTAAAAGACTCAGGCGGGTCAAAATGCAACTGAAAAAGTCGCTGAAAGAAATATAATGAGCAAACCAGGTTAAACTACGCGAATCGTAGATTAATAATACTGGCGTCTGCAATTTTAATTTTGAAACTTTTTATCCGCTGATTTTGTCAGTACCTGAGAAATGGTTTAACCGATTTGTCTGTATTTTCAATAATTCACTGCGACCGATATTTAAGGTATTTATTCATGATAAAATGCATGTCATGCTGTACATATGATGCAAATGAAAATGAAATCATATTTACGAAAATTTTAAAATGCCTGGACATAATTGGGGTATAACACTTGCCCCTATTTAATTAACTTGAACTAGAAGGTAAGAACGACAACGATCTTCATACATTTATGGTGGAAGGTAATTAAATACGAAAAGAACCAAATTTTGTCCTTTGAAATACGATGGAGAAATGCAAAAAGAAAATGTATTGAGTTATAACAACAACAAGCTATTATGGGTAGAACGTCAAATCAATGCCAACTCTCGAGTCGACACTCAAATCATGCAAAGGTTGTTATTGACGTAACGACAAAGGTAGGGCTAAAACCGAAAAGGTTTCCGGCACCAATAGGATGACAGTAGAATTAAGAAAATCGCTACCACCAAAAGGATGATAGTAATTCACCATGATTTCAAGGATCATCATCACCAAAAGGGTGATGGATAAACCAATAAAATTCAAAGACTTCCATCACCAAAAGGATGATGTCCATCACCAAAAGGATGATGGTTATCCTGATAAATCTTTCCATTACTGAAAAGGATAATAGCAAGACTACCACCAAAAGGATGATAGTTAACTCATCAAACTTCAAAGATCACCATCACCAAAAGGATGAAGGTAAGATCCAACAACAAAACTTATTATCACCAAAAGGATGATAACAAGCCAATAATTTTAATGATCACCATCACCAAAAGGATGAAGGTAAGATTAATAACAAAACTTGTTACCGCGAAAAGGATTATAATAAGTCAATAACTCCAACAATCACCGACACCAAAAGGATGAAGGTAAGATCAATCAACAAAACTTGTTACCACCAAAAGGATGATAATAAGTCAGTGATCACCATCACCAAAAGGATAAAGGTAATATCAAAACAAAACTTGTTATCATAAAAAGGATGATAATAAGTCACAACGACTTAAATGATCACCATCACCAAAAGGATGAAGGTAAGATCAAACAACAAAACTTGTTACCACCAAAAGGATGATAATAAGTCAACAATCACCATCATCAAAAGGATGAAGGTAAGATCAAACAACGGAACTTGTTATCACCAAAAGGATTATAATAAGTCACAACAACTCAAACGATCACCATCACCAAAAGGATGAAGGTAAGATCAAAACAAAACTTGTTATCACCAAAAGGATGATAATAAGTCAATAACTTTAATGATCACCGTCACCAAAAGGATGAAGGTGAGATCATAACTTCAAAACTTGTTACCACCAAAAGGGTGATACTAAGTCACAACAATATTAATGATCACCATCACCAAAAGGATGAAGGTAAGATCAAACCAGAAAAACTCGTTATCACCAAAAGGATGATAATGAGTCAACAATCACCATCACCAAAAGGATGAAGGTGAGATCATAACTTCCAAACTTGTTACCACTAAAAAAGGTTGATACTAAGTCATAATAACTTCAAATATCACTGACGCCAAAAGGATGACAGTATGATTGAACTTTCCTAATGTCACAATCATCGAAAGGATGATAACTTAAACCAAACTCCATAATCTCTACCACCAAAAGGATGATGTTTAGATCGAACTGGACACTATCACCAAAAGGATGATGATTAGACATAATAAAAGAGGTCACCAACAACAAAAGGATGATGGTTGAAGCAAAATGACCAGGATCCCTATCACCACAAGGATCGCCGACACCAAAAGGATGACGGTAAGCTGTAATAGTTGCAAAGGTCGCCATTCACCAAAAGGATGAAGGTTAGGATAAAACTTCAAGGATCACCGACACCAAAAGGATGACGGTAAGATCACAAATGTCAGGGATTTACCATTACCAAAAGGATAACGGTTATCGTAAACAAAACGATGATCATTATTCATCTAGGGACTTTCACCAAAAGGATGATAGTGAGAAAAACATGTTGGAAAATCAGACTACCGACAACAGTTAAAATAGAACAGACCTGTTGGGTAGTACTGGAACATCACTAGGTAAGACTTGCTTGGGGATATCAACAATAAAAGGTTAAAGGATGCAAATCAATGGGGAACACCCCACGTGAGTGAGAGAGCGATTCCCAGAAGAGAGAGTATTTTTCTTCTTTAATTACCCCACGTGAGAGAGTGTTCTAAGTGGAGAAAGAGAGAGAGAGAGAGAGAGAGAGAGAGAGAGAGAGAGAGAGAGAGAGAGAGAGAGAGAGAGAGAGAGAGAGAGAGAGAGAGAGAGAGAGAGAGAGAGAAAGACGTGAGGAGTTAGTGAGTGGGTGAAGGCTAGGTGGGGACGCATGTCCTCCTTTTCTTTCCTTTTTTTATCTGTTATGAGAGAGGGTAATGATGAGAGGTGGGATTTTGGTATGTGATGGGGGACAACATGTATATCCCTCCCCAAAAGAAGATGATTTCTTTCTTTCTTTTATCCTTTTCTTTCGTTCTTTCCTTTTATTTTATATTTTGAGAGAGAGACTGTTGCTGAGTGTCGAGAGAGGTCACTTTATTCTTTTTCTTTTTGTTCTTTCTTTTTTGAACTTTAATGATCACCGTCACCAAAAGGATGAAGGTGAGATCATAACTTCAAAACTTGTTACCACCAAAAGGGTGATACTAAGTCACAACAATATTAATGATCACCATCACCAAAAGGATGAAGGTAAGATCAAACCACAAAAACTCGTTATCACCAAAAGGATGATAATGAGTCAACAATCACCATCACCAAAAGGATGAAGGTGAGATCATAACTTCCAAACTTGTTACCACCAAAAGGATGATACTAAGTCATAATAACTTCAAATACCACTGACGCCAAAAGGATGACAGTATGATTGAACTTTCCTAATGTCACAATCACCGAAGGGATGATCGCTTAAACCAAACTCCATAATCTCTACCACCAAAAGGATGATGTTTAGATCGAACTGGACGCTATCACCAAAAGGATGATGATTAGACATAATAACAGAGGTCACCAACAACAAAAGGATGATGGTTGAAGCAAAATGACCAGCATCCCTATCACCACAAGGATCGCCGACACCAAAAGGATGACGGTAAGCCGTAATAGTTACAGAGGTCGCCATTCACCAAAAGGATGAAGGTTAGGATAAAACTTCAAGGATCTCCGACACCAAAAGGATGACGGTAAGATCACAAATGTCAGGGATTTACCATTACCAAAAGGATAACGGTTATCGTAAACAGGACGATGATCATTATTCATCTAGGGACTTTCACCAAAAGGATGATAGTGAGAAAAACATGTTGGAAAATCAGACTACCGACAACAGTTCAAATAGAACAGACCTGTTGGGTAGTACTGGAACATCACTGGGTAAGAGTTGCTTGGGGATATCAACAACAAAATGTTGCAGAACAATACTCTGAAAGATGTAATTTCCATCAACAAAAGGTAAAAGGAAAAAGCTCACTGGGGAGCACTTAATGAGAAACTAACAAGTCTTGGATTTATTCAAAGAAATCATTGACTCTACTGAGGGTGACATCTCAACAACAAAAGGTTAAAGGATGCAAATCAATGGGGAACGCCCCGCGTGAGTGAGAGAGCGATTCCCAGAAGAGAGAGTATTTTTCTTCTTTAATTACCCCGCGTGAGAGAGTGTTCTCAGTGGAGAGAGAGAGAGAGAGAGAGAGAGAGAGAGAGAGAGAGAGAGAGAGAGAGAGAGAGAGAGAGAGAGAGACGTGAGGAGTTAGTGAGTGGGTGAAGGCTAGGTGGGGACGCTGGTCCTCCTTTTCTTTCCTTTTTTTATCTGTTATGAGAGAGGCTAATGATGAGAGGTGGGATTTTGGTATGTGATGGGGGACAACGTGTATATCCCTCCCCAAAAGAAGATGTTTTCTTTCTTTCTTTTATCCTTTTCTTTCGTTCTTTCCTTTTATTTTATATTTTGAGAGAGAGACTGTTGCTGAGTGTTGAGAGAGGTCACTTTATTCTTTTTCTTTTTGTTTTTTCGTCCCATTTGACCGTTAGAGGAGAGAGAGAAATTTATGGGAATTGCCAGCCGTGTACCACCCTTTGAGAGGATAAGAAAGCCACGTGGCATCGGGCAATTGGGTTGAAAGAGATATTTTGTATATTTTTTATTTCATTTGTTCTTTATTATTAGTAACTTGATTAATAATTAATTTTGATTGGAATCAATATATTCATGAATTACAAACCTAGACCCTTGATTAAATTTAAATCAATGGTCAAAATTGAATCAAAGAAGCACCAATAATTTCAAAATGTCTACAATGTCCTTCTAGATGATTTAATTGATTTAAAACAATTTAAATCAACCGAATCAAATAAAATTCACATCTTTCTAAATACGCATGATAAAAATAAAATGAGAGCATGGAAATTTCTATTTATTTTTTCTAAATATTCTGGCGAAAGAATAAAATTAAAACGACTAAAAATGAATAAAAGTCGGGCGAAAATTTGCTCGAAAAATTAAATCGGACGCCCTAAAATGATCAGCACGAAATATACTTATTGAAAAAATACAACGTTTCTTTTAATTTTGAAATAAATTTTCACCGGCTAAAAGGCTCAGGCGGGTCAAAATGCAACTGAAAAAGTCGCTGAAAGAAATATAATGAGCAAACCAGGTTAAACTACGCGAATCGTAGATTAATAATACTGGCGTCTGCAATTTTAATTTTGAAACTTTTTATCCGCTGATTTTGTCCGTACTTGAGAAATGGTTTAACCGATTTGTCTGTATTTTCAATAATTCACTGCGACCGATATTTAAGGTATTTATTCATGATAAAATGCATGTCATGCTGTACATATGATGCAAATGAAAATGAAATCATATTTATGAAAATTTGAAAATGCCTGGACAAAATTGGGGTATAACAGTTGCCCCTATTTAATTAACTTGAAATAGAAGGTAAGAACGATAACGATCTTCATACATTTGTGGTGGAAGGTAATTAAATACGAAAAGACCCAAATTTTGTCCTTTGAAATGCAATGGAGAAATGCAAAAAGAAAATGTAACGAGTTCTAACAACAACAAGGTATTATGGGTAGAACGTCAAATCAATGATAACTCTCTAGTCGACACTCAAATCATGCAAAGGTCGTTATTGACGTAAGGACAAAGGTGGGACTAAAATCAAAAATGTTTCCGGCACCAAAAGGATGACAGTAGAATTAATAAAATCGCTACCACCAAAAGGATGATAGTAATTCACCACGATTTCCAGGATCATCATCACCAAAAGGGTGATGGATAAACCAATAAAATTCAAAGACTTCCATCACCAAAAGGATGATGTCCATCACCAAAAGGATGATGGTTATCCTGATAAATCTTTCCATTACTGAAAGGATAATAGCAAGACTACCACCAAAAGTATGATAGTTAACTCAACAAACTTCAAAGGTCACCATCATCAAAAGGATGAAGGTAAGATCCAACAACAAAACTTGTTATCACCAAAAGGATGATAATAAGCCAAGAATTTTAATGATCGCCATCACCAAAAGGATGAAGGTAAGATTAATAACAAAACTTGTTACCGCTAAAAGGATGATAATAAGTCAATAACTCCAACAATCACCGTCACCAAAATGGTGAAGGTAAGATCAATCAACAAAACTTGTTAACACCAAAAGGATGATAATAAGTCAGCGATCACCATCACCAAAAGGATGAAGATAATATCAAAACAAAACTTGTTATCACAAAAAGGATGATAATAAGTCACAACGACTTAAATGATCACCATCACCAAAAGGATGAAGGTAAGATCAAACAACAAAACTTGTTACCACCAAAAGGATGATAATAAGTTAACAATCACCATCAGCAAAAGGATGAAGGTAAGATCAAACAACGGAACTTGTTATCACCAAAAGGATGATAGTAAGTCACAACAACTCAAACGATCACCATCACGAAAAGGATGAAGGTAAGATCAAAATAAAACTTGTTATCACCAGAAGGATGATAATAAGTCAATAACTTTAATGATCACCGTCACCAAAATGATGAAGGTGAGATCATAACTTCAAAACTTGTTACCACCAAAAGGGTGATACTAAGTCACAACAATATTAATGATCACCATCACCAAAAGGATGAAGGTAAGATCAAACAACAAAAACTCGTTATCACCAAAAGGATGATAATGAGTCAACAATCACCATCACCAAAAGGATGAAGGTGAGATCGTAACTTCCAAACTTGTTACCACCAAAAGGATGATACTAAGTCATAATAACTTCAAATATCACTGACGCCAAAAGGATGACAGTAGGATTGAACTTTCCTAATGTCACAATCACCGAAAGGATGATAGCTTAAACCAAACTCCATAGTCTCTACCACCAAAAGGATGATGTTTAGATCGAACTGGACGCTATCACCAAAAGGATGATGATTAGACATAATAACAGAGGTCACCAAAAATAACAGGATGATGGTTGAAGCAAAATGACCAGGATCGCCGACACCAAAAGGATGACGATAAGTTGTAATAGTTGCAGAGGTCGCCATTCACCAAAAGGATGAAGGTTGGGACAAAACTTCAAGGATCACCGACACCAAAAGGATGACGGTAAGATCACAAATGTCAAGGATTTACCATTACCAAAAGGATAACGGTTATCGTTAACAAAACGATGATCATTATTCATCAAGGGACTTTCACCAAAAGGATGATAGTGAGAAAAACATGTTGGAAAATCAGACTACCGACAACAATTCAAATAGAACACACCTGTTGGGTAGTACTGGAACATCACTAGGTAAGACTTGCTTGGGGATATCAACAACAAAAGGTTGCAGAACAATACTCTGAAAGATGTAATTTCCATCAACAAAAGGTTAAAGGAAACAGCTCACTGGGGAGCACTTAATGAGAAACAAACAAGTCTTGGATTTATTCAAAGAAATCATTGACTCTACTGAGGGTGACATCTCAACAACAAAAGGTTTAGGATGCAAATCAATGGGGAACGCCCCGCGTGAGTGAGAGAGCGATTCCCAGAAGAGAGAGTATTTTTCTTCTTTAATTACCCTGCGTGAGAGAGTGTTCTCAATGGAGAGAGAGAGAGAATGAGAGAGAGAGAGAGAGAGAGAGAGAGAGAGAGAGAGAGAGAGAGAGAGATGTGAGGAGTTAGTGAGTGGGTGAAGGCTAGGTGGGGACGCATGTCCTCCTTTTTCTTTTTTTGTCTGTTATGAGAGAGGGTAATGATGAGAGGTGGGATTTTGGTATGTGATGGGGGACAACGTGTATATCCCTCCCCAAAAGAAGATGATTTCTTTCTTTCTTTTATCCTTTTCTTTTTCGTTCTTTCCTTTTATTTTATATTTTGGGAGAGAGACCGTTGCTGAGTGTTGAGAGAGGTCACTTAATTCTTTTTCTTTTTGTTTTTTCGTCCCATTTGACCGTTAGAGGAGAGATAGAAATTTATGGGAATTGCCAGTCGTGTACCACCCTTTGAGAGGATAAGACTGCCACGTGGCATCGGGCAATTGGGTTGAAAGAGATATTTTGTATATTTTTTATTTCATTTGTTCTTTATTATTAGTAACTTGATTAATAATTAATTTTGATTGGAATCAATATATTCATGAATTGCAAACTTAGACCCTTGATTAAATTTAAATCAATGGTCAAAATTGAATCAAACAAGCACCAATAATTTCAAAATGTCTACAATGTCCTTCTAGATGATTTAATTGATTTAAAACAATTTAAATCAACCGATTCAAATAAAATTAACATCTTTCTAAATACGCATGATAAAAATAAAATGAGAACATGGAAATTTCTATTTTTTTTTTGAAAGAATATAATTAAAACGACTAAAAATTAATAAAAGTCGGGCGAAAATTTGCTCGAAAAATTAAATTGGCCGCCCTAAAATGATCAGCACGAAATATACTTATTGAAAAAATTCAGTGTTTCTTTTAATTTTGAAATAAATTTTCATTGGTTAAAAGGCTCAGGCCGGTCAAAATGCAACTGAAAAAGTCGCTGAAAGAAATATAATGAGCAAACCAGGTTAAACTACGCGAATCGTAGATTAATATTACTGGCGTCTGCAATTTTAATTTTGAAACTTTTTATCCGTTGATTTTGTCAGTACCTGAGAAATGGTTTAACCGATTTGTCTGTATTTTCAATAATTCACTGCGACCGATATTTAAGGTATTTATTCATGATAAAATGCATGTCATGCTGTACATATGATGCAAATGAAAATGAAATCATATTTATGAAAATTTTAAAATGCCTGGACAAAATTGGGGTATAACACTTGCCCCTATTTAATTAACTTGAACTAGTAGGTAAGAACGACAACGATCTTCATACATTTGTGGTGGAAGGTAATTAAATACGAAAAGACCCAAATTTTGTCCTTTGAAATACGATGGAGAAATGCAAAAAGAAAATGTATTGAGTTATAACAACAACAAGCTATTATGGGTAAAACGTCAAATCAATGCCAACTCTCGAGTCGACACTCAAATCATGCAAAGGTTGTTATTGACGTAACGACAAAGGTGGGACTAAAACCGAAAAGGTTTCCGGCACCAAAAGGATGACAGTAGAATTAATAAAATCGCTACCACCAAAAGGATGATAGTAATTCACCACGATTTCCAGGATCATCATCACCAAAAGGGTAATGGATAAAATTAAAACGACTAAAAATGAATAAAAGTCGGCGAAAATTTGCTCGAAAAATTAAATTGGCCGCCCTAGAATGATCAGCACGAAATATACTTATTGAAAAAATACAACGTTTCTTTTAATTTTGAAATAACCTTTCACCGGCTAAAAGGCTCAGGCGGGTCAAAATGCAACTGAAAAAGCCGCTGAAAGAAATATAATGAGCAAACCAGGTTAAACTACGCGAATCGTAGATTAATAATACTGGCGTCTCCAATTTTAATTTTGAAACTTTTTATCTGCTGATTTTGTCCGTACCTGAGAAATGGTTTAACCGATTTGTCTGTATTTTCAATAATTCGCTACAACCGATATTTAAGGTATTTATTCATGATAAAATGCATGTCATGCTGTACATATGATGAAAATGAAAATGAAATCATATTTACGAAAATTTTAAAATGCCTGGACAAAATTGGGGTATAACAGTTGCCCCTATTTAATTAACTTGAACTAGAAGGTAAGAACAACATCGATCTTCATACATTTGTGGTGGAAGGTAATTAAATACGAAAACACCCAAATTTTGTCCTTTGAAATGCAATGGAGAAATGCAAAAAGAAAATGTAACGAGTTCTAACAACAACAATGTATTATGGGTAGAACGTCAAATCAATGCCAACTATCTAGTCGGCACTCAAATCATGCAAAGGTCGTTATTGACGTAAGGACAAAGGTGGGACTAAAACCGAAAAGGTTTCCGACACCAAAAGGATAACAGTAGAATTAATAAAATCGCTACCACCAAAAGGATGATAGTAATTCACCACGATTTCTAGGATCATCATCACCAAAAGGGTGATGGATAAACCAATAAAATTCAAAGACTTCCATCACCAAAAGGATGATGTCCATCACCAAAAGGATGATGTCCATCACCAAAAGGATGATGGTTATCCTGATAAAGCTTTCCATTATTGAAAGGATAATAGCAAGACTACCACTAAAAGGATGATAGTTAACTCATCAAACTTCAAAGATCACCATCATCAAAAGAATGAAGGTAAGGTCCAACAACAAAACTTGTTATCACCAAAAGGATGATAATAAGCCAATAATTTTAATGATCACCATCACCAAAAGGATGAAGGTAAGATTAATAACAAAACTTGTTACCACCAAAAGGATGATAATAAGTCAATAACTCCAACAATCACCATCACCAAAAGGATGAAGGTAAGATCAATCAACAAAACTTGTTACCACCAAAAGGATGATAATAAGTCAGCGATCACCATCACCAAATGGATGAAGGTAATATCAAAACAAAACTTGTTATCACCAAAAGGATGATAATAAGTCACAACGACTTAAATGATCACCATCGCCAAAAGGATGAAGGTAAGATCAAACAACAAAACTTGTTACCACCAAAAGGATGATAATAAGTCAACAATCACCATCATCAAAAGGATGAAGGTAAAATCAAACAACGGAACTTGTTATCACCAAAATGATGATAATAAGTCACAACAACTCAAACGATCACCATCACCAAAAGGATGAAGGTAAGATCAAAACAAAACTTATTATCACCAAAAGGATGATAATAAGTCAATAACTTTAATGATCAACGTCACCAAAAGGATGAAGGTGAGATCATAACTTCAAAACTTGTTACCACCAAAAGGGTGATACTAAGTCACAACAATATTAATGATCACCATCACCAAAAGGATGAAGGTAAGATCAAACAACAAAAACTCGTTATCACCAAAAGGATGATAATGAGTCAACAATCACCATCACCAAAAGGATGAAGGGGAGATCATAACTTCCAAACTTGTTCCCACCAAAAGGATGATACTAGGTCATAATAACTTCAAATATCACTGACCCCAAAAGGATGACAGTAGGATTGAACTTTCCTAATGTCACAATCACCGAAAGGATGATAGCTTAAACCAAACTCCATAATCTCTACCACCAAAAGGATGATGTTTAGATCGAACTGGACGCTATCACCAAAAGGATGATGATTAGACATAATAACAGAGGTCACCAACAACAAAAGGATGATGGTTGAAACAAAATGACCAGGATCCCTATCACCACAAGGATCGCCGACACCAAAAGGATGACGGTAAGCTGTAATAGTTGCAGAGGTTGCCATTCACCAAAAGGATGAAGGTTGGGACAAAACTTCAAGGATCTCCGACACCAAAAGGATGACGGTAATATCACAAATGACAGGGATTTACCATTACCAAAAGTATAACGGTTATCGTACACAGGACGATGATCATTATTCATCATGGGACTTTCACCAAAAGGATGATAGTGAGAAAAACATGTTGGAAAATCAGACTACCGACAACAGTTCAAATAGAACATACCTGTTGGGTAGTACTGGAACATCACTGGGTAAGACTTGCTTGGGGATATCAACAACAAAAGGTTGCAGAACAATACTCTGAAAGATGTAATTTCCATCAACAAAAGGTTAAAGGAAACAACTCACTGGGGAGCACTTAATGAGAAACAAACAAGTCTTGGATTTATTAAAAGAAATCATTGACTCTACTGAGGGTGACATCTCAACAATAAAAGGTTAAAGGATGCAAATCAATGGGGAACGCCCCGACAATACAAGGTAGGAACTCACTCAGAGAAAATAATAATGACTTAACCGAGGGTTGGCCTGGATACCTACGACTAAACCTTGGATCTTGATTCGTGCTATATGCATAAATGTCATGTATGCGTTATGTTTGAGGTGAAGCATGCAGTGCATGTTTGACTGCAAATGATGATTGGTTTGATTGGGATTGGCCCGCCTTTTCAAAGGCGATGTATTTTCTGGATACCAATGTTGGTTGTATTTGTTTTTTATGAGAATGCCAGCGAGGTGAACTTTGGTTTGTCTAGTAACTGTCAATATGTGTTGGACTATTGGTTGGTGGAAGGATCTGACATCCTGACACTCAGTAGTTGATGATGTGATGAACACGCAACTGATGTGGATACTCTTGGTGCCCCAAGTTTAATTTCTTGCTGATACGTTGGGTCTTTTGCCCCTGAGGCGATCTCGACTTCTTCTTCTGAGAGGTCCAGACGACCTGTAACTGAGCATAGCGATATGATCAATGCATGATGATTATGACTTTGATATTCCCTAATGGATCCTATTAATATATGGTTTTGCACTAGCATGAACTATCGACATTTTGTTGTGAATTCCAACAGTTACTAGCGTCTGACACAACCTGCATAACCTACTTGAAGATATGGAGGGAATTTGCCCCTTGAAACTTGTCTTGCCTCAGTCTGTAGGGTATTTAATGGAATTCTCCTTAAAAGGGAACCTTTTAGGAGTGATTATCCCATGACGTGGTCTGCATTTGTTTCCTCCAATGTCTAAATCTTGCAATGGTCTGCCCCTGATTAGCCGGTTCTTAAAACGGTTCTCTTCAATCGACTGATCTTTGGGAGTTAGTTTTCATTGTACCCTTGGGGTAATTTTCCCCTGGTGGAGCTTCCTTGAAGTCAAGTATTGACTTGCAATTAAGAATTGTTTATTCAAGAAATGATGATTTTAATGCAATAGTTATGCAAGTTTTGAAAAACAATCATTCACTTGGGAGTGTTGTGGTAGTGTGTGACGAGTGGACCATGAGTCCAAACGCGGTGTTGATTTTAGCTACCGTGTGAGTGATATAGTGAGAATAGGATATTAGCAAATCTCTAGGAGTCAGTTCACACAACCTTGTTGTAGTATGCTTTCAGAATAAACCTTACTTCAATTAGGTTTTTTAAGGGTTGTAACATGGCTTGGTTCAAGGTTATCGAAACAAAAGAATATAAGGCCCAAAGTTTATTTTAACCCACCCCTTCTTCATGATGATCTCCAATCCTACGTTCAGTTAACTCAAAACACACTTTACTTTTACAAGGGTTCAGCAGCGTAAGATCTCTTGAAATGACAGTCATCTTATTTTGCTCTTCATGGATGTTGGTGACCCTTTGATTTGGGTATGATGGTCACCGAATATTGTTTTGTTTTGTTGAGGACTTTCATTGTCTCTTTTAATTTTTGTTTTGATCCCTAACTTTTGCATGGACCGTCCTTTGAAGCTTTAATCCATCGGAATTGCCCTACTTTTTACCTAAGTCTCTTGTTTGGGTGTTCGACTTAGCGGGCTCTTTCTTTGATTTTTTTGAAAATTATGAATGCCAAGTCATTGATCATTGAAGAACAACCGACATCACTTTTGGAATTTTCAAGGTTCCTTCGACACTTCAGGTTTGTGTGCGAAGAATATCATGTGGTTGGTCCTTAGACGAGATGCTTCTTGCAATTCAGATTTGAAGTCAGATTAACTGAACACTACCCTGCCCTAGGTTAAATGTAAGGGTTTGTAGATCCGAAAGAAACTCCTACTTCTAGGCTAGAAGTGGTTGACTAGGGATTAACTCCTTATCTCTCCAGTGTTTGGGGATTTAAAACAATGTATGTACATTATCAACAAGGTTTTATCCGAAAGCATACAATCAACAGTTATGGGCATTTTGCTTTCGTCATCCTCCTTCCAATATTTGCTAACAATAGTGTGGTAAAGAAGGTGAAGTGGAAAAGTATGTGATTTTGCTTTGCAATAAATGAGTGAATATGAAAAGATTGATTCAAAATATGCATAATCATTCCATTAATAAGACCAAATACAAATAACAATGTTTAAAGCAAACAGTACTTAGACAAACAAGAACAAATTACAAGAATGCGAAATGGTAAAAATGGCATAATGATTGCCTTCATTCAAAGAGCGGGTCTTCATCTCTTGATTCATTGTCGGACCAACTTCGTTAGGAATTGTTCTGCTTGTTCAGGCCAGTGTGAAGCTTTATCTTCGAAATCCACTTACTACTCCGCATGCACCGACATGGGATTTGTCGCAACATTTGGCCTAACTGGTGTGAAAGAAACTGCCTTACTGTCAATCAGGTCTTGGACTTTGTGTTTGAAGGACTTACAATTCTCCATTGTGTGCCCTGGGGCACCCATGTGATACTCGCAATGAGCATTAGCATCATAGCCTGGTGGATATGATGGAATTGTAGGTGTAGCTCCTTCAAAGTGATTGATCCATCCTTTAGCAGGTAGGGAAGGATCTTGTTGTACGGTATTCGTAGAGGATCAAAATGTCTTTTTGGCCTCCTTACCCTCTGCTGGTTAGGTTGACGTTGTTGTGGAGCACATTGCTATTGATTTTGGTGTTGTTGCTGGTAAGTTGGCTGGTGATATGGTTGTTGATACGACTGCTGATATGGTTGTTGATATGGTGTTAGCGTGACAGCGGCAACCTGATGGTAAGGTATAGGAACATATGGATGTGCTCTATGTCCTCCTCCTCCCATTATGGCATTGGCCTGTCCTTCTGGCTTCTTTGGGAGGTTAGGATATGATTTATTCACTCCACTTGAAGCATTGACGGTGCAAGGCAGCTTTCCCTTCCTAATCTGGCTCTCAATTCATTCCCCCACAGAAACAACCTCAGCAAAAGTTGGGAAGTTGGATCCTACCATTTTCTCCATGTATTGAGCATGAAGAGTTCCCATAAACATATCAATTAACTCCTTATCAAGTAGAGGAGGTTAGACATGAGCTACAAGCTCTCTCCACCGCTGGGTGTATTCCTTAAATGACTCATTATTGCGTTGAGTCATGTCTTGCAGCTGGGTGCGATTGGGCGTCAGGTCAGTATTGTATTGGTAATTCCTAAGAAAAGCTTCATCGAGATCCCTCCATGATTGGACTTGTCCTATCTCTAGCTGCATGTACCACTCCAAGGATGCCCCATTGAGGCTATCTTGGAAGTAATGAATCAAGAGTTGATCATTACTGATGTGGGCTGCCATCTTGCGGCAGTATGCTCTGAGGTGAGTTCTAGGGAAACTGATCCCTTTGTATTTGTCAAAATCCGGAACTTTGAACTTTTGTAGAATCACCAAGCCTGGCATTAGGCACATATCTACAACATCCAAACCGAGAGTAGTGTGAACCTCCATGGACTTGAATTTCTCTTCCAAAGCATGGAGTCTCTCAACAGCCGGGTCTAGGAGGCTTCCAACGACAGGTTTTATGGGTTATGGCATGAAGAAAGCGTCATATTGGTCTTGTAGCGGTAAGTTCATGATCATCAAGCTATGGATAAGCTAGACATCAAATAACAAGAGTCGCCACCGCGCTTTTATTGTTTCCAAGGGAAAAGGGAAAAAAGTACGAACAAAACCCAAAAGTAAGAAGTTTTCAAATCAAAACTAATAAAATGTCAGAGATACAGGTAAAGGGGTTGGTTACACAGAGGGAAGGTGTTAGCACCCAAAGCGTCCTAGGTACTTCTAGGGAGCCCTTTTTGTGTGCATATGTATTTGGTACAAAAATGATGTTTACAAACAAATAGAATGGGGGGATGAGAAAAGAATTCATTAATTATATTTTTGTGTTTGACAAGACCTTCGAACTTGTGCCTACGTACCAACATAAAAATGAGGGACCAAAACCTCGTAGTTCGTGATACAAATTTCAAAGTGGATGCATTGCTTTTAACAAAATTTAAGTTTGAAAGGCACAAAGGCCTAAAAATGGTTTGAATGAGTTAGTTCTTTTTGGCTTTTTGAAAGTTCATGTCAAGTATAGTTAAGTTTATTTACAAATTTGATTTAAGAAAAGAAGTTTGAAAATGCAATGGCATAAGGCCAAAGTTTCTATCTTTTTGCAAAATGCTCAAAGCTTGGAACAAAATAAGTTCAAACAAAGAAAATTTTAAAAGGAGGGAGATATTTTGAAATTAAAGAAACGGGGAGAAGATGAAGAGACTAATCCTATGCACAAAATTAAAAGTTAAGGGTTGAAAAGATCTGACCAATGGGTAACAATTCAATAGACAAGAATGTCAATAGAAACCCAAATTCCCTAGGACATTTAGAATCAAGCAACACACAAATGCACATTTATATCAATCTTGAAGAGCAAGGCATCAAATAAAGATAGCCACATCCAAGCTTTAGCCACTCCATGATCTTCTTCAAATTAGCCCATGTAATAGATGAATTCCACAAGTCACAGGTTCAAAATAACAGCTTCACAATGATCATGTTGCAGATGAACTCAAAGGGATCTTGAATGATGTATCATATGAAGTTTCAAATTGGAAGCACTTGGTTTCACAAAAGTTGGCATTGGCCAAGTCCTTTAGCATACGAATGTTGCCTAAGTTCTAAGTCCATTTGTCCAAGATCAAGCTAACAGTCCACACAAAAGTTTTTTAGGGTTTTTGTTGTTATTATATACATTAATGGTCAAAGACCACACAAACAAGCAAAGTATACACAAACAAGATATATCACATAATAGGGTCCAAATGGACAAAGTGAAAATTGCATTAACATAAACAATTAGAATGGTATGAATAATGGTAAATGAATAATGACTAAAATTAAATGACATTAAAGTAAATGGCTTGAAATTAAAAGTTAGTTGTTGATGAGTTAGAAGTTAGTATTGTTTTGCTTTTACTTTTCATTTTTTAAGTCATTCTTTGAAGAACACTCAACCCACTTATCACAAGCATGGATCCTTGAGCCAAGACATCTTCCAAAGAAAGGAAAAAAGGCCAAGTTTCGACACAATACCATGAAAGAGGGGAGACTTACAATCTCACTAACTAGAATGCTATGCCTTTTATGTCATAAATTTAGCGCTATGTTAGGCAATCGTAATTGGACTTATGTAGAAGTCACAACTATTTGAGGCCGGGCAATATAATTTTGGTGTTAATGCATGTTAGAGACATAGTATAATGGACTATGCTCATGAAACATACCACACATAAAAAGAATATGCAAAAGAGGTGGCCTAATCTCATCCATACTTATGTTGATTTTTCAATCAACTAGCCTTAAGACTTTGAGATATCATAGGCCAAATGAGATGAATGCATAAAGAAGGGGAATGAGATGAAGTGGGAGGGGAATGGATCAAAACTCAAATTGGTCAAAGGAGGACTTTTACCAAATTAATATCATCCATTCATTTTGGGAGATGGAATGTACATTCCATCAATCCCCTAAATCCAATGATATTAACTTGACAAAGTCAAATCAACCTTGACCAAGGCCCCACAACAAGAGTCAAACTCAAACAAGTCATCACAAATGGTCCACACAATCAATTGGCATTTATTCAAATTTAAAATACTAAAATAATGCATTTAAATCAAATATGGTTTGTCAAGTTCCTAAAACCTCATCAAAACACCAAAGAAATGGCCATGAGATTTATCATGGGTCAAATAAAGTCAAAGGACCTTGGAGAAAAAATTTCAGAATTTTTAAAGACTTAAAAGTATTTTTAAACAATTAAAAATAATCACAAAATCAATTAAGTCATGAAAAATACTAATAATGATCCAAAAAATAATGTTAATTCAAAATATGAAAGAGGAAATTATTTGAAATTATTTGGTGAAACTCTCATATTTTTTGGATCAATATTAAAATTAATATGAATTAATGAAAATAAAAGGATTAAAATGAAAATCAGAAAATAACAAAAAACGTGGACCACTTGATCTGCCTCATTAATTGAGGTGGCAGATTAAGTGGTGGAGAACACGCGTTCCATGGTACACGCTAGTCAACTCATCCACACGTCTGGTATTCACAATGAGCGCTCCAGATTAAAATGTTTTAAAACAAATCAATGGCTCTGAATACTTCCAGCTCATCGCCAGAGTCCAAAGGCCGGTCATCTTCTCAGATGACCCTGGCCGGACTAGTTCGATCATCACCACATCAAAAATTACAAAAGAGGACATGATCTGAAAGATAAAATGGTGTAGATAACGAATATCACCTCAGTTTTAACTAACTCCACATATATAGAAAGATATGAGGAGTTGAATTTTAAGGTGCATCAACTGAGTTGCTTCGATTTGACCTCTAAGAAACTCAATCTTCTTGCCTATATTGGTAGGACTTTAGACAACCAAAGATCCAAGAGAATTGAGTAGAATTGAGTGAGAATCGAAGAGATGAAGTTTTCTGAAAATTACCTTCAATGATATGCAGTTCTTGATGTTGCTTGCTCCAAACACGATCTGATCACACTTGAGAAGCTAGCAGGAAGTGATTAGAGAGGCTGCAAGGCTTTGGATCCTGGAGTTCTTTAATCTCCAACAGTTGAGATTCAAACTCAAATTTCAAATTGAAATTTCTCAGGTTTTTCTTTAGAATGAGAGGGTTTCAATGGGGGGGCAAACCTGGCGTGCCAAGTGTTGTTCAGATGAGCTCAGAGGCCTTCTATTTATAGACAAAGGGAATGATATTTGCACACTTCAAAAATCTATCCAAAATTGGCAATGTGGATGGCACGAGTGCACGGGCATGTACAGGCCCATGATGCGATGCATTAAGGTCCAAAATGATTCCAATTGAAGTCTGAGCGAAGCTTGAATGGCAAGGCAATGTGAACTGAAATTTGTGCAATTGATTCTTTCCCATGAAGCATCCCTGTTAAAGCCATGCGCAGACCTAGCAATCTTTGTCCAAAATGCATGAACTTGGGTTCTTTGGAAAGCTTGGATCAAGGGGAACAAGTTTTATGTTCAACACTTTTTCATTTGGAGCTTGGAACATGGAGAGTTTTGAGGTGGAAGTTTGGAAATTTCAACATGTTGAAATTTTTTCTAAGTGCCAAGCCATATACCTCAATATTCCACCTTACTTAACTTTTTATGTGAGCTTCAAATGAGAAAAGTGTCTTCATAAAAGTTGTAGATCTTTCAAATACCTTCAAAATGTTCAAAAATCTCATGTCATTTGGATTTATAATGATAGAGTTATGCATTTTTGAAGTTTGAAAAAATGACTTGTTCAATGGTATAGGTCAAAAATGACCTATAATGTATCCTCATATCACGTGCTCATAAAATTTGAATTAGATCTAACTCCAAACATAAAAGTTGAAGTATACATATTTAAGTTGATTGTGAAGCTTGGAAATATTTCATCTCATAAAAAATGAGAAAGTTATGGCCTTGGGAAGTTGACTTTCAAATTAGGGTTTAGACAAAATGACCTATAATGTTTCAACATAGAAAATGATTTTCCAAGCAAACATAGCTCTAGTACTCAACATGAAAGTTGTTTGGAATGTCATTTAGAGTAACTTTTCTCTTGGAATCATTTTCATATGGTGAAAATTGTAGGAGATAGGGTCTAGGGAGACCCCGTTTTTATCAGATGAATTCATCTGGCCAACCACCACCAATCAACTTGCTAACCTTCAATTCTTTTGACTTTCTTGGATAATGGTAGATCATATATGCATAAGATGATGAATTTTTAAGTGTACCTTGATAAATTTGATCAATTGGTGAGATAAGCTTGTTGGAGAAGTTACTCAAGATACCCAGTCAAACTAGGGTTTCCAAGGCAAATCACCTCCAAAATCTTGAAGAAAACTTGATCAATATAACATGTAGGAATCAATGAAACTCATATATGATGCTCATAACCATTCTTGGATCAATTCATGGTTGTGCTCTTTGTCATGAGGGTCTCAAACCCTAGATATGAACCTGATAAATCAATGGGATCAACCTTACCTACAAAAGAGTTAGGCAAATGCAAAGATATATTTTTGGTATTTTGGTTAGTAAAATGATGAAATAAAAGTATGATACAATCACATAGTGCTTGGTGATCTATCCCAAAACAAACCCAATGAAAGAGGGGTACGGAGGATGCCAATGTATGATCCCAATGCTAATTCATATGATGAAATTGCATGAGGGATCTTAGGGTCAAAATTGGGGTCTTACAGCTGCCCCTATTTAAGGACATTCTAACTGAGGAGGGGAAGGTTAAAATCTTCGTGTCGACTCAGTAGAATGGGCTTAAATAACAACATATAGAAACAAATTTTGGTCCCTAAGAGACCTCATGATGCATATGATATGAATGTAAAAAGCAAATTCTCTGTGGGGAAATATTGCCACAAAGGAAAAGAAATCAGAGAGACCGAAGATCCGCAGGAGTATAACGCTTTCCATGAGGAAAACTCACTAGGGAGACAGAGACTCTGGGGGGATAAAAGGTTACACGTAGGTCAGGCTACGACTTAAAACTGCTGGGGGACTCGAGGAATTCCATACAAACATGGAAAAGACTCAGTTGGGGAACAGCAACATCTGCAGGGGATACAAGTAAGTCAGGATGAAACTGAAGTACTTGAATCATGCAGGAAAAGCGATTTCACTAAGGAAACACGCACTCAACTCGACTGGGGAAGAAATAAACTTCAACATAGGAGGAAAATAAATCTATTATCTACTGCTTGTTACTGGGTAAGGAGATAATAAAGATCTGACAGAGAGGACACCCGTCATCGGTTAGGATGAACATATCAAGGATGACTCGCTGAGAATGCCAGAAGGGAGTTTTCATTACCGGTTACTGGGTAAGAATAACCTTACTGGGGAAAACTGCAGAAAATAGGATTTACAACTACCAGGTACTGGATAGAAGACCAAAGGTGAGAATCCCGTCATCGGTTAGGATGAAAATATTAAGGATAGACTCAACAGGGAAGAAAATCCGTCATCGGTTAAGATGAACATATCAAGTATTAACTGGCCTGGGACTGTCAAGGAGGAAATCTGTCATCGGTTAAGAAGAACATATCAAGGATAAACCAACTGAACAAAAAGTAGGAATTACATCTATCAAATGCTGGATAGTGTAAGACCCCAATTTTGACCCTAAGATCCCTCATGCAATTTCATAATAAGCATTAGCATTGGGATCATACCTTGGCATCCTCCTTACCCCTGTTTCATTGGGTTTGTTTTGGGAGAGATCACCAAGCACTATGTGATTGTATCATACTTGTATATTGTCATTTTACTAACCAAAATACAAAAATATGTCTTTGCATTTACCTAACTCTTTTGTAGGTAGGGCATGATCACCATATCTAGGGTTTGAGACCCTCATGACAAAGAGCACAACCATTAATTGATCCAAGAATGGTTATGAGCATCATATATGAGTTCCATTGATTCCTACATGTTATATTGATCATGTTTTCTTCAAGAGTTTGGGAGTGATTTGCCTTGGAAACCCTAGTTTGACTGGGTATCTTGAGTAACTTCTCCAACAAGCTATCTCACCAATTTATCAAATTTCTCAAGGGACACTTTAAAATTCATAATATTATGCACATATGATCTACCATGAGCCAAGAAAGTCTAAAGAATTGAAGGTTAGCAAGTTGGTTGATGGTGGTTGGCCAGATGAATTCATCTAATCAAAACTGGGTCTCCCTAGACCCTATCTCCTACAATTTTCACCATATGAAAATGATTCCAAGATAATCGTTACTCTAAATGGCATTACAAACAACTTTCATGTTGAGACCTAGAGCTAGTTTTGCTTGGAAAATCATTTTCTATGTTGAAACATTATAGGTCATTTTGTCTAAACCCTAATTTGAAAGTTAACTTCCTAAGGCCATAACCTTCTCAATTTTTATGATATGAAAGATTTCCAAGTTTCACAATCAAATTCAATATGTCTAATTCAACTTTGATGTTTTGAGTTAGAGCTAATTCAACTTTTATGAGCATGTCATATGAGGTTACATTATAGGTCACTTTTGACCTATACCATTGAACAAGTGATTTTTCCAAACTTCAAAAATGCATAACTCTATCATTTCAAATCCAAATGACATGAAATTGGTGACCATTTTGAAGGCTTTTGAAAGATATACAACTTTGATGAAGACACTTTTCTCATTTGGAGAAGATGACCGGCCTTTGGACGCCGGTGATGTGTTGGCATGGTTTAGAGCCATTGATCCTTTTCATATTGTTTTAATCTCGTGCATTGCTTTTAAATACCAAGCCTGTGCCGCGTTGACTCAAGTCCACCATAGAACGCGCGCTGGTGGCCACTTGATCTGCCACCTCAATTAATGAGGGAGATCAAGTGGTCCACGTTATTTTGTTATTTCCTGATTTTCTTTTATTCCTTTTATTTTCATTAGTTCATATTAATTTTAATATTGATCCAAAAAATATGAGAGTTTCACCAAAAATTTTCAAATAATTTCCTCTTTCATATTCTGAATTAAAATTATTTTTTGGATCATTATTAATATTTTTCATGATTTAATTGATTTTGCATTTGTTTTTAATTGTTAAAAAATACTTTTAAGTCTTAAAAAATTCTGAAATTTTTTCTCCAAGGTCCTTTGACCTTGTTTGACCTATGGTAAATCTCATGGCCATTTCTTTGGTGTTTTGATGAGGTTTTAGGAATTTGACAAAACATATTTAATTTGAATGCCTTATTTTATTATTTTTAATTTGAATAAATGCCAAATAATTTTGTTGACCAATTGTAATGACTTGTTTGTGTTTGACTCTTGTTTTTGGGCCTTGGTCAAGGTTGATTTGACGTTGTCAAGTTAATATCATTGGATTTAGGGGATTGATGGAATGTACATTCCATCTCCAAAAATGAATGGATGATATTAATTTGGTAAAGGTCCTCCTTTGATCAATTTGAGTTTTCATCCATTCCCCTCCTTCATCTCATTCCCTTTCTTTATGCATTCATCTCATTTGGCTTATGACATCTCAAAGTCCTAAAGCTAGTTGATTGAAAAATTAACATGAGTATGGATGAGATTAGATCACCTCTTTTGCATATTCTTTTTGTGTGTGGTATGTTTCATGAGCATAATCGACTATATTATGTCTCTAACATGCATTAACACTAAAATTCTATTGCCCGACTTCAAATAGTTGTGACTTCTACATAAGTCCAATTACGATTGCTTAACATAGCGCTAAATTTGTGATATAAAAGGCATAACATTCTAGTTAGTGAGATTGTAAGTCTCCCCTCTTTCATGGTATTATGTGGAAACTTGGCCTTTTTTCCTTCCTTTGGAAGATGTCTTGGCTCAAGGATCCATGCTTGTGATAAGTGGGTTGAGTGTTCTCCAAAGAATGTCTTAAAATGAAAAGCTAAAGCAAAACAATACTAACTCCTAACTCATTAACAACTAACTTTTAATTTCAAGTCATTTACTTTAATGTCATTTAATTCTAGCCTTTATTCATTTGCCTTTGTTCATATCATTCTAATTATTTATGTTAATGCATTTTCACTTTGTCCATTTGGACCCTATTGTGTGATATATCTTGTTTGTGTATACTTTGCTTGTTTGTGTGGTCTTTGACCATTAATGTACATAATAACAACAAAAACCCTAAAAAAAATTATGTGGACTGTTGGCTTGATCTTGGACAAATGGACTTAGAACTTAGGCAACATTCCTATGCTAAAGGACTTGGTCAGTGCCAACTTATTGAGAAACCAAGTGCTTGCAATTTGAGACTTCATCTGATACATTAATCAAGATCCCTCTGAGTTCATCTGTAACATGATCATTGTGAAGCTGTTATTTTGAACCCGTGAGTTGTGGAATTCATCTGCTATATGGGTTAATTTGAAGAAGATCATGGAGTGGCTAAAGCTGGGATGTGGCTATCTTTATTTGATGCCTTTTCTCTTCAAGATAATATAATTGTGCATTTGTGTGTTGCTTGATTATAAATGTCCAAGGGAATTCTGGGTTTCCTATTGACACTCTTGTCTATTGGATTGCTACCCATTTGGTCAGATCTTTTCAACTCTTAACTTTTAATTTTGTGCATAGGATTAGTCTCTTCATCTTCTCCCCATTTCTTTAATTTCAAAAATATCTCCCTCCCTTTTCAAAATCTTCTTTGATTGAACTTATTTTGTTCCAAACTTTGACCACTTTACAAAAGATAGAAACTTTGGCCTTATGCCATTGCATTTTCAAACTTCTTTTCTTAAATCAAATTTGTAAATAAACTTAACTATACTTGACCTAAACTTTCAAAAAGCCAAAAAGAACTAACTCATTCAAACTATTTTTAGGCCTCTGTGCCTTCCAAACTTAATTTTTGTTAAAAGCAATGCATCCATTTTGAAATTTGTATCACGAACTACGAGGTTTTGATCCCTCATTTTTAGTTGGTACGTAGGCACAAGACCGAAGGTCTTGCCAAACACAAAATTATAATTAATGAATTCTTTTATTATCCCCCCATTCTATTTGTTTGTAAACATCATTTTATACCAAATACATATGCACACAAAAAGGGCTCCCTAGGAGTACCTAAGACACTTTGGGTGCTAACACCTTCCCTCTGTGTAACCAACCCCCTTACCTGTAATCTCTGACATTTTATTAGTTTTAATTTGAAAACTTCTTAATTTTTAGGTTTTGTTCGTACTTTTTCCCTTGGAAACAATAAAAGCGCGGTGGCGGCTCTTGTTATTTGATCTCTAGCTTATCCATAGCTTGATGATCATGAATTTACGCTACAGAAATTAAGTGGAGACTCTGCTGGGGAGTAGTCTCTAGTGGGTTTAGCCTACTTTTTATGTGTATATATTTGTAGATATGTGATGTTTGTATATATGTATGTGTGATAGAATCTGCTTATTGTGCTTGGTGATCTCTTAGTGCTGAGATAAGTTCAAACCCGAACTTGAGTGCAATTAAGATAGGAGGGTGGTATAGTCATGTTCGACTTGTGTGGAGTAGTCCTTAACAAGTTGGCTTGAGATCCATCTGCTCAGTGGAGACTCTTTTAGATTTGGGAATGTCACACAAGTATTTGTGGTTAGGCATTACCATCTCTAATTTGGGTCTGAGAAGCTGAGGACCGTAGAACATTTACCCCCTCTTGGCCTATTTAGGACGTAGTGCGGAAACTGTTCAAGTGTAGACTTGATAACAGTTGTTACACGATACTACACTCAGACGAGTTTCTCTTGAGAATATTATGGGTCGATGAGTCAGTCATCTTAACTTGTAATATTTGATAGATGGAATTAAGACTTTGGGAACTTTTTAGAACATGATCTACATGTTTTTATCCTTAGTTCACTCCTTTGGGATGGTTCTTACCCAGACTCCATGCTCGTGACTTACTACAAACCCTTGATTCTTGGTTGATCCAATCAAGTCTTGTCAATATCAATGGAACTTGGGTGTTGATAAGGTGTAAACCATAATCCACCAAAATGGATGATTGATCTTGACAATGACTTGGTTCATCCCTTGACCTTTGTTTGCCTTGTGTGTGATCCCTTATTTGTGATTGTTGCATTCATGCATTCATGCGCATCATAACATTCATCACACGAAAATTTCAAGGAACTAAGGTATCATTTGCAAATATTTTCAGACCATGGATTATGGACGAAGGAATACTAAGAAGTACAGTTTTAGATGTCCCGACTTGAAAGAGTTAAGGAAGCTAGCATCTTTTATATTAGATCCTTTGGACTTCAAACAACGCCATGGGAAGCTTTTGTCTATCTTATCTGCTGATGTGGTTGAAGGACTTCTGAGTGTATTGGTGCAGTTCTATGATCCTCTCTACCGTTGTTTCACTTTCCCAGATTTTCAGCTTGTGCCTACATTGGAGGAGTATTCTCATCTTTTGGGGATACCTATTTCTAGTAGAGTGCCTTTTAGTGGATTGGAGGAGATTCCCCGATCTAGTATTATTGCTGAAGCCCTTCACTTGAAGAAGTATGAGAGAAAGGCTCATTGGGTGAAGAAAGGAGGATTGTTTGGATGGCCATCTGATTTACTCAAGCTGGTAGTGTGGACGCTTTTGAAGCTATCTTTGTGTTGCTCATTTATGGATTAGCTTTGTTCCCTAACATTGACGGGTTTGTTGATGTTAACGCCATTAAACTTTTCTTGATTGGAAATCTTGTGCCTACTTTGTTGGGTGATATGTATTTCTCTTTGCATCTAAGGAATTCTAAGGGTGGTGGAACTATTGTCTATTGCATTCCTCTTCTGTACAAGTGGTTTATTTCTCACTTGCCTCAGACACCTGCTTTTGTGGAGAACAAACAATGTCTAAGGTGGTCTCAGAGACTTATGTCTCTCACTAATGATGATATAGTTTGGTATGATCCGTCTTTGAGCAGTTTGGAGATTATTGACACTTGTGGTGAATTCTCTAATATGCCTCTCATTGGTACACAAGGAGGAATTAACTATAACCCTGCTTTGGCTCGTCGTCAACTTGAGTTCCCCTTGAGAGACAAACCTAATAACACTTTGTTAGAAGGTCTTTTCTATAAAGAGGGTAAAGATCCCCAACATTTGAAGCAGAAGATTGTACATGTTTGGCATAATGTGCATAGGAAAGGAAGATCCGAGCTTGGTCCGTGCAATTGTGTAGCTTTGGAAGCTTACACTCTTTGGGTGAAGAAGAGAGCTTTGGAGTTGAAGATGCCTTATCCTTGTGAAAGACCTATGTTTATGGTTTTGGTTGAGCCATTAACTATCCCTAACCAAGATGTAGAAGAGTTGGAAGACACGCTTGTCAAGATGAAGCAAGAGAAGGATATGTGGGAAGAGCGTTTCCATGCTTTGAGCAAGAAGCATGAAGAATTGCAGTTGGAGTCTAAGGACAAAGATGCACTTATTGAGCTACTTGAAGACCGAGTAACGAAGAGACAGAGAGAGCCAGAGGTTTCATCTTCTAGCATGCCTCAGCCTTCCGTTTCTTGGAAGAAGATTGTTGATCAGCTTGTCGTCGAGAAGACTCAGATGAAGGCTTCTTTTGAGACCGAGATTCGACGCATTTGAAGGAAGTACGCGCCTTCAGCCATATCTTCTGACGTTGTTAGGGATCCTTAGGATGACTAGTCTCCTTTTCTCTTGTATTTTTCATTTGGTTTCTAAAATTGTACTCAGTGTAATCCTTCCAATTATATAAATGAAAAGAGATTTTTGGTCATATAAAAATTATTGCAATTATTGATATATATATATATATATATATATATATATATATATATATATATATATATATATATATATATATATATATATATATATATATATATGTTTGCAAATGATATAGTAAGTTCCTTGAAAACAAAAATAAATAAACAAGCATTGCATTTCATGCATCATTTGCATAAGCAGGTTTCTCTTTCGCCAGATGTCTCATTGGTCTTTCTTCTGTGCTTTAGCCAAGTTGACTCATCGATACAAAACCCGCACTCATCATCTCAGAATTATGGAGCATCTAGAGCAAGAAAACAGAGAGCTGAAGGACGAGATCGCTCGCTTGACTTCCATGATGGAGTCAGTTCTTGCCGCTCAAAGCCAAGCTTCTCCAACGCCTGTAACTCCTCCTACAAGGATGGTTATTTCAGAGGTGGCTACCTTTACCATGCCTGCTGCTGCCGCCCACTTCGCGCCTGCTATGTCTGCTGGATTCCCGTGGGGAATGTCGTCCAACTTTATGCCTGAAGGCTTTGCGCCTACTTTTTCTTCCATGCCGATATCTAGCCCGGTCATGTCCGTGCCACCTCCCATTGAACACACCTTACCCCGTGTAGAGAACATCATTTATCACTCTGAGCCATCTGAGGGTCCAAATGTCTATGAGAAAATGGATGAAATGAAAGATCAGTTTCTTGAGTTGCGCAAGGAATTGAAGACACTGAGAGGTAAGGACTTGTTTGGGAAAAGTGCTGCTGAGTTGTGCTTAGTACCCAACGTCAAGATTCCAGTGAAGTTCAAAGTACCTGACTTTGAAAAGTATAAGGGGAATACTTATTCGCTCAGTCATCTAGTGATGTATGCTCGCAAGATGTCTACTCAGACCGATAATGATCAACTGTTGATTCATTATTTTCAGGACAATCTGACCGGTGCTGCGCTTCGTTGGTATATGGGGCTGGATAGTGCAAGTATTCGCACTTTCAATGACTTGGGAGAGGCTTTTGTCAAGCAGTATAAGTACAACATGGACATGGCGCCTGATAGAGACCAACTGAGGTATATGTCTTAGAAAGATAAGGAGACATTCAAAGAGTATGCGTAGAGATGGAGGGAATTGGCTGCCCAGATCACTCCTCCTTTGGAGGAAAAAGAGATGACAAAGATCTTTCTAAAGACTCTGAGTTCATTTTATTATGAACGAATGATTTCTAGTGCCCCCAGTGACTTTACCAAAATGGTAAACATGGGGATGAGGCTTGAGGAAGGAGTTAGAGAGGGACGTTTGTCAAAGGATAAGGCATCGATGAGTAAGAGGTAATGGCAGCAATTTTAACAAGAAAAAGGACAATGAAACAAATGCAATTTCAAGTGGGAGGTAGAGGAGGCCTCAAATCAGAAGGAATCCAACATCCCGTCAACATCATCATCATCAAGTATCTTCCATAGTTGAGGAAAATCACTAGTTCAATGGTAATGCCCCAAAATGACCTATAATGTTTCCTCTTGGAACATGCATTTGCATGTTGAATGTGAACTTCCTCCAAACATCAAAGTTTAAGGGGACATCTTGAATTTAATCATGGAACTTGAATGGATTTCATATCATAAAAATTGAGCAAGTTATGGTCTTTTGTAGTTGACCTTTTAACTAGGGTTTATACAAAATGACCTATAATCTTTCACCATAAAAATTGATTTTCAAAGCAAAACTAGCTCTTGAATTCAACATGAAAGTTGTTTGGAATGTCATTATGGGTAACGTTTCTCTTGGAATCCTTTTCATAGGACAAAAATTGTAGGAGATAGGGTCTAGGGAACCCCAATTTTTACTAGTTGACTTTCTCTGGTCAACCACCATGAACCATCTTGCTAGCTTGACATTATCTTGATTTTTGGGACTCATGGAAGATCATATATGTGTAATATGATGTAATATGAAGTATCCCTTGAAATATTTTATCAAATGTTGAAGAAACTTGTTGAGGAAGTTACACAAGATACCCAGATGAATAAGGGCTTCCAAGGCAAACAAGCTTCAAACTCTTGAAGAATTCTTGATCAAAATGATATGTAAAGACAATGGGGATCTGTATATGATGTCTAGTGCCATTGTGAACCATTTCTTGATTGGTCTCCTTGCATTGAGGGTCTCAAACTCTAGATATGAGCTTCATGAAGCATAAGTGAGCACACACACTACCTACAAAAGAGTTAAACTATACATTGACATATTTTGGTATTTTGGTTAGTAGATAATGAAAAACAAAGTATGATACAATCAAATATGCTTGGTGATCTCTCCCAATGCAAACCCAATGAATAATGGGTAAGGAGGATGCCAAGGTGTGATCCCAAAGCTAATGCATATGATGAGATAACATGAGGGATCTTAGGGTCAAAATTGGGATCTTACACGAATCACCAAAGGCCGCATTTGCATAAAATTTTAAACCAATATTCTTATTAGTTTCATGAATCAAATTATTAAAACTTACCCATTTCCTTTGATGCATATTTTATCCAATCTCTTCAAAACCTCGCAAATCACTTAAATCAAATGCTCGCTCATTGACAATGTGGTAATCCACAATCTTGAGAAATTTTTATGCAAACGCCTCGGATAAGAACTTAAGGTTTGGAAAAGTTGGAGCACTAGGTGTTAGGGCAGCCCTTGATGATGATCCTCTTGACATACATCCTCTTTTTGAAGCCATAATACCTACAAAAGTGAAAACACTATGCACAAAGAAAAAGGAGAAGAAAATTGCATAAAGATTGCTTAGAGTATAGCGTAGAAAGCAGAATGGTAAGAAGGGATTGTTGTGAAAAAATGAATTGGGACATTCACTATATATAGGCCAACTATCTGTTGGCCATCGCGCACGTCATCTTTGCATCACGCATGTGATGCCAACGGATTTGTCCCACGTCTCTCACGAACAGTCACATCACGCGCACGGTAGATGAATCGCATGTGCAATGGTTACTGTTATAGGAATCTTCCCAACGTCTCTATCGTGCGTGATGCCTATATTGTGTGTGTGATAGAGTCACATCACGCGTGTGATGGGCTGCGTGATTATTACAAAGGTTGTTTTCCTTTTGGCTTCCTTTCTCCTTTCTTTATCTATTTTCTTCCTATTTTCTCTTCCATAACATATCACAAAAACCATAATGTTAAAAAAGTTAAAATTCACTATAGCGAAAAAAAATCTTACTAATGGGTTGCCTCCAATCCAACGCTTGTTTTACGTCATTAGCTTGACTATCCATTTGAATTCACGTCAGGCGTAAGGGATACCGTCACGATGGTAAATTCGCTTCTTCTTTATCTTGTGTCCACCTTACTACCTCTTTCCTCTAGATGATAGCAAGTATCCAACTTCTCTTCACCTGGTTCCCAGTCACACACCTTAAAAACTATATTCTTTTTATTGTTCTTTAATATAAGTTCACCCGTTTCTACATTAATCTTGGCTTTCTCGGTATCCAGGAATGGTCGTCTGATAATAACAGATCCTCCTGAAGTTCCCTTTGTATCCAGCACTACAAAATCCACAGGAAATATCAGTCTGTCGACATGTACTAACACGTTACGCAAAATACCAATCGGTTGAGTAACAAATGAGTAAGCTAGAGTGAGAGTGAAATTATTTTGTGTGATCTCACCCACCTTCAATTCTTTTACCATTTTCACTGGCATGACATTTATGCTAGATCCAAGATCACACAGAGCCTGTAGAATATTCACCTCACTGATATTGCAAGGAATAGTAAACTTACTTGGATCTTTTAACTTTGGTGGAAACACTTGATATTTTACCACTTCCTCCATTTCAGTCATGTTTACGTGTTCCTTGCCTACTTCCCCTTTTGTCCCCTTTAATAATACCTTTATATATTTAACAAATTTTGGGGTTCTAAAATTTCATGGAACAAAATACTTACCTGGAGATTAGCTAGCATTTCCTTGAACTTTGCAAAGATCGCTGCTTCATCCTCTTGAACTGGTTTCTTTTTAATTATATGGAATGGTGGTTTAATGTAATCCGATAAAGGAGGATTTGATTTGGTTAGTATTTTCTTCTATGTTCTTCTCAAAGGAGAAATTTTATCAATGAAGTGATCAATGGTGACTCCTCTTTCTTCTTCATTACCTTACTTCCCATTATCTCCTCTTTCAATCACATCTTCTTGAGCTGTCTTTTTGTTATCTTTTTCAATAATTACCCATGAGCCTGCACCAACTACTTTGCATGTTTCATTCTTAGGATTTTCTATAGTGTTACCCGTTAATCCTCCACTCGTGCTAGGAAAAGTTGTTATTTGTCTAGATAGCTGACCAATCTTCATCTCCATATTTTTAATAGACTCAACCGGGTTTCTACATATTTCCTGATGGTTCTTATTTATCCGGTCAAAGCTATTTTGAGTGACTTTAATGAAATTCTGCAAAGTTTCTTCAAACAAAGATTACCTCGTTTGAAAGTTGGATACTTGTTGGTTTTGTTGCATAGCTTAGGTACCACTTTGGTTTTAGTTGTTGTTCCAACAGAAATTCAGATGATCCTTCCATCCTAGATTGTAAGTATTGGAATAGGGGTTGTTCTTCTAAAAATTTACAAATTGGACCTCTTCATGTACCCCTTCCAAAGAACAGCTTTAGTGATCTATATTGGCCACTACCCCTTCGAATTGATTGACAATGATCTCTTGGGGCATATGGGTGGCACTGAGAAACTTGATTAGAGCATCTCAGTGGGCTTTCAGAACACAAAAGAAGTGAGAGTATAGAGATCTTGGATGGTGTTTGGTTGAGCTGGTCAACCACTTTGTAGTCGCTTTTCTTTATGATGCGGAGGAACTCTTCCACACCATCTGACACGGCTTTGCCTTGAGTCTGGGTTTTCCCCTGCTCCAGGTCGGCAGGTTGCTTACCCCTATTCTTGGCGTGAGCTCCAAGATTCTATTTTTCAGGTGGCGGTGGCGGAGCTGCGAATATGCGACCACTTCGGGTCATGCCACTAGCTCTTGTAATGTTTACAACTGGCTCTTGAGCCTCCACTGGTTTTTGAATTTCAGTTGGCTTTTATATTTCCATGAACTTATGAGTCCCCACATGTTTGGAAACCTCAGAGGGTACATGGATTACTAGAGTCTTTTGAGTTTCAGAGGTCCTTTCTTCGAGTCTTTTCCCATGCATATAGGTTGTGGAGTCGTAATTCCAGGGGACGACTTTAGTGCTTTCGTATGGGAAAGGAGTTGGCACAGTAATCACCAGGGGTGTTGTGGGAGAATTCTCAATAGGTATCTGCACTGGATAGTAGGGTATCTCTAAAGTAGACACCTCATCGACTGCTGAAGAGTGTTCTACTAGGAAAATGCCCTGGTCTATCAGCAATTGAATACCTTTTTTGCACTTTCCACAACCCTGTGGGGTGTCTTCACATTGTGCACAGTCAGAAGTGCATCCGGGGAACACGTTCCTTAGGAGAAATTGTTCCTTTACTTCCAATAATGGAGTCTTTATCATGTTGACCTTAGAGATACGGTCGACCTCAGCAGACTCTTGCATCATGTTCACGGGATGCCCGACATAAGGAGGCATCAGATTATTGTTAACGTTGGGCCATGCAGGCACGAACGATATGGCCTTTGAGTCAAGGAGGTATTGAACTTTATACCGAAACGCCTTACAGTTATCGATAGTGTGGTCGGGTACCCTCGTGTGGAACTCACAACGTGAATTGGTGTCGTAGCCTGGTGGGAGTGGGGATGAAGGAGGCTTGGCTTCCCTTAGCTTAATAAGAGAACCATTTAACATATGGTTCAGTAGTTGACTGCAGCTCATGGGAAGAGGGTCGAGTCTTCTCTCTTGTCTTTTGGGACGTTGTTGGCCCGGTTGATATTGTTGATAATTGTTGGGCCTGGGTGTGTATGGCTGCTGGTACCGGACATGCGGATGATGTGGGACTTGTTGTGGAACATCGGGAATGGCGTATGTCAACTGTTGATAGTTGTTAGGAGTCACTTCTGCAACATGATAGTACGGGGTCCGGTAAGCTTTACCTTTCCCCATGGAGATTGATGTAGCATTGGTTTCTCCCTCCCTTTTCTTGGGAAAAACACTATAGGGTTTCTTTGTCCCATTAGAAGCAACAATAGAACCTTGGATTTTTCCAATCTTTAGTCTGTTCTCGGTCCGTTCTCCAGCGATAACGAGATCAGAGAAGCTGGCAAAAGCACTTCCTATCATTCGGTCCAGATATGGGCCTTGGAGTGTACCCATGAACATATCAACCAGTTCCTTCTCAACCAGGGGAGGATGGACCCTAGCAGCTAGGTCCCTCAAACGTTGTGCATATTCTTTCAAGGATTCTTCAGATTTCTAAGTCAAACTCTGAAGTTGTGTCCTATTAGGCACCATATCGGTGTTATACTGATAGTGCTTCAAGAAAGCTTCAACTAACTCTCTCCAAGAATGCACATGTGAGAGTTCAAGCTGCATATACCATTCCAGGGATGCTCCGCTGAGACTGTCTTGGAAGAAATATATCAGTAGCTTTTCGTCACCTGAATAAGCCGCCATTTTTCTATAATAGGTCCTGATATGGGTCTTGGGATAACTAGTCCCCTGATATTTCTCGAAGGTAGGTACTTTGGGATTAACTGGGATGTTGACCCTTGGGACTAAGCACATGTCAGCAGCTTCCAGCCCGAAGGTGTTAGGACCTTCAATGACTCAGACTCTTTCGTCCATCATTCTGAGTTTCCTTTCAAGTTCGGTCTGTGGTGGTCCAAAAGGTTCGTACACTGATTCATTCCTGGGCATGAATAAGTATCCATCGTGGTCCTTTGTGCCAGCTTAAGAACCTCCATGGATAGGGACATGGTATGTATGATTAGCATTCAGATTGGTAGGCATCCCTTCAGCATGGGCCTGAGTGACAATAGGAACCCCATTCCCCATGATAGGATTGGTAGCGTTTGCATTGTCATTGGCTTCTGGGTTAGCCTGGTGATTCTTTTCTTGTCGGTGAACGACATTCTGCATGATGTCCATGAGTTTCCCCAGTTGGGTCCTCACTTAAGCCATCTCCTCCTGCATGGCAATCTGGTTTTGTTCAATTATTTCCATAGCTATCTTTTGCTTAACTCAGGTGTTGTAGAAGTGGGAGGTCAGCTTGACAGCGAGAAATACTGGATAGAAGGCCAAAGTAATGGTTAGACCAACTGGATATATTATGAAATGCATAAATAAATGATTGATGCATGATGCATGTTCGTTTTTTTTATTCTCGGGGAAACCTTATACGATTCATGATGCGACAATAAAGCATTATAGAATAGACGTATAAAGTAGGAACACCGACTTCACACAAATCAAGCAATTTTATTCATGAATTTGATATTATGATTACAAAGATATCAAGTAAAGTAATTCAAACATGAAAAGGAAACAGGCAGCTATGGTCAAATGGCGCGCTTTGCTTTCCGCTCCTTCATCTCCTTTAACTCAACTTTAAACCTTTTCATCATTTGATCGCAGAGGTAGATGAATCGGAGTATAAAGTGGGGAATGGTCTTCTCATCAGCGTCTTCTAGAGTATCCTCTAGCTTCCAAGGAACTTCTTGGGTTAATTCGTTGCAAAACCTTGCTAAGCAAACATACTTGGCTCGGTACAAAGCAGTTGCAGGTTACAACAAGTTGATAGATCCAACATAAGTATCGAGAAGACTATTTATCTGAGCCTTCTCCTTGAGCCAACCCAAAATCTCATTCTTCAAAGCAGAAAAACGATCTCTCCAATGTTCGGCACTCGAGGTGGCAATCTCAACTTTGTGACATTTCTCTCTCCAGATTTGAGGGGTAACGTAGGAAACCCGGATTGCTTCATCCTTAAGACGATGTTCCACCTCTATCTTTGCATTGGCCTCGCGAGGGGAAAGCTTGAGATCATGAATCTCCATGTCGGATTCATCTCTCAATGCCTTCTTCTCTTTGAAAGCCAACTCGAACCAATGGTGGTTGTCACCTCAGTCTTTTTCCTCTTGTTTCAACTGTTTTCGGAGAGAACATAGCCCCATATCTGCTTAAGCTAAACCATCTTGGTATTTCTATTTGAGGTCTTCCTCAAGCTTCACCTTCTTTATGCTTTCTGACAAGAGCTCGAGATCATCTTCACTCTTTCTTTTCAACTTAGCATGGTCTCAATCCAATGTGTGAAGCTTCGATCGCAAGTCTTCGTTCTCTTTGGTTAACTGTGCGATAGTTGCTTTCAGTGCATCTACTTCTTCCTTGGAAGCGTATACTGGTATAGGTTCTGAAGGGGGAATCTTGACATCCACATTGTATGGTAGCTTGACTTCTTTATCCCTTTGCATCACCCACTGGCGATACGACTCTTTAGCTTGGCATTCACGTTTTCCTAGCTCTTTTCCTTTGTGATGAATCTGGGTCCAAGCTCTCTTAACCTTTTGCAACAGAGTTGTGTTCTCTATTCCCAAACCAGGCAAGATGAAATCCTTCAGTAATTCAGCCCTAGGTTCATTCTCGATCGGGTATCCCAACTTCCTTAGGGCCAACGAATGGTTGTAATTGATGCAACCCCGTGGGCCCATGAGTGGCACATTCGGGAAGTCTCCACAGCTCATGATAACTTGTTCTACGTTGGAGGTAGGAAGGTACCAAACCAAAGCTTTAGAAGTTAGGGAAGAAAACTTATGGGACCACTTCAAGTCTTTCAAGAAGTCCACCCAAGGCCCTTTCTGAGGCATGTGAGATAAGAGCCAAGTATACAACAATGAAGCACAACTTAACACCACGCCCTTTCTCTTCTCGTGCCTAGTGTGCAAGCAGTAGTACACATCAGACACCAATGCAGGAACAGGATGCCCAGACACGAACATGCTGATGATGGAGTGGTTTATGTAAATCGTCGTCATTTGGGAACAAGACGACTCCATAAATCAGTAGAGCTAGAATGGCATTGAAAGGAATCCATTTCTCCTTTTTCTCTAAGGTCCATGCCTTGTCTCCTAAGAACTTTCTGACAAACCCCCTAGGTCCCAGACTAAGGGAGACCTCTTCAATAGGTAAGTGGAGTGCTTCAGCGATTGATTAGGCATCAATGGTTCACCCAGCTTTGTGAAGGGAGGGTGGTTTTGTTGGTGTAAGCCCTAGAGGCCAGTACTTTTGGTACATGTATCGAATTGTTTATTAATAATAAAAGGCTTTTTCTTTATTATGTTTGTTTAATAAAGTCCCTGGACTAGATAGTCCGTTTAATGTATCACGTGTGACTTAATCATGAGATCACATTAAACATAAGGACACTATTCTTAAAGTATCCGTAGTCGAGCTTTATTGTGAAGTGGGATAACATTAAAGCATGAAGACTATTATGTTTATAGACTGATGATCACATCTTATGGATCATGGATAAGGAGTTATCAAGTCTCAAACATAGGTATGAATATTAAGAGTAATATTTATACTGGATTGACCCGCTATGAGAATACTATATAGAATGTTATGCAAAGTGTCATAAGTTATTCTCATGGTGATAATGGTGTATACCACCCTTCGACCTGAAACCACTATGGACCCTAGATGTAGAGTCGAGTGCCTTATTATTGATCAAACATTGTCCGTAACTAGATGACCATAAAGACAGTTGATGGGTACTCCACGAAGCATTCTAAGGGACATGAGTGACCTAGATGGAATTTACACATCTTGCGTAACAGGATAAGTGTCTATGGGCCCAATATTGAACTGGACAAGGATGACACGGTCTATGCCTTGTGTTCAATATAGACATAAGGGCAAAAGGGTAATTATACACACAATTATTATTACAGAAGGATTTTTCAGATCACATGACATTTTCGTGTCTTGGGTAGAAGTGATGTGTTGCTAGATACCGCTCACTGTTTGTCATGTTAAATACGTGATTTAATATAATTGCCAATGCCGCGAAAACCTATAGGGTCACACACAAAGGACGGATTGATGAGAGATAGAGTAATTAAGGAATACCGTAATGTACGGTGCCCTTAAGTGAATTATAGAACATCGTAAGGTACGATGTACTTAAGTAGAATACGAAATATGGTAAGGTACTACGCGCTTAAGTGATTTTGGCATATTATAAGATATGGGCCATATACACTTGAGTGGGCTTTTTAGCTTGCATCCCACACAAGTGGTTCTATAAATAGAACCCTTGTGTAGAAGCATTGTAACACTTGCAATTTTGTTTCTCTCTCTCACTCACTCAAAGCCTTCATTCGTAGCAGCTAGCACTGAGATTGAAGGAATCCGTTCGTGTGGACTGAGTAGAGGCGTTGTCATCGTTCAACATTCGTGATCGCCACAAGAGGTAACGATTCTATTTTGGATCACCATTCTCCTTCAGTGGTATCAGAGCCACTTACGAAACCATGCATCTGATAGTTGTTTATTTTCTGTATTTTCTGTATTAAAACGATTAAAAAAAATAGAATGAATCAAAGAATAAACGAGTAATTAAATTGAGATCGATCAAGTTATATATATGATATAAGTAATCCTGATGCAAAATACGGTATATATGATATACTGTTTCTGTTTCATTCATTCAAACACTTAATGATTATTTTCCTTTGAGCGATCAATGGTCATTTGCTTCTTGATCTGACATTAGTATGGTGAAGCAATGATGTGTTGATCAATCATACTGAATCAACAATCGAGATGTGTTTGACGGTCTGAAATTGGTGCATTAGGGTTAATGACGGCATAAGGGTTGTGTTGTCAAAGAGTTATGCATTAGGGTTAATGACGGCACAAGGGTTGTGTTGTCAAAAAGGTTATGCAATTAGGGTTGTGACTGCGCACGAGTTGTGCTTTAAAGTATCAAATCCTCAATTTTCCCTTTTTCAACAGTGGTAACCGGTTAACGCTTTTGGGGTAACCCGTTAACCCGAAACAGAATTCAATTCCTGTGCAGATTTTTCAGCATGTAACCGGTTAACACATTTTGGTTAACCCGTTAACATGAAAACATAATTCAATTCCTAGGCAGATTTTCAGCAAGTAACCCGTTAACACATTTTGGTTAACCCGTTAACACGAAAACATAATTCAATTCTTAGGCAGATTTTCAGCAAGTAACCCGTTAACACATTTTGGTTAACCCGTTCCCGCTGACCGGGCAGCGGACCCCCGGCTAACTCTGCGTAGTGTGATCGCTCGCCGAAATTTAATTTGGTTTTAATTAATTAAAAGAATTAAACTTAATAATAATAATAATGTGTTTATTATTATTGTCTTGTGGTGATCGGTTATGGCCTTAGTTTTCCTTTATTTTGTTTTGGGTTTTAAAATACGACCTGCGTGTCGTGCCTCTCATTTAATCTCTTAATGTAACTTCTTTTCTCATCTCACTCCCTCGTATGTAAAACGAGTTTATTTTATGTAATGTAATGTTATGAAGAAAGAGAAGAATTCAATATCAAAGGAGGACAACCTTGAAGATCTTGCTTGGAGAAGCTTAGATCGTTATTAGGTTAACTTAGGTTCTCTCATTGGCTTAGGAGAACAATTGCGCTAGGGGCCATAACTGTTTCATTATGTATGTATGTTGATGCATGTGAATGTATGTTGATGCATGTGAGAGACGATTTATATGATAAATAAGCCGATGAGATCAGAATAATTGCAAATTCCCTCAAATTAAATATTAAGTTTATGCTTTCCAAGTTTTAGCACTCATCAAGACTAGTATCGGATAATGTAGGTTTCGCCTACGCGAGGTGCATGTTCTATATTAGTAAGGTGCGATAGGATAATTGTAATATCCAATTGTTAAAACAATGGGTCAAACTTAACTAAACAAATTATAATAAGATTATATATGTTTAGAAGCAAGAGTTGGAAATGATCCATGTGATAGATTGGAATAAGGAGTTATTCACCCAACTAAAATATTCGAGAGTTGTATTAGATACAATTGGAAGGAGTTCCCACCTAAATAACCTAGTTTTGTGTAATCCGCCTACGCGGACTTAAAACAAAGTGAAGTATGGATCTCGACCCACTAGAAAATCTTCCAACGGGATTTTCCGAATCAAATGGTGAGGGTCATTTGTTTTGAGTAAAATAGTGGGAGCATATTTAATTAAAGGCCTAATTAAATATGTTATTGATACTTATATTTTCATTATTTTCATGTAGATTACCATGACAACAAACACCTCTAACAACATTTTACGATCAATCCTTGACAAGGAAAAATTGTCTGGGACAAATTTTCTGGATTGGCACCAAAATCTGAGGATTGCCCTCAAACATGATAGAAAGTTGTACATCTTGGAGAAACCTGTTCCTGAAGAGGAACCTCCTAGTTCTGCACCTAAGGCAGAAAGAAATGCTTATAAGAAGCATGTCGATGATGCCAATGAAACTGCTTGTCTCATGCTAGCTACCATGAACTCAGAGTTGCAAAAGCAACATGAGAACATGGCAGCGTTCGATATGATCGAACACCTGAAGATGCTCTATCAAGAGCAAGCAAGGCATGAAAGGTTTGAAGTTTCAAAAGCCCTTTTTCAAGGCAAGTTAGCTGAGGGAGCCCCTGTAGGTCCCCATGTGCTCAAGATGATTGGGTATGTGGAAAACCTTGAGAGGTTGGGTTTTCCCCTCAGAAAGGAACTTGCAACTGATTTGATCTTGCAATCGTTGCCAGATAGATTCAGTAAATTTGTCCTAAATTTCAATATGAATGATATGGACAAATCTCTTCCTGAACTGCTAGCCATGTTAAGAACTGCTGAGCAGAATCTGAAGTCAAAAGGGAAGTCCATTCTGATGATCGGAAATGGAAAGAGACAGAACAAAAGGCCCACCAAGCAGGGTGATAAAGGGAAAGGCAAGGAAGTTGCCAAACCCAAACCCACTGTTGTTGCTTTGAAGCCTAGTGGAGGCATAGCAAAAGAAGGCACCTGCTTCCATTGCGGTAAGACCGGACACTAGAAGAGAAACTGCCCAAAGTACCTGGAAGATAAGAAGAATGGAGTAGAGACTTCAACTTCAGGTATTTTTGTTATTGAAATTAATTTATCTACTTCTGCATCATGCGTATTAGATACTGGATGCGGTTCTCACATTTGTACCAATGTGCAGGGACTAAAAAGGAGTAGAGATTTGGCAAAAGGTGAAGTCGACCTACGAGTTGGAAATGGAGAAAAGGTTGTTGCTTTAGCTGTAGGAACTTATGTATTGACTTTACCTAGTGGTTTAATAATTCAGTTAGAGAACTGTTATTATGTACCTGCAATTAGCAGGAATATTATTTCTGTTTCTTGTTTGGACAAGTTTGGTTTTTCATTTATAATAAAGAACAATTGTTGCTCAATTTATTTGAATGATATATTCTATGCTACTGCACAAATGAATAATGGACTATATGTCCTTGATCTTGAAATGCCTATTTATAACATTGATACTAAAAGGATGAAACCTAATGAGTTAAATCCAACTTACCTTTGGCATTGTCGATTAGGCCACATAAATGAGAAACGCATTTCCAAACTCCATAAAGATGGACTGTTGGACTCTTTTGATTATGAATCATATGAGACATGTAAATCTTGTTTAATTGGAAAGATGACAAAGTCTCCATTCATAGGAAAAGGTGAAAGAGCTAATGATCTTTTGGCCCTCATACATACTGATGTATGTGGACCACTGAACATACCAGCCAGAGGAGGTTTTCAGTACTTCATCACATTTACTGATGATTTCAGTAGATATGGTTATGTGTATTTAATGAAACACAAATCAGAGTCCTTTGAAAAGTTCAAGGAATTCAAGAATGAAGTACAAAACCAACTAGGTAAGAATATTAAAACTCTTCGATCAGATCGAGGTGTTGAGTATTTAAGCCTAGAGTTTGATGACCATCTGAAAGAGTGTGGGATCCTATCCTAACTTACTCCTTCTGGAACACCCCAATGGAATGGTGTATCTGAGAGAAGAAATCGAACCCTGTTAGACATGGTCCGATCCATGATGAGTCACGCCGATCTTCTAAACTCCTTTTAGGGACATGCACTATTGACAGCAGCTTACACACTTAACCGTGTTCCATCCAAAAAGGTTGAGAAGACACCATATGAGATATGGAGTGGTAAGAAACCACATATGTCTTACATGAAGATTTGGGGTTGCGAAGTTTATGTGAAATGACAAATTTCAACTAAGCTTGAGCCCAAATCTGACAAATGCTTATTTGTGGGGTATCCTAAAGAAACAAGAGGGTATTACTTCTACAATCCTTCTGAGGGCAAAGTGTTTGTCGCTCGAACTGGAGTTTTCCTAAAAAAGGATTTTATTTCCAAAGGAATCGGTGGGAGGAAAGTAGAGCTTGAAGAAATTCAAGAATCACAAAGCATCGATACACCTATGAAGGAATTAGAGCAGGAAACACAAGTAGTTGTGGAAGAGCAACCTGCTCAAGTAGAACAAGACCAGCGTAGGTTAAGTAGGATACGTCACAAACCTGAGAGATATGGATATCTCATAACTGATCAAGGTGATGTATTACTCATGGATCAAGATGAGCCTGTGATCTACCAAGAGGCCATAACTGGTCCCGAGTCTGAGAAGTGGCTAGAAGCCATGAAATCTGAAATGGATTCCATGTACACAAACCAAGTTTGGACCTTGGTAGAGCCTCTAGTAGGAGTTAACCCTATAGGATGCAAGTGGGTCTTCAAAAAGAAGACTGACATGGATGGTTAGGTACATACCTATAAGGCAAGACTGATTGCAAAAGGATATAAACAAATTCATGGGGTTGACTATGATGAAACCTTTTCACCAGTTGCGATGCTTAAATCTGTTCGGATTTTACTTGCTATCGCTGCATATCATGATTATGAAATATGGCAGATGGGTGTCAAAACTGCTTTCCTTAATGGGAATCTTCTTTAGGATGTGTACATGACACAGCCTGAAGGATTTGACATACCAGAAGAAGCCCAAAAGATATGTAAGTTACAAAGATCAATCTATGGATTGAAGCAAGCTTCCAGAAGCTGGAATCTTTGTTTTGATGAAACGGTAAAACGATATGGATTCATCAAGAACGAAGATGAGCCTTGTGTCTACAAGAAGGTTAGTGGGAGCATGATCATTTTCCTGGTATTATATGTAGATGACATATTACTCATTGGAAACGATGTCCCTACCCTGCAACAAGTAAAGTCTTGGTTGGGGAAATGCTTTTCTATGGAGGACCTAGGTGAAGCAGCCTATATATTAGGAATCAGAATCTATAGAGATAGATCATAAAAACTGCTTGGCCTAAGTCAGAGTACGTACATAGACAAAGTGTTGAGACGCTTTAATATGCATGATTCCAAGAAAGGATTCATACCTATGCAACATGGCCTGTGTCTATCAAAAATACAATCCCCTTCAACTAAGGAAGAAAGGGATCGCAGATAAGATTCCATATGGAGGTCCCATTCTTGATATATGGAGGTCAGGAAGAGTTGGCTGTAATTGGATACACAGATGCTAGCTTCCAGACAGATAAGGATGACTTTAGATCGCAATCTGGTTATGTGTTTTGCTTAAACGGTGGCGTTGTAAGCTAGAAAAGTTCAAAGCAAGATACATTTGCTGATTCTACAATCGAGGCCGAGTATATTGCTGCCTCAAGTGCAGCAAAGGAAGCTGTTTGGATCAAAAAGTTCATTAGTGAACTTGACATAGTTCCTAGCATTGTGGATCCCATTGGTGTCTATTGTGATAACAATGGTGCTATCGCACAAGCTAAGGAGCCTAGATCTCACCAACGATCCAAACACATACTTAGGCGTTATCACCTCATTCGAGAGATAATAGATAGAGGAGATGTGAAAATTTGCAGAGTACCTACACTTGACAATATTGCTGACCCACTGACAAAGCCTCTTGCGCAGCAGAAGCATGATGGCCATACTAGATCTATGGGCATTAGGGGTATGCCTGATTGGCTCTAGTGCTAGTGGGAGATTGTTGGTGTAAGCCCTAGAGGCCAATACTTTTGGTACTTGTATCGAATTGTTTATTAATAATAAAAGGCTTTTTCTTTATTATGTTTGTTAATAAAGTCCCTGAAATAGATAGTCCGTTTAATGTATCAAGTGTGACTTAATCATGAGATCACATTAAACATAAGGACACTATTCTTAAAGTATCCGTAGTCGAGCTTTATTATGAAGTGGGATAACATTAAAGCATGAAGACTATTATGTTTATAGACTGATGATCACATCTCATGGATCATGGATAAGGAGTTATCAAGTCTCAAACATAGGTATGAATATTAAGAGTAATATTTATACTGGATTGACCCGCTATGAGAATACTATATAGAATGTTATGAAAAGTGTCATAAGTTATTCTCATGGTGATAATGGTGTATACCACCCTTCGACCTGAAACCACTATGGACCGTAGATGTAGAGTCGAGTGCCTTATTGCTGATCAAACATTGTCCGTAACTGGATGACCATAAAGACAGTTGATGGGTACTCCACGAAGCATGCTAAGGGACATGAGTGACCTAGATGGAATTTTCCCATCCTGCGTAACAGGATAAATGTCTATGGGCCCAATATTGAACTGGACAAGGATGACACGGTCTATGCCTTGTGTTCAATATAGACATAAGGGCAAAAGGATAATTATACACATAATTATTATCACAGAAGGATTTGTCAGATCACATGACATTTTCGTGTCTTGGGTAGCAGTGATATGTTGCTAGATACCGCTCACTGTTTATTATGTTAAATACGTGATTTAATATAATTGCCAATGCCGCGAAAACCTATAAGGTCACACACAAAGGACGGATTAATGAGAGATAGAGTAATTAAGGAATACCGTAATGCACGGTGCCCTTAAGTGAATTATAAAACATCGTAAGGTACGATGTACTTAAGTAGAATACGAAATATGGTAAGGTACCACGCGCTTAAGTGATTTTGGCATATTATAAGATATGGGCCATATACACTTGAGTGGGATTTTTAGCTTGCATCCCACACAAGTGGTTCTATAAATAGAATCCTTATGTAGAAGCATTGTAACACTTGCAATTTCGTTTCTCTCTCTCTCTCTCTCACTCAAAGCCTTGATTCGTAGCAGCTAGCACTGAGATTGAAGGAATCCATTCGCGTGGACTGAGTAGAGGCGTTGTCATCTTTCAACGTTCGTGATCGCCACAAGAGGTAACGATTCTATCACTGATCATGCCCATTCGTAAGGATCATTAAAGGAGAATTTTTAAATTCCGCTGCGTTTTGGATCGCCATTCTCCTTCATGTTTTTCACATACCAACCTAGGAGCTTCTCATACTCTTCAATAGTTGGAGCCAACTGGAAGTCTTTGAATGTGAAACGTCTGAGTTGTGGGTGATAATACTGGGATAAGGCTACCAGAGCTGAGACGTCTATCGGAGTAGTAAGGAGATCAAGGATCCGCCCATATCTGCAGATGAAATTGTTCTTCTTACAAGGAGTGATCTTATTGCAGAGAGCTATCAAGGTATCCATTCTCAGAAGCTTGAACTTGAGTGGAAGTGTATTCCTTCTTTCTGAGCCCATCTTGGAATGTTCACTGCATAATCACAAACCTTTAGGATTCTCCTAGAATAAGACCCAAGTATGTACGCAAATGCGATATGTTATGAATGCATATGCCACAAGAGGATCGGATAACTGTAGATTCAAGGTGTGTTGGAGGTTAAGTTTCCCTGCAAGAAACCCATATACCCTCACGAGGTGGGTACTAAGACTTCTGAAGATGCTTAGATTCACGGATCATGAGGCAAAAGTGTCGTCATCGACACAAAATACTTGTGGGCCAACAACACTTTCGGGATGACCTCCTCTAAGTGAAAATTCCTTCAACCTCAAAATCCAAGGATTGTCTAAAGGTCCTCGGAGTCATGGGCCCTATTTGAAAGAATGGGTGTCAGCGTGAACGTGACTCACGTGCCAACAAAACTCCAAAAAGAATCTACTCCAAGCGGGATATTCGTATCTCCCCCTCAAGACACCTACCTCCGACAGGTCAATGAAATTCTAGTTAATAGACTTTCGATGTCACACGGGATGTTATGACATCCAATTCTGCGTAGACAAGAATTATGCAGAACTTAAAAGGTAAGTGCAGTAAATAACACAAGGAATTGTTTACCCAGTTCGGTGTCACACACACCTACGTCTGGGGGCTACCAAGCTAGGGAGGAAATCCACTATTAGTAGTATTAATTCAGACCTTAAACCAACTGTTTAACCCTATCACTTAATACCTACCCAATGCAATTTCAATCTTACTCTAAGATCAGAGTTCCTACTCACTCCCCCTCAATCACCTCAATGATTACAACCTTTAATTAAGATTAAAGATAATTGTGAAGTCACACTTCAAACAACTCTTGATTGTGCTTAACAGCTTTAATCAAGATACACAACACTCACGCTGAAAAGCTTCCAGTGACACAACACTTACAACTCAATGAACACCCTATACCAATGCAATCATCTAAGTGATAATGGCTTGGCTCACAAGATACACCTAATACAAGACACACACAAAAATACAGCAGTGAAGTATGATGGACAAATAAACTCTTCACGCCTAAAATCCCTGAGTTCTGAATGAAGGATCGCCATCCTTTTATATTGCAGCACTTGGGCCTTATACTTGTATTTCCTGAAATTAAGGTCAAGCAAGTTAACCTAATTTCCACATATTAGGGTACTAACAAATAGGCTATTTGTTGGGTTCATTAATTGTAGCTTAGTTGTTAGTTTCCTGGATTTTAGCTCAGCTGTTGACTTCCTGAAGAATAGCCTGAGAAAACTGCTGAAACAAAAAAACTAACCAACCTACAATTTAGCATATGCTGTCAGGAATGAATGTCACAACATTCAGTTTGACGTCCACATCATAGACCATATGCTAAGTCTGTTTTTCCTGAAAACAGACTGTACAAAGTGTTGTACTATACAGGACCACTCAGTCCATACTTCAGTATCAGCTTACATTCATAAATGTCACAATATCCAATTTGACATTTACACAAAGAGCCTGATGCCATGGTCTGTTGTTCTCCTGAAGAACAGAATGAGATACATACTGAAATGTAGCAGAAAACCAATATGCCTATTGTTCAGTATATGCTGTCAATGACGAATGTCATAACATCCAGTTTGACATTCAGACAGTAGGCCTTATGCTAGGTCTGTTATTTCCTTGATAAACAGACTGAAAATAAATACTGAGTTATAACAGAACACCAACTGTTCTATTCCTCAGTATCTGCTGTCAGGGATGAATGTCATAACATCTAGTTTGACATTCAGTAAGTGTTGTATTAGCTAAACCTGCAGCATACTACTCAACTATGTCATGACATCAGTCAAGACATCAGAGTACAGCTAGATATTCTAACACACAATGCAGTCAAACCAACATCTCCACAGCATGTCATGACATCAGTCAAGACATTAGAATCCAGCTAGTGTTTTACCATAAAATGCAGCCAATCAAACATCTACAAACTCCCCCTTTGACAAATTTTTGGCTAAAACAACTTGGCATCACAACAGAGTACACAACAGCGAAAAACAGACATCTAGCAGGAAAAAAAACTAGCTAATACACTCAGAGCAGCATCACACTCACACACATAGAAGTTAAATAAAAACTTATAATATCAGCACACATAAACACATTCACACTCATAGAAGTGGAACATCAGCTGCAGCACAACCTCTGGATTAGAGGATCTTGAATATCTGTTTAGCAAAACAATCTGTTGTCTTGGGGCATCACAGGTGTTACTCCCCCTTTTTGTCAAAAATGTTGCCAAAGCAACACTTTAAATTACAGACCAACATAAACAGAATTACACAAATGACAAAAATACAGTAAATGAGTTATTCATCTGACTTAGAGTCAGCCTCATCATCAGTTCCATCTTCAGAACTGGCCTCCTCTATACCCTCTGCACTTTGCCTTGCAGCTCCTTTTGTAGCCTCAGTAGCTTCACCAAGCACACCATCATCAGACATCTCCAATTGGATAATCAACTTTTCCAAAGTGAGCTTCCTTGCCTCTAGCTCTTTGCAGGTCTCTCTGAGTATGGCAATGACAGCAGCTTTATCTGGTTGGTTGCCAACACTTGATGTTTCTCCAGTTGTCATGGCAATGTCAGGGACATGCTTACCCAGGAACAGTTTATAATTGAAGGCCAACGGACTCTCTCTTCTTTTCACAAAGTCATTTTCTGTCAAGATGTTTGGAAATTGATTCAGCACAATGCCACATATGAGGGAAGGAAAGGCTATAGGCCCCTTCACACTGAAGCTCCCAGCATGTTTCATGGTCTGATCAAAAATGTATGTTCCATAGTCAAACTTTGCTTTGGTTCCAACAGCATAGATGAACTTTCCAAGCATCACAGACACAGTGGACTTGCGATTTGTGGGCACCTAGTTGGCAGCTCCAACTTTGTGTAGCATAACATACTTCACACTGAGTTTGCTGGCCACCAACTTACCTTTAAGAGGCCACTTCCTGACTTGATTTGCAGTGATGACTTGACAGATTCTGTTGTCAGTCACTTCAAGCTCTGGTTGAACTACATCAGGTCTTCCCAAATACAGGTTGATAACTGAGGGAGAGAAGTTCACACACTTTCCTCACACATATACCTTTCTGAATTCACTTGACTTTCCATCTGCACATTCCTCAGACACATTGACAATAAACTCCTTTACTAAAGTCTCATAGCACTTTGGGAGTTGAGTCACAGTTTTCAGTAAGCCTGCTTCTTGAATCAGGTCTACAATCTCCTTACACTCTAGGGCATTCTGAGCCAGTTCCCTCTCCAAGGCCAGCCTCTTGTGATAGACGTACTTCCACCTGTTTACACTGGAGGAAAAATGGAATGACATGTTGTCAATAGGTACCTCAGGGACACTAGCAGCCAGCTTGCTAGTGGTTGGCTTCTTCTTTGACAGAGATGTTGTGACATCACAAGGGACATCAGAATCAGACTCCAACACAACAGTCTTGGTCTTCATTTTCTTGGGCATTTCTTTGCTCCAAGATTTTGCAGGCCCATGCCCTTTCCTTTTGAGGGAACTCTCTGTCACCTTTGGAGTGGGAGAAGTTGCCACATCAACCTTCCTTGTTGGGGACCTCTGCACCACAGTCTTCTTTCCTCTCCTAGTCCTAACCCTTTTGGCTATGCTAGGGACAATTGAGGTCAACAGTTCATTATCAGAGAATTCTTCCAGATTAACTGTGTCAGCTTTAGGTTTGTCACTGACATCATGAGTGACACGAACCTCCTCACCTCTCACATTGTCTAAGGGTTTGTCAATTTTTGACCCCTCATGAGCATCAGGTTGCTCAGCATCGTCAGAGACATTCTTTCTTACGACGATTGTGTTTTCTTGACATGCAACATTATCAGGTATGATAGTGTTCAAGGGAACGGAGACCCCAGGAACATTCTGATTACCATATAGTATCTTAGTTACAATAGTTGCAATGGCATTATGCACATACCTCGAGCCTTCCCTGGGTTGTTCATCAAGTGCAATTGCTGAGGAGAACCCAGAGACCGTTTCTTTAGGTCTTCTTGCATGAGACGAAGTTGCAGCGTCAGTCACAGGATCTTCCCGGTTAGGGTTGCAAGACTCAGAGCTGGAGGAATCAGTCATGTTCGTGTAGGAGGTTGAGTCAGATTGGTGCGACATGATGAATATCTCGGAGGAGAGTTGAACAGTTTCTTTGGGAGAAAGTTTGCAAGACTGAAAGTTGAAGCGATGGAATAGGAAACGCTTGTTGCACGAGCAATGTCTATTATTTGTTGACCAATAAGAGTGCACTATTAATTGTTTAATAAGTTGACTTACTAAATAGTAAATAACTAACATCATTAGTTGCTATAATTTCTCAGAAGCGCACATTCCCTCTTTGCCCCTAACTTTGTCAAACTGAGTAGCATCCAATGTCATGACATTCTGAGTGACATTGTACTCAGTCTGCACCTGGTTCATCCATACCAGTGGTGAACACCTGCTACCAGAAGCTAGGTACTTAGCTTCTGTAGTGGACAATGATACACACTTCTGTTTCTCCCTTGCTACTACCCCATTTGTATGAGGGCCAATAGGTGAGGATGACTCATGACTTTCAATCTGACATTTTCCACAGTCTTTTCTTTCATCCATAAGCGGATTTGGGATTCCCTTAATTGCTTCCTTGGATATGATCTTCTTCATTCCTTTTAAATAAAGTTGTCCAAGTCTTCCATGCCACAGCTTCACTTCCTGCTCTTCCTTGTCTAAGGGGCACTTTGAGGAGTAGTGTGAGACTTTAGATTCCCATAGATAACAGTTATCTTTGGATCTGTCTCCTCTCATAACTTCCTGATTGCAGCCATTCATCACCACACATCTTTCCTTAGTGAATTGTACATTGAAGCCTTGATCACATAGCTGGCTTATGCTGATGAGATTAGCAGTTAGTCCTTTTACTAACAGCACATTACTCAGTTTTGGAGCTCCAGTACAATCCAGCTGACCAACACCCTTGATTTCTCCTTTAGCTCCATCACCAAATGTCACATACCTGGTGGCATGGGGTTGTAGATCCACCAATAAGTTGCTCATCCCAGTCATATGTCTTGAGCAGCCACTATCAAAATACCAGTCTTGTCTGGTAGATGCCCTTGGAGATGTGTGAGCTAGTTTAGCAACCCATTGTTGTTTCTCAATGGGGATATTATACTTAGATGCCTGTTGCTTAGGTCTGACTTGAGGTGTTTGATTAGCAACCCCTTTTTGTTTCTTAATGGGGGCATTATGCTTAGATGCCTTCAGCCTAGGTCTGACTTGAGCAGTCTGGTTAGGATAACCATGCAGCCTGTAGCAGAAAGGTTTTATGTGACCAAATCTACCACAGTAGTGACATCTCCATCTTTGAAACTTCTTCTTCTGATGGTTACTCATCCTGGTTCCCTGATGTTGAGACATCGGTTGTGACTTCTGCTTGAGTTTCTGAACTTCAGCCTTTGATCTCTTGAGTTCAGTTGAGGATTTCTTAGCATAGCCTAAACCAGACATGGTTCCTGACTTCTGCCCCACCTTTAGAATCTCTTCCAAGGTGTCAGTTCCTTTATTCAGCATTCTGATGGATTTAGTCATTTGTTCTAGCTTAGATGTCAGCACAGATATCTCACCATTCAGACCATCTATGACTATCAGTTGCTTCTGTTTCTCAGCTTCCAGCTCTTTGATGAGTTTCTTCTGCTTTTCTCCTTGGATGCAAACTTCTGCACTTTTAATACATAGTTCTTTATATGAAGCAACAAGTTCATCAAGGGTAAGTTCATCTCCACTTGAGTCATCATCAGAGGCACAGACACTGGTCAGAGCAGTGACATGTTTAGCAGATTCCCCTTCAGATTCACTCTCAGAATCTCCTTCGGACCAGGTGACAGATAGCCCTTTCTTTTGCATCTTGAGAAAGGTAGGGCATTCAGCTTTAATATGACCATAGCCTTCACATCCATGGCACTGGATTCCCTTGCCTTGAGTGCCATTTTCTTCATATTTTGACCTTCTACTGATGTCATATGAAGAGTTCCTGACATTAGGTCTGCCCTGTTGATCAACCTTCTTTATGAACTTGTTGAACTGTCTTCCAAGCATGGCTATGGCTTCTGAAATGCTTTCATTTCCTCTAATATTTCCTTCTTCTGAATTCTCTTCAGTATTTGATACAAAAGTTATGCTTTTGTTCTTCTTTTCAGCATCCTCACACAAGCCCATTTCAAAGGTTTGGAGAGAACCAATAAGCTCATCCACCTTCATATTGCAGATCTCCTGAGCCTCTTCTATAGCAGTGACCTTCATGGCAAATCTCTTAGGTAAAGACCTGAGAATCTTTCTTATAAGTTTCTCTTCATCCATTTTCTCACCTAAGCCACCAGAGGTGTTGGCAATTTCAAGAATATTCATGTGGAAGTCATGAATAGTCTCGTCCTCTTTCATCCTCAGATTTTCAAACTTGGTGGTCAGCATCTGAAGTTTAGACATCTTCACCTTGGAGGTACCTTCATGAGTTATCTTGAGGGTATCCCAAACTTCCTTAGCCAGCTCACAGTGGTGCACCAGTCTGAAGATGTTCTTACTTATTCCATTGAACAATGCATTCAAGGCCTTAGAATTTCCAAGGGCTAATGCCTCTTGCTCCTTGACCCACTCTTCTTCAGGAATTTGCACACTGACTCCATCTTTACCTTTTTTCGTTGGATGTTCCCATCCTTTGTTGACAGCTCTCCAGACTTTGCTATCTAGAGACCTTAAGAAGGCTATCATACGAGGCTTCCAGTCATCATAGTTAGAACCATCCAGCATGGGTGGTCTATTTGAGTATCCTACATCCTTGTCCATGGTACTAGAAAGTAACTTCCCTAGATCTCACCCAGAAATTAACAGGCAGGGTGCCTGCTCTGATACCAATTGAAATTCTAGTTAACAGACTTTCGATGTCACACGGGATGTTATGACATCCAAATCTGCGCAGACAAGAATTATGCAGAACTTAAAAGGTAAGTGCAGTAAATAACACAAGGAATTGTTTACCCAGTTCGGTGTCACACACACCTACGTCTGGGGGCTACCAAGCCAGGGAGGAAATCCACTATTAGTAGTATTAATTCAGACCTTAAACCAACTATTTAACCCTATCACTTAATACCTACCCAATGCAATTTCAATCTTACTCTAAGATCAGAGTTCCTACTCACTCCCCCTCAATCACCTCAGTGATTACAACCTTTAATTAAGATTAAAGATAATTATGAAGTCACACTTCAAACAACTCTTGATTGTGCTTAACAGCTTTAATCAAGATACACAGCACTCACGCTTAAAAGCTTCCAGTGACACAACACTTACAACTCAATGAACACCCTATACCAATGCAATCATCTAAGTGATAATGGCTTGGCTCACAAGATACACCTAATACAAGACACACACAAAAATACAGCAGTGAAGTATGATGGACAAATAAACTCTTCACGCCTAAAATCCCCGAGTTCTGAATGAAGGATCGCCATCCTTTTATATTGCAGCACTTGGGCCTTATACTTGTATTTCCTGAAATTAAGGTCAAGCAAGTTAACCTAATTTCCACATATTAGGGTACTAACAAATAGGCTATTTGTTAGGTTCATTAATTGTAGCTTAGTTGTTAGTTTCCTGGATTTTAGCTCAGCTGTTGACTTCCTGAAGAATAGCCTGAGAAAACTGCTGAAACAGAAAAACTAACCAACCTACAATTTAGCATATGCTGTCAGGAATGAATGTCACAACATTCAGTTTGACGTCCACATCATAGACCATATGCTAAGTCTGTTTTTCCTGAAAACAGACTGTACAAAGTGATGTACTATACAGGACCACTCAGTCCATACTTTAGTATCAGCTTACATTAATAAATGTCACAATATCCAATTTGACATTTACACAAAGAGCCTGATGCCATGGTCTGTTGTTCTCCTGAAGAACAGACTGAGATACATACTGAAATGTAGCAGAAAACCAATCTGCCTATTGTTCAGTATATGCTGTCAATGACGAATGTCATAACATCCAGTTTGACATTCAGACAGTAGGCCTTATGCCAGGTCTGTTATTTCCTTGATAAACAGACTGAAAATAAATACTGAGTTATAACAGAACACCAACTGTTCTATTCCTCAGTATCTGCTGTCAGGGATGAATGTCATAACATCTAGTTTGACATTCAGTAAGTGTTGTATTAGCTAAACCTGCAGCATACTACTCAACTATGTCATGACATCAGTCAAGACATCAGAGTACAGCTAGATATTCTAACACACAATGCAGTCAAACCAACATCTCCACAGCATGTCATGACATCAGTCAAGACATTAGAATCCAGCTAGTGTTTTACCATAAAATGCAGCCAATCAAACATCTACAGTCAATACAAAGAGCCATCTTATCTTAGGTGAACTCTCTAAGCCTGTGTATTGGGCTTTTCACTCTATGGTATCCATCCCACAAGGTCAAAGCAAGATAATATATAACAGGAATATATAACAAGAATGGATAAATAAAGCAAGTAACAACAAAGATAAACATCCAAGGAAAAGGATACATGCAAGCTAGGCTTGACTCGCTTATGGGAACTCCATATGGTTCCCAGTAGAATCGCCAGCTGAAGCGCTGCAAACAATATAGAGTCGCCACCAGATTTTATTTATTCCAAAAGAAAGGGAAACTAGAGATAAAACCCCAAATGAGAGAAATGGTCTCGCAACCAAGAGCGGATTCGGAAGTTGGTTATGCAAGGGGAAGGTATTAGCATTCCTCACATCCATGGTACTCCATGGGAACCACTTGCTCGTATCAAATGCGTATGGATGTTGTTTATTTGTAAGTTACTTGCTATCGGGAATGAGATGAAAGGATAAGGTATGAGAGAAAATATGTTTTAATTTAGTGTGCTCGCCAAAGATTTGGGCCCTTGTGCCTACATATATGTAATAACAAATTTACTTTCTACAATCTATCTCTAAGATTTTGATGATAACAAAGGATGAAACAAAAATGGTACCCTAACAAAAAATTTCTAAGTATGTATGACTCTAATCTAAATAGTCAAATAGACAATCATCAGATACAGAAACAAGTTCTGAGATATCACTTAGAAGATACGCAAGCAGAAGCTCTGATTCTGATCAACGTAAGCGAAAATGAAACCAGAGATCTCAGACACTTTGAAATCGTAGAACGCCTCTAGGATCTAAAGCCTCGCACTCTGATGAAATCAAGTGAAAGAAGCTCTGAAGATAATCAGCAACAAAGCATCTATCTGAAGACACTCTTGCTGAATAGAGACTCTGATGTTCTAACCTTCTGACTCAGAAAGCTTAGCTATGAAGGAATTTACTTATGGAAAGATTCTATTTCAGGAATAATTTTATGGCACCCCAAAATTATTTTGGAAAGAACACAGAGATTAATGACATTAATCATCTGTCATTGCCAAAATTTTGACTTTCAAACTATCAACGGTCTTCTCATCAGTCCTATATAAAGGATGGAACACCTCTATAAGAAGACACAGAAAACAACATGAATATATAACATTCCTATCATTATTCATTCTCTCACACGAGTTGTTGTTCTAAAGTGTGAACAACTCTTTGCTTTTACCTTGTGTAATCTCTGCTTACCTAGAAGCGCTAAGCATTACTGTAATTCTACTTATTTGCTGAAAAATCTCCTCAAGTGACTTGTGAAGTCTTTAAACTTGAGAGGGCTAAGAGAACTCTATTCTCTTAGACGATTATTCGTGTAATCTTTCAAGATTAGTGGATTAAGTCCTTTTTGAAGGTGAAATCATCTTGGTCGGGTGGACTGGAGTAACTTTGAATTTAAAGCGAACCAGTATAAAATTCAGTGTTGAATTGATTTGTTTCTACGTGTGTCTCATTTCCATAAAGTTTTTATTCTCTCTAAAACAATTAAAACCCCCCTTTCTTGTTTTCCTCTACCTTCAATTGGTATCAGAGCTTCGGCTCTGTTATTGATTTTCTAATCAAACACTTAACAGTGTAGAGAGATCCAGCGTGAGAAAAACACTATGGCCAACACAAATGAAGAGATAATTACAATGCTAAACCTCCAATCTTTGATGGAGAAAAATTTGATTACTGGAAAGACAGAATCAAAAGTTTCTTTCTGGGTTATGACGTTGATTTATGGGACATAGTTACTATTGACTACATACCTCCTATATCTGCTGTTGGCGTTGCCATTTCCAGAAACAAGATGACGGATGATCAGAAGCGCGACTTCAAGAACCATCACAAAGCCAGAACAATACTGCTGAATGCCATTTCCTACAATGAATATGAAAAGATCACCAACAGGGAAACTGCTAAAGAAATACTTGACTCCTTGAGGATGACTCATGAAGGAAACTCACAAGTCAAAGAAACAAAGGCTCTGACTCTAATTCAGAAGTACGAAGCTATAGAGGTAATGTTTTCTAGATTTCAAACTTTAATTGCAGGTCTCAAGGTTCTGGGCAAAGGCTACACAACTGCAGATCATGTCAAAAAGATTGTCAGAAGCTTACCAAAGAAGTGGAGACCGATGGTCACCTCATTAAAATTGTCAAAGGATCTGAACAATATCAGCCTTGAAGAACTCGTTAGTTCCCTCAGAAGTCACGAGATAGAACTTGAGAAAGATGTGCCTCAAAAGAAGAACAAATTTGTAGCACTGAAATCCAGATCTGAAAGACGTAAACTAGAAAGGAACAAAGCCTTCCAAGCTGAAGAAGAAGACAATGACGACTCTGAAAAGGAAGACTCTAACGATGAAGAGGAGTTATCCCTTTTCACCAGAAGAGTAAAACAACTCTGGAGAAAAAGGAATAATAACTTCAAAAGACCAAGACCCAAGGGAGATCGCTCAGAATCAACTTCCAGGAGAAAATCAAACAAAGAGGTAACATGCTATGAATGTAAGGAAATAGGTCATTACAGAAATGAATGCCCAAAGCTTAAGAAAGAAAGCTCCATAAGAGAAAGTTTCAAGAAAAACTCCTTTAAAGCCAAGAAGGGATTCATGGCCACCTGGGACGACACTAAATCTGATTCCTTTGAATTAGACTCTGAAGAACAGGAAAATGTTGCATTCATGGCTACCACTTCTGGAAACTCATCAGACGGAGAATCTGATCCTGAAGAGGTATTTTCTGATCTTTCTCGCTCTGACCTTGAATCATGCCTTTCTGAATCTTTGAACTCATATCAGAAACTTAAACAAAAATTTAAAGCACTAAAAAGAGTTCTTGAAGGAACCATCGAAGAATGTGATAAGCTTGAGATAACAGTTTCAGAATTAAAAAATGAAAATCTAACTCTGACAAAAGAAAGAGACTCCACAAATAAATAATGATTAAAACTTGAAGAAGCCTTATCTCAAGCCCCACAAACTTCCAACACAATGATATATGAATATGAAAAATCTTTTCAAAAGTTTCTGAAAAATGGGATCGGAAGAAGCAGAGTGGCATCCATGATTTATGGAGTCAGTCAGAATAACAAAAGAGGAATAGGGTATGATCCTAGTGAAGATAAATCTTCTATAGATGACAAACCCAAATATCCTTTTTCTTATCATTACACACATGCACAAGCACAACGTTTTACTAATGCTAGAAAACCCAAAGTTCTAAGAAACTCTGGGAAAACTAATCACAAAGGACCCAAAAGATTCTGGGTACCAAAGGATAAGATTGTTTATGTTGCAGATATCTTATGCATCAGAGTTAAGACACCAATCATGGTACCTGGACTCTGGATGCTCGTGACACATGATGGGAAGAAATCATATGTTCCAAAGCCTTGAACTTAAAGATGCTGGTTATGTGGGTTTCAGAGGAAATCAGAAAGGAAGAATCAGAGGCTCCAGAACTATTGGTAATGGATCTCTTCCCTCTATATCAGATGTTCTCTATGTAGAAGGATTAATGCATAACTTGTTATCAATAAGCCAATTAAGTGATAACGGTTATGATATAATCTTCAATCAAAAATCATGTAAAGCAATTAATCAGAACAATGGAACAGTTCTATTCACTGGCAAGAGGAAAAACAACATTTACAAAATAAACCTTTCAGATCTAAAAGATCAAAATGTTAAATGTTTAATGTCTCTACACGAAGAGCAATGGGTATCGCACAGACGCTTGGGTCATATTAGCTTGAGAAAACTCTCTCAGCTAAATAAACTCGAGTTAGTCAGAGGCCTACCTAAGCTGAAGTTTTTTTCAGATGCTCTGTGTGAGGCATGTCAAAAAGGAAAATTTTCAAAAACATCTTTTAAAAATAAAAATGTTGTTTCCACCTCTAATCCTCTGGAACTTTTTCACATTGACCTTTTTGGGCCTGTTAAGCCAGCATCAATCAATGGAAAGAAGTATGGGCTGGTTGTAACACCTCAAAATTTGCCCTCCTCTCTTGGGACTAGCTTAACATGTTGCATATCATTTTAGGTCATTAGGCATTGCATATTGCATATCATGTGGTTACATTGTGCAAGTCATCCTCATAAGTCTTAATCAGAAGATAAGAGGTTGAGATTCAAGCTGAGGGTTTCATTGATTGAATGGACTGGATCATTAGCTGTCTGAGGATGTGGTGCATCAAATTAGGGTTTTTGATTCTCAAGGAGATTGGTCTTGATCTTGGTTGCAATGATACATCATCATCATCATGGTCTTGATATCATCCAAGAGGTTCAAGAGATTGATCAGCTATCTTGAGATTAGGGTTTTGACCACTGGTCAACCCTAATCAGTTGCATTGGGCCAATCAGGGCATGGCATGGAGATGGGGTCTACAATGGATATGGGGATCATTTCATGATTGTATTGAGCTTATGGAGGCTAGGGTTTCATCCTTGAGCCATTTCATCAGAGAATTGGGGCTCAATTTGATCTGTGCTTTGCCAAATTCATCTATCAGTTGAAAAGTCAACTGTGGTCAACTGTACCTGATTTTATGGATTTGGAGGTGGGAGAGAGTTGGATACACTTCATTCATGTTGAAACAAGTTTCATTTGACATGTCAAAGCTCAAGAATGAAGAAAATAAAGTCAGACAAAAAATTACCAAAAATAGAAAGTGACTTGTAATGGAAGTTTCCAAAAATGGAAAGTTTTTTACCACAAAATTACGTGTCCAAAAAAGCTTCAAATTAAAATTTGTCCAACATGAAAGTTGTAGATCTTGTTCTCACCTTTCCAAAAAGTCCAAGAACTTGAAATTCCCATGTATGGTTGACAAGTTATGGTCCATTCATTTTCCAAAAATGCCTATAATCAAAGTGGCATAACTTTCACATGGAATGTCCAAAATGGATGATCTTTTTATGAGCAAACCCCATTTCATATGTACTTTCATGGTGTATGGTCCAAATTCATCAAAAATGGTCAATGTAAAAAGTTAAATTTCAAGTGGATTTAAGTGCATTTTTGGTGTGAACATGTGATTTTGAGAAATACAAGGCCAATTGACATGAGAACCATTCCAACACACTCCAAATATCATTTAGAAGTTGTGTGAACTGTCATGAGCTGTCATAATGCACAATTTGGAAAGGTCACTTTTGCCCTTGCATTAAGAAATTCATTAACACTAATCCATTCCAATTTTGATAATTTGGATTAACAAGGTGATTAAGGCATTGGTATAAGTTTCTAATTGTAACAGAATTGTTAATGACAATCACAATTCTCAAGATCCATAACAGAATTTCACCAAAAACCTCTCAAATTCTCTCAAAGTCCTCCACTTTTTTTCATCAATCTTCATCAATTCTTCATCAATTGGCACGATTTTTCTTTGGTTCATCTTCTACAAGCATAAACTCCATCTGTTTTGCTGAATCAAGGCCAAAAACTCCAAGATCAAGGACTGTCCAAAGCTTGTGCATTAATGGAGTTTTGAAGATTCTTCCACTTGAAGCAACCTTGAGCTAACCTAATCTTTCCAATCATCTTCCTCATCACTTAGCTCCATCTGTTTTGGCAAATTACACCTTGAAACATCCAAATCGCGCACTGCCATAATCACAAGGTCAGTTTTTGCAATTTCACCTTTTCTCAAATCATGATGTGTGTTTTAAAGATCTTTCAATGTAGAATCACATGATGTTTATAGTTTGCGAATTGATTGAGTGTGGTGAGAGAAATCATGATTTGAAGTTTTGTGCTAGTATCTTATTTTGCTCGATCCCGTTGCTATGTTAAGAGTTAGGTTAAATCAATTACATGTTCATGTTCCTTGTTGAGAGACGGTTCTTTTGACTATAAGTTTGTTGATTTTGGTTACGTTTTGATGTTCATGATTTTCTGGAATTTTATGATTGTTCATGGTGAAGAACAAGGCACGGTACGCGTTTGATCTTGTGTTTTGGTTGTGGATGTTTGAAAGTTGTTTACCGCCATTCCCGGTCCAATAGAAACGCGCCAACGTTTTAAATTGAAACTACGTCGTTTGGTGCTTGCGCTTAAAATTTACCAATTTGCCATTGTTGTATAATTATTTATATTATTTCATTTCTTTTTTCATTTCATTTTACATTTTGTTACATGATCTTTAGAAATTCATAACTCACTCATTTTTTATCCAATTTTGGTGAGATTTTTTTCATGATGATCATTGAGATGTGTAGAATTTAATCATGATTTTTGTGGATTTTTTGCATGTGTAGAAAATTAATTGGCTTAGGGATTGATTGTATGTGTCACATTTGTGTATGTCTTGCCAAATCTCTCATGAAATGATGATGCCTTCAAATAAATGAATGAAATTTTTTGTGCTTGTTCTGGACATTTTGATGGTGATTTTCATGTAGAGTTTATGATTTTTGGATACTTGGTTGTTAAGATATGATTTTTTGATTAGAGGTGTGACAATTTGTGTCACACCAAGCTAGGTCAACTTCATGATTTTATTTGAGATGCTTAGGGACCTTGGATTGAGCCATTTTTTTGCATGATTGAGCATTGATATGTCAAGATTACATGTGAATTTTGCTGGATTTATTGGTTGCATTTTCTAATTGATTGAATATTTTCTTCCCTGTTGAACCATTTTGTGACATTGTGTGACACATGTTGGTAATTCATGTGTGAAATTCTCATAGTGTATTGGATGAAGATGAAATTTGGTATGAGGATTGTAGACACATTATAGGACATTGTGGTTTTGATCCCATTCATTTCTCAATTGTTGTCACTGTTTTGTGATTTTTGGAAGTTAATGCTTGTTTGGATGCCTTGTTTTGGCTTGTATAAATGTGTCTGGACTTCTTGATTTTCATTGACCTACTTCCTTTTGTCCAATTGAGCTGAAATTTGACATGCTATGCATTGAATGTGTCCTGTTTAGGTGTGAATTTTTGTGGAATTAATTGAATTGTTTTGATATGGATTTGATTGAGATCTTTATGTTTGGTCATTTGAAGTTGCAAATTGCATGTTTGATGCTATTTTGTGCATAAAATGATAATGGTGATTGATATGAGCATGGTACCAATTGCATTTGTTTTTAATTTGTTTGAATGTGATTTAGGATAATTTTCACTTGCTGTTTTGATTTTTTTATCCCCTTTGGACCCTAGGCTTGGCCTAGTGGTCTTGTTTCTCACATTTGGTTTGGATTTTCAGGTTAAAAGTGCAAAAGGCTTAAGGAGAAAAATTCAAGTTGTAAATTGAGATTGTTTGATGTTGTAAACTAACATTGGTTTTGTGTTGTAGGGTTTGATGCTTGAGCTTGAGCTCATGGCTTGCACTTGTGTGCATTAACTTGTGTTGACTGTACAAATTAACTGTTTGACTTTTGTTGTTTACTGTTGATTTGTCTGAGTACTGATGATACTTGATTGATTTCAGGTACATTTAGTCGCTTATAGTTCTTTAAGAACTCGCTTGCTGCTGCTTGGTTTTATAAACCAGTTGAGGTAGACTCTCTTGTCTCCATGTAGTCTGGAAGACCTGGCTTGTTATTTAGCCAGGCAACTGTCTGAAGTCCTCCTTAAGAGGCGATGTTTGTGATTGTTTACTTTTGTGCCAAGCAGGTAAAGACCTCTATGAGGCAATTGGCGGAACCCAAGGGATATGCAATCTATCCCCCGCTATTCTGTTGAGTCGTCCCTCTGCTCACACCACTGTGTTGATGCATTGGGACACAAACCCAAGATCTTGTGATGTTGCACAGTCGAGTCAGAGTCTTGAGCGTAGAAGGGTCCCTCCATTCTGGACCCATGCTCCTTTGTCTGAAGCTCTCCCTGATCAGGGATAAGAGCTGTGAAGTCTAATCTTCACTCACCTTTCATCAGCTTCACCTTAGCCTCTCAATGGCAAGGTTAAGAGCTAACTCTACCCTTGTACAGATGACTTGCCTCGGCAGTCCACCCTTTGTTTGAGCCTCACTTGACTGGATATAGTGTGTGCTATGTGAAATGTTTGTTTTATTTTGATTGATGCTTGCATGCTTGTTTTTTCTGGTTAGGATTAGCTTGCTGTTGTGCAAGTAGGTAGAAACCATAACATAGGGCAATGATGCATGATAACACTAGGCTCGAGTACAGCTCCCTGGTAGTGTGTCTCCCCTTGGTTTCTGGCTAGAATTTCTTTCCATTTCAGGGGAACTACGTCGCCCTGATCCTCATACCAGATGAGGTACGTAGGCAGGAGGCCGTGCGAGGTCTCTCCGGGCACTTTTCTTTCTTTTTGTGTGTGTGCTTGACGGTTATAGGCTCGAGTTCCCGACTCCCTATTAACTTGTTTGGTTGTTGTGTGCTTGGAAGCTGATGTAAGTCCATCGAGTGGCATTCGGGTTCCAGTGTGCGTGTGTTTGGTTCGGATGCCGATATAAGTCCAGTGATTGGCTTTCGGGTTCCCCGTTTGCCTTCTTGTGTGCGTTTTGGTTCGGATGCTGATGTAAGTCCAGTAATTGGCATTCAGGCTCCATGTTTGCCTGTGTTTGTGTTTTGCTTGTTTGGCGTGCGTGAGCCGAACTACGGCAGCTCTGATTCTCGTTCCAGACGAGATACGTAGGCATAGGATGCGATGTCCTAGCGAGCCCTCTTCCTCTTAACCCCACCTGTGTTTCTTGTGTGTGTGATGTTTATTTAGCAACCTATTTTTTTTTAGAGCGTGGATCCCGTCGAGTACGACGGACGTGAGGGGTGCTAATACCTTCCCCTCGCGTAACCGACTCCCTTACCCTTTCTCTTTGGTTGCGAGACCATGCTTTTTCCAGGTTTACTCTGAGCGTTTTCTTTCCCTTTTTTGGGATAAATAACGCACGGTGGCGGCTCTGTGTTGTTTTTGTTTCAGCCCGCCGGTTGTTTTTCGCGGATGCGACAGCTGGCGACTCTGCTGGGGACACATCAAGATGTTGACCTGTGCTGGTCCATCTTCCCTAAGCGAGTCTCTCCTAGCGTTCTAGGATAGTTTAGGTTGTTTGTTTTGCTTTATTTATTGCATTTATTATTCTGGCTGTGTATATATTTGCATAAATATTTGCATGCATCATACTATCTTGTTGCCGTCCTCTGTGCAGGTGGTTCCTCTGTTTTGGGGTGGGTGTTCTGAGTGGGGCTAAAACCCAGGCCCGAGTATACACCTAGGATTAGTGTGGTCTCACGTTCCTCACATGTCGGTTGGGCATGCTGTTGCGACGTGACATACCACAAGCCGGACGAGGTTCATCTGAGAGTGCTCTTCCTCAGTGGGGTTTTCCACTTTGGTTGGGTTACCTCTCTTTTGAGCTATTGACTTCGGTGACCGATCATTTCCCGGATCTTTGGTTTAGACGATCTCAGGAGAGCTACAATGGCACACCCGAAAGGGCAACCCCATTGAGTATCTCTGCCCGATTGTCGAGACTATTATCCGCCTTAGGATGACCTGATTAGAATTTACCTGTGAGGGGAGGGTGATTCTTTCAGATGCATGTTCAGATGGTGACATTGATGGTGACTATTGGTTCCGTTGATCAGAGTCATATTTATAAGTCGGATTTATGGCCATTTATTTCTGAGACGCCGAAGTGCTGTCCGAGTTATTTATCAGTGGGAATCCGTTTATTTCAGGATTCCCCGGGCCGATTCAGATGGTTATGGGTATCTGCTCAGAGGTGTCTGATGATGATGATGATGGTGTATCTTTCAGTTCCGTTTATTTCGGAACCCTTTGAGGTGGATTTGTGGTTACATATTCCTTCAGATGGTTGTGATCGGTTCAGAAGTCAGGGCTGTGATTCAGAGCAACAGATGATCAGATGACTTGGAGGATGGCACAATGCATTGCATTCATCCATCAGCATCATTACATCTTGCATTTATCTGCATCTAACACATGTTTATCCATATGCAGGGACCCTTTTGATCGAGATCCTGGTTGAGAGACTTTCTGCTCAGATATGAGAAGGCCCGGTTTGAAGGACGATGTCGTTTATAGCTTTTTTGACCCAGAGATCAGTGGGCTGAAGGATATGATAGCATTGATTGCGCCCGACCATGTGGGGATGTTTCGTGAGATGTATGGGGGTATTCTGAAGATGGTTTTCAGACTCACTGACAGAGACAGGAGCGCCATTCATACTCTTCTCCAGTTTTATGATCCTGGTTTGAGATATTTTGTCTTCCCAGATTACTTACTTGGGCCTCTGATGGAGGATTATGCTGATATCTTGGGCATTCAGATCAGAAATCAGGTTCCTTTCTATGCTACAAAGGAAGAGCCTGATATTGGTGGGATTTCCCGTGCTCTTTATTTGAGTCCGGAGGTGGTGAAGGGGAGTCTGAAAGAGAAGGGGAAGCTGCCTGGTTTTCATCTGAGTTTCCTAGAAGCTAAGGCTAAGGAGCATGCTGAGTTGGGTAACTGGAACACAGTATGTGCTTTGATTGCTGCGGGCATTTATGGGATCATTCTGTTTCCCAACCAGAAGAGCTTTGTGGACATTAATGCCATTCGCTTGTTTGTTCAGAGGAACCCTATCCCTACCTTGATCGGAGATGTCTATTACTCGGTCCACAATCGGAACGAGAAGAGGCGTGGGGGGCTGATTTGATGTTGCGCTCAGTTGCTATAGAAGTGGTTTATGGGTTATTTGCCTACCAAGGGTGCTTTTGTTCTGCTTGGCCAAAATGTTAATTGGGCAACCAAGCTGATGGGTTTGAGGGCCAAAGATATAGCTTGGACTCACAGTAGTGGGGTTGGACAGGATTTCATCTGCAGCTGTAGGGGTTTTCCCAATGTGCCACTTATAGGAGTTCAGGGTTGCATTAATTATAACCCGACACTTCTTAAGAGACAGATGGGATTTGCTATGGAGCTTCCTCCGTACAAAAGTGAGGTTCAGGAATCTGTGTACTTCCCAGTTGAGGGCAATCAGGCCAAGGTGAAGCAGGTATCTGAGGCATGGCGCAACATTCAAAGGAAAGGCAAGGTTTCTTGGGGTAGAGCTAATAACAGATCTTTTCCTCCGTTTGATGACTGGCTCAGTAAGAGAGTGGAGCTTACTTGTCTACCGTTTCCTATGATCGATCCTTGGTATCCGTTGATTGAGGAGACTCCTTCTACTGTTAGTATGGACGAGTTCTTAGAGATGAAGCGAGAGAGAGACCAGTTGCTTGCAGAGAAGACGGAGTTGGAGATGAGTGTTGCTCGGGTTCAGAGGGTTAATCAAGAGCTCAGAGTGAAGACGGAAGATCAAGAGAAGCGACATGCCCTTGAAGCAAAGCGCTTTGAGATGGATACTGCCTATTATGGGAAGGTCAGTCAGGCTTTGGCATCTTCAACAAAGGAGCACGACATCACCAAAGAGAGATTGGCTAGAGCTTCAAAGGTCATTGAAGATGAGAAGAGGAGGCAGATTCTCGTGAAGGATCAGAGGGACGACAGAGTCAGAGTTCTCATTGCTGAGTGGGAGGCCAAGCTGAAGGTTAAGGAAATGGAGAATGTGAAGATCATCGCCGAGAGAGATCATTACATTGCTGAGAGAGATCATTACTTCAGGCAGATGAAGATTCACCAGAAAGAGGTGGGGAGATTACGGCAGGAGAATACCGAGCTCAGGTTTGCCGCAGAGTTCGCGAAGATGGTTGATGAGATAGGGCCATCTGTGGGACCCTCATCCGGCTAGATCTTTCTCATTTGTGTGAATTACCGTCAGGCTTGTTGACGGAATTCATTTGCTTGTATTTCTTTCCTGATTCTAGAGATTTGTATCTGATTTGATGTATGACTATGGCACTGATTGTGCATTTTGATATGTGATGGTGATTTTCATTCAGTGATTGATCTTCAAGCTTTATTTGCTTTACCGTATGCACTCACACAAGCACACACATGGTTGGGGTTATTTTCGCTAAATCATATATCTCTGATCTACATGATGAAATCAAATGCTGGATAACAGAATATTGTTGCCGGATTATTGTTTGTCTCGATGAAGCCAGGGTCGAGAAACAAAGTGTTCCTCATGTGGATAAACACTGCATCCATGCATAATCATAATAACTTGTGTTTTATTTTGCAGGAATTTGTTGCTAATGTGCTTGATTGTTTCAGGAATCATTGCTCGTGCTCGCAGAGCCGTACCTTTGCACTCAACTCGACCTCACAAATACTTCACAAGGCGCAACACTCCTCGACTGATGGATCTTCCAAATACTGACATCCTCGAGCTGAAAGACAAGATGAACGAGCTGATCAACATTATGCAAGGCTTTGCAGTTGGTCAGAAAGCTCTGGCAGATAAAGTTGAGAAGCTCGAGCGGGCTTCAGCAGCGAACAGTGGTGTGAACCTGGATGGTGTCTCCAACCAGGGGCTGGGGTCTAGAGACGGTGGAAAAAGGACAACCGTTGGTGTGGTGAACAACGCTGGTTTTGGTACTGCTGGTGGTCAACCTGGGCCGGGTCAGAATCTGAAAGATAGTTTGTTCCCACCGTTCTTCGGTGTTGATGACGACAGAGAGGAAGACAGGGAAGCAGATCAGTTCTCAATGCACAATGAGCCATTGGGCCAGTACAGTGCTCCGCCGCAGAATAAGGAGATTCAGCTGCTGGCTGAGAAAATCCGAGCTTTGGAGAGCTATGCCACTCCTGGGGTGGTTAACATGTCAAACATGGGACTGGTAGAGGGGATTGTGATCCCGCAAAAATTCAAGGCGCCTGCGTTTGATCGGTACAATGGGAGTTCCTGCCCGGAGACTCACCTTCAAGCATTTGTCCGTAAGATTTCTGCATACACCATGGACCAAAAGCTGTGGATGTATTTCTTCCAGGACAGCCTGTGCGGAGGCTCACTGGAATGGTACACTAAGCTCAAGTCCTTAGATATTAAGAACTGGCAGGATCTTGGGGACGCATTCTTTAAGCAGTATCAGTTCAATGCTGATATGGCCCCGAGTCGTACCCAGCTGCAGGGTATGTCTCAGAAGAATAATGAGGGGTTTAAGGAATACGCCCAAAGATGGAGGGAGTTGGCTGCCAGAGTGCAACCTCCACTTGTTGACCGGGAGATGTCTGATCTCTTTATGGGGACCCTGCAGGGGGCATATGCTGAGAGGATGGTTGGTTGTCTTGTGACCAACTTTTCTGATATTGTTGTGGCGGGAGAAAGGATTGAGAGCTGGCTGAAGCTCGGGAAGATTCAGGGTGCAGCTTCGTCGTCTGGGTCGAAGAAGCCCTTTGGTAACGGTGAGAGGAAGAAGGAAGGAGATACCAGTGCAGTGTACGCACAGAGAGGACCCAGTAGGGAGCGTTACTTTCAGCACACTGCTGCGGTAACTATTCCTACTGAACATCAACCTGCACCGCAACAGCAGCAACAACAACAACCTCAACAACAAAGGCAACCGTTTCAGCAGAGGCCGCAGAGGGCTGGGTACCAAGTCAGGGGCCGAATGAATGACAGGCATTTTGACAGGCCTCCTGTAACTTATTCTTTTCTACTGAAGAAGTTGATGGATCTGGGGTTGGTACAACTCAGGACTTTGGCACCTTTGAGACCTGATCAGAGGCCAGCCAATTATGATGAAAACGCAAAATGCGAATTCCATTCGGGTGCTCCCGGGCATAATGTAGAGAACTGCAAAGCTTTTAAGCATGTAGTTCAAGACTTGGTGGATTCGAAAGCTATTAACTTCGCACCATCTCCCAACGTCAATGCTAATCCCATGCCTGCGCATGGTCAAAGGGGGGTGAATGCTATTTTTGGAGAGAATAGAGTTGGGTTGTCTACTATTGATCAGTTGAAGACTCCTCTGGCTGAGGTAAAGAGACAGTTGTTGCTGAATGGGGTCTACCCGGGCTGTGACATGGATTGTGCTGCGTGCACTGCTTTTGTCAATGGGTGTTCATTATTGAGGAAGACTGTCCAAGGTCTGATGGACGAGGGGAGTATTCTGATTAAGAAGGCTGGTAAGGGGAAAGATGAGATCTCCACCATAACAATTTACTTTGATCCGGTGGATTTGTCAAATCTTGCTGAAGCGGCTCCAGTTACCATCACGGTGCCTGGACCAATTCCGTATGACAAAGATGATGTCGTGCCGTGGCATTATGGTGGAGAAGTTTATTGCAACGGAGAGAAGGTGGAAGACCAGACTGCAGGTGAAACCACCGTGTCAAAGGTGGATAATGTCGGTACCAGCGGTTTCACTCGCAGTGGAAGGTTATTTGCTCCGGAAGCGTTGAGGGGAGGAGAAGGAGAGAAAGAGAAAAAAGAAAAGGCCGAGGCTTTAGCCAGGGCAAAAGGGAAAGCAGTGGTTGATAATAGTACTCCAGTAGTGACACCGGCGCCAGTTGGGTCGGAGGAAAAGCTTGATGATGATGCAGAAGAATTTCTTAGGATCATCAAAAAGTCTGAGTACAAGTTGGTGGACCACTTGCAGCAGACTCCTTCCAAAATATCGATTTTATCGTTGCTGTTGAGCTCTGAGGGGCATAGGGAGGCTTTATTGAAGATCTTGAAGAAGGCCTATGTTCCTCAAGAGATCACCATTAACCAGTTGGAAACGGTCGTGTCTAATGTGCATGCCAGTCATGGGCTGGGTTTTACAGACATGGACCTAACTGTGGATGGGAGGAATCACAACCGGGCGCTACACATTGCAATGGAATGCAAAGGAGCCGTGCTTTCGCATGTGCTGGTTGATACCGGCTCCTCTTTGAATGTGTTTCCAAAGAAGGCTCTGGCGAAGTTGAATTGTGATGGGCTGATTCTGACTCCGACTGATTTGATTGTGCGGGCATTCGATGGGTCGAAGCGGGCCGTGTTCGGAGAGGTTGAGCTGCCTGTGAAGATAGGCCCGGAGGTGTTTAAGTCAACTTTCTATGTCATGGATATTCAGCCGGTATACAGTTGCTTGTTGGGTAGGCCGTGGATTCATGCTGCTGGAGCAGTGACCTCGACTTTACACCAAAAGTTGAAATATATCTGGGAGGGCCAAGTCGTCACTGTGTGCGGAGAAGAGGATATATTCGTCAGCCACCTGTCCTCATTCAAATACGTTGAGATGGACGGTGAGATCTGGGAGACGCCTAGTCAGGCATTCGAAACCGTTAAGGTGGAGAATGCTTTGTTTGCAAAAGAGGAGGAGAAACCGTCCATTGCTTCATATAAGCAGGCCGCTGAGGTGGTAAAGAATGGAGAGGCTCCCGGTTGGGGCAGGATGATGGATATCTCTGCGAAGAAAGACCGCTTCGGAGTGGGGTATCAGCCTGGCAGAGGCTCATCGGGACAAGGAAGAGGACGTCATCCGTCAGTCACCTTCACTAGTGCCGGAATGCTGGATCCGGATCGCATCTGCATGATGAGTGATGAAGCTGATAGTGACTGCGACATGGACCAATGGATAAAGCCGTGCACACCAGGGATGGGAATCCAGAACTGGAAGATTGAAAAGATCATCCGGGTCACTCTGCTCGAAGAGTAATATTTTTCTTGTTTTCAGTTTATATGCATGAAAGTCGTACGTGTTGCCCGACACGTAATGGTTCATTGTAAGGGCCACCTCATGTTTAAATTTGCAAATTTGCATCATCAATAAAAGGATGTTTTTCAGTTAAAAGCGGTGTTCCCTGTTTTTCATTTATTTTTGCAGTTTAAAAATAAAAACAAAATAAAAATGGCAATGTTTTCATTTTTCTTTTCCAATTTGTCTCACATCGGTTCTAAAGCAATGCATGAATCAATATTCATGCAGATGCGATTCCTCTCCGGATCTCATTGATAACAATCCTGTTACACCCTCGTATGACTTCGACAATCCAATCTATCTCGCTGAAGAAGAAGACGAAGAAGATTGTGAATTGCCAGGGGAATTAGCCAGGTTGTTGAAACAAGAGGAGAAGGTGATTCAGCCGCACGAAGAGCCGATTGAGGTTGTGAACTTGGGTACCGACGAGGTCAAGAAAGAGGTGAAAATCGAGGCTGCTTTGGAGGAAAGTGTTAAGAGTAGAATGGTGGCATTGTTGAAAGAGTATGTCGACATCTTTGCCTGGTCTTATCAAGATATGCCAGGGTTGGATACCGATATCGTTGTGCACAAGCTACCGTTGAGAACAGATTGTCCTCCAGTGAAGCAGAAGTTGCGCAGAACTCGACCTGACATGGCGATGAAAATCAAAGAAGAAGTGCAGAAGCAGTGGGATGTTGGTTTCCTTGCTGTCACTAATTATCCGCCATGGGTCGCGAACATTGTGCCAGTCCCGAAGAAAGATGGGAAAGTAAGAATGTGTGTGGACTACCGAGATCTGAACAGAGCTAGTCCAAAAGATGACTTTCCGTTACCTCACATTGATGTGTTGGTAGATAATACAGCTCAATTCTCGGTGTTTTCCTTCATGGATGGCTTTTTTGGCTATAATCAAATCAAAATGTCGCCAGATGATATGGAGAAAACAACGTTCATCACACCGTGGGGCACCTTTTGTTACAAGGTGATGCCGTTTGGTCTCAAGAATGCCGGTGCTACTTATCAGAGGGCCATGGTGACTTTGTTTCATGATATGATTCATCATGAAATCGAATGCTATGTTGATGACATGATAGCAAAGTCCCAGACAGAAGAAGGGCATTTGGTAGATCTGGCCAAGTTGTTCGACCGGCTGAGACAGTTCAGACTGAGGTTGAATCTGAATAAGTGCACTTTCGGAGTGCGGTCCGGTAAATTGCTGGGGTTCATTGTGAGTGAGAAAGGAATCGAGGTTGATCCTGCAAAAGTAAAAGCAATAAGAGAAATGCCTGAACCAAGAACAGAGAAAGAGGTTCGTGGTTTCTTAGGTAGATTGAACTACATTTCACGGTTCATATCTCATCTAACAGCCACGTGCGAACCGATATTCAAATTGTTGAGAAAAGATCAAACGGTCAGGTGGAATGATGATTGCCAAGCGGCATTTGAAAAAATAAAGGAGTATTTGCAGGAGCCTCCGATTCTGATGCCTCCTGTGGAGGGACGACCGTTAATTCTGTACCTGACAGTCCTCGAGGGGTCTATGGGGTGTGTACTGGGGCAGCATGACGAGTCTGGTCGAAAAGAGCATGCCATATACTACCTTAGCTAAAAGTTTACCGACTGTGAAACAAGATATTCACTACTCGAGAAAACTTGCTGTGCTTTGGTCTGGGCTGCTCGCCGACTAAGACAGTATATGCTGGTTCATACCACTTTATTGATTTCCAAGATGGATTCAATCAAGTACATTTTTGAGAAGCCAGCATTGACCGGACGGGTTGCGAGGTGGCAAATGATTTTGACAGAATATGATATACAGTATACCTCCCAGAAGGCGATCAAGGGGAGTGTATTGTCTGATTACCTCGCTCAGCAACCCATTGAGGATTATCAACCGAGGAGGTTTGAGTTCCCTGATGAGGACATCTCGAGGTGCTCTAATCGAAAGATTGAGAGTAACCGATCCCGGAGGAGGGGCCTGACCCTGAATCCGAACGGATTCTGATGTCTGATGGGGAGGTTAAGGTGAATAAGCTTTTGTTGCCCGGATAATGTTTGAACGCCCCGACGGTGCGATTGAGTAGGAAGCTTGTATCCTGGGTATCGATCTCCGGTGCGTACATCTACTGGGGAAACTCCTTTCTCATTGATATATGGAATGGAAGCCGTGCTACCGGTTGAGGTTCAAATTCCCTCTTTGAGAGTCCTGATGGACGTGAAGTTGCAAGAGGCTGAATGGGTAAGGACCCGGTACGAAGAGTTGAGCCTGATTGAGGAAAAGAGGTTGGCAGCCATCTGTCATGGGCAGTTGTACCAGCAAAGGGTGAAGCGTGCTTTTGACAGAAAGGTGCGACCTCGGGTATATCACGTGGGTGATATGGTGCTGAAAAGGATCCTTCCTCCTCAAAACGATCGAAGGGGCAAATGGACACCCAATTATGAAGGTCCATTCGTGGTCAAGAAGGTTTTCTCTGGAGGAGCCTTGTTGCTAACGACCATGGATGGCGAAGATTTTCCATCCCCTGTGAATGCAGACGCAGTTAAAAAATACTTCGTGTAAAGAGACCCGCTGGACGAAAAGAATAAAATAGTCCAGGCAAAAATGGGCATCCCGGCGAACCAAAAAACAGAAAGAAAGGTTTGGGCAAAAATTAGGGATAAAATGAAAAAAACTGTACACCCGGCAAGTCGAAAACCTGAAAAGGCGACTTGGGCAAAAATGGGTATCCCGGTGGACTGAAAACCCGAAAGGGCGGTCCAGGCAAAAGAGGGATTGAAACGAACAACTGCGTCTAGCATGATCGTTTGTGCTTTGGTTAAAGCATCATGGATAATACCCGGTGGGGATCAGTCAGAAGCGTCTTGTTCAGAAGGCAGAAAGCATGGAGAGTCTGAGGACATATGGGGTGTAACCGAGTTGGAACTCGATGAGATCACGGGTTTCACATTGCCATTAGGATAGATTTTTCCTTTTGTGCAATTACCTCTTTTCAGGAATTGCTTCCTTTGTATTGCTCAATTTGAGCCACACACTTTTTAATCAATAAAATGCATATTCAGTCAAATGATTTTGTTTTTGTTTTTCATTACCGCTTTGATTGCGAAAACATCCGATTATTTTTGATAAAGAATCTTGCATTTTAAGACGTACAGGTCCCTTCCAATGCATGTTTATAAGATTGAAAACTTGAAATCTTATTTGGAAGGTTGAGTGACCCAAGTGTTGAAATCTTGACACGCCTGGGGCACGGTTTTATCTAACGATCTGTTTTGCAGGAACTGTTAGGTATTTTCACTCGCTTGCAGGTTATGGTGGAAGCTGTTGAAAAGAAATCCCCAGGGAGTCCGATCAGGGACGAATGAATATGAAGGGATGACGAAGAGACGTTGAGACGTACGACGATCCTTGGAATTAATCAAGAAGACTCTTCAAAGTCGGAAGACTGGAAAGTCTGTAGAAATTCCCCACAGAGACCAATCAGGGATAAGCGAGATAGAGAAACGACGGGAAGACGACGAAGGATGTACGACGATCCTTGAAATTAATCAAGAAGACTCTTCAAAGTCGGAAAATTGAAAAGTCTGTATAGTCCCAGGAGTTCGCTCTCCATCGAGCGCGGAGCGATTGGGAATACAAGATGATGGAGCAGAAAAGGTCCAGACGAGTCTGGGAATTCTCAAAAGTGGAAAGCTGATACGAGATTGGGAGGTGGATACCCTGGTTCGACGAGTCGACGGGTGTTCTGTACCCACTTTTTCTCATTTCCCCCAGCTAGGTCCCCAAGCAGAGTTGTGAGGACTAACTCCCCAGCAGATCTAAGGTTTGTGGATCCCCTAGCTGAGTCAGGATGGTTATCCCCAGCATGTTTAAAACGGTGTTTCCTCAGCAGCCAGGCCTGGAGGTTGCTATTCCCCGAGTGGAGCGGGTTTCAATGAAATATATCTCCAGCAATGTATCCTACGTGTGGATTGGATGGGTTGTCCCCAGCGGAGTGGCATTCGTTTCCCCTAGCAGGGTCAGGATGGTTATCCCCAGCAGGTGTCAAATCAATGCTTCCCCAGTCACCAGGCCTGGAGGTGGCTGTTTCCCCAGCAGAGCTATCTGTGAGCATTTCCCCAGTGAAGTCGACAGGTATCTGTGAGGGTTCTCCAAGCAGAGTCGGGATTGATATCCCCAGCAAGTCAAAGACTGTTGTATCCCCACGGAGTGTTGGTGGTTCTTATCCCCTGCGGTTTCCCGAGCGGATTGGGTGCAAAGGAGGTTCTTCCCCAGCAAGGGTTACCTTTTCCCAGCAGCAGCAGTACTATTCCCCCAGCGGGGTGGAGATCGGAGTATTGACGAGTTCCTCAACGGAGTGTCTCGTGCTCCCCAGCAGAATCCCTTGAGGGGGACGTTTTTATGCATTCATCATAAAAAAAATAGCATAGCATGTTGCATAGAAAAATAATAAATCGCGTAGCATTTCCATGATTATGGAGCATTACGCAGAAAAAAAACAATCATGCATCATGTTGCAAGCATAAAGCTAGTTTCAAACTGTGGTTACTGTTTGAGAGGTGATTTTATCTGCAAAGCAAGATGTTACTCCGAGGAGTCTAGCATCGTGGTTTTAATCAGAGGTATTCCCCAGTAGTACGATATTGGAGGAATTTTTCCGTCAAGCAGAGATAGGAAGTGTTATGTGATCAGCACAGTTCAAGCCGTGGTTACCACTTGAAGTTTTGGTTTCGCCGGATGGTGAAGATGTTACTCTGAGGAGTCTAGCATCATGATGTCAGATCAGCGATGTTCCCCAGTAGTGCGATATTGGAGGAAATTTTTCTATCGAGCAGAGATGGAAATAACATCAAAGGACGTTACGCGATCAGCGCGATTTTGGGGTTCAACTGGAGAAAAGGAAATGTTGAGACATTTTCTGGAGATCGGGGTTCAATCGGAGAAAAGGAAATGTTGAGGCATTTTCTGGGGTTCAAATGGAGATTGGAGTTGAAGATTATATCCAGGATGAGATCCTCAGGATTATCTTCTGTTCATGTGTCGCCTTAGACTTTGGCGGAGTCCAATAGAAGTCGTTATGGGTGTCTTCGGATAAAGAGATGCACATGTTACCTTCCTTTGTGAAGGTGTACCCTCTGATATGTCGCCCTCAGAGTGGTGTTTGGTGTTATTTCCGTCGTTGCCAGCGGAATTATCACGAGAGTTGGGAGAACGGGGTTCAACTGGAGAAGAGGAAATGTTGCGATATTTTCTGGAGATCGGGGTTCAAATGGAGAAAGGGAAGTGTTGAGGCATTTTCTGGAGAGCGGGGTCCAAATGGAGAAAAGGAGACACGAGGTGTTTTCTGGAGAATGGGGTTCACAATGGCGATCACAAGTTATCGTCAGGCGACTGGGGTTTAAACTGGAGAATGGGGTTCATTATTTTGGCAAACAGGAGAACGGGGTTCAAATGCAGTGATCGGGGATCATTTGCGCCGAAAGAAAATTTTGGGGTTCAAGAAAAAAAAAAAAAAAGGGAGATTATCAGAAAAATTTCGGGGTTCAAGAAAAGCATAAAAAAGAGATAATAATCCCCAGCGGATGTGGTGTTCAGGCCATGGTTATCCCTGCGTTACCATTTATTTTGGTATCCAGGTGGATGTTGTTGTTTCGGTGATCAGGCCGACTTTCTCCGTTCCAGACGGGTCTTGTTTCAAGATTGTTTCTTCGCCGATTCTGACAGGCGTTGTTAATTATTTTCCCATCAGAGTGCAAATTGTTCGTCTGTTCTTGGTATTCAATCACTCTTCATCCTGATCATCTGAAAGCCGAGGCTATTCATATCGACAGGTTCACAGTGGATTGAATAGGGGCAGCTGTAACACCTCAAAATTTGCCCTCCTCTCTTGGGACTAGCTTAACATGTTGCATATCATTTTAGGTCATTAGGCATTGCATATTGCATATCATGTGGTTACATTGTGCAAGTCATCCTCATAAGTCTTAATCAGAAGATAAGAGGTTGAGATTCAAGCTGAGGGTTTCATTGATTGAATGGACTGGATCATTAGCTGTCTGAGGATGTGGTGCATCAAATTAGGGTTTTTGATTCTCAAGGAGATTGGTCTTGATCTTGGTTGCAATGATACATCATCATCATCATGGTCTTGATATCATCCAAGAGGTTCAAGAGATTGATCAGCTATCTTGAGATTAGGGTTTTGACCACTGGTCAACCCTAATCAGTTGCATTGGGCCAATCAGGGCATGGCATGGAGATGGGGTCTACAATGGATATGGGGATAATTTCATGATTGTATTGAGCTTATGGAGGCTAGGGTTTCATCCTTGAGCCATTTCATCAGAGAATTGGGGCTCAACTTGATCAGTGCTTTGCCAAATTCATCTATCAGTTGAAAAGTCAACTGTGGTCAACTGTACCTGATTTTATGGATTTGGAGGTGGGAGAGAGTTGGATACACTTCATTCATGTTGAAACAAGTTTCATTTGACATGTCAAAGCTCAAGAATGAAGAAAATAAAGTCAGACAAAAAATTGCCAAAAATAGAAAGTGACTTGTAATGGAAGTTTCCAAAAATGGAAAGTTTTTTACCACAAAATTACGTGTCCAAAAAAGCTTCAAATGAAAATTTGTCCAACATGAAAGTTGTAGATCTTGTTCTCACCTTTCCAAAAAGTCCAAGAACTTGAAATTCCCATGTATGGTTGACAAGTTATGGTCCATTCATTTTCCAAAAATGCCTATAATCAAAGTGGCATAACTTTCACATGGAATGTCCAAAATGGATGATCTTTTTATGAGCAAACCCCATTTCATATGTACGTTCATGGTGTATGGTCCAAATTCATCAAAAATGGTTAATGCAAAAAGTTAAATTTCAAGTGGATTTAAGTGCATTTTTGGTGTGAACATGTGATTTTGAGAAATACAAGGCCAATTGACATGAGAACCATTCCAACACACTCCAAATATCATTTAGAAGTTGTGTGAACTGTCATGAGCTGTCATAATGCACAATTTGGAAAGGTCACTTTTGCCCTTGCATTAAGAAATTCATTAACACTAATCCATTCCAATTTTGATAATTTGGATTAACAAGGTGATTAAGGCATTGGTATAAGTTTCTAATTGTAACAGAATTGTTAATGACAATCACAATTCTCAAGATCCATAACAGAATTTCACCAAAAACCTCTCAAATTCTCTCAAAGTCCTCCATTTTTTTTCATCAATCTTCATCAATTCTTCATCAATTGGCACGATTTTTCTTTGGTTCATCTTCTACAAGCATAAACTCCATCTGTTTTGCTGAATCAAGGCCAAAAACTCCAAGATCAAGGACTGTCCAAAGCTTGTGCATTAATGGAGTTTTGAAGATTCTTCCACTTGAAGCAACCTTGAGCTAACCTAATCTTTCCAATCATCTTCCTCATCACTTAGCTCCATCTGTTTTGGCAAATTACACCTTGAAACATCCAAATCGCGCACTGCCATAATCACAAGGTCAGTTTTTGAATTTCACCTTTGCTCAAATCATGATATGTGTTTTAAAGATCTTTCAATGTAGAATCACATGATGTTCATAGTTTGCGAATTGATTGAGTGTGGTGAGAGAAATCATGATTTGAAGTTTTGTGCTAGTATCTTATTTTGCTCGATCCCGTCGCTATGTTAAGAGTTAGGTTAAATCAATTACATGTTCATGTTCCTTGTTGAGAGACGGTTCTTTTGATTATAAGTTTGTTGATTTTGGTTACGTTTTGATGTTCATGATTTTCTGGAATTTTATGATTGTTCATGGTGAAGAACAAGGCACGGTACGCGTTTGATCTTGTGTTTTGGTTGTGGATGTTTGAAAGTTGTTTACCGCCATTCCCGGTCCAATAGAAACGCGCCAGCGTTTTAAATTGAAACTACGTCGTTTGGTGCTTGCGCTTAAAATTTACCAGTTTGCCATTGTTGTATAATTATTTATATTATTTCATTTCTTTTTTCATTTCATTTTACATTTTGTTACATGATCTTTAGAAATTCATAACTCACTCATTTTTTATCCAATTTTGGTGAGATTTTTTTCATGATGATCATTGAGATGTGTAGAATTTAATCATGATTTTTGTGGATTTTTTGCATGTGTAGAAAATTAATTGGCTTAGGGATTGATTGTATGTATCACATTTGTGTATGTCTTGCCAAATCTCTCATGAAATGATGATGCCTTCAAATAAATGAATGAAATTTTTTTGTGCTTGTTCTGGACATTTTGATGGTGATTTTTATGTAGAGTTTATGATTTTTGGATACTTGGTTGTTAAGATATGATTTTTTGATTAGAGGTGTGACAATTTGTGTCACACCAAGCTAGGTCAACTTCATGATTTTATTTGAGATGCTTAGGGACCTTGGATTGAGCCATTATTTTGCATGATTGAGAATTGATATGTCAAGATTACATGTGAATTTTGCTGGATTTATTGGTTGCATTTTCTAATTGATTGAATATTTTCTTCCCTGTTGAGCCATTTTGTGACATTGTGTGACACATGTTGGTAATTCATGTGTGAAATTCTCATAGTGTATTGGATGAAGATGAAATTTGGTATGAGGATTGTAGATACATTATAGGACATTGTGGTTTTGATCCCATTCATTTCTCAATTGTTGTCACTGTTTTGTGATTTTTGGAAGTTAATGCTTGTTTGGATGCCTTGTTTTGGCTTGTATAAATGTGTTTGGACTTCTTGATTTTCATTGACCTACTTCCTTTTGTCCAATTGAGCTGAAATTTGACATGCTATGCATTGAATGTGTCCTGTTTAGGTGTGAATTTTTGTGGAATTAATTGAATTGTTTTGATATGGATTTGATTGAGATCTTTCTGTTTGGTCATTTGAAGTTGCAAATTGCATGTTTGATGCTATTTTGTGCATAAAATGATAATGGTGATTGATATGAGCATGGGACCAATTGCATTTGTTTTTAATTTGTTTGAATGTGATTTAGGATAATTTTCACTTGCTGTTTTGATTTTTTTATCCCCTTTGGACCCTAGGCTTGGCCTAGTGGTCTTGTTTCTCACATTTGGTTTGGATTTTCAGGTTAAAAGTGCAAAAGGCTTAAGGAGAAAAATTCAAGTTGTAAATTGAGATTGTTTGATGTTGTAAACTAACATTGGTTTTATGTTGTAGGGTTTGATGCTTGAGCTTGAGCTCATGGCTTGCACTTGTGTGCATTAACTTGTGTTGACTGTACAAATTAACTGTTTGACTTTTGCTGTTTACTGTTGATTTGTCTGAGTACTGATGATACTTGATTGATTTCAGGTACATTTAGTCGCTTACAGTTCTTTAAGAACTCGCTTGCTGCTGCTTGGTTTTATAAACCAGTTGAGGTAGACTCTCTTGTCTCCATGTAGTCTGGAAGACCTGGCTTGTTATTTAGCCAGGCAACTGTCTGAAGTCCTCCTTAAGAGGCGATGTTTGTGATTGTTTACTTTTGTGCCAAGCAGGTAAAGACCTCTATGAGGCAATTGGCGGAACCCAAGGGATATGCAATCTATCCCCCGCTATTCTGTTGAGTCGTCCCTCTGCTCACACCACTGTGTTGATGCATTGGGACACAAACCCAAGATCTTGTGCTGTTGCACAGTCGAGTCAGAGTCTTGAGCGTAGAAGGGTCCCTCCATTCTGGACCCACGCTCCTTTGTCTGAAGCTCTCCCTGATCAGGGATAAGAGCTGTGAAGTCTAATCTTCACTCACCTTTCATCAGCTTCACCTTAGCCTCTCAATGGCAAGGTTAAGAGCTAACTCTACCCTTGTACAGATGACTTGCCTCGGCAGTCCACCCTTTGTTTGAGCCTCACTTGACTGGATATAGTGTGTGCTATGTGAAATGTTTGTTTTATTTTGATTGATGCTTGCATGCTTGTTTTTTCTGGTTAGGATTAGCTTGTTGTTGTGCAAGTAGGTAGAAACCATAACATAGGGCAATGATGCATGATAACACTAGGCTCGAGTACAGCTCCCTGGTAGTGTGTCTCCCCTTGGTTTCTGGCTAGAATTTCTTTCCCTTTCAGGAGAACTACGTCGCCCTGATCCTCATACCAGATGAGGTACGTAGGCAGGAGGCCGTGCGAGGTCTCTCCGGGCACTTTTCTTTCTTTTTGTGTGTGTGCTTGACGGTTATAGGCTCGAGTTCCCGACTCCCTATTAACTTGTTTGGTTGTTGTGTGCTTGGAAGCTGATGTAAGTCCATCGAGTGGCATTCGGGTTCCAGTGTGCGTGTGTTTGGTTCAGATGCCGATATAAGTCCAGTGATTGGCTTTCAGGCTCCCCGTTTGCCTTCTTGTGTGCGTTTTGGTTCGGATGCTGATGTAAGTCCAGTGATTGGCATTCAGGCTCCATGTTTGCCTGTGTTTGTGTTTTGCTTGTTTGGCGTGCGTGAGCCGAACTACGGCAGCTCTGATTCTCGTTCCAGACGAGATACGTAGGCATAGGATGCGATGTCCTAGCGAGCCCTCTTCCTCTTAACCCCACTTGTGTTTCTTGTGTGTGTGATGTTTGTTTAGCAACCTATTTTTTTTAGAGCGTGGATCCCGTCGAGTACGACGGACGTGAGGGGTGCTAATACCTTCCCCTCGCGTAACCGACTCCCTTACCCTTTCTCTTTGGTCGCGAGACCATGCTTTTTCCAGGTTTACTCTGAGCGTTTTCTTTCCCTTTTTTGGGATAAATAACGCACGGTGGCGGCTCTGTGTTGTTTTTGTTTCAGCCCGTCGGTTGTTTTTCGCGGATGCGACACTGGTCATTGTTGATGATTTTAGTTGCTGGACATGGGTAAGAATTCTAAAGCACAAGAGTGAGTCTCACTCTGTATTCACTAGCTTCTGTTTTAAAGTGCAAAACGAATTTGACTCTAAAATTATCAAAGTCAGAAGTGATCATGGTGGTGAATTCGAAAATAAGTTCTTTGAAGAACTTTTTGATTCTAATGGAATATCCCATGATTTCTCCTTCCCCTAGAACTCCACAACAAAATGGAGTTGTAGAGAGGAAGAATAGGACACTCCAAGAAATGGCCAAAACTATGATCAATGAAACAAATGTGGCTAAGCACTTTTGGGCTGAAGTAGTAAATACAGCGTGTTATATTCAGAATAGAATCTCTGTAAGACCTATTCTGGAGAAGACCCCCTATGAACTGTGCAAGGGAAGAAAACCCAACATTTGTTATTTCCATCCTTTTGGATTCTCATGCTTTATTCTTAATACTAAAGAACATCTGAACAAGTTTGATTCAAAAGCACAAAAAGGTATTATGTTAGGATACTCAGAATGCTCTAAAGGCTATAGAGTATACAACACAGAAACCAAAATTATGGAAGAATCAATATATGTTAGATTTGATGATAAGCTTGACCCTGAAAAGTCAAAGCTAGTTGAGAAACTTGCAGATTTGGAGGTAACTCTTGCAGGTTCTGACGAAAAGACTAAAGCATCAGAAGAAGCTGAAAAACAAAGTCCAGATACAACTGAAATCTCAACTATCCAGAAAAGATCAAGAAATCACCCAAACATCTCTGAAGATTTGATTTTGGGAAACAAGGATGAACCTGTTAGTACTAGGTCAACATTCAAAGTATTTGAAGAAACTCCTCTGGGATTAGTATCTCTGATTGAGCCTACTTCCTGTGATGAGGCACTTCAAGACAATGACTGGGTTTTGGCAATGAAAGAAGAACTGGATCAATTCTCAAAGAATGACGTCTGGGATCTTGTCCCAAAGCCTAAAGGAACTCATATCATTGGAACAAGATGGGTATTCAGAAACAAATTGAACGAAAAGGGAGAAGTAGTCAGAAACAAAGCACGACTAGTGGCACAAGGTTACAGTCAACAAGAAGGCATTGACTACAATGAAACCTTTGCTCCAGTCACCAGGTTAGAATCCATTCGTTTACTTGTTTCATTCGTTGTAAATCATTCCATCAAATTATATCAGATGGATATCAAGAGCGCATTTCTTAATGGTTATATATCATAAGAAGTCTATGTTCATCATCCCCCAGGTTTTGAAAACTTTAGATGTCTAGAACATGTTTTTAAACTGAAAAAATCATTGTATGGTCTAAAACAAGCTCCTAGAGCTTGGTATGAAAGACTAAGCAACTTTCTTCTGGAACATGACTTTGTTAGAGGAAAGGTTGACTCTACACTCTTCTGTAAAAATATTAGAAATGATCTCATGATATTCCAGATATATGTTGATGATATAATTTTTGGTTCAGCTAACCCCTCAGTTTGTCAAGAATTCTCTGAGCTAATGCAAGCAGAATTTGAAATGAGCCTGATGCAAGAACTAAAGTTCTTTCTGGGAATTCAAATTAATCAAGCTTCAGAAGCTACTTATGTATATCAAAGTAAATACATAAAAGACATTCTGAAGAAATTCGAAATGGCAGAATGCAAACCAGCCAAGACACCCATGCATCCAACCTGCATTCTGGAGAAAGAAGAAGTTAGTCAAAAGGTTTGTCAGAAGCTCTATCGTGGTATGATAGACTCTCTTCTCTATCTGACGGCCACACGTCCTGACATTCTTTTCAGTGTATGTCTTTGTGCCATATTCCAATCAGATCCAAGGGAATCCCATTTAACAGTTGTTAAAAGAATCCTAAGGTATCTGAAAGGAACTCCTAACCTTGGCCTGATGTATGAGAAAACATCAGAGTATAGGCTCTCTGGTTATTGTGATGCAGATTATGCAGGGGACAGAATGGAACGTAAAAGTACATCTAGGAACTGTCAATTCTTGGGAAACAATATCATATCGTGGGCCAACAAAAGACAATCAACCATCACTCTGTCTACTGCAGAAGCAGAATATATATCAGCTTCACTATGCATTACTCAGATGCTCTGGATGAAAAATCAACTAGAAGACCTTCAGATTTTTGAGATTAATGTTCCTATCTTCTATGATAATACTGCTGCCATTTCTCTAAGTAAGAACCCTATATTGCATTCAGAGCTAAGCACATAAAAATAATACATCATTTTATCAGAGACTATGTTCAGAAAGGGGTAATATCCTTAAAATTTATTGATACAGACCATCAATGGGTCGATATTTTTACTAAACCCCTCGCTGAAGATAGATTCTCATTTATTCTGAAACATTTAAAAATTGAAAATTGCCCAGAATCAACCAAATATGCTTCTCTGAAATTTCAAAATAAGACTCTGAAATAAACATCTGGTATTTGGATCTGAATCTGATACTTCAACCAGTTAGGAGTCATCTGAATCAGAAATCCTCAGGATCCAATCCCTTGGTATTCCTGAAGATCAGATAGATCAACACGTGGGGTATCTTGCGTCTGACCTTGGATCTTCTAGACAGCTGTCTAGCAGAAATCAAGAGGCAGGCCCTTGAGATCTCCTAGAGAAGTGTGATGATTTGAGGATTAGACTTCTATCATGGGCTGTAATCATGTCTCCCCTAAGCGTGTCAACTTGGTTAATATGCATAATAAAATTTCTAACTTCTCAACTGCCTCTATCGTTGTCATTTTGCATGCCCTCTTTTGTGTATTTATAATTTTTGTAACTCACAATTTCACACTTTTTACACTCACTGCCTACACAAACCCCTTTTCTCTCTCAAGTTCATCATCATCTTCATCAGTTCATCATCATCTTCAGCAAAGTTCATCACCCAGTTCATCAAGCTCTTTATGGATGCTCAACAACAATCTGTCTACAACTATTCTCAGCAAATGGAATCAACGGAACAAACTCCCATTTCTTCTCAACAAATAACTGCTACAACTGGTGTTGTGTCTACCCTAATTTATAAAAAACCACATATTCTGGATCGTGAACCTCATATTCATCTTGCCACGCCTTTTGATAAGCTTGAAGTCCTGTGTGAATCGCTGGTAGATTTTGACAACATGAAGCGAAATGGAATAAACCTCACCGAGGAACTGAGAATGCAAGGGTGGGAAACCTATTTACAAATACTCTATGGTCTCATCTAAACCTATCTGGTAAAGGAGTTCTAGCGCTTCGCAGACGCAGATGACCACTACATCGTCTCATATGTTCTGGGGGTTAAGATGGTAATCACTGAGAAATCCATTGCCTCCCTTCTGAATATGGAAAAGACATGAGGAAGAAGGATCTACAACATCAATCCTAGGGCAAAGTACATATCCCATGAAATTTTCCCAACCATCTTTCAACAGAACGCTGAAGGCAACTCCTCCAAAAACAAAGAACTTCACCAAAACCTCTGAGTCTGGCTGAAGATCATTTTGGGCACCATCCATCACCGCCCAACCTCCAACTCTTCTGACTACATTAACACAGATCAAAAGTGCATACTCTACTGCCTTCACAAAGGGCTAAAACTGAACTTGCCAACGTTGCTCTTCAAATACCTTAGAGACTCTGTCAATGATACCATAAATAATATGAAGCCCAGAACCTATATCCCTCTGGGAAGACTTATCTCTAATGTTCTGTTTGAGAGTGGGCTGGTGGATCACCTGATCCATCACAATCTGATGGAGGATGTCACAGTTGACATTGGAAGACCTCTAAACGCTTGCAACCTGAAGAGCATGAGGGTGATTGAGCAAGTCAGGGTGAAACCTTCGTTAGATACTTCCTAGGAAGCACTCAAGGATCAGAGGAAGATTCCCAATGACCTCTACCTCTTCTCCAAGATTGATCCTCTGGAAGTGGTGGCACATTATCTAAAGGATCTCGTAAGCCAAAAAGTTGACTGAAGGAGAAGAGCGATCCAAAACGCAGTGGAATTTAAAATTTCTCTTTTAGTGATCCTTACAAATAGGCATGATCAGTGATAGAATCATTACCTCTTATGGAGATTGTAACCTTTGATGCAGATCTACGGAGCGATCACGAACGTTGAACGATGACAACACCTCTACTCAGTCCACACGAATGGATTCCTTCAATCTCAGTGCTAGCTGCTACGAATGAAGGCTTTGAGTGAGAGAGAGAGAGAGAGAGAGAGAGAGAGGGAGAGAAACGAAATTGCAACTGCATAAATGCTTCTACACAAGGGTTCTATTTATAGAACCACTTGTGTGGGTTGCAAGCTAAAAAGCCCACTCAAGTGTATGTGGCCCATATCTTATAATATGCCAAAATCACGTAAGCGCGTGGTACCTTACCATATTTCGTATTCTACTTAAGTACACCGTACCTTACGATGTCCTACAATTCACTTAAGTGCACCGTACATTATGGTATTCCTTAGTTACTCTATCTCTCATCAATCTGTCCTTTTGTGTGTGACCCAGTAGGTTTTCACGGCATTGCCAATTATATTAAATCATGTATTTAACATAATAAACAGTGAGCGGTATCTAGCAACACATCACTGCTACCCAAGACACGAAAATGTCATGTGATCTGACAAATCCTTTTGTGATAATACTTATGTGTACAATTACCCTTTTGCCCTTATGTCTATATTGAACACAAGGCATAGACCGTGTCATCCTTGTCCAGTTCAATATTGGGCCCATAGACATTTATCCTGTTACGCAGGATGGGCAAATTCCATCTAGGTCACTCATGTCCCTTAGCATGCTTCGTGGAGTACCCATCAACTGTCTTTATGGTCATCCAGTTACGGACAATGTTTGATCAGCAATAAGGCACTCGACTCTACATCTACGGTCCATAGTGGTTTCAGGTCGAAGGGTGGTATACACCATTATCACCATGAGAATAATTTATGACACTTTGCATAACATTCTATATAGTATTCTCATAGCGGGTCAATCCAGTATAAATATTACTCTTAATATTCATACCTATGTTTAAGACTTGATAACTTCTTATCCATGATCCATGAGATGTGATCATCAGTCTATATACATAATAGTGTAATACCCCAAAAATTACCCTTCATTTTTCCTGGAAGCATGGGATTATGTTTTACACTTCATTAGCATCATATTAGGTCATACTCATTGCATACTGCAATACTGACATGGAGATCAGGTTTTGATCGATCACTCCTTAACAGAAGGAGCCCACACAAAGAAAGATTGAGAATTGGACTTCATTTTCTAAGTATACAAGTCTCAAGGGTCTCAGGGGGGTCCAAGTATCTTATTATGGTCCTCAGTTCATCAGTGAAGGATTCAAAGCTATCAGAGTGTTCATCTGGATTTAATCAGAAATTAGGGTTTCATGGCTACCTGCAACAGGCAATGTTTGGTTGGAAGTAGAGGAGCTCATCCATGTCATGATTAGAGAGGCATCTTGGCCTAGGAAGATTCACAATTATCTCAGAAAGATCCATTGGCAATCAGTGCAATCAATTCCTGATCATTTTGCCCTAAAACTAGGGTTTGGTATAAAATCAGTTTATTTCTGATTCTTTGGGTGAAACTCTTTTCCATGGCCCTCCATATGTCCACAAGGGTCTACATATAAAAAATAAGCTCTTTATTTGAGCTAGAAGTGCTTCAATTGATCAATGGAATTGGGAATTAGACAGTTTGGGAAAAGTCAACTGTGGGGCCAGAAAAGTCAACTCCTGACATTTTGAGAGTGGAATATCAAAATCCATGCCTAGGGGATCCTACATGTGAAATTTGATCAAGGTTGGATCATGGATTCATCATTTAATCAGGAATTGGAAAAGTTACTTAATTTGGAAATGGTTGACTTTCCATTTAGGGCAAGTTTTCATGATCGTTGCACTCACTTTAAGCCCATTTTTCATCAAGATAAAAGCTTCATTTGAACATTTCTACAACATGAAAGTTGTTCCTCTTGTTCCAAGCTTTATAGAGATATAAAGTCTTCTCCATTTGGATTAGAATTGAGAAAGTTATGCTTAGTCAGAGTGAGACATTTTTTTAGGATATTTAGAAAAATTTCTAAGTCCAAAATCTTTAAAATTTGTCAAGACTTCTTGGCCAGTTTTCTTGCACTTAAAGGAATTATTTGAAAATACTTTCTTCACAACAATTGTAACTTGCCATGTCCTATTTCACATACTTTTAGAATCATCTCATTTGGATCCATGGTTTGAGAGATACATTCATTTAAAGTGGGCACCATGACTTGATTTTCTAGGCAGATTTTGGGTCTGGCTGGCCCAATCAGATTTTCTAAGCATGCTGCACAAACCAGTCAAGTTTTTTTACCTCTTTTGGCCATGCATTGGACATCCATTCACTTAAGTTTGGCCCAAAATAACAACATTTTACACCTCACTTCACACTTTTATTCTTATGGATAAATCACTTATTAAAAAGCCCATTAGAACACCTAATCCACCCTATTTAAGAAGCTGAAACCCTAACCCTAAAGGAGCATTGGAATTTCTTGGAAAGGAGGAAAAGCTTCATCATATATCATATTCCATTCCACTTCTATTTTCCATTAGGTAATCATCTCTTCCATGGCCATGTTTTGATATATCTACACTTGCTTACCATGTTCATCACCATTAATCCTTCCATTTTCATATTTCTTTTTCTTATTTAAAATATTTTCTTCGTCCATAAAATTACTCAAAAATATTTTTCACTTTTCTTAACGTTTTATTTAATTTTATATAATTTTTATTTTCGTATTTTTTAATATTAATATTTTATTTTAATTATTTATTCTAAATGGTCCATTTTAACACACTTTTTTATTGATTTTATTTTTATAACTTAAAATTATGGTTAGAATTTGATTTTTGGGATGAAGGTTGACCACTGCCTCATGGTCAACCTGACCTTTTCTTAGAATTTTATTTCACATTTTCAATTTATTCTTGATTTATTTCTAACCTAGTCTTATTAATTGACTTTTAGTTTGACTTCTGTTTTATTTTAATTAATTCACGTACCAATTTTCATTATTTTTAACATCTTTTTAAGGAATGATGATATCCTGACCCCACCTTATTTAGTTTAATTTTTCATAATTTTCTTGATTAATTTACTATTTATTCTTGATTTATTTCTAACTTAGTCTTACTAATTGACTTTTGGTTTGACCTATGTTTTGTTTTAATTAATTCACGTGCCAATTTTCATTATTTTTAAAATCTTTTTAGGGCATGATGATGTCCTGACCCCACCTTATTTAGTTTAATTTTTCATAATTTTCTTGATTAATTTGATATTTATTTGTTATTTTTTAAGTTGACTTGAATTTTCAGTTGACTTCTTTTTTATCGATGTTTGACTTAGGGATTGCTTATGGCAATTGAAGAGATCTTTTGATCCTCCCTCGTTCATCTCATATGCCATGTATTAGAGGCCTTTTACCTTGATTTTATTTGGTCCTTACCTCATTTCCTGATTAAGTTATTCAGTGGACCCTTCGTGTGCATATTTTCATCTGTTTGATTCATCTGTTATCTTTTATACTTGTTTCTCTCATTCATGCTTTCTATTGCTTGATTATTTAACATGTTCATACTCCCATGCATTGTTTAAATGCTCCATTATTTGATTCTTTGGTTTGATTATATATTGTTTATTTATCCGATCTGATTGATAACTGTTGCCTACTTGTATGATGTATGTGGCATATATTCTTATTGTTTGTTTGCCATGAACAATCCCCATTCATAACAAATGTACCCCTCTCCCATAAAGTGTATAATATTTATTTCTTTATTTCTTTAGTCACTTGTTAATACAAGAATTAAAACGAACATCTGATAACCATTTCAAAATAAGATCAAAAGCTCGATCCAACGTCGAGTAATCATTTTCAAAACTTAACAGAACCAACACACATTCATCCATCCTCTTGTAAGTCGATTGCCTCAGGCATCGCCATCTACCTGTAAGTCGATTTCCTCTGGCATCGCCATCTACCCTTATCCGTAACTCCTCTCCGCGCTCCATCCGTCGACTCTTGTTCCGTTTAGGTAGCACCCATTAGGTAGAACCCTTTGTATGATAACATAGGTAGAATTCCCTTATTCTTTGCATGATAACATTAGGTAGATGTTCCCCTTTGTAAATCCTAACCCATAGGTCCATATTGCATGACAACTCTAGAGCAGAGCTTCCCCACTTTTAGACCTTCCGTGCGTCTCTAATCTTGTGGCATGTCAGTCCGTTCTATTGCAAAGAGGTAACTGCCTAAGACTCGATTCAGCGAGTTGCGACACCTACTGCTAGGAAGTTGAACACACTGCCCACCCTCCTTTGACACAACTGGTGTCCTCTTTTCTAAGTCCATGTTCAGATGGCAATCCTTAACCCCTAGTTAGCCAAACTACGTTTTGCTCTGATTCTCATTCCAGATGAGATAAGTAGGCATAAGACGCGACGTCTTACCGAGCACACTTCTCTTTAACCCATAGGTAGCCGAGCTACGAAGGCTCTGATTCTCATACTCAGATGAGATACGTAGGCAGTGGATGCGACATCCTTGCGAGTCATTTTCTTTTAACCTTCCTTTTAGTAAATAGTACTTTAGATATACCTACACCCTTTAGACTAGAACAACACTTATGAAAAGGGCTCCCTAGGAGTACCTAGGATGTTTTGGGTGCTTAAAACCTTCCCATTGCATAACCAACCCCCTTACCCAGATCTCTAACATTTTTACCAGTTTTTGATTCGATAAAACTTTTAGGTTTTTGTTCGCTTTCTAACCATTCCTTTGGATAAATAGAAGTGCGGTGGCGACTTGACTTGTATGGTTTACCTTGGATTTAGTCAATATCTCTAATGGTAACGAATACCCCGCTACAAATAGTCTTAATGCTTTAATGTTATCCCACTTCATAATAAAGCTCTACTATGGATACTTTAAGAATAGTGTCCTTATGTTTAATGTGATCTCATGATTAAGTCACACTTGATACATTAAACAGACTATCTATTCTAGGGACTTTATTCGACAAACATAATAAAGAAAAAGCCTTTTATTACTAATAAATAATTCGATACAAGTACCAAAAGTATTGGCCTCTAGGGCTTAGACCAACATTGACATCTCAGAGTTCTCGGTGGATTGGCTGCCTGAGCATCCACCAAACTTCATGAAGAGGATGCGAGAGCCGTCTGAGAAGTCAAAGAAGTCCAAGAAGGCAAAATTGGGAGAAACTTATGGGTTAAGACCTCTTGTCCCTCTGACTAATTCACCAAGTAAGTCTCTGCCTCTTTCTCGCTCTGTCAATTTAAAACAAATTGCTTCTTCTCTTCCCCACACTATTCCTATCTACACCCAATCTGAAACCCCACCCTCTACCACTAAACCCTCTAACACTCCAACCTCTAATCCACCATCTTCCCCACTTCAAAAATTCAATCTCTCCACCACTACCTTACCCATTTCTATAGAAGAAATGCTTAATGAAACCACATCACCCTCATCTTCTACACCTTCCTCTCCATCTTACTACGTTCTATCATCAGACTCAGAACCGTCTGACCCTCAATCCCCCACACTAGCTCAGCTTCAGGCACGTGCTCTTGCCTCTCAACCACAACCTGAACCAGAAACTAACACTCCTCCACCTGAACCACAAATTCCACCATCATATGAACCACCACAAACACCATCATCTGAACAACCACAATATCCACCACCTAAACAACCAACACCAACACCCTTTTCTACCCCCACCATACCACCCTCTGAAGACATCACCTTCCCAAACACCACCCAAACACCACCATCATCCCCAAATTCTGACCCAGATCATACCTTCCCCGCCTTATAATAAGCAATTGCTTTATTTACTGAGTCTTCAATGGAGAAGATCAAGTCTCTGTCTGTAAACTCCAGTATCAGTGATGATCCCTCTGAAGTAAGGATTCACTGGAATAGAGTGATCAGATGGATGACCTCTGAAGCCTTTAAACTAAAAGGCTCTCTGAACAAGTCTGTAACGACTTCGTCAAAGATCCTGGAGAAAGGCTACAGGCACGTTTGGTCAGAGAGGCTGAGGAAAAGGCCAAAAGAGAAGCAGAAGAGAAAGCTTGCATGGAAGAGGAGAAATGACTTAGAAAAGCTGAAGAAAAGGTTGTTGTTGCTGTTGCGGCTGATGCTGAAGCTGAGGCAAAAGCAAAAGTCGACGCTGAAGAAGCAGCACGCATAGTTGCAGAAGGAGCAACAAGTTGTGCGCGCAAGATTGGATCACCAGGACTCCGTCAACAACAACATTCAGAACCTGCTGACTCAACTGCTCCCAAGGATTCCTCCGCCTCCAAATTCTTAGGAACTTAGGCCTCTTTTGTTGCTTTCTTCTTATGTTTTCATTATGTTTTCTTCTATGTGCTCTCTTTCTGAATTGTTGCCTATCTATACCTGTTTTTCTCATATATATAAATTATGTTTCTCGCTTTATTTTCTATGTCTTTTTGAGTCTGACAAAAAGGAGGAGAACTAATATAGCTTTGATGAAAATGTATCTAAAACCTCTTGATGCACTACGAACATTAAATATCTTAATGCTTTATGGCAACTAAAGTTATGCAGGATAACAAACCAACTGCCAGACAAGGAAGGTCTAGTAAGAACTTATGAGAAATCTGATGATCCAACTTAGGGGGAGTTCTTTGTTTTTATCTGACTCTGAGATACTATTTTGATTACATCATTGTTTCATCATAACTCTGATTTTTTTAGTTATCATCAAAAAGGGGGAGATTGTAAGAACAAATTTAGTTTCTACAATGTATCTATAAGATTTTGATGATAACAAAGGATGAAACAAAAATGGTACCCTAACGAAATTTTTCTAAGTATGCCGGACTCTAATCTAAATAGTCAGATAGACACTCATCAGATACAGAAACAAGTTCTGAGATATCACTTAGAAGATACGCAAGAAGAAGCTATGATTCTGATCAACATAAGCGGAAATTAAACAAGAGATACCAGACACTCTGAAATCGAAGAACGCCTCTAGGATCTGAAGCCTCGCGCTCTGGTGAAATCAAGTGAAAGAAGCTCTGAAGACAATCAGCAACAAAGCATCTATCTGAAGACATTCTTGCTGAATAGAGACTCTGATGTTCTAACCTTCTGACTCAGAAAGCTTATCTATGAAGGAATTTACTTATGGAAAGAATCTATTTCAGGAAGAAGTTTATGGTGCCCCAAAATTGTTTTGGAAAGAACACAGAGATTAATGACATTAATCATCCATCATTGCCAAAGATTCTGACTTTCAAGCCATCAACGGTCTTCTCATCACTCCTATAGAAAGGATGGAACGCCTCTCTAAGAAGACACAAAAAACAACACAAATATATAACATTCCTATCATTATTCATTCTCTCACACGAGCTGTTGTTCTAAAGTGTGAACAACTCTTTGCTTTTACCTTGTGTAATCTCTGCTTACCTAGAAGCACTAAGCATTACTGTAATTCTATTTATTTGCTGAAAAATCTCCTCAAGTGACTTGTGAAGTATTTAAACTTGAGAGGGCTAAGATAACTTTATTCTCTTATATTGTTTGTGTAATCTTTCAAGATTAGTGGATTAAGTCCCTTTTGAAGGCGAAATCACCTTGGCCGGGTGGACTGGAGTAGTTTTGAATTTCAAGTGAACCAGTATAAAATTCAGTGTTGAATTTATTTGTTTCTACGTGTGTCTCATTTCCAAAAAAAAATTATTCTCTCTAAAACAATTCAAACCCCCCTTTCTTGTTTTTCTCTACCTTAAATATCCTTATACGTGCAATAAGGAAGTCAGAGCTTCGTAGTTCGGCTCATAAACAAAACATTTGTTTGGTTGTTTTTATTGAATAATATTGACGTCCGCGCGCTACTGTTCACTTGCTTGTATACTCTGTGATGGGAGCGGAAATTATTTTCTTGTTTGCGGTAAAGTGGATACGCTTGGATCACACTCTAACAGTTAAACATTACTCGCTCGCACATGGAGGCTTAAGCGTCGTTCACGGTAGAACGGAAGTAACACGTCCTTTTTGAAAGGTTTTGATAAATGCACTAAGACAAAAGATGATTTGATTTTTTGGGGTTGATTTTATGTATGGAGACAAGCATCACACCCTTGGATAGATACACTCAATGGTCCAATAACTCGGGAGTTGAGAGGACAATGTTGTCCTGACCACTCTTTTTCTTCCAAAAAGAGATTTGAATTGTGAAAAGAGTTTCATAAGTCTAATCATTGGAACTTAAAGGGAGACAAGTATCTGAACCTTGACTAAGTACGGTCAACAATTAGAGTACTTAGGAATTGGGAGGACAATAGAGTCCTAACTACTCTTTTTTCCCTCATAGCACCTAGATCTAACTCGTTTGAATCATTAGATATTTTAAGGGGGAAAGTCAAGTGTCGGGTCCTCAGGCTAGGTACGGCCGACAACCCAAATACTTGAATGGTGTGTACAAACACATACACCCCATTTCTCATTCCAAATTGTTATGAAAATGTTTTTGAAAAAGGTACTTGACGTTGGATCAAGTATTTGAATTTATCATGAACAAATATTGGGTGAAGGAACAAAGGAGAGAGATAGAATGAGGCTGAAAAGAGATGATAGAACGGGTTTGAGAAAAGAATGGATGAGGGACGTGAATAATGGATCATGGAACGGATAGAGAATGATTGATGTTGGATCAAGCATTCACGTTGCAATGGTGTGAGTTTTATTCGGAAAACAACTTGATGTTGAATCAAGTGCCTTTTGTTTCTTTTGAAATGCTTTGTTTATCGTTTTGTATTTTATCTTGGTTATTAACATGCATGGTGAACAAACTAGAAAGCAATAAATCTAAGCTATTACATGATCACGGGGTGGGGGAACATTTAACCCATAATGGGGGGATCCACACAATACAACATAAAGGAATGAAAGGAAAATACAATTTACAAATCATGTGTCATGCCTAAACCATACAAGTGGCATGGCACTTCAAACAACACAAACTAATGAATAAAAAATAAAAGGAATAACTTGGATGGTTTGGATCTCTCATTCACATGTCACCACAAAAACAACAATGGTTAGTGTGCATTAATAAAATGGAATTCAAATGCTAATTCAAATGAATGAGATGATACGATGATAGAATGATGTGATATAGTGATCATGATGAACAAACATATACCAAATTAAATTGAAATAGAATTTTCAATTTAGCCATTAACCACAACCAAGTCAAAATGAGATTAATCATGTATATGGAAATTAACATGGCAAATCAAATGAAATTCTACACATAGCACGGTTAATCACATGAAAATTAATTCTGGATAATTAAGAAATTAAATATAATATATACTAAAGATTAAGCCTAATTTCTAACTAATTACCTAATCCTAATTAACCTAATTGAACATGAATTAAGCTAGTTATCCCCCAAAATTACGTTAAATCCTAATTGTCAAAAAAATCATGAATTAAAATCTACTGTGGAAATGTGAAGAAATAGTAAAAAATGAAAGAATAAGTAAATTGGGTCAGGGGGTATATTTCTGGAAAAAAGGTGCAAGAAGCACTTTAAGCGCATGGCCCTTGGGGTGTTAAGCCCACTGAAATTGGCCTTCTGGCCGGGGGTGTGTTTAGGATTCAGGGATGATGGCAATGAAATCTAGCTTGGGCCTAATGCATTGAGCCTATCAGAACCAAACCATATAGTCGTCAATTCAAGCATGTGATAGATTCAGCAGTATGCACGTGGAGAATTCAAGTTCTAATTGAAATTTAAATAAAAAAACTGGAAACACGCGCGGATTTATTTTAGGTGGTACAGGGGGAAACCACCATGCGCCGCCGCGCCAGAAATCACTTCCGACGGCGACGACCGTCGAAACTGCAAATTGGATGTACCGCTCTACTTGTCTTCTCAAGCTCTCCATGAATATCCCTTCACTCTCTCAATATTTTAGCTAGAAGTCCCTAACCGCAACAAAGTTTCGAAGAATCCTAACCGTTAATAACTAAAATTGGACGCAGTCTCTCTGATAACCAGAGCCTGAAGGTTTAAGGCTCCTGTCATACCCTAAATTTTGTCACACCTACTTCATTTGCATTCATCCGTGGACATTTATACATTTGCAGTCATGCATCCATTCATTTGCATCTGGGTCGATTCCGTAGAATCATTTCATTTGGTCATAAAGGTCACCTATTTCATACATAGGTCAAGATTAATATTCACTTTGGTTGATTTGTGTTATTTTGACTAGTTTGTACATTCAACCATTCATGTGTTACATGTCCATAATCGAACAATGGTTTTGATTTTCACTTAAGCTTTGTTAGGACTATTGCTTAGGATTTTGTTTCTTCATGAACCTTATTTAGGTTTTAGTCGATTTTAATTATTTGGAATCACATGATTATCCATTCATGGATACATATATCATTTGTTTTGTTTTGCATTTAGTAGTATGAATGTCTAGAATTTTGTATTTGCAATAAAGGTTTAGCTTTATTTATTTAGAGCTATATCTTTGCACTCCTAAATTAGTTTCTCTTTGTTTTGTCCTGTTTTTTTTCTTGGGTTTTACCTATAAGTTATAATTATAATAAAATTTTGTTTTACATTCTAAAAATTAAGGCATGAATTAAAAAATGGTAATTTTATTTTGTTCCTTTATTTAGATTTTAATTAAAATTTCTTGTCACATTTAATTAAATTTTTCTATCATTTTATTATTCAACTTTAAAGTTCAAATAACTTTTTTATTTCATTATTTCTTTGTCTGCATCATAAAATTAACACAAAAAAAGGGATTTTAAAAAATATTAGTAAGTCTTCATTTAGAACTAAAAGTTACATGTTACAGTAACTAAAATATTTCAAAGCCAAAAGGATTTCTTGAATATCATTAAGTTACATTTTCTATAGTAACCAAAACAAACAAAAGAGAATTTCAAGAATGCAATAAGCCTCTCTATTATGGTGAGATTCTTTTGACAGTAACTAAACATGACAAAACCAGAAAGTATTTCAAATACATCAACTAATAACCAAGAACATAGTACATTGATCCTGCCTGCTGCATCTGTCCTTGAGCAGAGGACCCTTTTGTCTCTTTACTACAGATACACAGAAATTACAGTTAACATTATTTAGTTTCTCAAAACTTATTTTAAAAAGTCAAGAGTAAAAAGGTTATAGTAAAAAAACATAGGATGAGTAATTCAGCAGGAACTTCATCAGAAATCAAATTGAACCAAAATAAAAAAATATTTTAATATTCAGGTAGCCCTAATTTTTCTTCAATATAAATAACAAGTAACAGAAGAAGATGAGGGGAGCCTGGTTTTTTTTAAAATTCATTAGAAAGCAACTAAAAAATCATAAGAGCCTTGATAGAACAGTCCAAAAAAAAAAACTCTCAAACCAATCTGATAATTTTTTTTCTCAAACTCATTCTTAAAACCCCGAACAACCCCAAAATTGAGCCATAACATCAAGAACGCCACAAATTGCAACAACAGTGGGAAGATAAAGAATGTGGCGTAATTTGTTTTCTCAGAACCAATCAAAGGTAATTTTCGAATCCAACCCTTGTTTCTGCGCATTCTTACTCGTTGGTCCTCATGGTCTTTTGAGAGGTTGAGTTTAAATATGGTAAGGATGTCTTAAGGTCAATGAATGTTCGATTCAGGGAGGATTTTTTATACCATTTTTTCAGATCGGACTCATGTTGTGATTTTTCAGTTGCTCTTTGGTTTCCATAGTTTTTATTTCTTGGTATTTTCGTTTTCACTCAGGACAATAGTTTTGTTTCTTTGTTTTGGAACGTGACTCTAGGAATGTTGAAACGCCTGTTTGCTAATTGATTTTCTTAGGGTTTCCTTTTGTCTTCCTTAAGATGGCTGAACAGGGTCATGGACCAGCCCGACCGGTCCCCTCATTGCTTGAAGAGCCTTCAGTTAGGCTGATTCTTTGTGGACTTCACCCAACTCTTATTAATTAAAACCCCAAGCCCATTTTTCTTTTTATTTATTTTTTCCTTAGATCTTTTTAAATAAAGACTTTAGATTTAGTTTTTTTCTTAAGATTATTATTTTTCTAGTATTAAAAAAAAAGTAAAAACAACAAATATTTTCTTAGTTCATTTTATTTTTATTATTGTCATTATCTTATATTTTATCGGTCTATTAGATTTTTTTTCCAGAAAATATTGGATTTAACTCCATATCAAAAATACTTTTAAAAAATTTAGTATGTTTTTTTTTCACTTATTAAGATACTTATTTTTATAATAAAAAAGTCTAAAAAAGGTATATCATCATAAGACTATTTCAAAATATGAAAAAATCAAAAAGTATTTTAATTTGAAGCACAGAGTGTGTGTTTTTTTTTATCTTCATTGTTATTAGCATTTTGCTTTTATTGTATGTTTAGTATGTTTAATATTCTTATTTTTGTTGCATCTTATTCTCCCAATTATCAAAATGTATCCTCCACTCTTTGTTTGTAATTGTGTTATCTATTTGTTTGTGTTGTTCTTATTTAGATAGAATAATTAATTAATTAAATAAAATAAAATAAATCTAAAATCTAAGAATGAAAACATAATATTAGTGTGAAAATTGTGGGCATTAATTGATTTTAATTGTTCTTTTAAAATAATAAATAAAAAGGGATACAAATCGTGGTGGGATGGGTATATTTGATTTCTTTGTTTATTTTGATTTTGTCCTTTATTTTCTTTTAGTTCTAAAATAGGGAATAATTTTAAAAAATGGTAATAAGATATAACAAAATGACAACTTTTTATTAATCTTCAATAAAAAGGGAGAGTTGTTTTTTTATTTATTTTATTTAATATTTATCTTTAGATTTAGATTTATGTGATATGTGCTTATATTTATAATTTCCTTTATTAAAAAAACAAATCATAAATTCCTAGTGTCATAAAAATCATTAAAAATAGCTAATTCATTTATTTTCTTTTATTATTTTAGATCATGTTATAAAAATTATTTAAAAAGATAATTTAGTTATTTTTATTATTATTTCAAATTATTTTATAAAAAGATAAAAAGAGTTAATTTAGTTATATTTATTATTATTTTTAGATTATGTTAGGAAAAATAAAAAAGAGTTATGTTTAATTTAATTTCTTTTGTGATTATTTTAGTTAGATTTTAAAGAGAACAAAAAAGGTATTTAATTGTTTTATTATCAGACCTTTTTTCAAATAAATAATATGCATATGTCTAATATTAAGTTGGTCTTATTTTCTCACTTTATTTTACTAGGCATAAAAAGAATATAATTGTATTTTTCTTTAACTTAATTTCTCTAAATGTCTGAATAACTATAGAATTTTTTTTTTCAAGTAATATCGTTTTCTTTGTAATTTTATTTATTATTATTAGTATGTTACGAATAAATAATTAAATAAATATCTAGTAATGATGTTGATTAATTAATAGAATAAAATACTTATGACTAATTTCTTAAACTTTGAGCCTACCCCAAGTTGTACCTTTTAATCTGATTAAGTTGTTTCTTATCTCGATTCAAACGCCTTATTTTTTAAGTTAAAATATTAAAATGTTTTTTCAAATAACTCGAAAGAAGAGGACCATGGGAATTTAGCATTCTAGTGGAAACCCTCGAATGATCGGTCCTGAGCCTCGCGTTTTTGGTTAACCGTTCATTCTTTTCTTTCGTCCCTAAAACACTTTAATTAACTTGGATAAAATAAGGGTCGTTGGAATCAAGCATTCTAGCGCAACTCTTTGAACAATTGATTCTTATCAAGCATTCGTTGTCCATCAAACAATTTTCTCAATTAATTCGAATGAAAAAGGACCATTGGAATCTAGCATTCCGGTGGAACCCCGGATGATTGATCCCGAGGCTTATGTCTCGTTCTCATCAAATGTTCGTCATTCATCTAAAAAATACATCCAACACATCAAATTCTTTTCTCGCCGCTGTGCGGTTAATCTTCAAAACCTTTTCAAAAACGAAAGGCATCTTGTCTTAAGATGATGCAAGGCAATGCTTAATCCATAATTGTTGAGTTGAGATAACTGACGTTTTTCTGAATGTTGATTCGTAAATCCATTTGATGTGATGTATACGTCTGCTCCTCATCTATTTTGGGTAAAATAATGTTTCTCGTCGATTAATACAAGATAGTCTTCGCTAAATTCGACCAAAAAACAAACATTTTCTACCCAGAACTACGTAAGCCTTGAATTCTCTATTGCACCCGGAGATACGTAGGAGCAGGATTGCAAAATCTTGTTAGGTCCATTAATAAAAAATTTAGGTTTAGTTCCTTTTTGCTCGCCTAATAATGGAAATATTTTTAGGTCCTTTCTCATTACTAAAAAGTTCAAAAACATTTCTCTTATCTCTTTTTCTATCCCAAATGAGTAGAAGATTGGAAACTAAAATAAGCTAACATTCAAATCGAAACTAACGTAACAGTTCACATTTAGTACAACGGACTTGAGGGGCGCTAATACATTCCCCTTGTGTAACCAACTCCCGAACTCTGATATTGGTTGCAATGACCATATCTTATCCTTTCTCTTAGGGGTTTTATCGATATTTTCCCTTTCCCTCTGTTGGAATAAATAAAGTTTGGTGGCGACTCTGTCCAGTGATGTTTACCATGATTGATTTCTTCATAAAGAGTCATCTTAGCCTTTTACGTAGATGATCTTGTCATAAGAAGACTCCTAATCTAGTTTGTGTGGATGATTTCTAGTAAGAAAACTCCGACGTGTTGTGTGGATGATCTTCTCGTAAGAAGACTCCCATCTATTCTTGTCTTGGATAAAATCTTAATCAGAAATCTCTAAATCCTTTGATTGGATTTAGTTTTTATAATAAATCTCCAAGATTTTCAGAAGCATTCTCATGGGATAGGTCATGTGTGAACCTGTTTGATAAAAACATATTTTGAATGTTTCTTATGAGAAATCTCCAAAACTGTCAAATACATTCTAAAGTGTCGGGTCATGTCTGAACCTATTGATAAATTATACTTTGAATATTCCCTAACGTCTTTTCCCTAGCAATTTGTTATCCCCAATGTGTCTTCACCCATTGGTCTTTGTCATTTTTCCTGCGGATCACCAATACTGTATTCCCAATATTTTTCATAAGTTTGTTTACCATCCATCATAAAAAATCATGTTAGGGTCCAATATATCCCCAACAAACCAAAAAGAAGCCCGACATCTCATAGCATAACATGTCATTACATCTAGGGGCAAAATTCAGGTCTTATGTATTTAAATATCTTTCACCCTGATTTCAAGAGGATTGTCATCACTCGAGTCATCCGATAAAGATATTTAAATAGGGGCAACTGTCATACCCTAAATTTTGTCCCACGTACTTCATATGCATTCATCCATGGACATTTATACATTTGAAGTCATTCATCCATTCATTTGCATCTGGGTCGATTCCTTAGAATCATATCATCTGGTCATAAATGTCACACTTTTCATACATAGGTCAAGATTAATATTCACTTTGGTTGATTTGTGTTATTTTGACTAGTTTGTACATTCAACCATTCATGTGTTACATGTCCACAATCGAGCAATGGTTTTAATTTTCACTTAAGCTTTGTTAGGACTATTGCTTAGGATTTTGTTTACTCATGAACCTTCTTTAGGTTTTAGTCGATTTTAATTATTTAGAGTCACATAATTATCCATTCATGCATACATCTATCATTTGTTTTGTTTTGCATTTAGTAGTATGAATGTCTAGAATTTTCTATTTGCATTAAATGTTTAGCTTTATTTATTTAGAGTTATATCTTTGCACTCCTAAATTAGTTTCTTTTTGTTTTGTCATGTTTTTTTCTTGGGTTTTAGCTAGAAGTTATAATTATAATTAAATTTTGTTTTACATTTTAAAAATTAAGGCATGAGTTAAAAAAATTGAAATTTTATTTTGTTCCTTTATTTAGATTTTAATTAAAATTTCTTGTCATATTTAATTAAATTTTTCTATTATTTTATTATTCGACTTTAAAGTTCAAATAGATTTTTTATTTCATTATTTCTTTGTCTGCATCATAAAATTAACAAAAAAAAATGGGATTTTAAAAAATATTAGTAAGTCTTCATTTAGAACTAAAAGTTACATGTTACATTAACTAAAATATTTCAAAGCCAAAAGGATTTCTTGAATTTCATTAAGTTATATTTCCTATAGTAACCAAAACAAACAAAAGAGGATTTCAAGAATACAATAAGCCTCTCTATTCTAGTGAGATTCTTTTGACAGTAACTAAACATAACAAAACCAAGAACATAGTACATTGATCCTGCCTGCTGCATCTGTCCTTGAGCAGAGGACCCTTTTGTCTCTTTACTACAGATACACAGAAATTACAGTTAACATTATTTAGTTTCTCAAAACTTATTTTAAAAAGTCAAGAGTAAAAAGATTATAGTAAAGAAACATAGGATGGGTAATTCAGCAGGAACTTCATCAGAAATCAAATTGAACCAAAATAAAGAATGTTTTTATATTCTGGTAGCCCTAATTTTTCTTCAATATAAATAACAAGTAACAGAAGAAGATGAGGGGAGCCTGGTTTTTTTTAAAATTTATTAGAAAGCAACCGAAAAATCATAAGAGCCTTGGTAGATTACTCCAAAAAAAAACTCTCAAACCAATCTGATAATTCTTTTTCTCAAACTCATTCTAAAAACTCCGAACAACCCCAAAATTGAGCCATAACATCAAGAACGCCACAAATTGCAACAACAACGGGAATATAAAGAATGTGGCGTAATTTGTTTTCTCATAATCAATCAAAGGTAATTTTCGAATCTCACCCTTGTTTCTGGTCATTCTTGCTTGATGGTCTTTTGAGAGGTTGAGTTTAAATATGGTAAGGATGTCTTATGGTCAATGAATGTTCGATTCAGGGAGGATTTTTTATACCATTTTTTCAGATCGGACTCACGTTATGATATTTCAGTTATGATTTTTTGGTTGCTCTTTGGTTTCCATGGTTTTTATTTCTTGGTATTTTCGTTTTCACTCAGGACAATAGTTTTGTTTCGTTTGTTTTGGAACGTGAGTCTAGGAATGTTGAAACGCTTGTTTGCTAATTGATTTTCTTAGGGTTTCCTTTTGTCTTCCTTAAGATGGTTGAACCGGGTCATGGACCAGCCCGACCGGTCCCCTCATTGCCTGAAGAGCCTTCAGTTGGGCTGATTCTTTGTGGACTTCACCCAACTCTTATTAATTAAAACCCCAAGCCCATTTTTCTTTTTATTTATTTTTTCCTTAGATCTTTTTAAATAAAGACTTTAGATTTAGTTTTTTTCTTAAGATTATTATTTTTCTAGTATTAAAAAAAAGTAAAAACAACAAATATTTTCTTAGTTCATTTTATTTTTATTATTGTCATTATCTTATATTTTATCGGTCTATTCGATTTTTTTTTATTTTTTTCCAGAAAATATTGGATTTAACTCCATATCAAAAATACTTTTAAAAAATTTAGTATGTTTTTTTTTCACTTATTTAGATACTTATTTTTATAATAAAAAAATCTAAAAAAGGTATATCATCATAAGACTATTTCAAAATATGAAAAAATCTAAAAATATTTTAATTTTAAGCATAGAGTGTGCTCTTTTTTTTTTTATCTTTATTGTTATTATCATTTTGCTTTAATTGTATGTTTAGTATGTTTAATATTATTATTTTTGTTGCATCTTATTCTCCCAATTATCAAAATGTATCCTCCACCCTTTGTAATTGTGTTATCTATTTGTTTGTGTTGTTCTTATTTAGATAGAATAATTAATTAATTAAATAAAATAAAAAAATCTAAAATCTAAAAATGAATAAATAATATTAGTGTGAAAATTGTGAGCATTAATTGATTTTAATGGTTTTTTTAAATAATAAATAAAAAGGGATACAAATCGTGTATGGATGGGTATATTTGATTTCTTTGTTTATTTTGATTTTGTCCTTTATTTTCTTTTAGTTCTAAAAAAGGGAATAATTTTAAAAAAATGGTAATCAGATATAACAAAATGACAAATTTTTATTAAGTTTCAATAAAAAGGGAGAGTTGTTTTTTTATTTATTTTATTTAATATTTATCTTTAGATTTAGATTTATGTGATATGTGCTTATATTTATAATTTCCTTTATTAAGAAAAAAAAATCATAAAATCCTAGTGTCATAAAAATCATTAAAAAGAGTTAATTCATTTATTTTCTTTTATTATTTTAGATCATGTTATAAAAATTATTAAAAAATGTTAATTTAGTTATTTTCATTATTATTTCAAATTATGTTATAAAAATATATAAAGAATTAATTTAGTTATTTGTATTATTATTTTTAGATTATGTTAGGAAAAATAAAAAAGTGTTATGTTTAATTAATTTTCTTATGTGATTATTTTAGTGATAATTTAAAGAGAACAAAAAAGGTATTTAATTGTTTTATTATAAGACCTTTTTTTAAATAAATAATATGCATATGTCTAATATTAAGTTGGTCTTATTTTCTCACTTTATTTTACTAGGCATAAAAAGAATATAATTGTATTTTTCTTCAACTTAATTTCTCTAAATGTCTGAATAACTATAGAATTTTTTTTTTCAAGTCATATCGTTTTCTTTGTAATTTTATTTATTATTATTAGTATGTTACGAATAAATAGTTAAATAAATATCTAGTAATGATGTTGATTAATTAATAGAATAAAATACTTATGACTAATTTTTTAAACTTTGAGCCTACCCCAAGTTGTACCTTTTAATCTAATTAACTTGTTTCTTATCTCGATTCAAACGCTTTATTATTTAAGTTAAAATATTAAAATGTTTTTTCAAATAACTCGAAAGAAGAGGACCATTGGAATCTAGCATTCTTGTGGAAACCCTCGAATGATCGGTCCTGAGCCTCGCGTTTTGGTTTAACCATTCACTCTTTTCTTTCGTCCCTAAAACACTTTAATTAACTTGGATGAAATAAGGGCCGTTGAAATCAAGCATTCTGGCGCAACTATTTGAAAAATTGATTCTTATCCAACATTCGTTGTCCATCAAACAATTTTCTCAATTAATTCGAATGAAAAAGGACCATTGGAATCTAGCATTCCGGTGGAACCCCGAATGATTGATCCCGAGGCTTATGTCTCGTTCTCATCAAATGTTCGTCATTCATCTATAAAATACGTCCAACACATCAAACTCTTTTCTCTCCGTCGTGCGATTAATCTTCAAAACCTTTTCAAAAACGAAAGACATCTTGTCTTAAGATGATGTAAGGAAATGCTTTATCCATAATTGTTGAGTTGAGATAACTGGCGTTTTTCTGAATGTTGATTCCTAAATCCATTTGATGTGATGTATACGTCTGCTCCTCATCTATTTTGGGTAAAGTAATGTTTCTCGTCGATTAATACAAGATAGCCTTCGCTAAATTCGACCAAAAAACAAACATTTTCTACCCAGAACTACGTAAGCCTTGAATTCTCTATTGCACCCGGAGATACGTAGGAGCAGGATTGCAAAATCTTGTTAGGTCCATTAATAAAAAAATTAGGTTTAGTTCCTTTTTGCTCGCCTAATAATGGAAATATTTTTAGGTCCTTTCTCATTACTAAAAAGTTCAAAAACATTTCTCTTATCTCTTTTTCTATCCCAAATGAGTAGAAGATTGGAAACTAAAATAAGTTAACATTCAAATCGAAACTAACGTAACAGTTCACATTTAGTACAACGGACTTGAGGGGCGCTAATACATTCCCCTTGTGTAACCAACTCCCGAACTCTGATATTGGTTGCAATGACCATATCTTATCCTTTCTCTTAGAGGTTTTATCGATATTTTCCCTTTCCCTCTGTTGGAATAAATAAAGTTTGGTGGCGACTCTGTCCAGTGATGTTTACCATGATTGATTTCTTCATAAAGAGTCATCTTAGCCTTTTACGTAGATGATCTTGTCATAAGAAGACTCCTAATCTAGTTTGTGTGGATGATTTCTAGTAAGAAAACTCCGACGTGTTGTGTGGATGATCTTCTCGTAAGAAAACTCCCATCTATTCTTGTCTTGGATAAAATCTTAATCAGAAATCTCTAAATCCTTTGATTGGATTTAGTTTTTATAATAAATCTCCAAGATTTTCAGAAGCATTCTCATGGGATAGGTCATGTGTGAACCTGTTTGATAAAAACATATTTTGAATGTTTCTTATGAGAAATCTCCAAAACTGTCAAATACATTCTAAAGTGTCGGGTCATGTCTGAACCTATTGATAAATTATACTTTGAATATTCCCTAACGTCTTTTCCCTAGCAATTTGTTATCCCCAATGTGTCTTCACCCATTGGTCTTTGTCATTTTTCCTGCGGATCACCAATACTGTATTCCCAATATTTTTCATAAGTTTGTTTACCATCCATCATAAAAAATCATGTTAGGGTCCAATATATCCCCAACAAACCAAAAAGAAGCCCGACATCTCATAGCATAACATGTCATTACATCTAGGGGCAAAATTCAGGTCTTATGTATTTAAATATCTTTCACCCTGATTTCAAGAGGATTGTCATCGCTCGAGTCATCCGATAAAGATATTTAAATAGGGGCAACTGTCATACCCTAAATTTTGTCCCACCTACTTCATATGCATTCATCCATGGACATTTATACATTTGAAGTCATTCATCCATTCATTTGCATCTGGGTCGATTCCTTAGAATCATATCATCTGGTCATAAATGTCACACTTTTCATACATAGGTCAAGATTAATATTCACTTTGGTTGATTTGTGTTATTTTGACTAGTTTGTACATTCAACCATTCATGTGTTACATGTCCACAATCGAGCAATGGTTTTAATTTTCACTTAAGCTTTGTTAGGACTATTGCTTAGGATTTTGTTTACTCATGGACCTTCTTTAGGTTTTAGTCGATTTTAATTATTTAGAGTCACATAATTATCCATTCATGCATAGATCTATCATTTGTTTTGTTTTGCATTTAGTAGTATGAATGTCTAGAATTTTCTATTTGCATTAAATGTTTAGCTTTATTTATTTAGAGTTATATCTTTGCACTCCTAAATTAGTTTCTTTTTGTTTTGTCATGTTTTTTTCTTGGGTTTTAGCTAGAAGTTATAATTATAATTAAATTTTGTTTTACATTTTAAAAATTAAGGCATGAGTTAAAAAAATTGAAATTTTATTTTGTTCCTTTATTTAGATTTTAATTAAAATTTCTTGTCATATTTAATTAAATTTTTCTATTATTTTATTATTCGACTTTAAAGTTCAAATAGATTTTTTATTTCATTATTTCTTTGTCTGCATCATAAAATTAACAAAAAAAAAAATGGGATTTTAAAAAATATTAGTAAGTCTTCATTTAGAACTAAAAGTTACATGTTACATTAACTAAAATATTTCAAAGCCAAAAGGATTTCTTGAATTTCATTAAGTTATATTTCCTATAGTAACCAAAACAAACAAAAGAGGATTTCAAGAATACAATAAGCCTCTCTATTCTAGTGAGATTCTTTTGACAGTAACTAAACATAACAAAACCAAGAACATAGTACATTGATCCTGCCTGCTGCATCTGTCCTTGAGCAGAGGACCCTTTTGTCTCTTTACTACAGATACACAGAAATTACAGTTAACATTATTTAGTTTCTCAAAACTTATTTTAAAAAGTCAAGAGTAAAAAGATTATAGTAAAGAAACATAGGATGGGTAATTCAGCAGGAACTTCATCAGAAATCAAATTGAACCAAAATAAAAAATGTTTTTATATTCTGGTAGCCCTAATTTTTCTTCAATATAAATAACAAGTAACAGAAGAAGATGAGGGGAGCCTGGTTTTTTTTAAAATTTATTAGAAAGCAACCGAAAAATCATAAGAGCCTTGGTAGAACAGTCCAAAAAAAAACTCTCAAACCAATCTGATAATTCTTTTTCTCAAACTCATTCTAAAAACTCCGAACAGCCCCAAAATTGAGCCATAACATCAAGAACGCCACAAATTGCAACAACAACGGGAATATAAAGAATGTGGCGTAATTTGTTTTCTCATAATCAATCAAAGGTAATTTTCGAATCTCACCCTTGTTTCTGGTCATTCTTGCTTGATGGTCTTTTGAGAGGTTGAGTTTAAATATGGTAAGGATGTCTTATGGTCAATGAATGTTCGATTCAGGGAGGATTTTTTATACCATTTTTTCAGATCGGACTCACGTTATGATTTTTCAGTTATGATTTTTTGGTTGCTCTTTGGTTTCCATGGTTTTTATTTCTTGGTATTTTCGTTTTCACTCAGGACAATAGTTTTGTTTCATTTGTTTTGGAACGTGAGTCTAGGAATGTTGAAACGCTTGTTTGCTAATTGATTTTCTTAGGGTTTCCTTTTGTCTTCCTTAAGATGGTTGAACCGGGTCATGGACCAGCCCGACCGGTCCCCTCATTGCCTGAAGAGCCTTCAATTGGGCTGATTCTTTGTGGACTTCACCCAACTCTTATTAATTAAAACCCCAAGCCCATTTTTCTTTTTATTTATTTTTTCCTTAGATCTTTTTAAATAAAGACTTTAGATTTAGTTTTTTTCTTAAGATTATTATTTTTCTAGTATTAAAAAAAAGTAAAAACAACAAATATTTTCTTAGTTCATTTTATTTTTATTATTGTCATTATCTTATATTTTATCGGTCTATTCGATTTTTTTTTATTTTTTTCCAGAAAATATTGGATTTAACTCCATATCAAAAATACTTTTAAAAAATTTAGTATGTTTTTCTTTCACTTATTTAGATACTTATTTTTATAATAAAAAAATCTAAAAAAGGTATATCATCATAAGACTATTTCAAAATATAAAAAAATCTAAAAATATTTAAATTTTAAGCATAGGGTGTGCTCTTTTTTTTTTATCTTTATTGTTATTATCATTTTGCTTTAATTGTATGTTTAGTATGTTTAATATTATTATTTTTGTTGCATCTTATTCTCCCAATTATCAAAATGTATCCTCCACCCTTTGTAATTGTGTTATCTATTTGTTTGTGTTGTTCTTATTTAGATAGAATAATTAATTAATTAAATAAAATAAAAAAATCTAAAATCTAAAAATGAATAAATAATATTAGTGTGAAAATTGTGAGCATTAATTGATTTTAATGGTTTTTTTAAATAATAAATAAAAAGGGATACAAATCGTGTATGGATGGGTATATTTGATTTCTTTGTTTATTTTGATTTTGTCCTTTATTTTCTTTTAGTTCTAAAAAAGGGAATAATTTTAAAAAAATGGTAATCAGATATAACAAAATGACAAATTTTTATTAAGTTTCAATAAAAAGGGAGAGTTGTTTTTTTTTTTTATTTTATTTAATATTTATCTTTAGATTTAGATTTATGTGATATGTGCTTATATTTATAATTTCCTTTATTAAGAAAAAAAAATCATAAAATCCTAGTGTCATAAAAATCATTAAAAAGAGTTAATTCATTTATTTTCTTTTATTATTTTAGATCATGTTATAAAAATTATTAAAAAAAGTTAATTTAGTTATTTTCATTATTATTTCAAATTATGTTATAAAAATATATAAAGAATTAATTTAGTTATTTTTATTATTATTTTTAGATTATGTTAGGAAAAATAAAAAAGTGTTATGTTTAATTAATTTTCTTATGTGATTATTTTAGTGATATTTTAAAGAGAACAAAAAAGGTATTTAATTGTTTTATTATAAGACCTTTTTTTAAATAAATAATATGCATATGTCTAATATTAAGTTGGTCTTATTTTCTCACTTTATTTTACTAGGCATAAAAAGAATATAATTGTATTTTTCTTCAACTTAATTTCTCTAAATGTCTGAATAACTATAGAATTTTTTTTTTCAAGTCATATCGTTTTCTTTGTAATTTTATTTATTATTATTAGTATGTTACGAATAAATAATTAAATAAATATCTAGTAATGATGTTGATTAATTAATAGAATAAAATACTTATGACTAATTTCTTAAACTTTGAGCCTACCCCAAGTTGTACCTTTTAATCTGATTAATTTGTTTCTTATCTCGATTGAAACGCTTTATTATTTAAGTTAAAATATTAAAATGTTTTTTCAAATAACTCGAAAGAAGAGGACCATTGGAATCTAGCATTCTTGTGGAAACCCTCGAATGATCGGTCCTGAGCCTCGCGTTTTGGTTTAACCATTCACTCTTTTCTTTCGTCCCTAAAACACTTTAATTAACTTGGATGAAATAAGGGCCGTTGAAATCAAGCATTCTGGCGCAACTATTTGAAAAATTGATTCTTATCCAACATTCGTTGTCCATCAAACAATTTTCTCAATTAATTCGAATGAAAAAGGACCATTGGAATCTAGCATTCCGGTGGAACCCCGAATGATTGATCCCGAGGCTTATGTCTCGTTCTCATCAAATGTTCGTCATTCATCTATAAAATACGTCCAACACATCAAACTCTTTTCTCTCCGTCGTGCGATTAATCTTCAAAACCTTTTCAAAAACGAAAGACATCTTGTCTTAAGATGATGTAAGGAAATGCTTTATCCATAATTGTTGAGTTGAGATAACTGGCGTTTTTCTGAATGTTGATTCATAAATCCATTTGATGTGATGTATACGTCCGCTCCTCATATGTTTTGGGTAAAATAATGTTTCTCGTCAATTAATACAAGATAGCTTTCGCTAAATTCGACCAACAAACAAACATTTTCTGCCCAGAACTACGTAAGCCTTGAATTCTCTATTGCACCCGGAGATACGTAGGAGCAGGATTGCAAAATCTTGTCAGGTCCATTAATAAAAAATTTAGGTTTAGTTCCTTTCTGCCCCCTAATAATAGAAATATTTTTAGGTCCTTTCTCATTACTAAAAAGTTCAAAAACCATTTCTCTTATCTCTTTTTCTATTCCAAATGAGTAGAATATTAGAAACTAAGATAAGCTAACATTCAAATTGAAACTAACTAAACGATTCCCATTGAGTACAACTGACGTGAGGGATGCTAATACCTTCCCCTTACGTAACCGACTCCCGAACCCTGATATTGGTTACAATGACCATATCTTATCCTTTCTCTTAGGGGTTTTATCGATATTTTCCTTCTCCCTCTGTTGGAATAAAAAAGTTCGGTGGAGACTCTGTCCAGTGATGTTTACCATGATTGATTTCTTCATAAAGAGTCATCTTAGCCTTTTACGCAATGATCTTGTCATAAGAAGACTCCTAATCTAGTTTGTGTTGATGATTTTCTAGTAAGAAAATTTCGATGTGTTGTATGGATGATCTTCTCGTAAGAAGACTCCCATCTATTCTTGACATGGATAAAATGTTTTTCAGAAATCTCCAAATCCTTTGATTGGATTTATTTTTTATAATAAATCTCCAAGATTTTCAGAAGCATTCTCATGGGATAGGTCATGTGTTAACCTGTTTGATAAAACATATTTTGAATGTTTCTTATGAGAAATCTCCAAAACTGTCAGATACATTCTAAAGTGTCGGGTCATGTCTGAACCTATTGATAAATCATACTTTGAATATTCCCTAACGTCTTTTCCCTAGCAATTTGTCATCCCCAATGTGTCTTCACCCATTGGTCTTTGTCATTTTTCCTGCGGATCACCAATACTGTATTCCCAATATTTTTCATAAGTTTGCTTATTATCCATCATAAAAAAATCATGCTAGGGTCTAATATATCCCCAACAAACCAAAAAGAAGCCTGACATCTCATAGCATAACATGTCATTACATTTAGGGGCAAAATTCAGGTCTTATGTATTTAAATATCTTTCACCCTGATTTCAAGACGATTGTCATCACTCGTTTCATCTGTTAAAGATATTTAAATGGGGGAAAGTGTCATACTCTAAATTTTGTCCCACCTACTTCATATGATTCATCCATGGACATTTATACATTTGCAGTCATTCATCCATTCATTTGCATCTGGGTCGATTCCTTAGAATTATTTCATCTGGTCATAGATGTCACATTTTTTATACATAGGTCAAGATTTATTCACTTTGGTTGATTTGTGTTATTTTTACTAGTTTGTACATTCAACCATTCATGTGTTACATGTCCACAATCGAGCAATGGTTTTGATTTTCACTTAAGCTTTGTTAGGACTATTGCTTAGGATTTTGTTTCTTCATGAACCTTCTTTAGGTTTTAGTCGATAATTATCCATTCATGCATACATCTATCATTTGTTTTGTTTTGTATTTAGTAGTATGAATGTCTAGAATTTTGTATTTGCATTAAATGTTTGGCTTTATTTATTTAGAGCTATATCTTTGCACTCCTAAATTAGTTTCTTTTTGTTTTGTGATGTTTTTTTCTTGGGTTTTAGCTAGAAGTTATAATTATAATTAAATTTTGTTTTACATTTTAAAAATTAAGGCATGAATTAAAAAAATGGAAATTTTATTTTGTTCCTTTATTTAGATTTTAATTAAAATTTCTTGTCACATTTAATTAAATTTTTCTATTATTTTATTATTCCACTTTAAAGTTCAAATAGATTTTTTATTTCATTATTTCTTTGTCTGCATCATAAAATTAACAAAAAAAATGGGATTTTAAAAAATATTAGTAAGTCTTCATTTAGAACTAAAAGTTACATGTTACATTAACTAAAATATTTAAAAGCCAAAAGAATTTCTTGAATATCATTAAGTTATATTTCCTATAGTAACCAAAACAAACAAAAGAGGATTTCAATAATACAATAAGCCTCTCTATTCTAGTGAGATTCCTTTGACAGTAAACATAACAAAACCAGAAAGTATTTCAAATACATCAGCTTATAACCAAGAACATAGTACATTGATCCTGCCTGCTGCATCTGTCTTTGAGCAGAGGACCCTTTTGTCTCTTTACTACAGATACACAGAAATTATTGTTAACATTATTTAGTTTCTCAAAACTTATTTTAAAAGTCAAGAGTAAAAAGGTTATAGTAAAGAAACATAGGATGAGTAATTCAGTAGGAACTTCATCAGAAATCAAATTGAACCAAAATAAAAAATGTTTTTATATTCAGGTAGCCCTAATTTTTCTTCAATATAAATAACAAGTAACAAAAGAAGATGAGGGGAGCCTGGTTTTTTTTTTGAAATTCATTAGAAAGCAACTAAAAAATCATAATAGCCTTGATAGAACAGTCAGAAAAAAAAAACTCTCAAACCAATCTGATAATTTTTTTTCTCAAACTCATTCTAAAAACTCCGAACAGCCCCAAAATTGAACCATAACATCAAGAATGCCACAAATTGCAACCATAACGGGAAGATAAAGTACCTACCATAATTTGTTTTCTCGTCAGAACCAATCGAATCCCTGTTTCTGTGCATTCTTGCTCGTTGGTCTTGATGGTCTTTTGAGAGGTTGAGTTTAAATATGGTAAGGATATCTTGTGGTCAATGAATGTTCGATAGGGGAAGATTTTTTTATACTTTTTTTTAGATCACGCACGTTATGATTGTTCAGTTGCTTTTTGGTTTCAATGGTTTTTATTTCTTGGTATTTTCGTTTTCACTAAGGACAATAGTTCTGTTTTGTTTGTTTTGGAATGTGACTCTAGGAATGTCTTGAAACGACCGTTTTCTAATTGATTTTCTTAGGGTTTCCTTTTGTCTTCCTTAAGATGGCCGAACCGGGTCATAGACCAAACCCGGCCCGCCCCCTTATTGCTTGAAGAGCCTTCAATTTGGCTGATTCTTTGTGGACTTCACCCAACTCTTATTAATTAAAACCCAAAGCCCATTTTTTTCCTTGGATCTTTTTAAATAAAGATTTTAAATTTAGTTTTTTTTAAAGATTATTTTTTTCTAGTATTAAAAAAAAGGTAAAAACAACAAATATTTTCTTAGTTCATTTTATTTTTATTATTATTATTATCTTATATTTTCTCGGTCTATTAGATTTTATTTTATTTTATGAGATTAATTGAAATACACTGTCAGTGTAAAATACACTGTCAGTGTAAAAGGGTTTTACACAATCAGTTAATTATAGACGTTGGATATTAAAAGAAGTTTGACTTTTATTTTAAAAATTTATAAAGTAATACAAACGGGTGATAGTGATGAACCGACGGTGTAAAACTTTTTACACTGACAGTGTATAGTAATTAATCTCTTATTTTATTTTCAGAAAATATTGGATTTAACTCTGAATCAAAAATATTTTTAAAAAATTTAGTATGTTTTTTTTCCACTTATTTTTATAATACAAAATTCTAAAAAAGGTATATCATCATAAGACTATTTCAAAATATGAAAAAATCTAAAAATATTTTAATTTTAAGCATAGAGTGTGTTCTTTTTTTTTTAATCTTTATTATCATTATTATCATTTTACTTTTATTGTATGTTTAGTATGTTTAATATTATTATTTATGTTGCATCTTATTCTCCTAATTATCAAAATGAATCCTCCACCCTTTGTTTGTAATTGTGTTATCTATTTGTTTGTGTTGTTCTTATTTAGATAGAATAATTAATTATATAAATAAAATAACAAAAATCTAAAATCTAAGAATGAATAAATAATATTAAGTGTGAAAATTGTGAGCATAAATTGATTTTAATTGTTTTTTTAAAATAATAAATAAAAAGGATACAGATGGGATGGGTGTATTTGATTTCTTTGTTTATTTTGATTTTGTCCTTTATTTTCTTTTAGTTCTAAAAAAGGGAATAATTTTAAAAAATGGTAATAAGATATAATAAAATGACAACTTTTTATTAAGTTTCAATAAAAAGGAGAGTTGTTTTTTTATTTATTATTTTTAATATTTATCTTTATCTTTAGATTTATGTGATATGTCCTTATATTTATAATTTCCATTATTAAGAAAAAAAAACATAAAATCCCAGTGTCATAAAAATCATTAAAAAGAGTTAATTCATTTATTTTCTTTTATTATTTTAGATCATGTTATAAAAATTATTAAAAAAAGTTAATTTAGTTATTTTCATTATTATTTCAAATTATGTTATAAAAATATATAAAGAGTTAATTTAGTTATTTTTATTATTATTTTTAGATTATGTTAGGAAAAAGAAAAAAGGTTATGTTTAATTAATTTTCTTTTGTGATTATTTCAGTTAGATTTTAAAGAGAACAAAAAAATCTATTTAATTGTTTTATTATCAGACCTTTTTTTTAAATAAATAATATGCATATGTCTAATATTAAGTTGGTCTTATTTTCTCACTTTATTTTACTAAACATAAAAAGAATATAATTGTATTTCTCTTCAACTTAATTTCTCTAAATGTCTGAATAACTATAGAATCATTTTTTTTATCAAAATAATATTGTTTTCTTTGTATTTTTATTTATTAATATTAGTATATTACGAATAAATAATTAAATAAATATCTAGTAATGATGTTGATTAATTAATGTAATAAAATACTTATGACTAATTTCTTAAACTTTGATCCTACCCCAAGTTGTACCTTTTAATCTGATTAATTTGTTTCTTATCCCGATTCAAACGCTTTATTATTTAAGTTAAAATATTAAAATGTTTTTTGAAATAACTCGAAAGAAGAGGACCTTTGGAATCTAGTATTCTGGTGGAAACCCTCAAATGATCGGTCCTGAGCCTCGTGTTTTAGGTTAACCATTCATTCTTTTCTTTCGTCCTTAAAACACTTTAATTAACTTGGATAAAATAAGGGCCGTTGAAATCAAGCATTCTGGCGCAACTATTTGAAAAATTGATACTTATCCAACATTCGTTGTCCATCAAACAATTTTCTCAATTAATTCGAATGAAAAAGGACCATTGGTATCTAGCATTCCGGTGAAACCCCGAATGATTGATCCCGGGGCTTATGTCTCGTTCTCATCAAATGTTCGTCATTCATCTATAAAATACATCCAACACATCAAACTCTTTTCTCGCCGCCGTGCGATTAATCTTCAAAGCCTTTTCAAAAACAAAAGGCATCTTGTCTTAAGATGATGCAAGACAATGCTTTATCCATAATTGTTGAGTTGAGATAACTGAAGTTTTTCTGAATGTTGATTCGTAAATCCGTTTGATGTGATGTATACGTCTGCTCCTCATCTGTTTTTGGTGAAACAATGTTTCTCCCTTGAATTCTCTATTGCACCCGGAGATATGTAGGAGCAGGATTGCAAAATCTTGTTAGGTCCATTAAAAAAAATTAGGTTTAGTTCCTTTCTACCCCCTAATAATGGAAATATTTTTAGGTCCTTTCTCATTAATAAAAAGTTAAAAAACATTTCTCTTATCTCTTTTTCTATCCTAAATGAGTAGAAGATTAGAAACTAACATAAGCTAACATTCAAATCGAAACTAACTAAATAGTTCCGATTTAGTACAACTGACGTGAGGGGTGCTAATACCTTCCCTTTGCGTAACCGACTCCCAAACCCTCATATTAGTTGCAATGACCATATCTTATCCTTTCTCTTAGGGGTTTTATCGATATTTTCCCTTTCCCTCTGTGGGAATAAATAAAGTTCGGTGGCGACTCTGTCCAATGATGTTTACCATGATTGATTTCTTCATAGAGAGGCATCTTAGCCTTTTATGTGGATGATCTTCTTATAAGAAGACTCCTAATCTAGTTTGTGTGGATGATTTTCTAGTAAGAAAACTACGACGTGTTGTGCGGATGATCTTCTCGTAAGAAGACTCCCATCTATTCTTGACATGGATAAAATGTTTTTCAGAAATCTCCAAATCCTTTGATTGGATTTATTTTTTATAATAAATCTCCAAGATTTTCAGAAGCATTCTCATGGGATAGGTCATGTGTTAACCTGTTTGATAAAACATATTTTGAATGTTTCTTATGAGAAATCTCCAAAACTGTCAGATACATTCTAAAGTGTCGGGTCATGTCTGAACCTATTGATAAATCATACTTTGAATATTCCCTAACGTATTTTCCCTAGCAATTTGTTATCCCCAATGTGTCTTCACCCATTGGTCTTTGTCATTTTTCCTGCGGATCACCAATACTGTATTTTCAATGTTTTTCATAAGTTTGCTTATCACCCATCATAAAAAAATCATACTAGGGTCCGTCATATCCCCAATAAACCAAAAAGAAGTTTGTCAACTCATAGCATAACATGTCATTACATCTAGGGGAAAAATTCATGTCTTATGTATTTAAATATCTTTCACCCTGATTTCAAGAGGATTGCCATCCCTCGTGTCATCCGATAAAGATGTTTAAATAGGGGCAACTGTCATACCCTAAATTTTGTCCCACCTACTTCATCTGCATTCATCCGTGGACATTTATACATTTGCAGTCATTCATCCATTCATTTGCTTCTGGGTCGATTCCTTAGAATCATTTCATCTGGTCATAAATGTCACATTTTTCATACATAGGTCAAGATTAATATTCACTTTGATTGATTTGTGTTATTTTGACTAGTTTGTACATTCAACCATTCATGTGTTACATGTCCACAATCGAGCAATGGTTTTGATTTTCACTTAAGCTTTGTTAGGACTATTGCTTAGGATTTTGTTTCTTCATGAACCTTCTTTAGGTTTTATTCGATTTTAATTATTTAGAATCACATAATTATCCATTCATGCATACATCTATCATTTGTTTTGTTTTGCATTTAGTAGTATGAATGTCTAGAATTTTGTATTTGCATTAAATGTTTAGCTTTATTTATTTAGAGCTATATCTTTGCACTCCTAAATTAGTTTCTTTTTGTTTTGTCATGGTTTTTTCTTGGGTTTTAGCTAGAAGTTATAATTATAATTAAATTTTGTTTTACATTTAAAAAATTAAGGCATGAGTTAAAACAATGGAAATTTTATTTTGTTCCTTTATTTAGATTTTAATTAAAATTTCATGTCACATTTAATTAAATTTTTCTATTATTTTATTATTCGAATTTAAAGGTCAAATAGATTTTTTATTTCATTATTTCTTTGTCTGCATCATAAATTTAACAAAAAAAATGGGATTTAAAAAAATATTAGTAAGTCTTCATTTAGAACTAAAAGTTACATGTTACATTAACTAAAATATTTCAAAGCCAAAAGGATTTCTTGAATTTCATTAAGTTATATTTCCTATAGTAACCAAAACAAACAAAAGAGGATTTCAAGAATACAATAAGCCTCTCTATTCTAGTGAGATTCTTTTGACAGTAACTAATCTGTCCTTGAGCAGAGGACCCTTTTGTCTCTTTACTACATATACACAGAAATTACAGTTAACATTATTTAGTTTCTCAAAACTTATTTTAAAAAGTCAAGAGTAAAAAGGTTATAGTAAAGAAACATAGGATGAGTAATTCAGCAGGAACATCATCAGAAATCAAATTGAACCAAAATAAAAAATATTTTTATATTCTGGTAGCCCTAATTTTTCTTCAATATAAATAACAAGTAACAGAAGAAGATGAGGGGAGCCTGGTTTTTTTTAAAATTTATTAGAAAGCAACCGAAAAATCATAAGAGCCTTGATAGAACAGTCCAAAAAAAAACTCTCAAACCAATCTGATAATTCTTTTTCTCAAACTCATTCTAAAAACTCCGAACAGCCCCAAAATTGAGCCATAACATCAAGAACGCCACAAATTGCAACAACAATGGGAATATAAAGAATGTGGCGTAATTTGTTTTCTCATAAGCAATCAAAGGTAATATTCGAATCTCACCCTTGTTTCTGCTCATTCTTGCTTGATGGTCTTTTGAGAGGTTGAGTTTAAATATGGTAAGGATGTCTTATGGTCAATGAATGTTCGATTTAGGGAGGATTTTTTATACCATTTTTTCAGATCGGACTCACGTTATGATTTTTCAGTTATGATTTTTCGGTTGCTCTTTGGTTTCCATGGTTTTTATTTCTTGGTATTTTTGTTTTCACTCAAGACAATAGTTTTGTTTCGTTTGTTTTGGAACGTGACTCTAGGAATGTTGAAACGCTTGTTTGCTAATTGATTTTCTTAAGGTTTCCTTTTGTCTTCCTTAAGATGGTTGAACCGGGTCATGGACCAGCCCGACCGGTCCCCTCATTGCTTGAAGAGCCTTCAGTTGGGCTGATTCTTTGTGGACTTCACCCAACTCTTATTAATTAAAACCCCAAGCCCATTATTCTTTTTATTTATTTTTTCCTTAGATCTTTTTAAATAAAGACTTTAGATTTAGTTTTTTTCTTAAGATTATTATTTTTCTAGTATTAAAAAAAAGTAAAAACAACAAATATTTTCTTAGTTCATTTTATTTTTATTATTGTCATTATCTTATATTTTATCGGTCTATTAGATTTTTTTTTTCCAGAAAATATTGGATTTAACTCCATATCAAAAATACTTTTAAAAAATTTAGTATGTTTTTTTTCACTTATTTAGATAATAAAAAAAATCTAAAAAAGGTATATCATCATAAGACTATTTCAAAATATGAAAAAATCTAAAAATATTTTAATTTTAAGCATAGAGTGTGTTCTTTTTTTTTTATCTTTATTGTTATTATCATTTTGCTTTTATTGTATGTTTAGTATGTTTAACATTATTATTTTTGTTGCATCTTATTCTCCCAATTATCAAAATGTATCCTCCACCCTTTGTAATTGTGTTATCTATTTGTTTGTGTTGTTCTTATTTAGATAGAATAATTAATTAATTAAATTAAATAACAAAAATCTAAAATCTAAGAATGAATAAATAATATTAGTGTGAAAATTGTGAGCATTAATTGATTTTAATTGTCTTTTTAAATAATAAATAAAAAGGAATACAAATCGTGTATGGATGGGTATATTTGATTCCTTTAACCCATAGGTAGCCGAGCTACGAAGGCTCTGATTCTCATACTCAGATGAGATACGTAGGCAGTGGATGCGACATCCTTGCGAGTCGTTTTCTTTTAACCTTCCTTTTAGTAAATAGTACTTTAGATACACCTACACCCTTTAGACTAGAACAACACTTATGAAAAGGCCCCCCTAGGAGTACCTAGGATGTTTTGGGTGCTTAAAACCTTCCCATTGCATAACCAACCCCCTTACCCAGATCTCTGACATTTTTACTAGTTTTTGATTCGATAAAACTTTTAGGTTTTTGTTCGCTTTCTAACCATTCCTTTGGATAAATAGAAGTGCGGTGGCGACTTGACTTGTATGGTTTACCTTGGATTTAGTCAATATCTCTAATGGTAACGAATACCCCGCTACAAATAGTCTTAATGCTTTAATGTTATCCCACTTCACAATAAAGCTCTACTATGGATACTTTAAGAATAGTGTCCTTATGTTTAATGTGATCTCATGATTAAGTCACACTTGATACATTAAACGGACTATCTATTCTAGGGACTTTATTCGACAAACATAATAAAGAAAAAGCCTTTTATTACCAGAAAGTATTTCAAATACATCAGCTTATAACCAAGAACATAGTACATTGATCCTGCCTGCTGCATCTGTCCTTGATTAGAGGACCCTTTTGTCTCTTTACTACAGATACATAGAAAGTACAGTTAACATTATTTAGTTTCTCAAAACTTATTTTAAAAAGTCAAGAGTAAAAAGCTTATAGTAAAGAAACATAGGATGAGTAATTCAGCAGGAACTTCATCAGAAATCAAATTGAACCAAAATAAAAAATGTCTTTATATTCAGGTAGCCCTAATTTTTCTTTAATATAAATAAAGAGTAACAGAAGAAGAGGAGGGGAGCCTGGTTTTTTTTGAAATTCATGAGAAAGCAACCAAAAAATCATAAGAGCCTTGATAGAACAGTCCAAGCAAAAAACACTCAAACCAATCTCATAATTTTTTTCTCAAACTCATTCTAAAAACTCCGAATAGCTCCAAAAATGAACCATAACATTAAGAACGCAACAAATTGCAACCACAACGGGAAGATAAAGTACCTACAAAAATTTGTTTTCTCGTCAGAACCAATCGAACCCCTGTTTCTGCGCATTCTTGCTCATTGGTCTTGATGGTCTTTTGAGAGGTCGAGCTTAAATATGGTAAGGATGTCTTGTGGTCAATGAATGTTCGATTCGGCGAAGATTTTTTATACATTTTTTTCAGATCGACTCACGTTATGATTGTTCAGTTGCTTTTTGGTTTCCATGGTTTTTATTTCTTGGTATTTTCGTTTTCACTAAGGACAATAGTTCTGTTTGGTTTGTTTTGGAACGTGACTCTAGGAATGTTGAAACGACTGTTTGCTAATTGATTTTCTTAGGGTTTCCTTTTGTCTTCCTTAAGATGGCCGAACCGGGTCATGGACCAGACCCGACCCGCCCCCTCATTGCTTGAAGAGCCTTCAGTTGGGCTGATTCTTTGTGGACTTCACCCAACTCTTATTAATTAAAACCCCAAGCCCATTTTTCTTTTTATTTATTTTTTCCTTGGATCTTTTCAAATTAAGACTTTAGATTTAGTTTTTTTAAAGATAATTTTTTTCTAGTATTAAAAAAAAAGTAAAAACAACAAATATTTTCTTAGTTCATTTTATTTTTATTATTGTTATTATCTTATATTTTATCGGTCTATTAGATTTTATTTTATTTTATTTTCAGAAAATATTGGATTTAACTCCATATCAAACATATTTTTAAGAAAATTTATATGTTTTTTTTCACTTATTTAGATACTTATTTTTATAATAAAAAATTCTAAAAAAGGTATATCATCATAAGACTATTTCAAAATATGAAAAAATCTAAAAATATTTTAATTTTAAGCATAGAGTGTGTTCTTTTTTTTTGTTATCTTTATTATTATTCTCATTTTGCTTTTATTGTATGTTTAGTATGTTTAATATTATTATTTTTGTTACATTTTATTCTCCCCATTATCAAAATGTATCATCCACCATTTGTTTGTAATTGTGTTATCTATTTGTTTGTGTTGTTCTTATTTAGATAGAATAATTAATTAATTAAATTAAATAACAAAAATTTAAAATCTAAGAATGAATAAATAATATTAAGTGTGAAAATTGTGAGCATTAATTGATTTTAATTGTTTTTTTTAAATAATAAATAAAAAGGATACAAATTGTGTATCGGATGGGTATATTTGATTTCTTTGTTTATTTTGATTTTGTCCTTTATTTTCTTTTAGTTCTAAAAAGGGAATAATTTTAAAAAATGGTAATAAGATATAACAAAATGATAACTTTTTATTAAGTTTCAATAAAAAGGGAGAGTTGGTTTTTTATTTTTTTTATTTAATATTTATCTTTAGATTTAGATTTTTGTGATATGTGCTTATATTTGTAATTTCCTTTATTAAGAAAATAAAATCATAAAATCCTAGTGTCATAAAAATCATTAGAAAGAGTTAATTCATTTATTTTATTTTATTATTTTAGATCATGTTATAAAAATTATTTAAAAAAATTTAATTTAGTTATTTTCATTATTATTTCAAATTATGTTATAAAAATATAAAAAGAGTTAATTTAGTTATATTTATTTTTATTTTTAGATTATGTTAGGAAAAATAAAAAAAGGGTTATGTTTAATTAATTTTCTTTCGTGATTATTTTAGTTAGATTTTAAAGAGAACAAAAAAGGTATTTAATTGTTTTATTATCAGACCATTTTTTAAATAAATAATATGCATATGTCTAGTATTTAGTTGGTCTTATTTTCTCATTTTATTTTACTAGACATAAAAAGAATATAATTGTATTTTTCTTCAACATAATTTCTCTAAATGTCTGAATAACTATAGAATTATTTTTTTTCCAAATAATATCGTTTTCTTTGTATTTTTATTTATTAATATTAGTATATTATGAATAAATAATTAAATAAATATCTAGTAGTAATGTTGATTAATTAATAGAATAAAATACTTATGACTAATTTCTTAAACTTTGATCCTACCCCAAGTTGTACCTTTTAATCTGATTAATTTGTTTCTTATCCCGATTCAAACGCTTTATTATTTAATTTAAAATATTAAAACATTTTTTCAAATAACTCGAAAGAAGAGGACCATTGGAATCTAGCATTCTGGTGGAAACCCTCGAATGATCGGTCCTGAGCCTCGTGTTTTGGGTTAACCATTCATTCTTTTCTTTCGTCCCTAAAACACTTTAATTAACTTGGACAAAATAAGGGCCGTTGGGATCAAGCATTCTGGCGCAACTATTTGAACAATTGATTTTTATCAAGCATTCGTTGTCCATCAAACAATTTTATCAATTAATTCGAATGAAAAATGACCATTGGAATCTAGCATTCCGGTGGAACCCCGGATGATTGATCCCGAGGCTTATGTCTCATTCTCATCAAATGTTCGTCATTCAACTATAAAATACATCCAACACATCAAACTCTTTTCTCACCGCCGTGCGATTAATCTTCAAAATCTTTTCAAAAACGAAAGACATCTTGTCTTAAGATGATGCAAGACAATGCTTTATCCATAATTGTTGAGTTGAGATAAGTGACGTTTTTCTGAATGTTGATTTGTAAATCCATTCGACGTTATGTAAACGTCCGCTCGTCATCTATTTTGGGTAAAACAATGTTTCTCGTCGATTAATACAAGATAGCTTTCGCTAAATTCGACCAACAAACAAACATTTTCCTGCCCAGAACTACGTAAGCCTTGAATTCTCTATTGCACCCGGAGATACGTAGGAGCAGGATTGCAAAATCTTGTCAGGTCCTTTAATAAAAAATTTAGGTTTAGTTCTTTTCTGCCCCCCTAATAATGGAAATATTTTTAGGTCCTTTCTCAATAATAAAAAGTTCAAAAACATTTCTCTTATCTATTTTTCTATCCCAAATGACTAGAAGATTAGAAACTAACATAAGCTAACATTCAAATCGAAACTAACTAAATGATTCCCATTGAGTACAACGGACGTGTGGGGTGTTAATACATTCCCCTTGTGTAACCGACTCCCGAACCCTGATATTGGTTGCAATGACCATATCTTATCCTTTCTCTTGGGGGTTTTATTGATATTTTCCCTTTCCCTCTATTGGAATAAATAAAGTTCGGTGGAGACTCTGTCCAGTGATGTTTACCATGATTGATTTCTTCATAAAGAGTCATCTTAGCCTTTTACGTAGATGATCTTGTCATAATAAGACTCCAAATCTAGTTTGTGTGGATGATTTTCTAGTAAGAAAACTTCGACGTGTTGTGTGGATGATCTTCTCGTAAGAAGATTCCCATCTATTCTTGTCTTGGATAAAATCTTTTTCAGAAATCTCCAAATCCTTTGATTGGATTAATTTTTTATAATAAATCCCGAAGATTTTCAGAAGCATTCTCATGGGATAGGTCATGTGTGAACCTGTTTGATAAAACATATTTTGAATATTTCTTATTAGAAATCTCTAAAGCTTCAAATAGACATTTTTTCATCCTGGTGGCTATTGATTACTTCACCAAGTGGGTTGAAGCAACATCTTATGCTAGTGTGACCAATCAGGTTATGGTCAGATTTATCAAGAATCAGATTATTTGCCGATATGGTGTTCCAAGTAAGATCATTACTAATAATGGGTCGAACTTGAATAACAAGATGATGAAAGAGCTTTGTGGTGACTTCAAGATTGAACATCATAACTTTTCTCCTTACAAACCTAAGATGAATGAGGCTATTAAAGCTGCAAATAAGAATGAAATTCTGGTATCAGATATGAGATGTCGAAGGTAATGTCACGACACTAATATCTGAACAATACAAACAGGATAAAAGATAAAGAACAGAAATGCAAGAGACACAAGCAATTGTTAACCCAGTTCAGCGCAAACTCACCTACGTCTGAGGGCTACCAAGTCAGGAAGGAAATCCACTAAATAGAATCAGTTCAAAGACTCTCAGTAAATAACTTCAAATTACAGTCTTTTCACCTAACCTCTACCCATGTGACTTCTACCTAAGAACTCTTAGATATGAGATCCTACTCACTCCCCCTCAATCACAACAGTGATATAAAACAAGAATTACAATGAAAAGAAGACACTCTTCAAAGACACACACTTGATCTTACTTAAAAGCTTCAATCAAGTAAACACACACTCATGCTTCAAAGCTTAGAGTGAAAAAATTATAACTCAAAAATCATATGAATTCAATCATCTATGGATGAATTGAATGGCTTACAATTCACACGACCTCACAAGACTAAAACCCTTATACTCTCTCAATATTTCGTTCGTTATTTCTTGTGTATCAAATCAGGTTTTCCATGTCCTTTTTATAGAAGCATTTGACTGGGCTTGGACATCATAAAACCCTAAAACTATTTTCCATTCATATCTTCTCATGACAGTTGATTAGATCTCTTTGGAAAATAGGTCAATCTAGTTGTAATTACTGATTGATAGCGTGTTCAATCAACTTATCAATCCTACATAGATTAGCATTAAAAACGCAATCATATAATACATAACATTCAGACTGAATGTTCTGTATACAGATGTCATGACATCAGGTCTGACATCTCAGTAAAATCCTGCATAATCACATTCTAAACATCATGCAGGTACAAGTTCTCTTATGTCAGGACAACACATGTGACAACTTGTGAACACTCTAGGTTTTACCAAAATTGCTGCCAACACTTAGAACCAACAAACTCTCCCTTTGGAAAATTTTGGCTAAAACATATATCAGTCCATTTGTTCACAAGAGTAAAAACATATTAGCAGTTAAGCAGCAACAGAAGTAATAACCACACAATTACTAGCTATAATAGCAACTAGTAAAAAACACACAATAAACACATAAGTGCTTCTTCTCCCCCTAAGTCTGTTCAACACAGACATCTCCTTCAACAACACTTGTAACATTAGTTCAGAATCTCCCCATCTGACATCTCCTTCAACATCACCTGTACAACACAAAACATCATTCTGTTCAACACAGCCGTCATATGTTTAGCCTAGCTACTTCAACACATATTAGCATCAGCTCTCCACATCAGTTCTCCACATATTAACTCCCCCCCTTTAGTCAAAATAGACCAAAGTGACCAATTAGACAAAATAAATGTTAATCAGTCCAGCAGAGAATGTCACATAGAATGTTATAGCATATAAAATGTTAAAACAAAAAGTCAGGTGTTATAGAACCATAATTATACACAACTACATGAGCTGAGATAAACAGAAATCCATAGAACTCACAAAGAGCCCAAAAATTACATCATGGCATCAAACAAGACTGCCAAAAAAAACATCAAACATCAAACCATCAAAGCATCCAGAACAACATCATAATAGGGGGACCATCTTCACCACAACTCAATCTGAGGAGCTAGCATCTTCTTCACCTTCAGATCCAGAACTGCCACTAGATTTATCTTGAGAATCAAACCTCTCACTTGAGGTGTGGGTATCTGTTTCCTTGGCTTCACCAACATTATCCATATCTCCTTGCTCCAAGTTATTAATTAGAACCTCTAAAGCCTCTTTCCTAGCCTTTGCCACCCTAAGCCCAGTCTCCAATTCCTTACAGGTCTCTTTCAATTCAGTAATCAGGCCACCTTGAGAGACTGGCTTCTTCATTGCAGATGTCATGACAATGTCATTGACATGACTGCCTTCAAATAACTTGTAATGAACTGACAATGGAGGTTTTCTTCTACTGGGGATATCACTTGTGCTTAAAATACTAGGTTGTTGGCTTAGACTTATCCCATAAATTATTGAGGGAAAGGCAATTGGCAGCTTCACTGCATTTGTGGAAGCATGCCTAACAATTTGTTCAAACATGAACCTTCCATAATCAAAATTAAGCTTGGTTCCAATAGCATATATTATCCTTCCAAGAGCATTAGAGATTGTTGAGATGTGGTTTGTTGGTACCCAATTGACTGACCCTATCTTATGCAAGATAACATATTTTATAGTTAATTTTCCAGCAGAGAGATGCTTTTTGCTTGGCCATTCCTTGACTTGCCCAGCAGTGATTGTCCTACAGACTTCATTGTCTGTGGCCTCTAATTCAACAACTCCTTCTGTTCCTCTTCCTAGGAACTTATTGATCACAGTTGGGGAGAACCTTACACACCTTCCTCTAACAAACACTTTGCAAAACTCTTTTCTGTTCTTGTCAGCAATATCCTCCGGGATGTTCACTACAAACTCCTTAACAAGACCTTCAAAACATTGGGGTAAACCACTAACTGTTTTCATTTAACCAGCAAACTTGATCAATTCCATAACCTCCTTCACTTCCACAACATCCTTTCCTAGTTCCCTTTCCGCAGCTACTCTCCTCTGTATAACAAATTTCCACTTGGCTGCACCATCTTCTAGATGGAAGGAAATGTTATCCAAATGTACAGCAACAACCTTAGTTGGAGGTTTTCTAACAGTTTGCTTTTTGATAGGAGAGATGTCTGGGACATCGTCTTCGACATCATCCTCTGAATCAGAACTTTCTCTGACCTTTCTCTTCTTGACCTCCACTTTACTCCATGACTTTGAAAGACCTACAACAGTAGCCTTCTTACTAGTTCTGGTTGTCATCATCTCAGCCACAAACCTCCCCTTCCTGGTCTTTATTCTCTTAGCAACCCTTGGCTCCAAGTGATGAAGCAAGGTGTCATCTTCATCATCTGAGCTCTCTTCTTCCAAATCAATTACCTTCTCGGCAGAGTCATGCTTCTTAGACTGAGAAGCATCTACAGGTTTCTTACTAGGCAAGGTTTTCCCTAAAGAACACAGTCCTTCTACAACAATATCTTTCTATGACCTAGATGAATCATCATCTTTCTCATTTTGAGGTTCCACCTCAGGTGAGGGGTCCCTTCTAGACAGAGGAGTCGAAACTCCCTTGACTGAGTGTCCTTCATTTAGGATCCTCGTGACTAGATTCCTAATGACACGACCAATATAATGCATGTCATCCTTAGAGGGAGGGTTATCAGAACTGTTACCTTGAGTATTTCCTGCAGTGGAAGATGGACCAGGGGCGTCGCCTGGGATGACTGAAAGATGAATAACTTCCAAAATGTCTTTATCCAGAAAATCCATGGAGGGTGTTCTTGCTTTGTGAGTAAGTTTAGAACCAGAAGATGAAGGATGTTGTGACATCTTGTTGAGCTTGTGAAAGAATTTTTGTTGCCCTAGAAGAGACGGTCGATACAGTTTGATGAAGATGGAAGTGGTTGTGTTGAGGTTGAGTGTGAAAATGGTATAGATGGTAGTTCCAATACTAGGTAATGATTTACCATAAATGGAGCACTTTCTTTTAAGTGGGCAGACAATATTTTTATTACCTTTTCCACTCCAAATTAATTGCTATAAATTCTCATGGATACACATCCCTAATTTCCCTCTTAAACATTCAAATTGATTAGCATCCAAAGCCTTTGTAAATATGTCAGCTAATTGCATTTCAGTAGTAACATGCTCCAGGGCTATGATTTTCTCTTCCACTAGTTCTCTAATAAAGTGATGACGAATATCAATGTGCTTTGTCCTGCTGTGCTGAATAGGATTCTTAGAAATATTTATAGCACTCAGGTTGTCACAGTACAATGTCATGACATCTTGTGTGACATTGTATTCAGTCAACATTTGTTTCATCCAAACCAGTTGAGAACAACTACTCCTAGCTGCTATATATTCAGCTTCAGCAGTGGATAGGGACACACAATTTTATTTCTTGCTAAACCATGATATCAAGTTGTTCCCCAAGAAGAAACATCCTCCTGATGTGCTTTTCCTATCATCAGCACTTCCAGCCCAGTCAGCATCACAGTATCCAGTCAGCCTAGATCCAGAACCATGAGTATATAACATCCCATAGTCACTGGTGCCATTGACATATTTCAGTATCCTCTTCACTTGGTTTATGTGACTGACTTTTGGTCCAGCTTGATATCTAGCATAAACACCTACAACAAAGGCAATGTCAGGTCTACTTGCTGTGAGATATAGCAGACTTCTTATCATGCTTCTGTATATACTTTGATCTACACTAACACCATTTTCATCTTTGGAGACCTTCAAATGTGTAGGAGCAGGTGTCTTTTTATGACTTGCATTCTCCATGCCAAACTTCTTAACAATGTTCTTGGCATATTTGCTTTGAGATAGAAAGATAGAATCTTCCATCTACTTGACTTGTAGCCCAAGGAAATAGGTCAGTTCTCCAACAAGGCTCATCTCAAATTCAGACTGCATTTGTTTAACAAAATGTTTGACCATCTGATCTGACATTCCACCAAACACAATATCATCCACATATATTTGAGCCACCATGAGTTTTCCTCCTTCATTCTTAACAAATAGGGTCTTGTCAATACCTCCCTTCCTGTATCCATTGTTAGTGAGGAACATTGTGAGTCTCTCATACCAAGCCCTATGGGCTTGTTTCAAACCATAGAGGGCTTTCTTCAATCTGTACACATGCTTTGGAAGATTTGGATATGTGAATCCTTTAGGTTGTTCAACATATACTTCCTCATTTAAGTACCCATTCAAGAAGACACTTTTTACATCCATTTGGAACAGTTTGAACTTCAGAATACATGCCACTCCAAGTAATGATCTAATGGACTCAAGGCGAGCTACAGGGGCAAATGTTTCATCAAAATCCACTCCTTCAACTTGAGTATATCCTTGTGCTACTAATCTTGCTTTATTTTTAGTAACCACCCCTTGTTCATCAGATTTATTCTTATACACCCACTTTGTACCTATGACATTTATTCCTTTAGGTCTAGGAACCAGTTCCCATACTTCATTCCTCTTGAATTGACCTAACTCCTCCTGCATGGCATTGATCCAGAACTCATCAGTCAAGGCTTCCTTGACATTCCTAGGCTCAATCTTGGACACAAAGTAGCCATGTGAGATCACTTCCCTTGATCTAGTTGTGACCCCTTTATTTGGGTCTCCTATAATGAGATCTTTGGGATGATCCTTCTGAATTCTGATGGAGGGTCCCTTGTTGATTTTGTCATCTTCAGGTTCAACTTGAGGAGGTTCACTCTCATTATTTTTGTCTGAGAAATCAGCTGGGGGATCATTTGGAGATGTCTCAACATCGTCTGTGACATCAATCTGTTGATCATCAACCACAACATTGATAGATTCCATCATTACTTTTGTTCTGGAATTAAAGACTCTATATGCTCTGCTGTTTGTTGAGTACCCCAGAAATATTCCTTCATCACTTTTGGGATCCATCTTCCTTCTTTGTTCACGATCAATCAAAATATAACATTTACTACCAAACACATGGAAGTATTTGACTGTAAGTCTTCTCCCTTTCCAGACTTCATATAGGGTAGTAGGAGTCCCTTTCTTCAAGGTTACTCTGTTGTGAACATAGCAGGCTGTGTTCATAGCTTCAGCCCAGAAGTGGTAGGTCAATTTCTTAGCATGAATCATAGCTCTGGATGATTCTTAAAGAATTCTATTTTTCCTTTCTACCACACCATTTTGCTGGGGAGTAATGGGAGATGAGAAATCATGACTGATTCCTTCTGATGCACAGAATTCAGCAAATTTGTTGTTTTCAAATTCATTCCCATGATCACTTCTGATTTTGATAACTTGACTTTCCTTTTCTCATTGAAGTCTTAGACAAAGATCTTTGAAAACTTCAAATACATCAGATTTTTCTCTTATAAAATTAACCCAGGTATATCTGGAGAAGTCATCCACCACTACATACACATACTTCTTCCCACCAAGACTTTCCACCTGCATGGGACCCATCAAATCCATATGGAGAAGTCCCAACACTCTGAAAGTGGTGTCATGTCGGAGCTTCTGATGTGACATCTTTGTCTGTTTTCTAATCTGACATTCTCCACAAATTCTTCCTTCATCAATCTTCAAGTTGGGAATTCCTCTAACAGCTTCAACATATATAATCCTCTTCATTCCTTTAAGATGCAGATGGCCCAATCTTTGATGCCATATCTTCACTTCTTCTTCTTTGGCTAGAGAACACATTAAAGAATAACCAGTTTCTTGAGAACTCCACATATAGCAGTTGTCCTTAGACCTAACTCATTTCATGATCACTTCATTTTCTTTATTAGTAATCAGACATTCATCTTTTGTGAAGTTTACAGTTAAACCTTGGTCACACAGTTGACTAATGCTTATTAGGTTTGCAGTCAGTCCCTTAACAAGTAGGACGTTGTCAAGATTACAAACTCCAAGGCAATTAAGCTTACCAATTCCCTTGATTTCACCCTTTGCTCCATCACCAAAGGTTACATAGCTAGTGGCATGAGGATGAAGGCCAGTTAGCAGGTTTTTGTTTCCAGTCATGTGTCTGGAACACCCACTGTCAAAATACCAGTCTTCTTTGGCTGAAACTCTAAAGGAAGTGTGAGCTACCAGGCTTGTAACACCAGTCCTTGGAATCCATTGTTTTCTGTTGACAGGTATGTGATGTTTAGGTCTAGGTTGATGATGAAAAGGACTAGGATATCCATACAACTTATAGCAGAATGGTTTTATGTGGCCATATTTTCCACAGTAATGACATCTCCATCTTTGATGTTTCCCCTTCTGATGTATCCCTTTATGATGTTGTGACATATGATGTGACATCTCTGGTTTGCTACCAGTATGACTGCACTTGGGTTTAGATTTGCTACCAGTGTGGCTGCACTCAGGTTTAGATTCATTGAACCCAATGCCCGACTTGTCTCCTGTCATTTGTCCATTCTGGAGAATTTTGTCTAAGGTTTCAGATCCATTGTTTAGCATCCTGACATACTTTGTCATCTCATCTAGTTTGGAATTCAGAAACACTGATTCCGTTTTTAATTTAGAGATGGTTTCCAAGTGTTCTACCTTCTCATTCTCAAGTTGTGTTATCACCTTCTTCTGGCTTTCAACTTGTTGACACACTTCTGCACTTCTTTGACACAACTTTCTATAGGTAGTGGCCAGTTCTTCAAAGGTTACTTCATCATCACTTGAGTCTTCATCAGAACCCCATCTTCCAGTCAAGGCAGTCACAAGATTTGCAGACTCTTCTGTTTCACTTTGATCAGACCAAGTGGTAGCAAGACTCCTCTTCTGTTTCTTGAGGTAGGTTCCACATTCAGTTCTAATGCGTCCATACCCATCACATTCATGGCACTGAACTCCTTTTCCTTCTTTGGGCTTTTCATCTGATCTTGTTCTTCTTCCAGCATTGTTGGATTTACTGATGTCAGATGAGATGTTCTTGACATTAGCCTTAGACTTTACATCCATCTTTTTCAGAAGTCTGTTGAACTGTCTTCCCAGCATTGCTACATCATTTGCCAGATCTTCATCAATATCTTGACCACTTTCCTCCTCTTTCTCCCCAGTGTTTGACATGAAGGTTATGCTTTTGACTTTCTTTTCAGATCTATCACACATTCCCATCTCAAATGTTTGGAGGGATCCAATTAGCTCATCAACTATCATATTGGAAATGTCTTGAGACTCTTTTATGGCTGTCATTTTCATGGCAAATCTCTTAGGGAGTGACCTGAGTATTTTCCTCACTAATTTTACATCTGACATCTTCTCACCAAGGGCTCATGAGGCATTAGCAATTTCAAGGATATTCATATGAAATTCATGAATATTTTCATCTTCTTTCATCCTTAAATTTTCAAACTTGGTAGTGAGCAGTTGCAGTCTAGACATCTTTACTCTAGAGGTGCCTTCATGAGAGGTTTTGAGAATGTCCCAAGCTTGTTTAGCTACCTCACAGTTGTTTACCAATCTGAAGATATTCTTATCTACTCCATTGAATATAGCATTCAATGCTTTAGAGTTCCCAAGGGCTAGATCATCCTCCTCCTCGATCCATTGTTCTTCAGCCTTCTTATCAGTTGTAGCTTCTCCATCCTTAGAAATAACTGGATGTTCCCACCCTATTAAAACAGCCTCCCAAGCCTTATTATCCAGAGATTTTAGAAAGTCTACCATTCGAGGTTTCCACTAGTCATAGTTGGATCCATCCATAATAGGTGGTCTGTGAACATATCCTCTAGCTCTTTCCATAGTACAAGAAAGTAAAGTCCCTAGATCTCACCCAGAACCAGAGCAGGATGCCTGCTCGGATACCAAATGAAATTCTGGTATCAAATATGAGATGTCGAAGGTAATGTCACGACACTAATATCTGAACAATACAAACATGATAAAAGATAAAGAACAGTAATGCAAGAGACACAAGCAATTGTTAACCCAGTTCGGTGCAAACTCACCTACGTCTGGGGGCTATCAAGCCAGGAAGGAAATCCACTAAAAAGAATCAGTTCAAAGACTCTCAGTAAACAACTTCAAGTTACAGTATTTTCACCTAATCTCTACCCATGTGACTTCTACCTAATAACTCTTAGATATGAGATCCTACTCACTCCCCATCAATCACAACAGTGATATAAAACAAGAATTGCAATGAAAAGAAGACACTCTTCAAAGACACACACTTGATCTTACTTAAAAGCTTCAATCAAGTAAACACACACTCATGCTTCAAAGCTTAGAGTGAACAAGTTACAACTCAAAAATCTGACCAATTCAATCATCTATGGATAAATTGAATGGCTTACAATTCACACAACCACACAAGACTAAAACCCTTATACTCTCTCAATATTTTGTTCGTTATTTCTTGTGTATCAAATCAGGTTTTCCATGTCCTTTTTATAGAAGCATTTGGCTAGGCTTGGACATCATAAAACCCTAAAACTATTTTCCATTCATATCTTCTCATGACAGTTGATTAGATCTCTTTGGAAAATAAGTCAATCTAGTTGTAATTACTGATTGATAGCGTGTTCAATCAACTTATCAATCATACACAAATTAGCATTAAAAACGTAATCACATAATACATAACATTCAGACTGAATGTTCTGTATACAGATGTCATAACATCGGGTCTGACATCTCAGTAAAATCCTGCATAATCACATTCTAAACATCCTGCAGGTACAAGTTTTCTTATGTCAGGACAACACATGTGACAACTTGTGAACACTCTAGGTTTTACCAAAATTGATGCCAACACTTAGAACCAACAAAGAACATTAAAAAGATCATTCAGAAGATGATTGTGATGTATAGAGATTGGAATGAGATATTCCCATTTGCTTTGCATGGATATCGTACTTCTGTCCGCACCTTAACAAGGGAAACCTCTTTCTCTCTTGTGTATGGAATGGAAGCAGTTCTCCCTGTGGAGGTTGAGATCCAATCAATGCGAGTCCTTATGGAAGCTAGTTTGACTGAGGCTGAATGGTGTCAGAGCATATATGATCAGTTAATATTAATTGAAGAGAAAATAATGACGACCTTGTATCATGGTCAGTTATATCAAAAGAGAATGAAGAAAGCGTTTGACAAGAAGGTTCGACCTCGTGTATTTAGAGAAGGTGACCTTGTGCTCAAAAAGGCCTTTCTTTCAACACTGATTCTAGGGGAAAGTGGACTCCTAATTATGAAGGCCCATATGTTGTTAAGAGAGATTTCTCTGGTGGTGCCTTAATTCTTACAACTATGGATGGTGAGGAGCTCCCTCGTCCATTGAATGTCGATGTAGTCAAGAAATACTTCGCCTAGACAATAAAAGAACAACTCGCTAAGTTGAAAACCCGAAAAGGCGACTTAGGAAAAAATGAGTGTCTCGGTGGATTCAAAACCTGAAAGGGCAGTCCAGGCAAAAGTTAGAGACATGCACAAAAAGTAATCATCCCGGTAGATTGACCCTAAAAAGGAAATCTAGGAAAAAGTTAGGGATTATGGCAAGTAACTACATCAGGCCAGACTTGATCGTTTGAAGTAACAACGCTTATCCATGTTCCTTTTCGTCATCCTCGACAGAAGTTCAGAACATAATGGAATTCAAAGTTGTTAGGGAGAATAGTGGTCATTGTATTTCAATGTAGCCCTTTCCATGTATTTACCATTTTCCAACTTTGTAATGATCCATGGAGTCATGCCATTTGTGGACTACCATTCTATCAATAAAATTTGACCCTTTTGGCCACTTATTTGCTATTTTTATTTTGTTTCAGTTTATGAAATTTCATTTATTTTTTATGATCATTTTTGAAACAGATACATATTTAAACAATCATGTTTTGAAAATTTACAAAAAAAGATATGCATTTTCCCTCGACCTGTGAATACAAAAAAGGAATGTTAATGGCAATCTCAAGGATGGCAAGATCCTGAAGAGTTGAATTTAGTGACTTCCCCAGGCCTGGTTTTTTCACAACGGTCTCCCCATCATCAGATTAGAAGAGTGGTGTAATCCCGACGAATCTCCACTATCATCTCCATCTTGCTTGGAATTAGCCGAGTATCTTTTTATACTGTGTTATTAGTCTCGCGCCTCTGTGTCTGTTTTGTCAGCATAATCATACACGTATGCATAAGCATCATAATGTTTATTTGCACATTTTGTATTTTACATAAATTTCTCACCACTCTCTGGAACCTTTCTCCCCACAGAGTGTGTGTGTCCGCTCTCCAATAGAGTGTTAACCTTTAAGTAGAAAGATTTTATCCTTTCTAAAAATTCCCCACTGAGCTTGGCCCTCGTGGAAAATTTTGCTTCAGTTTTTTTCCCTCCAGTTCATTATCTGGATGGGATCAATCCCTCATTGAGATCATGCCATCATTCGATTGAGCCCTCTTTGACCGCTTCTCTCTAGTTCATTCCTGGGTTGAACTTTGGTCCCCTTTGATTGGTTACCTTTGTTAAGCTATCACTTGGCTGATAGCTGGTAATCATTCCCTTTGGCTTATTACCTTTGTTAAGCTATCACTCGGCTGATAGTAGGTTATAATCCCTTTTACCTTTGATTGGTTACCTTTGTTAAGCTATCACTTGGCTAGTAGTTGGTAATCATTCCCTTCGGCTTATAAACTTTGTTAAGCTATCACTCGGCTGATAGTAGGTAATAATTCCTTTTATCTTTGATTGGTTACCTTTGTTAAGCTATCACTTGGCTGGTAGTTGGTTATTATTCCCTTTGGCTTATTACCTTTTTTAAGTTATCACTCGGTTGATAGTAGGTAATAATTTTTCTCTTATTGGAGTCAGGGTTTTCCCTGTTGATGATTACTTCTCCCCGACGAAGTCTTACTTTGTTAAGTCTTCCCCGTCGAGTCTTTGGTTCGATTTCTAACCATGCATCAGTTATTCTTAAGCTTTTCCTCTCCCCCATACGGAATTTCAGTTTTTAGCAGTTCTTTGTCTCTTGTGGTTCTGTGTTCCCCACATATATTCTTGTTTGCATTCATATCGTATCATAAACATCTTGCGGTATCTTAGGGCCAAAAATTGGGTCTTTAATATTTAAGTCTATCCATTCTTGTCGAGACGAAGATCAACCTTCATATCTTCAAATTGAAGAAACTTAAATAGGGGCACCTGTCATAACCTAATTTTTAACCCTAATATCCCACATCCCATTTGCATCTTTTGCATACAAGCAAGGTCACATCATGATCCTTCCCTCATCCATCTTTATGTTTGCTTCTTCCAGAGATCACCAAGCACCTCTTTGTTTACCTTTGTGTTTATATGATTAATTTCTTATCTAACCACTAATCAAAATGCCAAAATATGTCTTGTTTCCCTTAAGTTTATTATGCAAGGTAGGGCTTCTTAAGTCAAAAGCATCCCAAAGTTTGTTGGCTTACTTCGCAAGAAAAGTCAAAGGTTCATGTGTTTATTTCCATGCCTTTTTCAAAAAGTAACTTAATGCTTTGAGCAATTTAATCAATATGAAATCAAGTACACCTTATTTTGAGTTCATATGATCACCCATATTCTTTGAAATGCAAGGGAAGTCCAAGTACAGAAGCTTGTTCCAAGGAGTTTGACCAATAGTCAACATTTTGAGGTCAAAGTTCCAAGGATCACAACTCCTTCAATTCTCAACATTTTTGAATGCCCCTTTTTGAATATGACTCTTCTCAACATCCTCTAAAACTTCTCTTTATATGACAAGAGCCACTTATGCTTGGGGGATCATCAAAAGTTTGGAGATATTATATGTCATTTGTGGACTTAGTGAAAATTTGACCTATTTTCAAGTGACTTTTTGCCAACTTTCAAAGATCATAACTTATTCAATTTTCAACATATGGAGCTGATTCTTCTTGCAAAATTTCATTTGTGATTCCATCTACATGTTTTTTTTCAAGGACCAAGGTCAAAATATGCTTGGAATGCCATGGAATTCATTGGGACATTATAGGTCATTTTCAGCCATGAAGCACTCAGATTTTTTCAAGTTATGGTACCAGTATTTTAGGCCAATTTAAACACACCATAACTTTGTGATAAAACATCCAAATGAAACCTTTATTGGCTCATTGTAATCTTGGCCATGATGTTAACAGATTGCAAAAAGAATGGTATCAAAAAGCCTATTGAGTAGGATGCCACATTGAGTTGAACATGGTGACTTGGAAATGAAGAAATCACCATTTCCTAAAATTTGATCATGACTAAACTCAATTCCAAGCCAAATTATCAAGTGTTTTGGTCCTAAACATGTTTAATTAAACCTCCATAAGTTAATTGACACTTAAAATGCATCATTTGGCTGGGTTTTGAGGAGTTTCAAGTCACACTTTTCACACACTTGGATCAAATTCTTTTTGCACGAATTCGACATCATTCCACACGTATTTGGATCCAATTGCATTGCCTATAAATAGAGGAAGAATTTTCCTTCATTTGAAAGCTTTAGAGAGCCAAGAAACCCCTGCTACAACTTAAAGTTTTTCTAGAAAATTCAACTATCGTGTTTTGAGTTTCAGCATATTTCAATCCATTTTCTTGATTTTATTAGCTCCATCGGTTTCCTCTGAAACTTTTGCAACAACTCCTAAGCTTCGAGACCTTCCGAATTGCTCCAACCAGATCGAGCTTCATCAACTTCTGATCACCATCTGGACAAGGAAGTTCTGAGCATCATTTGAACTCAAACAAGTTACCACAATATAGTCTTTCACTCTCTGATGCTTTCCCCTAATTTATCTAGTGTCGATTGATCGTGTTCATAATTTAATTTTACTTTTCGTGTTTTTCTTGTTTTTGAAACTTCTTTGAAATTTCGTTTGGTTAGTTCACATAAATGAATTTGAGGCATAAGGTTGAATTCGGGATGAGAAGAGGATCACAATAGTGGTGGTCTCGTATCCTGAAGTTACCAAACGATGAAACTCTTATGAGAGCTCACCGGAGAAGATGACCGGAGTATTTCTCAAGTGGTATGAGTTTGGACCAGAAACTTTGGCATTTTGAAATATTTTGATTGGTTGAATTCAAACTTTATCCCGTGTTCTGATTGTAGCATGTTCCATCGTGTCTCTCATCATTTGGAGTGTTGGATCTGCCACGTCAATTAAGGAGGCGTGATCCTACGCTCCTAGTTTTTTTTCCTGATTTTAATTCTTTTTCTTTTATTATTTTAAATTTCTTTTTCTTTAAAATTTCATAGTAATTTAATTTTTATCCAAAAAATCCCAAAATAATTTCTAAAATTCTCTTTTATTTTTCTTCATCTGATTTTTATTTTTCCACATTTTATTTCTTTGATTTTCTTTTTTTAATGAATTTTCTCTTTTCTCCTTTGTTTTAATTGTTTTAAAATACTTTTCTTCATTTTAAAATTCTGAAAATTTTATTATATGTTTCTCATTTTATTTCCAAGCTTCCATAATTTTCTTGGCCATTTATTTGGTGTTTTAAAGGACTTTGTGGATTTTACATTTCATTTCCATTTTAAAAATACCTTTAATGTATTTTTATTTCATTTAATTGCATTTTTAATCTGTTTTACCTTATGGACTTCTATTGGCCTTGGATCATGATGATTTGACTTCAAGACTTATCAAACTCAATGGATCTTGGGTGTTAATGGGGTGAAAATCCTAATCCACCAAAATTGATGATTGATTTTGATGATGACTTGATCAAATTTGTCATTCAATTTAGGTATGACCTCTATTGTCCCCTTTCTTCTTCATCCAATTATTTTTCTTTTGATCAATTGGATGAATTTGTGTCCATCTTGTTCATGATGTGTGTATTGGTGCTTGATGAACTTTCATCATTTCAAATCTACCTTCTAAGTGATCGTGAATCATTTAAGGTACTTTGGATTGATGCATAAGTTTGTCCTAAGTGTCATGAAGTGTGGATGGAAGTAATGAACCATCCTCCTAGCCTTTGTGCTTGATCATCCCCTTTCGTTTTCTTTTCTTGTGTGACATAGCTTTAGGAGGATGATTTATATATCATTTCTCTAGCATGTATTAACAAAAACATTATTATTGACCGACCTTAGATAGTTGTGACTTCTACATAAGTCCAATTACGATTGCTTAACATAACGGTAAATTTGTCCCAAAGACAATGACATTTTTGTAAGTGAGATTGTAAGTCTCCTATTCCTCATGGTATTGTGTGAAAATGTTGCTCCTTTTCCATTTGTGGGAGCTAGTGGCATACTTGTTGATTTTAATCAAGTCGGAGCCCTTCTTATAGATGATGTATAGGTTCATATTTTCATGCTTATGAGTGGATAGTTGAGTGTTCTCCAAAAAATGACCAAAAACATATTTTCATCTTTACTAACATCCTTCACTAACTCTTTACTTGTGTTAACTTTTATTTCAATGTCATTTACATTATGCCTTTTTTTTTATGTCATTTACTTTATGCTTTATGTTTAGAATTTCATACCATATTACTTATATTGATGTCATTTTTGTTCTTTGTCTATTTTGACCATTCTTTATGTCATTGCTAAGAAAACCTAAAAAGGAAACTTGTCTCTTCTAATTCATGGACTTGTGGTTACTATCATTGGCATCTTTGAGGAGTTATGGACTTATAATTTGGATCTTAACCTTTGCTTTGGGACTTGTGACCCGAGACCTTTGAATTCATCTGATGCCTTTGACTTGGGGTTTCCTTTTGAAGACTTGGATTAGTTATTTTGGTTTCATCTGTCACATGGATTACTATTTTCTTATTTTGACTTGCTTGAGGCTTAATCTAAAGGAGGGAATTATTGCTTGACTTATGTCATAAATCTTGCTATCTCTTGGTTATATCTTTCCTCCCTAGCTTTTACTTTTATGCTTTAGGATAGTCTCTTCTTCTCCTCCCCCTTCTTTAATTTTCAAAATCTTCTCTCTTTTCAAAATCTTCTTGTTTTAACTTGAACCACTCTTCCCAATAAACCTTGACTTTTGTCAAGTGGTTTTCAAAATCTTTTTCTCAATAAATGCTAATCTATCTTAAGCATACTTAGATCAATTTCAAAAGATTAAAAAATGCCTAACTCATTCAAACCATTTTGTTCCCTTTGTGCATTTCTACTTTTTAATTTTTTCTCAAGGCATTAGACATGAGTCATTTCCCTAGTTGAGTTATAATTCTCCTATCTCCATAGTATTGATGATAATTCTTTTCAATCCGTGGGAGCTAGTGGCATACTTGTTGATCCTTATCCAAGTTGGGGCCCTTCTCATGATGATGCAAAGTTCTCATACTTGTGAGTGACTAGTTGAGTATTCTCCTTAAAATAACAAAATGTCTTTTCCATAAAAATGAATAAAAAAAAACTTCTTTTGTTATTTTTACCACGAACTACGAGGTTTTGATCCTCCATTGCACCTTGTTGGTAAGTAGGCATGAGACTTCAAAAGTCTTGGCAAACACCAAATCATAATGAAAATGCTTCTTTTTCCATTCCTCCAATCTTTTAACAAACAACATCTTTTTCAAACCAAAATGTACATATTTTCAAAGAGGTTCCCATGGAGTACCATGGATGTTTAGGGTGTTAATACCTTCCCTTTGCATAACTAACCCCCAGACCCTTGTTCTCTTTTTATTAGTCTTGTTTTAAAAATTCTTTGGATTTTGTTCGTCCTTTTTCCCTTTTCCTTTGGAAACAATAAAAGCGCGGTGGCGACTCTTGCTTGCGAGTTAAGGTAATCGATATCTTAATCTCAATTTTTTTACCGCTACAGTCCTCTATTGTGGTGCTGCCATATTATAATACTCTTCAGAATCCGAATACAATATTGGCGAGTCTCCTTCAGTCAGACTCACTTCTCTAGCTGTTTTTCTTAGAGCACGTGCAATTCTTTCGATTTCTGAATCAAATGGTAGTAACGATGACCTTGAACTGCACATACACATACATAAAATACCTCAGTAACACTATGATAAATAAGAAAATAAAACAAAAATAAGCAATTAAAACTTATAAAAATAAAATGTGTTGTACAAAGCGTTGCCCTGTTGTAGTCAACAACCCTCGACAACGGTGCCAAAAACTTGATGACTTCTCAGAAAGTGTAATGATAGTGTCGGAGTAATAAAAGAATGAATCTACAGGGGTTGTGTTCGAAGAAGCAAACAATTGTGCAATGTAAAGAAAAAATAGTAAATGAGGGGGGGGGGAGTTCAAGTTTTTAGACAGAAAAAAATTACGAGTTTGAAACAAAACTAATTAAGATGGCTAGGTTGTGTATTAGAATTCCCTTATTCTCTCTTGTTGATGTATGATACCTTGTATGAATGGTCATATCCTTATAATATCACGGAAAATTAAAAAGATCGTTATAGCCGATCCCTCACAAATAAACTTACTAACCCTTACTCGAAGCTTTCTATCCCTAGTTCGCTAGCGTAAGCAGGGTTAGGCGATGTACAAAATGTGAATTCCCTATGCCATTACTCAGGGTCTCATATCCATATTCAACCAACGTAAGTAGAACAATTTCCCTAGATCCAACACACCGGCTAAGGGTCAATAATCCCTATGTATCCAAAATCAGATTAACAGAGTATCTCAAATAAAAAGCATTAAGATTAAGCAACAACTGAATAAAATTATAATTCAAAGGATTCATACAACGTCAAACCAACATATAATGCCGACAAGATTGAATAAGGTTCATCATCACACAACCTAACCTAGAGAGGCTTAGCCACTCATAGTTAAAATTACGATACAGATTAAATAAAGAAGAAAATCATATGAATTCCCTTGAAGGATTGGATTCCAATGGCATCCAATGCTCTCAAAATCACCCTTTGATGTTGTAGAATCGTACTCTGATTGCCAAGTTTTATAACCCTTGCGAAAGTGCAGAATTTCCCCTTTTAAAGGTATCATAATGGACTTGAACGCGTCAGAAAAAGGCCCAGAAAGTGGCCATCATGCGTGATACCATGCGTCGCGTGCGCTATAAAGCTTTTAACGCCCCATCATGTGCACGATGTTGCGAGATGGTGGATGTGACTATTTTCGAAGCTTCACTCATTTTTGCTCCTTTTTTCACTCAAAATTTCACTAAGTCCATAATTTACACAGTTGGTTATTTTTCCTTTGATCTTTAGTAATTCATTCTAATATTTGCTTGACTTTCACGTGTTTTGTCTCAATTCTTTGACTAAATACATGCAATGACGGACTGTCATCTGTAGGCTCATTGAGATATCTCGACAATACCGGACCTGATATTTGCTATGCAGTTGGAATGGTGAGTATACTTATGAACAAACCAAAGTGGTCACATTACCAAGCTGTTGTCAAGAGACTGAGGTATGTTAAGGGAACTCCAAAGTATGGACTTTTTTCCCTTCTGGAGTTGAAATTGATTCAGAGCTGATGTGTTATTCAGACTCTGATTATTGTGGAGACATAGTTGACAGAAGAAATACTTATGGATGTTTCTTCAAGTATTTGGGAAGTCCCATTTATTGGTCCTCCAAGAAGCAACTTGTGGCTGCATTGTCAACTTGTGAAGCTAAGTACATTGCAGGTGCTTTGTCTACTTGTCAAGTTGTGTGGATTCTGAACTTGCTGCAGGATCTGAATATCAAGATGAGCAAGCATGTGAAGTTGATGATTGACAACAAATCAACTGTAAGCCTTTTCAAGAATCTAATGATGCATGCAAGAAGCAAGCACATTGACACAAAATTTCATTTTTTTGAGAAATCAAGTTCAGAATGGAGTTCTTGAAGTTGTGCATTGTAACACTTAGAAGCAACTAACAAATGTTATGCTCAAATCAATCAAGACTGAACACTTTACCTATTTGAGGGATGAAATTGGTTTTGTTGATTTTGATTAGCTGAATATGAATTAAGAGATTATGTTAGTTATAATTCGCTTCAGTTGCATTTAAGTTGAATTTGAAGTTAATTTGAATTTCATTTAATTCTGAATGTGTGTATAAGTAGAAGCTGAGTTTTCAGTTTGTCTGAGATCTTTCATTGTAACAAAATCTTCAATTCAATAAAAATTAATTACAACTTTTCTCTCTCTTCCATATTACAAAAAAAAAATTAGTAATAATGTATATAATTTATGTTTAATTACTACTAAGTTAACTTTTGTGTGAAAGTCTACTCAATACTGACTTATTATGTTTTAAATTAAGTTAATAATATTAATAAGAGATATATTTATAAAAGAAATATTCAATAAAAAAGAGTAATAAGTTTATTATCTAAAAAAATGTTGAAGAGTTAATACTTAAGAGACAACCAAATCTTCTAAAACTGTTCTATAATTGGTGATGAAGGGGGTAATATGCTAGTGTGGCTAATGCGAGAAAAATATTACTTCACAAGATTATCCACCATGCATTATCTAACTGCGATCGATTCAATTTTCACATGCATGTGTTTCTATAGTAGCAATCCAATGTCATTGAGGCCACAGCCAGAGCGACATTTTAGAGTAACATCATGGTCCATGGATGCCACTAGAGAAGCTTCCTACACATTACATTTATCTTGTTCCTTTCAAATTTGTTGCAATAAAACGAAAAAAGACAAAAAGGAAGCATTATGCCATGCGATGCTGGAAGCTAGTAATTAGCTAACTAGCCAAACCATCTTTTACCTTTTAGGTTTCGAGAAAGTAGCTACAGCCAGCAGATCTGTGTACCTGCACATGTGCAGTCGCTGTACAAAACGTTTAAGAATATGTCTTATCATGCTATTTTTATACTAAAAATGTGTGTGTGTATATTTTCTTGATTTTTTTTTAAATGAGCTTAAGGGATACTCAAGTCTACTATAAAGAGAACAAAGAGATCAACCAAATTAAAGAAAGAGTCAACAAGAAGAAAAACCTAAGAAATGCAGTCTAGAGAATTTAACAACCAATCTTTCGATTCAAAATCTATAAATCCTTTTAGCCTCGGTAAAGCAGTCCCAAGATAAATGCTTAGCTAAAATACAATATCATACGCATCTTTATCTTTGTGGCCTCTTTTAAAAAAAGATGTCATTCCTAAGTAGGCAAATGGATCAAATAGTTGACAACCAAAAAAGACACAAACTTTTCTTGATCATGCCTTTCAATAGTTTTTCAAAAGCCTTCAAATAAGGTGCCATATCAACAGAAGTTGTCATCGGATCTAGACTGATCCAGTCCAGCATAATGGTCCAAACTCAAGAAACTACAGAATGAAGAAGAAACAAGTTCAATTAAGAATCGGACGGACCTAAGCAAAGAGGACAAACTACGTTGTGCGCTCCGTAGAGGACCCCTGTTTTGGTTAATTCATCTCTTGTTGGGAGTCTATTCAAGATAAGTCGCCAACCAAAAGAGTGAATGTTGTTGAAACGCAGATAGTCCAAATCAATCTGACAGCATTAGAGAAACCAACATCCAAATGAAAACCTGAAGTGGAGATAGAGGCTAATCTTGAGTAAGCCACCTTAACAAAAAAAAATCAGAAGCATCAGGCCACCAAGAAAAACAGTCTGCTAAGTGAGGCACAAGGAGGATACTGATGAGAAAGTTGTGGAGCTCTTCCATTCGATACTGGCTGCGACAAACATATGAGATAAGTTGGTCCAAAGATTCGAACACCAAGAACCATTGCTCTACATGTTTAATTATAATTCCTTGTGTCGAAGCAGGTTGCTCGATAGGAACAAGGAAGTGTCGAACCAACTAGTGTGTAGAGTTATGTTAGTGTGTCGAAGTGTCGAAGCATGTTGCTTCAAATAGGATTTCGACTTAGGCATATTTTAGTAGTGTTAGCTATTTTGGGTTTTTATAGTTTTGGGCTTTGGCTTGAGGTCCAAGTTAACCTAAATTTATAAATAGAGGGACTAACCCTTATTTTTGTAATAAAGTGAATAAAGTATTCATAACATTTGTACTCACAGTATTTTGCAGTTGCAAAGTGAATAAGAAATTTTTCATGGTTTGTGGGCAGAGAGAAACTCTGCAGAATTTAATTCTTCTTCTCATTCATCGTTCTTTACACTCTTTCTTTCTCCATCATTATTCTCTTTTCATTGTTATTGTGTGCGTGATAGTAATCTTGTTCATCAAGATTGATTGAAATTCTCCATAGGTTTGATGGATTTCCAACATCTGATATCAAGAGCTCCGGTTTAAACGATTTGTGGGAAGAAAATCACCATGACAACGAATCATCCAAAGAGGCATTTTCCAGCAAATCTTCTGATTCTCAAGAACAACAATTATGAGAATTGGTGCAAGTAGATAAAGGTTGTATTTTGTTATCAAGATCTTTGGGATCCTTTGAAGGAAGGAGTAGCAACACTTGCAGAAGCCACGACAGATCAAGAAAAGACTGCACATAAAGAATTGAAGAAGAAAGATTACAAAGCTCTCTTTATAATCCATCAATGTGTTGATGCAGATAACTTTGAAAAAGTTAGTGATGCAGAGTCAGCGAAAGAAGCATGTGAAATTCTGGAGAAATCGTTTGGAGGCGTAGAGAAGGTGAAAGAGGTGAGGTTACAAACTCACAAAAGGACGCATAAATTTCTTCAGATGGAAGACAATGAAAACATAACTGATTTCTTCACTAAGGTTACGAAACTGGTGAATCAAATCAAGGTATGTGGAGAAGTGTTGACATCAAGATCTGTTGTTGGAAAGATCTTGAGGTTGTTGCCTCCAAAGTTTGACCACATGGTAGTAGTCATAGAAGAGTCGAAAGATTTGTCAAAACTGACCAAGGTAGAGCTTCAAGGGACACTTGAATCTCATGAACAAAGAATGACTGAAAGAGCTACAGGAAATTCGAAGAGTGATATGACTTTGCAGGCGCAATCAGCTAAAGAAAGGAAAGGAAAAGGAAGCCATAATGGAAATAAAGGCAGAGGAGGTTACAACAATTCGACTAGTCGAAATCAACAAGAAGGAAACTGGTCGAATTAGAGAAAACCCTGGAACCAAGGCAACCAAAGAGGTGGTGTTGCAGGTAGAGGAAGAGGTGGTGGTCAAAAGCCATACAAGAGTCACATTTAGTGTTACAATTGTCAAAGGTATGGTCACTATTCTAGTGACTGTTCAGAAAAGCAGAAGAATCAAGAAACTTATGCAAAGTTGGCGAAACATGAAGAAGAAGAGATGTTGTTGATGGTTACGACAAGAGATGAAGAGAGATTCAAGGACCAGTGGTACTTGGACTCAGGATGCTCATCACACATGTATGGAAGGAAAGATTAGTTTGTCAACATAAAGCCCTAAATGAAGAACATGGTGAAATTTGCAAATGACAACACTCTAGTAGCTGAAGGTGTTGGTGATGTTCTGATTATGAGGAAATATGGCAAGAGGTCAATAATTTCAAATGTGTTGTACATATCAGGCATGAAGAGCAATTTGCTCAGCATATGGCGGTTAACCGAAAAGAACTACAAGGTGTCGATCGAAGACAAGATGATGAGAGTTCTCGACTCAAATGGAAGACTGATCTTGAAGGCTACAATGTCTCAGAATAGAACCTTCAAGATTGAGCTTAATGTGATGGAGCATAAGTGCCTTGCAATAGCAACCAACCGAGATGAATGGATATGGCATTATAGACTTGGCCATCTCAACTTTAAAGACATCAGAGATTTGAAGAGAAGAAATATGGTTTCAGGATTACTAGAAATTGACATTCCAAACGAAGTGTGTGAAGAATGTGTGCAGGCGAAGCATCATAAGAACAAATTCAGTAAAGATGCAGGAAGCAGGTCGAAGGAAATTCTTGAAGTCATATACTCTGATGTATGTGGTCCTCTCCAGGTGGATTCGATTGGAGGTAACAAATACTTTGTTACATTCATATATGATTTCATTCAAAAATTATGGTCTTACCTGATCAAGAAGAAAAGTGAAGTGATTGAGATATTTTCCAAGTTTAAATCTATGGTTGAAAGACAGAGCGGTCGAAAGATCAAGATTCTGAGGACTGGTGGTGGTGAAGAATATGTGTCGAAAGACTTTGATGCATTATGTGTGAAAGAAGGGATTGTGCATGAGGTGGTGCCACCCTACACCACAACAGAATGGAGTCGTAGAAAGGAAGTATAAAACCATCATAAATATGGTTAGAAGTATGTTGAAAGGAAAACATATACCCAAAGAATCATGGGGAGAAACTATGTCTACTACGACATATATCCTAAACAGATGTTCAACGAAGAAGCTAGAAGGAATCACGCCAGAAGAATGTTCGTTTGGTGTCAAGCCTAGTTTGAGTCATCTGAAGGTGTTTGGATCTATAATACATAGACATGTTCCAGATCAGTTAAGAAGAAAACATGATGACAAGTCGAATTAGATGATCCTGATAGGATATCATTCGAATGGAGGATACAAGTTGTTCGACCCAGTGAATAAGCAAATGGTGATCAACAGAGACATGATCATAGATGAGCTTAAAGAGTGGGATTGGACTGAGAATGTTAAGAAGGATTCAGTGAGAATATTTTATGATGAACCAGCTAGTAAAATCGAAAGAGAAGTTCGACAAGAAGAAGTCAGAGGTGAAGCAGGCCCAAGCAAATCTCAAAGAACAAGACACATGCCTGCAAGGTTGCAAGAATGTGCGATTAAATCAGATGATGTGGTCAATGAAGAAGGTGAGCTGATACATTATGATTTCTACAAAGATGTCGAACTAGTCAATGCAGCTGAGGCATTGAAATATTCGAAGTGGATGAAAGCAATGGACAGAGAACTGAAGTCAATCGAAGTCAACAACAATTGGTCACTTGTCGAATTTCCCCAAGACAATAAGGCAATTGATGTGAAGTGGGTATAAAAAGTGAAGTTGAATCCTAGAGGAGAAGTGGCTCGACTCAAGGCAAGACTTGTGGAGAAAGGATTTCTTCAGAAAGAAGGAATCGACTTCGACAAAGTTTTTTCACCTGTTGCTAAGATCGAAACAATCAGGCTGGTTGTTGGTCTAGAAAACATAAACAACTAGCAGATGTGCTAGATGGATGTGAAATGTGCATTCTTGAATGGCCCCTTAGAAGAAGTTTATGTTGCACAACCAGCTGGGTTTATGAAACAAGTCGAAGAAAGAAAGGTGTATAGGCTTGATAAAGCCCTGTACGAACTTAAACAAGCTCCAAGATTTTGGAACAAGAAAATAGATGGTTTTCTAGGGGAGAAGGAATTTGTGAAGTGAAAATATGAACATGGAGTATATGTAAAAAGAAGCAAGAGTGAATTGCTTATACTATGTCGATGACCTATTGATTATAGGTACCTGCAAGAAGGAGATCGAAGACTTCAAAGGTGATCTCAACAAGGAATTGAAATGTCATATCTGGGTGACATTTCATATTTCCTTGGCACCGAATTCTATAAGAGTGGTAAAGGTTTGATGATGCATCAAAGAATGTATGCAGGTGAAATACTCAAGAGATTTGAGATGCAAGATTGCAACCTAACTTCGACTCTAGTTGAGCCCAGATTACACCTGTCGAAAGATTCAGATGAAGATGATGTCGACCCAACCCAATATAGAAGACTTATTGGGCCACTTCGATACCTTTGTCACACAAGGCCTGACTTAGCATACATTGTAGGTATAGTGAGTAGATTCATGCAGAAGCCAAAGGTATCACATCTAGTGTGGCGAAGAGGATACTAAGGTATCTGAAAGGAACTCTCGACTATGGAATTTTGTTTCCTGCAGCTGATAAAGGAAAATAATGAAAATTAGTGGGATACACCAACTCAAGTTGGTGTAGTGATTGATCAGTCACCATTTACATTGAGTTTTCATTACTGATCCGACGCGAAACAGAGGTATTTGACACACTGCGCAAGCATTTATAGTACATTTCGAGTTAGTTTTGCTTCTGTCATTTTATTTATGCATTTTTAATCGTTGTTATGTTTTACTTCTTATTGTCGTGATTTTATGTGTGGGATAACTGTGTTTTTGTCTGACAGATCCAGGTAGAGGAACCGGAGAACTCAGAACAAAACAGTGTGAGATTCCGGCATGCAAAGGAGCAGAAAACCGCGATACAAGATGCCTGACACGGCCACCCGTGTCACCTGACACGGGCCGTGTCAGGGCAAGGGAAGACAAGTGAAGAAAACAGTAGCCTGACACGGCCACCCGTGTCAACTGACACGGGCCGTGTCAGGCAGAGCCCTCAACCGTGTCACCCCTGCCATGGGCGTGTCAGCTTAAATAGTAGGCTGACACGGCCACCCGTGTCAGCCCAAGCCCAAAAATTACAGTTTTCTCGGGCTTTTCATTCGTCGGGCTTTTTAGAGACATCTTTGGACCTATCCAACTGCTGCTGGGAATTTTCACTATAAAAGGAGGTCTTCTGCCAAAAGAAAAATCGTCTTGAAATACAACAAAACACAATATTGTGAAGCAATCAAGTATTATAGAGATCAAGGCATTCAGAATGCTGAAGATATTCATGAGCGGGAGCGATTGAAGATCAAAGTCATCCAATTACTTGTAATGTGTAATTTTTATCTTGAATTTGTTTTAAACAATATGAGTAGCTAAACCCCCCAATGCTAGGGGGTGTCCCTAATTTAGAATTGTAATGAATTTGAGTTTACATTTGCATTTATAATATATTTTTTATGATAACCTTTTGATGTGTTTATTGCTTTCTCTTTCGGACCAATTGAGATTGATTTGTGGTTATCAATTAGGCTGGACCGCCATTGATAAGGTTTTCATCAGGTTACTCTACAGTAGATATCACCTAGGACTAGGGATACCCTGTATGAACCAGAGCATTCTTGATATTATACAGCTTAACTTCACCCTAATTGGCTATGGACATAGGAATTAGGGTAGATTGATTAAAGCTTTTCTCACCAAGCACTTGGGAGAAAATACCCTTGAGAATTGGTAGTAATTGATATTTGTTGATGCAATAGTAACTCAGAGCTGTTACAGGGATAAATCATACATCGTCTCTGGCATTGTTCCTTTTCCTCTATAAACCCTTATTTTCATATTTCTTTACCTTCACTTTTATTATTATATTTTTACACTCAAAAATCAAATTAATACTTTTTGTTTAATTGAATGATAATTTAAACTCAATATTAACGTGCAGTCCTTGAGATCGACATTCGGGGAATTTCCCCATTATTACTATAAAAGGCAAAATAGTACACTTTCTATTTTCCCGATCAAGTTTTTGGCGCCGTTACCGAGGACTGCCAAAAATATAGAGTTTAATTTTATTTCAATTAAAATTTTGTTGCTCTGCAATAAAATTATTTTTCTGTCATTTATAATTTACTAATTTGTGTATGCGAGGAGAATCCTCAGCTGAATTTCTTTTTGACGCAGAGATCGAGAGAACCCTTCACCGATGACGCAGAGAACAAAGAGTGGATTCTACAGAAGAAAGTACCTCTGATCACTCAGAAGTCAAGGAACCAATGGGTGAAGTTCCTCCAATTCCACCTCCTCCACCTTCGGAAAGACTCCTGGGTGACTATGGAGGTGCAAATGCACCGGGTGGTAGACTGATCATTGTCAACCAACTGGTGAATGTGACGAATTTTCAACTACATCCTAGCACGATCAATCAATTGGAAAGAAAACCTTTAACCGGAAAGGTTAATGAAGATGCCAACAAACACCTGCAAAGATTTCTGACCATGAACACCACCTTGAAAATTGATGGTCATACCGATGAAGCAAAAAAATTAAGAATGTTCCCGTTCACTTTAGTTGAAGATGCAGAAAAATGGTTCTATTCTCTCCCTGCCGGTAGTATCACTTCCTGGGAGGAGATGGAAACTGCATTCTTAAATGAATACTTTCCAGCACCAGTATTCCTGAGAAAAAGGTATGAAATTCTTAATTTCAAACAGAAGGATGGTGAATCATTGGGAGACACTTACAAAAGATTCAAAAGGATATTAGTCGCATGTCCCACTCACAATATGGATCAGACCGAACAAATGCAGATGTTCGTTAATGGGCTGAAAATAAAGACAAAACAGTTGATTGATACCGCAGCCGGTGGCTCAACAAATTTCTCAACAGCCACTGGTATCAAGAGGATTATTGAAGCAATAGCTGCCAATGAGCATCTAGAGCTATATGACAGATGTACCAGTCATCTAGATGGGGTGATTGATCTAAAATCAGAGACAAATAAAACCCATCTGGAAGACACAGTTGCTGCCGAAATAGACAAAAAGTTGAAAGCTATGAATATAGGTACTCAACAGATAGCGCAGGTTCAGCCAGCTCAGGCGAGCACTTGTGAAATCTGTAATGGACCTCATCACACGGTCTATTGCTTTGTGACTCCCTAACAAATTGAAGAGATCAAATTCTTGAAACAGAATAATCCTTATTCTAACGCTTACAATCCAGGTTGGAAGAATCATCCAAACTTCTCCTGGAAAGATCAAAAAGGGAATGTTCCACAACAGGGTCAAGGTCAATATCAGACTCAATATCAACAACAGCAAGCTCCAAAGAAAGCAGACTGGGAGATTGTCATTGAAAACATGGCAGCTTAAAATAGGTAATTTGAAGAAGAGACTAGAAACAATCAGAAAACACCACTGCCTCCCTAAAGAATCTTGAAGTTCAGCTGGGGCAGATAGCACAATAACTAGCAAGTTCTCGAACACTAGGTTCCTTACCAAGTGAAACAGTTCAAAATCCAAGAGGTCAGGAGAATGTTAATACTATCACGACGAAAGAGAAAAAGGCTGCTAAAAAGAAAAAAATTATATCACCGAGCGAGCCGACTAAAGAGGAAAGTACAAAAGAAACTAAACTGGTGATTAAGTTGCCCTACCCTCAGAGAGTGACAAAGAAGGAACCTAGCGAGTCAGACTTGGAGAAATTCATGACAATGTTTAAAAGGGTTGAGGGTCGTATGTCTTTGTTCGAAGCACTCGAAAGAATGCCCATGTACAAGAAATTCATGGAAGAGGTACTGGCTGAAAAGAAACCAACCACCGAAGAACAGGTATCCTGGAAGGAACAGTATAGTGCAAACTCACTGAGGCAGAAAATTCCTAACAAACAAAAGGATCCGGGAACGGTAACAGTACCATGCACAATTAAAGAAAGAACCTTCAAAAAGGTACTAATAGACTCTGGAGCTAGTGTGAATCTGATGCCATTATTGATCTATCACAGGCTGGGTATTAAAAGTATCAGTGATATAAAGACCAATCTGAAGTTTGCGGATCGCTCAAGAAAAGATGCATATGGTATAGCTGAAGATGTGTTGGTAACAATAGCGGACTTGATTTTTCCAGTTGATTTTGTAATCCTAGACATACCTAAAGATGATGAGGCACCCATCATTCTGGGTCGACCTTTCATGCAGACAAGTCGATGCAATCTCGACATGGATCAGTGCACGTTAACCTTGAAAGTTCACGACAAGGAAATAACATTGAATGCTATTGAAGACTAGGAGATGGAGGAAGATACAGAATCTCATTATAAAGTAGGCTTAATCAGGATATTGAATGCTATTGGAATCTCACCACTGCCATTAGCCACCCTGAACGGAAAGACTTCCATCTTTATTCCAAAAACCAAGAGAAATAAAAGAAAACGAAAATAAGGTAAGAAGAGGAAGGTTAAAAGGGAATAGTGGCATGATGCGGTGTTTCGCAAGTATACGAACGCGTCAGAGTAATATAAAAGATTATCGAATCCACAGAGACCAAGTGTCAATCTATCGTTATCTGTTGTTATGGTGTTTATCAAAGGCAATCAAAATAGGTGTTTTTGGAGTGTGCAATGAAAAGTAAAATGTTGAATAAAGATTAATTAATAAAGACAGGGTTGAATGTAATTCACATAATCAATTTATAATCCAAATACTTGCTAATAGAATTACTTATGGGCAATGTTTCCTACTTTGAAAAGAACTAATTTAACAGGAACTGTCGCTTTCACGTATTCAGAACCGAGTTGTACTCCCTAATCAAACCCTCTTATTGTCACTTATAAAAAGGCGTGCATTGCGTTAGAGTAGTAAACCTGTTTTTAAGAAATATAGTATCTTGACTAAGTTGAAAAGTATTATAACCTGGATTTCTTAACCAAAAGAGGTTCTTACGAACCAGACTCTAAACTTATAAACGCGTCCGAAAATAGTTTTAAAATCTCTTTTCTTCTTAATGTTAAAATCTCCTAATGAACTAAACAAAGCGCTTTCGCTGTTTTCGAAATAGTTAAAAACAATTAAGTTTAAAAAGACGTTGGACGGCTTTCGATCTTATCCAACGGAATTGAAGTGCGGGAAAACTTAAGTTGAAAGTTAAAATAGCCCTTAAGTGTTTCTACGAACAATTGTACGGATTATCGGTTCAATTACGATTCTTACATTCTAACCTTATAGATTTAGTTAGACATGGTAAAGTAAAAGTGCATTAATTTAAATAAAAGTAGTGCGAGTGCGGAAAGTAAATAAAAGTAGTGCGAGTGCGAGAAATAAATAAAAGTAGTGCGAGTGCGGAAAATAAATAAAAGTAGTGCGAGTGCGGAAAATAAATAATTTAAAGCGAGTGCGAGGAAATAAATAATTTAAAGCGAGTGCGAGGAAATAAATAATTTAAAGCGAGTGCGAGGAAATAAATAATTTAAAGCGAGTGCAAGGAAATAAATAATTTAAAGCGAGTGCGGGGAAATAAATAATTTAAAGCGAGTGTGAGGAAAATAAATAAAGTAAAGCGAGTGCGGGAAAATAAATAAGATAAAGACAAGTAATAAAAACCTTCTCCAATCGGAGGGTTGAATAAATTACAAAGCGCAAATGAAAATGGCGGCAGGATTAACTTCCTTCTAAAGTGCTCCAAACTCGATTACAAACTCTATCACAGACTCGATTACACAATTGTGGTAACACTCCAATGCGAAGCGATTACCACTTTAAAATACTGAATATATGCCTAAGTGAAACAAAATTGCTCTGAGTTTGCCTCTTCTCTAAGTTTGGATGATTGTAAAAGTGATTTCGAGTTTCTATTTATAAGCAAGTAAAAAGATGGAAATGACAAGGATGCCCTTCAACTTGAAAATGGGAGGGAAATAACTTTCCTCTTGTGGCGCTCGCCACAAGGCCATGGCGCCCGCCACAAGCACAAAATGAGGCGCCTTAGTGGAAGTAGTGGGGAACGTGGAAGTTGAGGGAAGTTGAGCTTGGACACGTCATGGCAGGGTCTATGGCACCAGCCATGGGATAGGCCACAAGTACAAAATGCTGAATTTTAGAGTTTTTAGCTCTTTTTCACTCCTTTTCTCGATCGGGGCTCCGATTAAAGTAAAAACCTGAAAACAAAGGAAAACATAGAAATAACACAATAAAATGATAATAAAACAACTAGAATGCATGTGAAAAAGGAGTTGAAAATACGGTAAATTTCAGTGTTATCAAACTCTCCCACACTTAAACCTTTGCTTGTCCTCAAGCAAAACATTAAAAAGCTCATAAAAGAAAATTCGTGTAAACGAGTGCTTCGGGTAAAAATTCTAAGTTCAAGTCGGGATGCAGTGATAGGTACTAACTGAGTGAACTAAGGGTATCATGATGACACTAATCCGCAAATACGGACATAAACTTCATTCCTATATTAACCAACCCATATTATCCCACAATACCTAAGCCTTCCTCTTCATCTCTTTTTGTGTCCTTTTCATTCAGGCGCAATCACATTAAGCCCGTTATCCGTACATGCTTCATAGTAGGATGGCCTGTTAGTGATTATGATCTGAGCATGGGGTTTCTGGCACATAAATATGTGTAAACCCTTTTATTGGACCCAACTGTAGTCGTGGGGGATCGGATCGTAATCCGTCCTACCGAGTTCAGTGCCAGATACCTCTGAACCAACTAGCAGTGGGTAAGTTTTTCTTTTTCTTTTTCTTTTTCTTTTTGTAGCAAGTTTTTACAATTCTTTGGTTTAAATGACTTTGTGAGGGTCACCTATACCGGAGTTGCCTTTTTGCTTTATTTTATTTTTTTGTTTTTCTGGATCATTCACTTATTTGCATCGGTCACCTACGTAGAGGATGCGTAGGCCGGAGCTGACTGCTGAGATAAACTACTAAGGACTTATACGGAAATGATGATTAAGGCCATGGTATATGGGGTTTCGGGAATGATTCCTATATTTACGAAGCTTATGGTGCTAAAACAGATACTGATGTTTCGCAAAGTTCTCCCAAGTCACCGCATCCTTACTCAAAACATGTCTTTAAAACTTGAAAACTTTCGGAATAACACTATTTTCTTTTGCAAAAAGTTTTTCGGTGGGGCTAAAGGTATGGGGAGGTAGGATTATACTAAAGATCTCCTATATTTGGTGACTCGTCAAACTCATGCATTATACTAAAAAGCAAAATAAACAACTAAAAGGAAATAACAATAAATAAACTATCTAAAAACAGCAAAGAAAAAGCGATAAAGGAAAAACGAGAAAAGCAATAAAGAAAAGACGATAGAGTCTCCTCCCACACTTAAATCGAACATTGTCCCCAATGTTTCGAAATAAGATAAAGGAAGAGTTACCTGACAACCTATTGCTGACCACTAGTGCCCTCGCCATCCTGAGGTGGACGACGGGATCGGGTACGACGACGGTCTCTCTGATCCATCCTCACCTGCAGGGCATCCTGAGCGGTCCTCACCTCTCGAAGGTTACCCATAATGGAACCTTGAGTGGCTTCAATGAGTGCCATGTGTCTCTGGTGGTAGTGTTGCTGACGGGCTTGTGTATCTGTGATCATTTGCAGGGATTGTAGAACAGTGTCATAGGACCTGTCTGTCCTCCGCTGCGACTCTTGCATGAAGCTCAGGTTATTCGCCAGCTGTTGTTGGATGGTAGAGAGTAGGTCGTCACGCCTTTGCTCTCTAGCCATGTGGTCACGCCACATCTCCTCTGTAATATAGAAGCCAGGAGTGGTACCTGCAGAAGAAGAAGATGGTGCGGTGTGTGGTGGTGAAGGATGATGGGGGGAGACATTGGGTACGAGAGAATTCTCTCTCCGATCATATTCATCATCAGTGTCATGTCCCACCTCATCAGGAATGTTAGGAGGAAGAGGACCTAAAATAAGTGGAGCATCTAAAGTGTAGGTCCAATTGCTTTCATCTCGTACATCTGTACGTCTAGTGCACGGTAAAACAACAGATGAGATGGCTACACCATGAACCATAAGCATATAGCCTCCTTCTCTCCTCGAACGACATAATTTCATGTCTCTTAGAAATTTTAGGTTAATTGTGCGATGAGGTAAGGGGTCTAGGGTAGCCATCTCATCGTTCAGGTTAAGCGCCCGAGCAATAGATGTAATCAATCCACCAAAAGAAATTCGTCCCGCTTTATTCAAAGTTAAAGTCATATGAGCAAGCATGAACGGGACCGAATTAATACGTCTATTTGTGAGGCTTCCTTGCAAAAATAGAAGCTCTCTAGCATTAACCTTATTTGGATTCTCCCGGCCAAAAATAGTGCATGCCAACAGATATCGAAAAACTCTGATGGCCGGGTTATGGATAGTTGAGGCAAGAACTCCTTCAAAAGAGTTTATGGAAGTGTTTGATAGACGCTCCCAGAAGGAAAATACCTCAACAGACCATTCGGAATCCAAAGGGGCCTCACAAATAGCATCGTCCCCATGAGGGATTCCTAACAAGCTGGCTAGTTCGTCGGTACTGAATTGGTATTCAACAACAAATATTCTAAATTTGACAGTACCAACTGTGCTAGCAGTGTTAGGGTTGACAATATAAATTAAGGAACTCAAAAATTCAATTGTCAACCGCTCATAGGTAGGTTCTTTATTGGAAAAGAAATTATGCAAACCTAAATTATTTAATAAATGAAATATGTTATGATAGATACCTAAAGTGTAGAGACAGTTTTCGTCAACATACCTTGTCGGGAGGATTTCCCGATTTTGCAACCTTTCAATAATTTTTCTTTGTCTATCCCCCGGTTTCCCTCCTCGAAGAATGAATCCGTTAAACTCCATTTGAAAGCTCTTGAGAAGTGATGAAGAAGATGAAGTGGTTTGTGAAAAGGTTGGCTTTTTACGAAATCCGACGGATGAAAATGAAAATGGAATTCGGAAAGATGATTTGTATGGTGTGGTGTTTAGAAAAGTATGAGCTTTTTGTGGGTTCAAGGATGTTTTTCCAAGGTGAAAAAATGGGTTTGGAAGGTTGTAAGTTGCAAAAATGGTGAAGAAAGGGGTTCTGCCCCGACCTTTTACAGACGCTGTGGCGAGCTCCACAGGGTCTATGGCGGGCGCCACAAGGCAAAATCTGGCTGGGCCGGATTTTGGTCCTTTGGCTTGGGCTTCTCTTGTCTTTTGGCTTTGAGGGGTCCGGATAGCATTTGTTTTGTGATTTTCCTAGCATCATTGACTTGCATAATTTTATAAAGGTAAAAACAAAAAATAAAAATGAAACAAAAATTAAATATTAGAGTAATAAATAAATAAATAACTGAAAAATAAAAAATGCAAATAAAACGAAAAATAAGACATATATAGATAAAAGTAGAAATATCAGTGTATAGATGTAGTTTATATAATATTCCAAATGCGATAATATAAGATGAGTTATGTAAGTACGAGAAAAATAAAATAAAAGAAAGATGAAATAAGAGGGAATGGTGAGATCATATAGTGGGGATGCCATCTTCTTGAGAGGAACCACGGAGCATGGCTACTTCTTGCTTGAGCTCTGCGATCTCCTGATATAGATAGTCGACTTCAGTAGCATGGGTGAGATCAAACACTCCCATCTGTAAAGTGAGGTCAGCCACCTCCTGTCTAAGCTCTGCGATCTCTCTACGACACTCAACAATCTGAGTGCGGATGTCGGGTGTCTGCAATGAAAGATTATTAGAGAAAATAGTGATTCTGGGAGATGGTGGTCTAGACGTGTATTCAGCAATGGGTGGTGATCTTGGTTCCTCAACGGTCTCTCCCTGGCCCTCTAGAGCATAACTCCAATTCGCTGGATCATGCACACTGGTCATCATAGGATCTGGCAATGTGAAATAATGGATAGCCTCACTGTCGACTAGCAATCGGAACTGACATGGGTGGAAAGAGGCTCTCCTCATCAACCCTCTGGTCAAACAGAAGTTGATGTCCATGGTAGTGTACCTACAGTAGATCCGGAGATGTGACAGCTTGCGAGACAGACCTAAAGCGACAACAATCTGCGTGATGATTCCGCCCACATGGATGACTCCTTCGGTAGATCTGGAGATACCGCTGAGACTGTATAATAAAAAGTTTCCACATGCTACTGGGCGAGACTGGGATGCACAAAATAATAAGAAGATCTCCTCTTCACTCAGTAGTGTCTCTGCATCCGGTCTTCCCAGGAAGGAATGTTCTAATATCATCTGAAAGTATCTGAAGGCGGGGTTATGTATGACATGAGACAACTGTGTAGATGGATCATGACTTCCGCCACCTGAGATATCACTCCAGAACTTCTCAACCTCCTTACCCAGAAAATATCCCATAGGTGTCTCCGGGATAGCATCAGGAATGGTCTGGAAGCCCAAAAGGTCGCCGAACTCTTTCTGGCTGAAGGAGTACTCAACTCCGAAAAGCCTGAAAGCAGCATACCCATCTGGTCCAGAATATGGGTCATAGTCGAATGAACTCAGGAACTCTAAAGTTAGATTCCTGTAGGTGTTACTCAAGTCATCAACAAACTTGTCCCAGTGAAGCTGGTGGCTAAGGAATCGGATACTCGGCTCGATACCCAGTGCCTCCATACAGTGCTGATCGGGATAACGTGTGGGTGCCATAGGACGCTGATACAGAGCAATGTAGCGCTCCCTCTGAGCATTATCTCTATAGGCCACGTGCATGTCATTGAAATCCTGCATCCTGTAAAAGTTAAGAAAGTGATCCTGAAAATACAAACCATTCAAGTCTTAGTCTCAATGCAAAATATGATAAGATAAAATAAAATTAAAATTAAATAAATGCGAAAAAGTAAAATGAAAGAAAACCATGGGTTGCCTCCCACGCAGCGCTTGTTTAACGTCATTAGCTTGACGATTAGAATTTATACACCTATAGTAGTAGGAATCGGTGGATCAATCAGGGTGTGGCTTGAGTAGTATGCTGGAATGTCTCCTCCTTCGTAGAGCTTCAGTCTTTGTCCATTTACAATGAATGGACTACAGGTATCATTCTTGATTTCTACGGCCCCGGATCTCAGGATCTTGGATACTTCGAAAGGACCAGTCCATCTTGAACGTAGCTTTCCAGGGAAGAGTCGTAACCTAGAGTTGAAAAGGAGAACAAAATCGCCTATATTGAAATTTTTATTTACTATTCTTTTGTCGTGATAGGCTTTTGTCCTCTCTTTATATATTTTTGCATTCTCGTAGGCCGATTGCCTAAGTTCTTCTAATTTATGAATGTCTAGGGTACACTTTTCTCCAGCGGCTAGGTAGTCTAAATTCAAAGTTTTAATGGCCCAATAGGCCTTATGCTCTAATTCGAAAGGTAAGTGACATGATTTTCCATAAACTAATTGATAAGGAGTAATTCCTATAGGGGTTTTGAAAGCGGTTCTATAGGCCCATAATGCTTCTTGAAGCTTCTGAGACCAGTCTCTCCTAGAAATAGAAACAGTTTTCTCTAGGATTTGTTTTATCTCCCTACTAGATACTTCTACCTGGCCACTAGTCTGTGGGTGGTATGGTGTTGCTACTCTATGCCTAACTCCATATTTTCTTAAAAGTTTGTCAAATATTCTCGATATAAAGTGTGATCCTCCATCGCTTATGACTAAACATGGTGTTCCAAATCTAGGGAATATATAGTTTTTAAATAATTTGATTACTACCCTAGTGTCGTTTGTGGGTGCAGCTATAGCTTCAATCCACTTAGACACATAGTCTACAGTTACTAAGATATACCTGTTTCCTAAGGATGGTGGAAAAGGTCCCATGAAATCTATACCCCATATGTCGAAGAGTTCTACTTCCTGGATGTTTCTTAGAGGCATTTCATCACGTCTTGAAATGTTTCCAGTGCGTTGGCATCTATCACATTTGACAATGCAAGCATAGACATCACGCCACATGGTAGGCCAGAATAGGACAGCTTGAAGAATCTTGGCGTATGTCTTAGATGTGCTCGCATGTCCACCATAGGGTGCAAAATGACAATGCTTGATAATATTATTTACCTCTTCTTCTGGAACGCAACGGCGAAAAATGCCATCTTTACCCCTTTTGAAAAGGAGCGGTTCGTCCCAATAGAAGTTTCTCAAATCGTGGAAGAATTTCTTCTTGCGGTGGTAGCCAAGATCAGGGGGTACTATATCAGTAGCTAGGTAATTAACGAAGTCTGCATACCAGGGTACGTTACTTATTGCTAAGGAATTTTGGGGGTGCTCATAAGGATCTAGGTTATTATCTTCGATGGTTTCTACTCTAGCTATCAGTCTATCATAGGCGAAATCATCATTTATGGGTACTAGTTCAGGTTTTAAATGTTCTAGCCTAGAAAGGTGATCAGCTACTACGTTTTCAGTGCCTTTTTTATCTCTTATGTCTAAATCAAACTCTTGTAGTAATAGAATCCATCAGAGTAACCTGGGCTTGGCATCTTTTTTACTTAATAGGTAACGAATGGCAGCATGATCGGTGTAAACTATAATTTTTGCTCCTACTAGATAAGATCTAAATTTGTCTATAGCGAAAATTACAGTGAGTAATTCTTTTTCAGTTGTTGCGTAGTTAAGTTGGGTAGCATCTAGGGTTCTACTGGCATAATAAATGGCATGTAATTTTTTATCTTTCCTTTGTCCTAGAACGGCTCCAACTGCATAATCACTAGCATCGCACATTATCTAAAAAGGTTCCGACCAATCAGGTGGTTTCATAATGGGTGCAGATACTAATGCTTGTTTTAAAAGATTAAATGCGTCATTACATTTTTCATCGAAAATGAATTCAGCATCTTTCATTAAAAGTCCAGTTAAAGGTTTAGTTATTATGGAGAAGTCCTTAATAAAACGCCGGTAGAATCCAGCGTGTCCAAGAAAGCTTCGGACTTCTCTGATGGTTTTTGGTGGTTTTAGGTTTTCTATAACTTCTATTTTAGCTCTTTCTACCTCTATACCTTTTTCAGAAACTATATGTCCTAAAACTATTCCTTCGGTCACCATGAAATGACACTTTTCCCAGTTTAGCACGAGGTTCACCCCCACGCATCTCTCCAGGATTTTCTCAAGGTTAGCAAGACAATTGTGGAAATCAAATCCGCAAACCGAGAAATCATCCATAAACACATCCATGATACCATCTAGGTAATCTGCGAAGATTGACATCATACAGCGTTGGAAAGTAGTTGGGGCATTATAGAGGCCAAACGTCATTCGTCTGTAGGAAAAAGTTCCATAAGGGCGTGTAAAGGTAGTTTTTTCTTGATCTTCGGGGTGGATAGGTATTTGGAAGAATCCAAAGTATCCATCTAGATAGCAGAAGTAAGAGTGTCTGGCTAGACGCTCCAACATCTAGTCTATAAATGGTAAAGAGAAATGATCCTTCCTAGTTGCTTTATTTAATTTTCTATAATCTATACACATCCGCCATCCTCCTTCTAAACGTTTTGCTACATGTTCGCCTTTATCGTTTTGCACGACTGTGATGCCTCCCTTTTTAGGTACTACATGCACAAGGCTCACCCACTTACTATCCGTGATCTGATAGATGATACCTGCCTCAAGTAACTTAAGAACTTCCTTTTTAACGACATCACTCATTATAGGGTTTATTCTTCTCTGATGTTCCCTAGAGGGTTTTGAATCTTCTTCGAGCGAAATCCGATGCATGCATACGGATGGACTTGTACGTTTCAGGTCAGAGATATTATATCCTAAGGCTGGGGGATATCTTCGTAAAACGTCTAAAAGTTGGTTCGTTTCCTCTTGGCTCAAGGTAGCACTGACTATAACTGGACGATTCATCTTTTTATCGAGGAACTCATATCTCAGGTTCTTAGGCAGTTCCTTAAGTTCTAAGGTTGGTTTCTTAGGGCATGGCATAGGATCTGGAGTAAGGGATAAACATTCGTAAAGGTTATCATCGATGTAGGGTTTCTTAAAGTCATCATCTTCCCTTATGAGAGTTGATGGTAACTTAATTGTTTTTATAATTTCTTTTTGTTCTAATTCTCTAACACATTCATCAATGATATCTAAGGCATAACACAAATCTCCCATCACAGGTGCCATAAGAAATTTCGAAAGTATAAATTCTATTTTCTCGTCACCTACCTCAAATGTCAACTTTCGTTTCTTGACATCTATTATGGCTCCTTCAGTCGATAAGAATGGTCTACCTAGAAGGATTGGTATATCATTGTCCTCTTTGATGTCCATGACAACAAAATCAGTAGGGATAAATAACTGACCTATCCTAACAGGAACATCTTCTAAAATGCCTATCGGATATTTAAGAGATCTATCGGCTAACTGAAGTGACATCTTAGTGGGTTGTAATTCTCCTAAGTTTAACCTCTCACAAACTGCTAAAGGCATTAGGCTCACACTAGCTCCTAAGTCTAGAAAAGCTTTTTCGATGACATGATTACCCAAAAGGCAAGGAATGGAGAAATTTCCAGGATCTTTATCTTTCTTTGCTAATTTGTCCTCGGAAATAGCATTACATTCCAAAGGCTTCGGATCGTCAAGTCTACATTTGTTGGTAAGGATGTCTTTGAGAAATTTCGCATAAGAAGGTATTTGGGTGATGTCTTCTGTGAAAGGGATTTCTACATGAAGTTTTTCTATAACTTTAATAAATTTTTGATACTGTTTATTGATCTGGGTTTGTTTGAGTCTTTGCGGATATGGTATAGGTGGTTTATATGGTGGGGGTGGTACGTAAGTTTTATCTTTAGGTTCTTCTCCTTTTTCTCGACCTTCCTGGTTTTCAGATTCCTCTGGTTCCTTTACTTCGTCCGTGGGTTTGGTACATTCCTTAGAAGTTTCGGGTTCACTCAATCTAGGGTTTGGTGGCTCATCATAAGCGTTCCCACTTCGTAGGGTAATGGCATTGGCTTGTCCTCTCGGATTTTGTTGAGGTTGTCCAGGGAATTGTCCTCCAGGAGTAGTCTGAGGGGCTTGGTTTAAAGCTACCTGAGAGATCTGGGTGTCAAGCATCTTGGTATGAGTAACTATTTGGTCAACCTTGGTTCCTAACTGAGTAATCAATTCGTTAACATGAATGTTTTGATTCATGAACTCCTTGTTTTGTTGGGTTTGAGCAGTGATAAAATTTTCCATAATTTTCTCAAGGCTCGACTTTGGTGGTACAGGTTGCATAGGTTGATTTGATCTAGGGGCTTGATAACTAGGTCTCGGAGGTGCGTTATTTTGGATTGGGTTATTGTTTTTATAGGAGAAGTTCGGATGATTCCTCCATCCAGGGTTATAGGTATTCCAGTATGGGTTCCCTTGGGTGTAGTTCACTTGCTTAGAGTGGGTTTCGTTTAATAGTCTGCATTCTGCGGATTGGTGTCCTTTGGTTCCACATATCTCACAATCCGATGAACTGCGGCTACAGTATTCGGGTTTATGCACATATGCTCGACCTTAAGAGCTAATGCATCCATTTTAGCTTGCATCATGTCTATAGAGCTTAGTTCATGCACTCCTCCTTGGGCTTCCTTCTTCTCAACTGTCGCTCGTTCAACTCCTCATGATTGATGGTTTTGAGCCATATCTTCGATGAGGGAACTAGCTTCAGGATAAGGTTTGTTCATCAGAGCACCGCCTGCGGCAGCGTCGATGGTCATCTTTGTGTTATAGTGAAGTCCATTATAGAAGGTTTGAATGATTAACCAATTTTCTAAACCATGATGTGGGCATGCTCGTAACAACTCTTTATACCACTCCCAAGCTTCGAACATCGATTCTCCTTGGTTTTGGGTATATCTAGTTATATGGTTTCGAAGAACGGCGGTTTTACTTGGGGGAAAATATCTAGCAAGAAAAACTCTTCTAAGGTTATCCCAGGTCGTAATGGAATTGGGTGGAAGGGAATCTAACCATGATAGGGCTTTATCTCTGAGGGAAAAAGGAAATAATCATAAACGTATTGCCTCAGGAGAAGCTCCATTGGTTTTAAAAGTGTTTGCTAATTGAAGAAATATTTTTAAATGTTGGTTTGGGTTCTCAGTAGCGAGTGTAAGACCCCAATTTTGTCCCTAAGATCCCTCATAGCATCATAACATTGCATTGCAGAGCCTTAAGGATCATTGAGCATCTTAGTCCCCTTTACCTTTGAGTGGGACTCCTTGTGAGTGGTTTGAGATCACCAGGCATGCTTGAATTGTATCATCATTGCTTTTCACATTTTTATTTACTAACCAAAAGCACAAAAATATGTCACTAACATCTTTTGTTTGTAGCTTGAGTAATCACAAGGTCAAAAGCTTCTAGGAGATCCTTTGTGCAATGATATGGCCAAGAGAAGATGAAAGCAAGCATGGTAATGATTCCCAAGGCTATCATCCATCAAATATTCCTCCCTAGCATCTAAATTCATCATTTTGATTAAATAAAGTCAAAGGGATTGAGGCCTTGTTCTTCAAAGAAACCCTAATCCATCTCTGCACCACAATGCCTTGCTCATGAAGCAACCTCAGCCCATGGTCAAATACAATCAAGGGAAGTTATTTAACTCTTCATTTCATGCATATTTGAACTTATTTTAGTGTCCTCAATCATCAATTCATCAAGATATGAGGTGTGGACTTGAAAAGTTGATCAGTCAGTTCATCTGACTATTTTGAAATGCACTGAGACCTAACGTTTCATGTGTTGGTCAAATTGAGATGGTTCCAAAAGAAAAACTGTTCTTAAGGACAATATGAACAACTTTCATGTTCATCAAAAATTGATTTGAAGCTTGGAAGACCATCTTCCATTCCAATACATTATAGGTCATTTTGACTGAAACCCTAATTTTGGGTCAACTTCCCAAGAACATAACTCATTCATTGTTTATGATTTTGAGGTGGGATCAAATGCATTGGAAAGATTAAGATGTCTACTTCAAATGTTATGTTGAACAAAGTTTCAAAATCTCAAAGGAAATACATGTGATAATGCAAGACATTATAGGTCCTTTTGGGCCAAAGGCATTAAAAGTCAAAAAAAGTCCAACTTCAAGTGCCCGTAACGTCTTCATCAAAAATCCAAATGATGCGAAATTTAAGTCCATTTTGATTGTCTTAAAAAGCTCTACAAATTTAGGATGGAGATGTTTCCATTTGGAGCTTGCATCATCAAAACAGAAAGGCTTGAAAGTTGGCCAATTTTAGAAACCTTTCCTTGACATGTTTTGCACATCACCCTTCAAGCTCAAATTTCACTAATTTCCAAGGCCCAAATGAAGTTTTGATCAACATGAAATTTGTTCCTTATGCAATAAGGTTTCCAACCATTACTCATAAGCTTGGATTTTGATTTTGGACATGGCATTTTCGAAGGCTTCAATGAAATAGTGCATTTTATGAAAATCATTCCAATTGCCATGCATGATCCATTAACATCCAATCTGCACGTCCAATTCATATTTGGTGATGTATATCTTGCAATTCCAATCAGAATTGGGCCCTCTATGCGCCTGTACAGGCCCATGCATGGAGGCCCTCTTCTCCCATGCACACGAGTTTGATGATGCTTGCAGCTCCCTCCATCTATAAATACAATGCCTTGCCCTCTCAATTCTTGAACCTGAAGGCGCCTGAACCTCTGCTGAATTGAATCCCCACCCTCACACCAAAGGAACTCTCTCTTTTCTCTAAAAATTTCAGATCTAGAATTCAGTTTCCTCGACTAATTTCTTTGATCTAAAAGTTCCTAGACCTCTTCACCTTGATCCATAGAACTTCTGTTTTAGCAAGGCAAGCGAGGCATCGTGCTCAAATCACCAGAACTCAAGCTTGCACTCCAACTGGTAATTTCCTCGATTGTCTTCATCCATGGACCTTTTTGCTTGGATCTAATGTTGGCCGAAGTCCTCTCAATAGAGGCATTTGATTTGTGCTTTCAATTTTGCAAAAACATGAAGTTCATGATGAACACCATCATAATTCCAGCTCTGATTTCTCCATTTATAGGGATCTAGAGTGGAAGTGCATGGTATAGGAGTGATGTACGTCACTTCCTCTTTCGATTGATATATAGATCACCTCATTTGGTGGCCATTTGCGTTTCTGCAATTTTTTGAAGTGGTCGGAGGTTGGCCGGAGAAGACGGTGGCGCTGGCCACCGTCTGGTCTCCAGTTTGAATCTGGACCGTGTGATTCATTTTCCAGATTGAATCCTGATCTTTCTTTGTTATGACTTTTCTTTTACTTCCATGTGCACGCATTGACTTGGATCCACCATAGGCGCGCGCTAAGGATCCTTAGATGTGTCACCTCATTTAATGAGGTTGATCCAACATGGCAGGATTTTTCTCATTTTTCTGAATTTCTTTTATTTTTGTTTTATTCCTTATATTTCAAAAAATCATATCTCTTTCATTTTTTATCCAAAAAATATGGGACCAATTGCATTATTTCCCAAATAAATTCTAGTTTCTTTTCTGATTTTTAATTTTTTTTATTTTGTCATTTGATATTTTTTGTGAATTTTCTATTTTTTGGTCATTTTTAATTCATTTTAAATAGTTTTTGATATTCAAAAAATACAAAAATATTTTCCTAACCTATTTGAATGATGAAGGATCTATGAAAAATATTCTCATCAATTTTTGAATTGATTTGAGATTGATTTGAGATTTTAGTTCAATTAGGTTATTTTTATTCATTTTTAATTGATTAAAAATAGTTTCTGACTTTTAAAAAATGCTGAAATTTTTTGTCAAACTTTGTTTGACCTTGTTGGACTTAGGATAAATCACTTGGACCTTTCAAGGTTGATTTGAAGTGATTTTGAAGTTTGACCTTTCTTTAATATTTTAATTCAAGTTTATTTTTAATATTAAAAAATGCCAAAAATAGTTTATTCATTTCTTGACTCCCAATCTTCATCTCACTTCTGTTTTTGATTGTTTGACCCTGACTTTCAATGTTATTGGTCAACATATGAGGATTGGTACATTGTATTTCTATTAATGCACTTTAATTTTGTCATTTCCATTTCTCTTATTCATCATCTTCTTCTTCTTCTTCTTTTTCTTTTTGATCAATGAGTTGAAGGTTGATAAGTTAGCATTGATTAGAAGGATTTAACCTTCCTTGATTCAAATCTAATTCATCTTGATCAATTGATCAAGTGAATGGCTTTGCATTAAGGATAGGTTGTCTTTTAAATCATGCAAAAGGCTTAAACCAATACAAGATAATTCTCATTTTCTTTTTGGCATGGCAAGTTGTTGGGACTTGGTTCACTAATCAAGACTCCTAACTTGTGTTTGTTGCCTACATTATTATTGACCGGCCTCAGATAGTTGTGACTTCTACATAAGTCCAATTACGATTGCTTAACATAGCGCTAAATTTGCCTTATGGCACACTAACTACTACCACTAACTATTGACAATTAACATTTACTTTATGCAAATTAATTTATGCATTTTACTTTAATGCAACTTACTATTCTTGCACATATTATTCATTTGCTTTTCTCTTTGCTTACTTGAGCACATGTTTATGTTAATGCCATTTGCCTTTTGCTCACTTGAGCACATAATTGTGTATATATTATTGTGCTTGTGTTTTGTTTTGTTTGTTGTGGACCAAAATGCAAAGAAATGGACTTAGTTTCTAGGACTTTCCCTATGCAAAGAAATGGAGAATTGGACTTAGATTCTAGGACTTTCCTTGTGAAAAATTGGAGTAAAAGGATCTTAATGATGAAGATGGATTGGAAGGACCAAATCTCTAAACTCACTCTTGTCCATTCTTGTTTTACTTCATGGAACTTTTGATGCGTGTGCTTTTGTGCTAGGAGCCCCCATTTGAGCTTAATTGGAGGACCATTGCCATGTTCATCCAAGTGGAAGATACAAGATACATTGAGGATCTCTTATGACACTTGTTTGATTGCTTTTGCTTTGTGGTTGCATATTCCAAAGGATGGGAGCTACTTGGATCATCAATATGATATCAAGAGAGGAACTCCTTGTGTGGTTCATTTCTTATCCCTCACCTTTTATTTTCCTTAGGACTTAGCCCTTCTTCTTCTTCTCTCCACTCTAACCCAAGCCAAAACCTTTTGTGCAAACATTTAACTATTGTTTTCAAACATTAGAAACCTAAGCCTTATGCTTTTGATTTTAAAACTTTCTTTTCATAACACTCATTTTGAATTGAACTTTTAAGTCAACTTTGACCATTTTGTATATATTTCTAATTGGTAAATATAACCTATTCAAATGTCTTTTTGTGGTTCCAATGGCCACCTCCTTAATCAAAAAATTTCATAATCTTTAGCTATTAGGTTTGAGTTATCCTTGTGGTAGATATAATACTCACCTATATCCTTAGTGATGGACAATGAGTCTTCCATGCTTATTATATGGTCAACCCCTCATTACCATGTTGAAGCTATCCTCACATGGTGGATTTGTGGTTTGCTTGAGTTTTCTCCCTTTGATAACAAAAGACCTTAAGGCTTTTGGACCAATCAATTCACCAACTTCTTTGAGATTTTTACCCCGAACTACGAGGTTTTGATCCTAATCTTTTTATAAGAGGGTACGTAGGCAATGGGTTTATCCATTCAAACACAAAATGTAAATAAACTTGTATATTCTCTTCTCATCTCTTCAATCATGTTTGCACAAACAAAATTTCACAAGACAACAACCTTAACAAGTGTGAAAAGGGCTCCCTAGGAGTACCTAGGATGTTTTGGGTGCCTAACACCTTCCCATTGCATAACCAACCTCCTTACCTAGATCTCTGTTTCTTTTACTAGTTTTTGTTAAAACTTTTAGGTTTTTGTTCGCTTTCTAACCATTCCTTTGGATAAATAGAAGTGCGATGGCGACTCGACTTGTATGATTTACCTTGGATTTAGTCAATATCTCTAATGGTAACGAATACCCCGCTACAGCGAGACCTGCAAATTGTCTCTGTTGCACTAGTTGCAACAGGGATGGTTTAAGTTCAAAATTATTAGCTGGGATGGTTGGGTTTACTATACTAGAACTAGGTTCTTCATTAGATGGTTGAGCGAAGTCCTTAAGAGGTATTTGGTTTTGATCTTCGGCCATAGCTCTCTTAATTCTATGAAAGAATAAACGTGCGCGAGCGTAACGTTCACGTTCCGCCAGAGGGTATACTAAGCTTAAACTTCCGGTGCTGCGAGTTCTTCGCATTGACCGGCAGGAAATAGCCTAATTCTAAATGATATAACAACAGGGAAATGAAATTTGACGAAATTGGTCCCCGGCAATGTCACCAAAAACTTGATGCGGTGTTTCACAAGTATACGAACGCGTCAGAGTAATATAAAAGATTATCGAATCCACAGAGACCAACTGTCAATCTATCGTTATCTGTTGTTATGGTGTTTATCAAAGGCAATCAAAATAGGTGTTTTTGGAGTGTGCAATGAAAAGTAAAGTGTTGAATAAAGATTAATTAATAAAGACAGGGTCGAATGTAATTCACATAATCAATTTATAATCCAAGTACTTGCTAATAGAATTACTTATGGGCAACGTTTCCTACTTTGAAAAGACCTAATTTAACAGGAACTGTCGCTTTCGCGTATTCAGAACCGAGTTGTACTCCCTAATCAAACCCTCTTATTGTCACTTATAAAAAGGCGCGCATTGCGTTAGAGTAGTAAACCTATTCTTAAGAAATATAGTATCTTGACTAAGTTGAAAAGTATTATAACCTGGATTTCTTAACCAAAAGAGGTTCTTACGAACCAGACTCTAAACTTATAAACGCGTCCGAAAATAGTTTTAAAATCTCTTTTCTTCTTAATGTTAAAATCTCCTAATGAACTAAACAAAGCGCTTTCGCTGTTTTTGAAATAGTTAAAAACAATTAAGTTTAAAAAGAGGTTGGACGACTTTCGATCTTACCCAACGGAATTGAAGTGCGTAAAAACTTAAGTTGAAAGTTAAAATAGCCCTTAAGTGCTTCTACGAACAATTGTACGGATTATCGGTTCAATTACGATTCTTACATTCTAACCTTATAGATTTAGTTAGACATGGTAAAGTAAAAGTGCATTAATTTAAATAAAAGTAGTGCGAGTGCGGAAAGTAAATAAAAGTAGTGCGAGTGCGAGAAATAAATAAAAGTAGTGCGAGTGCGGAAAATAAATAAAAGTAGTGCGAGTGCGGAAAATAAATAATTTAAAGTGAGTGCGAGGAAATAAATAATTTAAAGCGAGTGCGAGGAAATAAATAATTTAAAGCGAGTGCGAGGAAATAAATAATTTAAAGCGAATGCGAGGAAATAAATAATTTAAAGCGAGTGCGAGGAAAATAAATAAAGTAAAGCGAGTGCGGGAAAATAAATAAGATAAAGACAAGTAAGAAAAACCTGCTCCAATCGGAGGGTTGAATAAATTGCAAAGCGGAAATGAAAATGGCAGCAAGATTAACTTCCTTCCAAAGTGCTCCAAACTCGATTAGAGACTCTATCACAGACTCGATTACACATTTGTGGTAACACTCCAATGCGAAGCGATTACCACTTTAAAATACTGAATATATGCCTAAGTGAAACAAAGTTGCTCTGAGTTTGCCTTTGCTCTAAGTTTGGATTATTGTAAAAGTGATTTCGAGTTTCTATTTATAAGCAAGTAAAAAGATGGAAATGACAAGGATGCTCTTCAACTTAAAAATGGGAGGGAAAAAACTTTCCTCTTGTGGCGCCCGCCATAAGGCCATGGCGCCCGCCACAAGCAAAAAATGAGGCGCCTTAGTGGAAGTAGTGGGGAATGTGGAAGTTGAGGGAAGTTGAGCTTGGACACGTCATGGAAGGGTCTATGGCGCCAACCATGGGGTAGGCCACAAGTACAAAATGCTGAATTTTAGGGTTTTTAGCTCTTTTTCACTCCTTTTCTCGATCGGGGCTCCGATTAAAATAAAAACCTGAAAACAAAGGAAAACATAGCAATAACACAATAAAATGATAATAAAACAACTAGAATGCATTTGAAATCGGAGTCGAAAATACGGTAAATTTCAGTGTTATCATGGCACAAAGGAATCCATACTGAGAAAAGAGACAACGTCCTAGTTGTGGACAAGAGGTGCAACAAAGTTTGGAACCTGAAATACCCCCCACACTTTTTATTTCTAATCAGTTGTGTGTGTCTGTAGGTTTACATAGGAGCTCTACAAGGAGGGAACATCTCATAGCTAGAGGAACCGGCAGTTGAACTGACAAGAAAACCAAAAAAGGGCCAAAAGGACAGCCTGACACGGCCACCCGTGTCAGCTGACATGGGCCGTGTCAGAAGAGGAAAAAGCTAAGAAGGATTTTGGAATATAGTGGCCTGACACGGGCGGCCGTGTCAGGAGCACTAGAAGAAGTTGGATTTTTGGATTTTGTAAACAGTGGCCTGACACGGGCGGCCGTGTCAGCTGACACGGCCCGTGTCAGGAGCACTGAAGGAAATTGCAGAAACATGGTGAAACCAGTAGCCTGACATGGCCACCCGTGTCAGCTGACACGGCCATGACAGGAAGGCGGAATTTATGAATTTTTTTTTGAAAATTTTGATTTTTCGTGGGGCCCACCCATTTAATCCACTATTAACCACACCTTTTCCCCAATTACCTCATCATTATCTGATTTTCCTCCATACCTCATCACTTTCTCTCATCATTCTTCATCTCTTTCTCTCACAGTTTTTCAAATTCCATTAAACCTTATAAACCTCACCACACAAAACCTTCTATAACCCCCATTTCCACTCACCTATTGCTAAAACACCCTTCACAAATATTACTCCACTCGTCGTCCCGGCCCTAACCACGGTTTCGGAATTTCCTAACTCGAAAGTTCAAAATATTTCTATTTTTGGCAGGTCAAAAATGCCCCCACGGAGAATCCTCACCGGAAAGCAACAACTTGCGGATATGGCAAAGTCACAGAAGCGCCCGAGCCAGAATCCAAATCCACACAACATTATGTTTGACAATCCAAAACAAGAACGGCGATACCAAATTCACCGGAAGCGCAAACTCATGCCGACAAGGTATATGTGTGAGCATACTTTGAACGCCCTGGGGCTGAAAATAGAGGTAGACCGGATGTTCCATGTTTTCGGAATGTTGGAGTTCATGAGTTTGGAAGCGCCAACATACGAGCGCATTACTCTCGAGTTCCTTAGCACGTTGGAATTCCAGCTAGAGAAAAGGTGGATTGACACGACCAGGTTTTATTTCGGCACTTTACGTTTCTGGTTATTTAACAATTATCATGAATTGTCTGTTGAGGAGTTAGCTGCAATACTCTGACTCCCTCTGAACGGACCAGGAGCGGTCCCAGACGGGTTCTCACCTAAGGATTTATGGATCGCCATCACCGGGAGGACGAATTACTCCTCCAAAGGTGCGAAAGCATCGGACATCCAGAATCCATGTTTCAGGTACGCCCAGAAAGGTTTAGCCTATACCCTGTTTGGAAGAGGCAATAACATAGGGGTAGCTACTCAAAGAGAGCTATTCTTTATGTACTCGATGGCTCAAACCAAAGCCATCAATGTAGCGGCCTTTACAGCAGACTATCTGGGCAATGTCGACCGAGCAAACTCCGGAGGCATATCCGTAGGGGGAATGATCACCCAAATCACATTGCATTTCGGGTATCAAGCTGTTTTACTCGAGGACACGCCAATTGCAGGTAACACAAAAATTGACATGTCTGCTCTAATTTCCCAAGGTATGATTGTTGTTGCCCCTACTTACTATTCCATACTCATCCATAAGAGGTTTATCATAGCTCTGCTGGATCCAGACAGAGTTGTTATTACTGACTGTGCTAATTGGTTGTATGTGATCGTCGATCCCGATGCAGATGAAGGCCACAAAACTGACCATTTTACTGCAGGTGAGCAATTTATGGATGACCAGGCAGAAGGAACGGAAATAGAAGAAGAAGATCCTCAAGTACCTCATGAGCAGTTTGTCCCACAACATCAGGAACCCACCCAGCAGGCGGCGGGTTTATCATCTTGGTCAACTGACCAATGGAGTTGGGTACAGACCGAGATAGGTGACTTGAGGACTGAACAACAACGGCAAGGCATCGAGCAAGCCCGTCAGGGAGCGATGTTGGATGAGATGAGCAGCATGATGCGACAACTGATGTTGCATTTCCCACAACCACCTCCTCAGTAGGACCCTGTGAGTACCCTCCTCCGCGCTTGTTCAAAAACATTATGGAAAATGTTGAGTTCAAGTGTGGGGGAGATTTTATGTCTTTTAGTAGTATTTGGTTATTGTGTTATTTTTTTACTTTTTGGTTATTGTGTTATTTTTTTTTACTTTTTACTTTTGTATTCTAGATTTAATTTGTCTGTTGAAGGTACATTATGCTGCAAGTGTGTCAAGTCTGTGTTGACAGGTTGGAAATAATAATGATCACGATTGAGAGTGGATGAAAGGATCAAACCACTCACCATGGCTTGTTGTGAAGGACCCCCCAGAAAGTGACACTGCTGAAAGTAAAGATCCGACACAACGTATATAGCTTAACCGACACGAGTATCCTGCATATTCCAAAGTAAGGAAGAAATCGCACCAAATTAATGAGCACTGTGGATCCTGTCAAAGCTGAACCAAACCAAGTGAATCATAAAAAGCCAAACACATTGATCATCATGAGCGTCATTCAGGTTTGTCTTTATCACTCTAAATTTGCATAGACTCTCTGGGACTGTCACTGTATGATACACACACTGAGGCACGTTGTTTGTAATTAACCCCGAGTCTTTCTAGCCATCCCGAATAATTATACCCCTCGTTAACCCCCTTTGAGCCTATATCTATTTTTTTGTTTAAACACCATAAATGTAACCATTGGTCAAAACACTTCCTCACCCTGTTCAGAGTCATGATAATGCATTCAAAGCTGTGTTGAAAAGCTAAGTTTGGGCTAAAAAACCCCAAAAGCTCTCAAAGCCCAAGAAAGTGAAAAAACAAAGAAAAAGAAAAAATGATGAATCGAGAAAAAGAAAGAAAAATAAAATTTCGACAACTCGAAGATACAAAAGAAAGAAGCAAGAAAAAGGGCAGTCGGTAAAAAAGAAATAAGAAAAGAAAACCGAGGAAATAAAAGAAACAAACACGGGATGTAACATTGACTCTGAACCAAAAGCCCCTTGTTTTCCTTTTTTAATCCATACCCTAACCCAAGCCAAGCTACAACCCGAAAGACCTCAAAAGTGTGTGTGTTATGTGTAGGTGATGAGAAAAGAGAGACTATTCAAACTTGTGAGTGATATTGCATACTTTGAATTATGAGTGTAAACAGCTTACCCTGAGAGAATTGGTGAGAATGTGATATAAGCTGACAGGTGAACCGGTGCTTTGAAGTGGAAGTGTGAATAATGACTTACGAAGATAGGTATGACTTGTGGAAGGAAAAGGTAAGACGTTAGCGAATGATCTCAACAGTGGTGGAAAGCATGAAGAATTCTGGGGAGTGATAATGAAACATTACTTGGGACAAGCAATGAGCTAAGTTTGGGATTGTGATCAGTCACCATTTACATTGAGTTTTCATTACTGATCCGACGCGAAACAGAGGTATTTGACACACTGTGCAAGCATTTATGGTACATTTCGAGTTAGTTTAGCTTCTGTCATTTTATTTATGCATTTTTAATCATTGTTATGTTTTACTTCTTATTGTCGTGATTTTATGCATGGGATAGCTGTGTTTTTGTCTGACAGATCTAGGTAGAGGAACCAGAGAACTCAGAACAAGACAGTGCGAGATTCCGGCATGCAAAGGAGCAGAAAACCCCGGTACAGGAGGCCTGACACGGCCACCCGTGTCTGTAATACCCCAAAATTTACCCTTCATTTTTCCTGGAAGCATGGAATTATGTTTCACACTTCATTAGCATCACATTAGGTCATACTCATTGCATACTGCATTAGTGACATGGAGATCAGGTTTTGATCGATCACTCCTTAACAGAAGGAGCCCACACAAAGCAAGATTTAGAATTGGACTTCATTTTCTAAGTATACAAGTCTCAAGGGTCTTAGGGGGGTCCAAGTATCTTATTATGGTCCTCAGTTCATCAGCGAAGGATTCAAAGCTATCAGAGTGTTCATCTGGATTTAATTAGAAATTAGGGTTTCATGGCTACCTGCAACATGAAATGTTTGGTTGGAAGTAGAGGAGCTCATCCATGTCATGATTAGAGAGGCGTCTTGGCCTAGGAAGATTCACAATTATCTCAGAAAGATCCATTGGCAATCAGTGCAATCAGTTCCTGATCATTTTGCCCTAAAACTAGGGTTTGGTATAAAATCAGTTTCTTTCTGATTCTTTGGGTGCAACTCTTTTCCATGGCCCTCCATATGTCCACAAGGGTCTACATACAAAAAAATCATCTATTTATTTGAGCTAGAAATGCTTCAATTGATCAATGGAATCGGGAATCAGACAGTTTGGGAAAAGTCAATTGTGGGGCCAGAAAAGTCAACTCCTGACATTTTGAGAGTGGAATCTCAAAATCCATGCCTAGGGGTTCCTACATGTGAAATTTGATCAAGGTTGGATCATGGATTCATCATTTAATCAGGAATTGGAAAAGTTACTTAATTTGGAAATGATTGATTTTCCATTTAGGGCAAGTTTTCATGATCGTTGCACTCACTTTAAGCCCATTTTGCATCAAGGTAAATGCTCCATTTGAAAATGTCTCCAACAGGAAAGTTGTTCCTCTTGTTCCAAGCTTTCTAGAGATATAAAGTTTGCTCCATTTGGATTAGAATTGAGAAAGTTATGCTTAGTCAAAGTGAGACATTTTTTTTAGGACACTTAGAAAAATTTCTAAGTCCAAAATCTTCAAAATTTGTCAAGACTTCTTGGCCAGTTTTCTTGCACTTCAAGGCATTATTTAAAATACTTTCTTCACAACAATTGTACCTCACCATGTCCTCTTTCACATCCTTTTGGAATCATCTCATTTGGATCCATGGTTTGAGAGATACATTCATTTAAAGTGGGCACCATGACTTGATTTTCTAGGCAGATTTTGGGCCTGGCTGGGCCAATCAGATTTTCTAAGCATGCTGCACAAACCAGTCACATTTTTTTACCTCTTTTGTCCATGCATTGGACATCCATTCACTTAAGTTTGGCCCAAAATAACAACATTTTACACCACACTTCACACTTTTATTCTTATGGATAAATCACTTATTAAAAAGCCCATGAGAACACCCAATCCACCCTATTTAAGAAGCTGAAACCCTAACCCTAAAAGAGCATTGGAATTTCGTGGCAAGGAGGCAAAGCTTCATCACATATCAGATTCCATTCCACTTCTATTTTCCATTAGGTAATCATCTCTTCCATGACCATGTTTTGATATATCTATGCTTGCTTACCATGTTCATCACCATTAATCCTTCCATTTTCATATTTCTTTTTCTTATTTAAAATATTTTCTTCGTCCATAAAATTACCCAAAAATATTTTTCACTTTTATTAATGTTTTATTTAATTTTATATAAATTTTATTTTTGTATTTTTTTAATATTAATATTTTATTTTAATTATTTATTCTAAATGGTCCATTTTAACACACTTTTTTTTATTGATTTTATTTTTATGACTTAAAATTATTGTTAGCATTTGATTTTTGGGATGAAGTTTGAAAACTATCTCATGGTCAACCTGACCTTTTCTTGGAATTTTATTTCACATTTTCAATTTATTTTGGATTTATTTTTGACCTAGTTTGGTTGGTTGACTTTTAATTTGACTTTTGTTTTATTTTAATTAACTCACGCACCAATTTTCATTATTTTTAAAATATTTTTGGGGGATAATGATTTCCTGAACCCACCTTATTTAGTTTAATTTTTCATAATTTTCTTGATTAATTTAATATTTATTCTTGATATATTTCTAACCTAGTCTTATTAATTGACTTTTGGTTTGACCTATGTTTTGTTTTAATTAATTCACGTGCCAATTTTCATTATTTTAAAAATCTTTTTGGGGGATGACGATGTCCTGACCCCACCTTATTTAGTTTAATTTTTCATAATTTTCTTGATTAATTTTCTATTTATTTGTTATTTTTTAAGTTGACTTGAATTTTCACTTGACTTCTTTATGATCGATGTATGACTTAGGGATTGCTTATGGCAATTGAAGAGATCTTTTGACCCTCCCTTGTTCATCTCATATTCCATGTATTAGAGGCCTTTTACCTTGATTTTATTTGGTCCTTACCTCATTTCCTGATTAAATTATTCAGTGGACCCTTCGTGTGTATATTTTCATCTATTTGATTCATCTGTTATCTTTTATACTTGTTTCTCTCATTCATGCTTTCTATTGCTTGATTATTTAACATGTTCATACTCCCATGCATTGTTTAAATGCTCCATTATTTGATTCTTTGGTTTGATTATATATTGTTTATTTATCCGATCTGATTGATAACTGTTGCCTACTTGTATGATGTATGAGGCATATATTCTTACTCTTTGTTTGCCATGAACAATCCCCATTCATAACAAATGTACCCCTCTCCCATAAAGTGTATAATATTTATTTCTTTATTTCTTTATTCACCTGTTAATACAAGAATTAAAACGAACATCCGATAACCATTTCAAAATAAGATCAAAAGCTCGATCCAACATCGAGTAATCATTTTCAAAACATAACAGAACCAGCATGCATTCATCCATCCTCTTGTAAGTCGATTTCCTCAGGCATCACCATCTACCTGTAAGTCGATTACCTCCGGCATCGCCATCTACCCTTATCCGTAACTCCTCTCCGCGCTCCATCCGTCGACTCTTGTTCCGTTTAGGTAGCACCCTTTAGGTAGAACCCTTTGTATGATAACATAGGTAGAATTCCCCTATTCTTTGCATGCTAACATTAGGTAGATATTCCCCTTTGTAAATCCTAACACATAAGTCTATATTGCATGACAACTCTAGAGCAGAGCTCCCCCACTTTTAGACCTTCTGTGCGTCTCCGATCTTGTGGCATGTCAGTCCGTTCTATTGCAAAGAGGTAACTGCCTAAGACTCGATTCAGCGAGCTGCGAAACCTACTGCTAGGACGTTGAACACACTGCCCACCCTCCTTTGACACAGTTGGTGTCCTCTTTTGTAAGTCCATGTTCAGATGGCAATCCAAAACCCTTAGTTAGCCAAACTACAACAACTCTGATTCTCATGTTCAGATGAGATACGTAGGCACGAGACGCGATGTCTTGCCGAGTTTGACTGACGACTAACAACTAATCCTTGCTTGCTTTCGCCCTTGTTGCGATTCTTTTCTCTCGCCCTTGTTGCGATCGAGACCGTCCCTTTCCCTTGCCCTAGTTGCAATCGAGACCCTTGTTCCCGTAGTTAGCCGAACTACGTTTTGCTCTGATTGTCATTCCAGATGAGATACGTAGGCATAAGACGTGACGTCTAATCGAGCACACTTATATTTAACCCATAGGTAGCCGAGCTACGAAGACTCTGATTCTCATACTCAGATGAGATACGTAGGTAGTGGATGCGACATCCTTGCGAGTCATTTTCTTTTAACCCTCCTTTTAGTAAATAGTACTTTAGATATACCTACACCCTTTAGACTAGAACAACACTTATGAAAAGGGCTCCCTAGGAGTACCTATGATGTTTTGGGTGCTTAAAACCTTCCCATTGCATAACCAACCCCCTTACCCAGATCTCTGACATTTTTACTAGTTTTTGATTCGATAAAACTTTTAGGTTTTTGTTCGCTTTCTAACCATTCCTTTGGATAAATAGAAGTGCGGTGGTGACTTAACTTGTATGGTTTACCTTGGATTTAGTCAATATCTCTAATGGTAACGAATACCCCGCTACAGTGTCACCTGACACGGGCCGTGTCAGGGCAAGGGAAGATAAGTGAAGAAAATAGTAGCCTGACACGGCCACCTGTGTCAGCTGACACGGGCCGTGTCAGGAAGAGCCCTCTGTAAGAACAAAATTAGTTCTACAATAGAATTCCAGGATTTTGATGATAACAAAGGATGAAACCAAAAATGGCACCCTAACGTAAATTCTCTAAGTGTGCAGGACTCTGAACAGCAACAAAGGAATCTGACCGTTTTATCATATATAAACTCTAATCATATACAAAGTATTAGAAGATCAGAAGCATCTGAAGAAGAAGTGCGCTCCAGAAGTTCTGATTCTGAGCAAAACAGGACAGCAAAATACCAGAAGCTCTAAACTTCCACTAGACTCAGTTTTGATGATCTAAAAGACCAGTACTCTTAGAAGCTCTGACGTAACCTCAACGCAATCTCCGGTTGACACAGAAACTCCGAGATAACAAAGACTCTGATGAAGATTCTCTAAATCCAGAAAGAGTAACGGAAAGAACTTCTTCAAATGGAAAGAAAGCATTTTTAGAAAGAAGTTATTCAGGGAGACAAATTGGTTATGGCAAGAAACACAAAAGTAATGACATTGAATGCTCATCAAAGGCCAATATTCTGTCATCACTCCCACGGTCCTTTCACCACTATATAAAGGACAACATACTTCAGTGAGAGACACACAACAACGGACATAAAAATTCTTTACATTCTCTCTTAGTTTTTCACGAGCTGCTGCTCATACGTGAAAACACTTGCCTGCTTACTCTGCTGTAATATTTGCTTACCTTTAGAAGCACTCTCGATTACAAATCTATTATTGCTAAATTGCTTTTGTTCCTCAAGTGACTTTGTGTAGTCTGTATACTTGGGAGGACTAAGAGATCACTCTCTTAGAAGTTTGGTTGTATTAATATTTCAAGATTAGTGGATTAAGTCCTTTTTGAAGGCGAAATCACCTTGGTCGGGTGGACTGGAGTAACTTTGTGTTATAAGCGAACCAGTATAAAATTCTGTGTGTTCTTACTTTTGAAAAAGCTTTTATTTTCCAAAACAATTCAAACCCCCCTTTCTTGTTTTTCTCACCTTCACCCTCAACTGTGTCACCCCTGCCATGGGCGTGTCAGCTTAAACAGTAGGCTAACACGGCCACCCATGTCAGCTGACACGGGCCGTGTCAGCCCAAGCCCAAAAATTCCAGTTTTCTCGGGCTTTTCATTCGTCTGGATTTTTAGAGACATCTTTGGACCTGTCCAACTGCTGTTGGGAATTTTCACTATAAAAGGAGGTCTTCTACCAAAGGAAAAATCATCTTGGAATACAGCAAAACACAGTATTATGAAGCAATCAAGTATTACAGAGATTAAGGCATTCGGAGAGCTGAAGATATTCATGAGCGGGAGCGATTGAAGATCAAAGTCATCTAATTACTTGTAATGTGTAATTTTTATCTTGAATTTGTTTTAAATAATATGAGTAGCTAAACCCCCCAATGCTAGGGGGGTGTCCCTAATTTAGAATTGTAATGAATTTGAGTTTACATTTGCATTTATAATATTTTGTTTACGATAACCTTTTGATGTGTTTATTGCTTTCTCTTTCGGACCAATTGAGATTGATTTGTGGTTATCAATTAGGCTGGACCTCCATTGATAAGGTTTTCATCAGGTTACTCTACAGTAGATATCACCTAGGACTAGGGATACCCTGTATGAACCAGAGCATTCTTGATATTATACAGCTTAACTTCACCCTAATTGGCTATGGACATAGGAATTAGGGTAGATTGATTAAAGGTTTTCTCACCAAGCACTTGGGAGAAAATACCCTTGAGAACTGGTAGTAATTGATATTTGTTGATGCAATAGTAACTTAGAGTTGTTACAGGGATAAATCATACACCGTCTCTGGCATTGTTCCTTTTCCTCTATAAACCCTTATTTTTATATTTCTTTACCTTCACTTTTATTATTATATTTTTACACTCAAAAACCAAATTAATACTTTTTTTTTAATTGAATGATAATTTAAACTCAATATTAATGTGCATTCCTTGAGATCGACATTCAGGGAATTACCCCATTATTACTATAAAAGGCAAAATAGTACACTTGCTATTTTCCCGATCAGTGATGCTGAGGATTGAAAATCCACAACTGGCTATGTTTTTATGCTAGGTGGTGCACTAGTTGCTTGGAGTTCGAGAAAAGAGCTAGTAGTGGCATTATTTTCGTGGGAAGCAGAATACATAACTGCTTCTCTTTGTGCATGTCAAGCAACATGGATGGTGAATGTGGTCGAAGAGATAACAACGAAGAGTCATGCAACAATTACCCTTGAAGATCGACAACATGTCAGCTATCAGACTAGCGAAGAATCCGATAGCACATGGTCGAAGAAAGCACATCGATATGAGGTTCCATTATCTTCGAGAGCAGGTAGTAGATGGGAAGATGAATGTGAAACACTACAGAACTGAGAATCAGATTGCAGACATCATGACGAAGGGACTGCAAGTCGAAATGTTCAGAAGACTTAGAGCCATGATGAATGTAGATAACTTAGACACAGTGAATTAAGTGGTATGTTAAATTGTAATTCCTTGTGTCGAAGCAAGTTGCTCGACAAGAACAAGGAAGTGTCTAACCACCTAGTGTGTTGAGTTGTGTTAGTGTGTCGAAGTGTTGAAGCATGTTACTTTACACATGATTTCAACTTAGGCCTATTTAGTAGTGTTAGCTATTTTGGGATTTTTTAGTTTTGGGCTTTGGCTTGAGGTCCAACTTAACCTAAATCTATAAATAGAGGGAGTAACCCTTATTTTTGTAATAAAGTGAATAGAGTATTCATGACATTTGTATTCACAGTATTTTGCAGTTGCAAAGTGAATAAGAAGTTTTCCACAGTTTGTGGGCAAAGAGAAACTCTACAGAATTTAATTCTTCTTCTCCTTCATCATTCTTTACACTCTTTCTTTCTCCATTGTTCTTCTCTTTTCATTTTTATTGTGTGGGTGATAACAATCTTGTTCGTCAAGATTGATTGAAATTCTCCATAGGTTTGGTGGATTTCCAACACCACAAACCTGCATGATCAACTTTAAGCCTTGAATTCTCATCAAAATTAAACATGCTATGAAATAACACTTTGAGGTATTGAGAGACAATCCGTCTAGAATTCCATAAATTAATGTCTGAGAAGGATCATGTTTGCAAGATCAAGTTGGCAAACTAGTTTGGATCATGCCCCCAAGTATCCAATGAAGCCCTAAGGTCTCTCCATCATAAATAGTCTTTTCTATTGTTGATTAACCAATAGGCATCAAGAAGCTGCCCCTTAATATCTCCATATTTAAAGTACAATAAAGAATACCAAGATTCAAACACCAAGAAACATTTCTCCACAAACCTGCATGATCAACTTTGAGCCTAGAATTCTCATCAAAATTAAACATGATATGGAACAACACTTTGAGGGGTTGAGAGCCAATCCATCTAGAATTCCATAAATTAATGTCTGAGTAGGAAACAAGTTTGCAAGAAATTAAGTTGCCAAACCAGATTGGATCGTGCCCCCAAGTAGCTAATGAAGCCCTAAGGTCTCTTCACCACAAAGAGGCTTTTCTGTTGTTGATTGACCAAGAAGCATCAAGAAGATGGCCCTTAATATATCCATATTTAAAGTACAAGAAAGAAGACCAAGGTGAACTCTAATCATCAAGCATATTTCAAGCCTACTTGTAAAAAAGTGCGACATTTAAGGACTCACAATGCTTGATACCTAATCCTCTTTCGATCTTTGATTTACAAACAAATGACATTAAACCAAAATAATCCTTATATTGTTTTATTCCCCTTTCATAGAAAAACTCGTTGAATTTTAATTATGTTTTAAATCAAAAATTTTAGGGCTCTATATAATGAGAAGACATATAAAGGGATTGAATTCAAAATAACATTTAAGCATACCACACGGCTGATAATTCGGAAAAGTATCGTATTTCTGACTCGATATACATGCAAATTTGAGTATTTTTTCTCTTCCTTTTTATAGGTTTATGTTTGTACTTGTCTTCTGTTTGAGGTATTTTGATTACAAGAGTGATCATGCAAAGAAATGGTGTGAAACGACAAAAACAGGAGAAAAATCGACATTCTGCACAACCATGACACCCTCTTTGTTGTCATGATGTGGCAAAGGGAGGTCATCACAACTAGAGGATAAAAGCTAGGAAATTCAATCTTCAGCACTATGACGGGTATGACCGTCATGACCATGAAACCCATCATGGCTCCCCATTCATGACTACCAGTGGCGTCATGACCATGATGCCCGTCATGAACCTTCCATTCAGAAAATTCTAGCACGTTTTAAGACTCAACCAATTTCTTTTCCACCACTCTCTCCACTATTTTTTACACAATCTGGATACCCTAGTACGAAAATCCACCATATAAATAGGTCCTTAATTTTCAATTTTCGATATCCAAGTTATTAGAATTTTATTTTAGGAAGAAATGTCAATTTGTAAAAGCACTTATTTACTCAAACTGGGTGATAAGTTCACTTTAGAATTAAGTTATGCACTTTTTTAATCTATATTTGGATCGACCATATTTTAATCTTGTTAGCATCAATTTTCGAGAAGTTTATTTAAGTATTTTTCTGCATTGTTATTTCTCAAATTTCCATTACAATACATTTTGCAGGTTTTGTTCATTTACTGTTTTTACTTCTATTATAATACTACTTTGCATGTTATTATATTATAAATTATTATTATTATTATTATCATGTTTAGTATATTAGTCTTTAATATTAATTACTATTTCTATTCAGTTTTAGGTATGTCCAGCTAAACCTGTCGAGTCCCGAATGTGAGGGCCGTCGTACTGACGGTGCTCGCATTTAAGTTGTAAAATTATGATTAATTGGGGAATGTTTTACGCCTGGAAATATTTTATGTTTGTTATCTCAAATTTTTGACACCGACATTAAATTACAAAAATGCATTGAGAATCATGTAGTAATGATTTCGGTGAAGTCAAAATGGTTAATGATGGCCATGAGAATTTCAAAGATTTTGATTTGTCGATAAGGAGTCTTCACTATGAGTACCCTACCAATAAGTAGCCACCGTGGCTCCGATTCAGAATCATCAACCCTATACCATTCTAGTTGATCAACGAGTACAACATCAACTTACTCCATATTAACCACAAAAACAACAACAACGTTATCATCATCATCATCAACAACAACAACAACAAAGACAAGGACGTCCCGAAAGAATGGACCTCCACCCTACCTTACTTGTTATGTGGCTCATTAATGCAGTTAAGAGAGGTAGGACCTCCACCTACGGTCCTTCCTCACGGCTATGATGTAAAATCCCGGTGCGAGTTCCACTGGCGCTCCCGACCATTCCATAAAAAACTATAATGCCTTAAAATACAAAGTTCAAGATTTGATTGATTCATAGGCAATCACGTTTACGCCTAACGGCCCAAATGTGAATAACAATCCAATGTCGCCACATAACAAGCTGAATGTGAATATGATAGAAGTTGAAGAGAAGAAGAGATTGGTGTCCCGAGTGGATGATTTGAAGACCCCCCTCATTTCTATTAAGAATGTTTTAATGAAGAATAACTTGTTTCCCGTCTATGGTGTTAACTGTGAGCACTGTTTAATCAACCCTCAAGAATGTGAAGTTTTGAAGAATGTTATCCAAGGATTAGTGGATCCACGAATCTTGGTAGTGAAGCATCTGTCCTCAAATGAAGATGTGTCAACTTTGGAGATCCCGTACGATCAAGTCCAACCTCTACAAATCCCGTATGACCTGTCACCCATGACTATCTTTGATAATCCAGTTGTTCCTTTGGTGATAACTGTACCTAAATTGTTCCCTTTCAAAAACACAAAGGCAATGCCTTGGATATATGAATCCACAATCTATATTCATGGTGAGAAAGTACAAGATGAGTCAATAGCATATAATCGTTCAATGGTGAATATAATCGGAATTGGTGGAGTAACAAGAAGTGGAAGGATTTTTTCACTTGTACCACCCGTAATTGACAATGGTGGTACCTCTAATCGAGATAAAGGCTAACAAGTTAAAGCTAGTCAACAAAGACAGGATACCACACCAATCAGCGATATGGAGGAGTTTTTGCGTATCATTGAAAGAAGTGACTACAAGGTTTTTAATCAACTTAACCAAACCCCGTCAAAGATCTAAATGTTTTTTTTGTTTGTGTGCTTCGAAGAACATAGAGATGCCTTAGTAAAATCCTTGGGGGCTGCCCACGTTCAACAAGAAATATGTGTCTGCCAATTCGAGGGAGTAGTCAAAAACATTGTTGCCAATATAAGCTTGGGGTTTAATGATGAAGAGCTTCCATCCGAAGGGAGAAACCACAACAAGGCCCTACACATTTCTATCGAATGTATGGACACCATTCAGTCTAAATTCTTGGTTGTTACCTATTCATCTCTTAACGTACTACCAAATATTTCTTTGTCCAAGCTAAATATTGAAGAGCTTGTCATGAAACCCAATGAGTTGGCCGTTAGAGAATTTGATGGCTTGAGGAGGATGGTGATTGGTGAAGTTGACCTCCCCATCAATATTGGACCTTACACCTTCTTTATTACTTTCTTTGTTATGGACATATACCCTTTTTATAGTTGTCTACTCGGACGACCTTGGATCCACTCAGCCGGAGTCGTCACATTGACACTCCTTCAAAGGATGAAATTCTTGGTCAATAATAAGCTAGTGGTTGTTGAAGGTGAGGAGAATATCATGGTAAGTCACTTAGCATCCTTTCGATATGTTAAAGTAGGATGTGAGGTGCAAGAAATTCCGTTTCAGTCATTTGAAGTTGTCAATGTAGAGATGGTTGCTCCCATAAGGGAAAAGAAGAAAGTTGAATTTCCAATGGTCTATTGGAGAGACGCTCAGACTTTCATTGATAGTGGTTACCCCGAAGGTTGGGGAAGAGTATTGTAGTTTCCTGCCAACAAGGAACGCACCAACTTGGGATATCACTACTAAAATCTGAAGAATCCTGTGCAAAATGCTATGGAGGGACAAGTGCCCCTGATACCAATTATACTTACAAGCACCATACATCTTATGGACTGTTAAATATGTTCCATGGAAGTGGAAGAAGATGATGTGGCTGATGAAGAAGGACTTGTGTACCCGAAGAAGGAAGGTCAAGAGCTGAAGAATTGGCCCATAACAGAGATACCTGAAGTTACCCTGTTTGAAAAGTAATTTCATGTTTGTTTGTTTTCTCTTTTAAGAAAAAGAACCCATGATATGCCCAGGCATGGGGGAACCATTTGTAGGGCCCTCATATTTTTTCCATCAATTAAATCAATGAAATCATCACTCTTTACATTAAAATTTGTGCTTCTTGTCTTTAATTTTACTTTTCACTTAATAAAAAAATGGCAATGTTTTCTTACTTTTCTTGAAGTTTTCAATCATTTTTTCTCCTTCATAAAGTAATAGCATGAACCCTGAATAGTGCAGATTCCCCTTGATTTCTACCAATAATGACTATGCTATGGTCCCATATGATTTTGACAATCCAATAAATCATGCTGATGAAGACTATGAGGAAGATTGTGAACTCACCGAGGAGTTAGCTCGACTACTGAAGCAAGAGCCAAAGGTTATTTAACCGCATGAATAATCGGTAGAAGTGGTCAATCTTGGAACCAATTAAGAATTTAAAGAGATCAAAATAGGCTCAGCCCTGCAAGAGGATGTGAAGGAAAAGTTGGTCAAACTTCGACAAGAATATATGAATGTGTTTGCTTGATCCTGCCAAGACATGCTTGGTCTTGACACCGACATCATGGTCCATCGGTTACCCCTAAATGAAGACTATCCTCCTATAAATCAAAATCTAAGAAGGAATCATCCTGACATGGCTATGAAGATTAACGAGGAAGTGCAAAAGCAGCTTGAAGCAGGATTTCTGGCCGTAGGCAACTACGTTAGTGGATAGCTAATATCGTGCATATGCACAAGAAGGGGATACCAAGCATAAACACCTCAATTGAGGAAGATGAATTTGCAAAGGGGACCAATCATCAACTCAATCAGGAAAGAGACCCACCAACCCTACTGGGGGTGAGAAATTACTCAGGTAGAAACTCATTGACCAAGCTGGGGATAAATGAGGAACTGTTGGGGAGGGAAATAGTTACCAAACCAACTGCTTAGGGAAGCCCAATAATGCTTCACACCTCAATGATGAGACGTGTAAACTCTTAGGGTTTTCAATTTAGCGAGTTGTTCTTTTCTTTTTTTAGGCGAAGTATTTCTTGACTGCAGCGGCATTCACAGTACGTGTGAACTTTTCACCATCCATAGTTGTAAGAATCAATGCACCACCTAAGAAGGCTCTCTTAACAACATATGTGCCTTCATAATTAGGAGTCCATTTTCCCTTAACATCAGATTTGAAAAATAGAATCTTCTTGAGCACGAGATCACCTTCTCTGAACACACGAGGCTTGACCTTCTTATCAAAAGCTTTCTTCATTCTTTGTTGATATAAATGACCATGACACATGGCAATCAATCTCTTCTCTTTAATTAAATTCATCTGATCATATCTAGTCTGACACCATTCAACTTCTGTCAACTTGGCTTCCATAAAAACACACAATGATGGGATCTCAACCTCCACGGGGAGTACAACTTCCATGCCATAAACAAGAAAGAAGGGGCTTTCCCATGTTGAAGTGCGGATGGACGTATGGTACCCATGCAAAGAAATTGGGAGCATCTCGTGCCAATCTTTGTACATCACAACCATCTTTTGAATGATCTTCTTAATGTTTTTATTTGAATTATGATGTGCAATCTTGAAGTCTTTGCAAAGAGCTTCCACCATATTATTGTTAAAGTTTGGTCCATTATCAGTAATGATCTTATTGGGCACACCATAACAACATATAATCTGATTCTTGATAAACTTTACAACAACTTGCTTGGCCATATTTGTGTACAATGTCGCTTCAACCCACTTTGTGAAGTAATCAATAGCCACCAAAATGAAACGATGTTCGTTCGAAGCTTTAGGCTCAATCATGCCAATCATATTAATTCCCCATATGGAGAAGGGCCATGGAGAGGAAATGATATTCAACAGTGTCGGAGGAACATGAATCTTATCTGCATAAATTTGACACTTGTGGCATTTCTTCACAAACTTGCAACAGTCAGATTCCATTATCAGCCAATAGTAACCTGCTCTCAACATCTTCTTTGCCATAGCATGTCCATTGGAATGACTACCAAAGGAACCTTCATGGACTTCATTCATCAACAGGTCTGCTTCGTGTCTATCCACGCATCTGAGCAAAACCATATCGAAGTTTCTCTTGTAAAGCACATCACCATTCAGGTAGAAGTTGCCATCTAATCTTCTCAAAGTCTTCTTATCTTTCAAAGATTCCCCAGACGGGTAAATATGACTTTGAAGGAAACATTTGATATCATAATACCATGGATTTTCATCTTTGACTTCTTCAACGACAAACACATGAGTTGGCCTATCAAGACACATTACACTCAAATTGGGAACTTCGTTACAAAATTTCACCATAATCATTGAAGCCAACGTTGCAAGAGCATCTGCCATCCACTTTTCATCTCGAGGGATATGATGAAACTCAACCTTTGTAAAGAAAGTTGAAATCCTTCTCTCATAATCTCGGTATGGTATCAAACCGGGTTGATTAGTCTCCCATTCACCTTTGATTTGGTTCATAACCAAAGCTGAATCTCCATAGGCGTCAAGATATTTAATCATGAGAACAATGGCCTCTGCAAGTCCCATAATGCAAGCTTCATACTCAACCATATTGTTTGTACACTTGAAGGTCAATCCAGCCGTAAACGGAAAATGAGTTCCTTGAGGAGTAATAGTTATTTCCCCAATTCCATTACCATACGAATTAAAAAATCCATCAAATACCATGCCACAACGAGAACTAGGTTCTGGCCCTTCTACAAGCAATGGTTCATCACAATCTTTCATTTTCAAGTACAAAATCTGTTCATCAGGAAAATCATATTATACTGACTGATAATCTTCAATAGGTTGGTGAGCCATATGGTGAGCCAAGACACTACCTTTAATAGCCTTCTGAGATCGGTATTCAATATCATACTCAAATAACAACATCTTCCAACGGGCAATCCTTCCTATTAAAGCAGGCTTCTAAAAAATGTACTTGATTGGATCCATTTTGGATATTAACCAAGTAGTATGATTCAACATATACTGGCGCAGACGCTAAGCAACCCAAGCCAATGCGTAACATGTCTTTTCAAGCATAGAGTACCGAGTCTCACAGTCGATCAACTTCTTACTGAGGTAGTAAACTGCATACTCTTTCTTTCCAGATTCATCTTGCTGACCAAGAACGCAACCCATACTCTCTTCAAGCACAGTCAAATACATGATCAAAGGTCTTCCTTCAATAGGAGGAAACAAAATCAGAGGTTCAAGTAAATACTCTTTGACATTATCAAAAGCTTTCTGGAAATCTTCGATCCAGTCACAAGACTGATCTTTCTGAAGAAGCTTGAAAATTGGCGCACATGTGGCAGTCATATGCAGTATAAATCTTGAGATATAGTTCAAGCGACCAAGAAAACCTCCGACTTGCTTCTCTATTTTGGGCGCAGGCATCTCTTGTATTGCTTTGACCTTGGCAGGATCAACTTCAGTACCCTTCTCACCGACAATAAAGCCCAACAACTTACCAGAACAAACACCAAAAGTACACTTATTGGGATTCAAGCGGAGTTTATATTTCCTCAAATGCTGGAATAATCCTACTAAGTGCACCTTTAAGGTCTATTCTGGCAAGCTGTTGGGGTTTATTGTGAGTCAGAAGGATATTGAAGATGATCCTGATAAAGTAAGAGCTATTCAATACATGCCAGCTCCCAAAACAGAAAAAGAAGTCTGAGGCTTCCTTGGAGAGCTTAACTGCATTTCAAAATTCATCTCTCACTTGAAGGCTACCTATGAACCTATATTCAAATTGTTAAGGAAAAATAAAGCGATCGTGTGGAGTGATGATTATCAAGAGGTATTTGACAAGATAAAAAAAGTACTTGCAAGAACCACCTGAAGTTACGCGAATTATACCCGAGCGTATGGCACGCTTAAAGATACAACAAAGTCGCTATCGAACTTTATTTATTCCCTAAGGAAAGGGAAACATCGATAAAACCAAGGGGAAAGAGAAATGGGTAAGGAAGTCGGTTATGCAAGGGGAAGGTACTAACACCCCTAACATCCATGTTACTTCATGGGAACCATTTTGAATGTTTGTTGCAAGAATATGTGTTACTATTTGAAGATTACTCGCAAAAAAGGAAACTGGGGGTTAATAAATAGATGTGCTCGCTGAAGATTTGGGCCCTCGTGAGAGAGAATTCCTTACTTTGAATTAATTTTTAATGATAGCAAATTGTGTGATCATCATCCAAATGTTGGTTGTGCATTACATTACATGATACATTTGTGTTTTTATTGTGTTTTCATCCCACTCTATTGTTGCATAACTGTACATATAGACCTACATTAACACTTCTCTTAAAATAACAATTAAAATGCACTTTGTGTCAGTATGCATCAATACATAAGCCTCTGCATCGATACATACAGCATGTGATAAATCACAAAACCTTTCTTGTTCAGTATGCATCGATGCATACGAGTCATGCATCAATACATGAAAGGCAAAAGGATTTATGCATCGATCCATACGATCCCTGCATCGATACATGACCAATTGAAACAGCCTGTGTATCAATGCATACGGATTAGGCATCGATACATACTAGTGGAAAAATCACATGCATCAATACATACGAATTATGCATCGATACATGATTAATCCATTTCACCAAAAATTCACTTATCTTACAGTATGCATCGATGCATACTCTCATGTATCAATGCATAAAGCTGTTTTGCTCACTAACAGTTCTGTTGTTGCTGCATATATAAGATGTTATGACAGCAGTGAAAGAGCACGAATTCTTAGAGGGAAAACAATTGAACACAAGATCAAAAGCAGTGTTGGAGCAATTGTTTGAGAGCACATAGAAACCTGAAAGAGACTTCATCTTTTTCATCTTCTCAATCACTTTTCTTCAAGAACATCAACACATAATAATTCTTGTTCTTTGGATTAAAGGATTATCGAGATAACGTTCAGTGGTACGATCAAGGATCTAGTTGTGGTTTTCAGCGGAACGATCGAGGATCTAGCTGAGTCGAAGATTGAAGGGGGTTTCTAGGAAAAACCTATTGGTTTATCCTTCAAGAACTGAAGCGTTCTTGAGGGTTTGGGAGTCACGTTTGCAGAACAGATTCAGCCGCAGCGTTGCGTTTGGAGATCGGGGGATTTCGCAAGCAGGTCGTGGAACCGGTGAATTGTTTGCAATTTCGTGCAGGAAATTCTTGATCGTGCTCAGATCAAGTGAAGGTTCATACAAGAAGAAGTTCTTGAAATTTAGAATTCTATCTTTGTATCATAACCTTGTATCAACGGATTCGGCAATTATCGATAATCAAAGTTCTCAATTTCATTTGAAATTGAGAGGGAGACGTACCCACACGCGAGGACGACGTGGGGAACTTCCTTACCAAATCTCTCCGTATCGTATTCTTACCTTACTTCTTTTTACGTTTAAAACAGTTTTCGCAATTTCAGTTAGTGTGTGTTGTGATTGTTCCTGTTGCAAGACAGCAGTGGCAAGAAAACAATTTCAATCAAACACTACTGCTGTTCATCATTGATCACATACACACCAACTGTTTGACAAAATTGTTAGCTAGGTTTTATTCATTGGAAATAGACTTTAATGATAAGTGCATTCAATTAGCTAAAATTCTGGTGTGGATTGTTTCTGTCATTCTCATTCAAATCCAGCATTAAGACTCGTGTGTCCGGTCTTCTAGTAGCGGTTCAGAATAGACGGAAGTCGATTCGGGACTGATTTTTTCCGCCAACTTTAAAAACTCTGATAAAACTTTAAATCCGTTAAATTTTAAAGAGGTGATCTATTCACCCCCCTCTCGATCACTAGCCACACCGTCTAACAAGTGGTATCAGAGCGCCGGTTCGCTGGTGCTCTGTGGCTGCCTGTAACAGTATGGATTCTGAACCAAAGGGGGCGTATAATAGAGCGCCTATTTTCAACGGTGAAAATTACGGCTACTAGAAAGACTGCATGCGAGTTCATATAAATTCTGTGGATAGGTTAGTATGGGCTGCCATTGAAAATGGTCCGTTTCAAATTACTATGACAAATGCGGCTGGCGCCATAGTACCTAAACCAGAAGATGATGGGAATGAGAAAGATGAGAAAAAGTGGTCGTGTGATTGGAAAGCTCGAAACATGCTAATTTCAGCACTTGGTGTTGATGAGTATTATCGAGTATCTCATTGCACGACAGCTAAAGAAATGTGGGATGCTTTAGAAGTTGCCCATGAGGGTACTACTGAAGTAAAACAGTCCCGCATTAACACACTCAATCAAGAATTTGAGCTCTTTCGCATGAAACAAGGAGAATCTATCTCCGACATGCAAAAGAGATTCACTCACCTAACTAACCGATTGAATGCGCTTGGAAAACCTATTTCCAATGAAATTGCTACTAATAAAATTCTCAGGTGTCTTAGCAGGGAGTGGCAACCTAAAGTAACAACAATCAAGGAAGCCAACGATCTTACAAGACTTACGATTACAACTCTGTTTGGAAAGCTGGAAGAACATCAGCAAGCATTGGAAAGTCTTGAAAAATATGAGAATAAAAGTAAGAAGGAAAAGGAGAAGAAAAGAGACAAAGAGGGAGAGAAGAAGCCAATAGCTCTCGTGGCCTCCAGCTCTAAGTCCTCACGAAAAGAGCAAAGCGACAATAATTCAAGTAGTGACAAAGACTCGGATGATGAGGAAATGGGACTGTTTGTAAGGAGATATAATAAATTCATTCGAAAGAATGGAGTCAAGCATTCCGACAAAAATCTCATGAAGTTTCGAAGACAATCTATAAATTCGAAACAAGAAGAGAACAAGAAGAGTAGAGGAAGAGGATCCTGTTTTAACTGTGGTAAATCTGGACATTATAAAACGGACTGCCCTATGAAGTATAAGAATCAAAGAAAAGATTCACCAAAAGGGTACAGCAAACAAAGAAGAGCGTATATTGCATGGGAAAGTGATAGTGATTCATCTCAAGTGATGGTGATGAAGCTGCAAATCTGTGCCTTATGGCTCACACAAAAAATCTGTCCTACCACAAGAAGAAAAACAATGACAAAAAGGTAAAACAAGCCTATTACAATAATTTCTCCTCTATGTCTTTTTCGGAACTAAAAATAGCTTTTGAAAAACTGCATAACGAAGCTGTAGATGCTTTTAAAAGACTATCTTTCGACAAACATATTTTCTCATTTTTGGAAGGTAAAGTAAACAAAGCTGAAATTGATTTAGAAGCCTTGAAAGCTAGTATTGCAGAAAATTCAAAAACTATTGACATTGATGGATGTAGTAGAGTTAGGTATTGTGACGCTTGTTATATTTGGCAAAAAGAGGTAAACACTCTTAAGGTCAAATTAAAGAAGGCGCTACAACCTAAAGTTACTTATGCCGTTGACTCTAGGTTGTTTAAGAAGTCATTAAATCCTCCATATGCAAAATACTCTTTTATTCTAAAGGATTCAATGAACAAGAAACAACAAACACATCATCATGGTTTATGTCATTATTGTTGTCATGCTGGCCATACCATTGAGAAATGCAAGTTTAGGAGATTTCTTGTCCCTAAAGGTATTTATCAATGGAAGCCAAAAGGCAACCATGTTAGCACTTACCCACTTGGACCCAATGAAAATTGGGTACCAACTTCTCTCTTTTGATATTGTAGGATGAGTGCCTTGCCTCCGCAGATAGAAGGTGGTTTCTTGACAGCGGCTGCTCGAGGCACATGACCGGTGACATATCGCTTTTTATAGACTTCAAGGCAAAGAAGAAGGGATATGTTACTTATGGAGACAATAACAAAGGAGCCATACTCGGCAAAGGTAGTGTAGGTAATCCCTCCACCACTACTATTTCAAATGTCCATCTAGTAGAGGGACTTAAACACAATTTGTTAAGCATAAGTCAACTATGCGACATGGACTATAAAGTTTCGTTCACAAAAACTTGCTGCATAATTGAACATGCTGAACAAAACATTGTGTTTAAGGGTGTAAGAGTAAACAATATCTATATGCTTGACCTGTTTGATGTACCTCTAACAAGTACTAAATGTCTAGTCACCTTGAATGATGATTCTTGGCTTTGGCATAGACGTTTAGCGCATGTTAATTTCGATTTGCTTAATAAGGTTGTATCTAAGGATCTAGTAGTCGGTCTACCAAAAATAAAATTTTCAAAAGACCACCTATGTGATGCGTGCCAAATGGGAAAGCAAACAAGGGTCTCTTTAAAATCTAAAAACGTAATTTCAACCTCACGACCCCTTGAGCTTCTCCATATGGATCTCTTTGGACCTTCTAGGACAAAGAGCCTAGGTGGAAATTACTATGGCTTTGTAATAGTTGATGACTACTCTAGATTTACTTGGACTATATTCCTTCATAGCAAAGATGAAACTTTTTCTGCTTTTAAAAACTTTGCAAATCTGTCCCAAAACAAAATGAATTCCAAAATAGTTACAATTCGTAGCGATCATGGTGGTGAGTTTCAAAATTATCACTTTGAGAAGTTCTGTGACAAGTATGGTATTGAGCATAATTTTTCTGCTCCTCGAACTCCACAACAAAATGGGGTTGTGGAGCGTAAAAATCGTGTTTTAGAGGAGTTGGCAAGAACAATGCTTAATGAGGGCGGATTGCCAAAATACTTTTGGGCTGATGCTGTTAGCACAGCCTGTTATGTTTTAAACAGAATCTTAATTCGCCCTATTTTAAATAAAACTCCTTATGAACTTTTGAAAGGAAGAAAACCAAACTTGTCACATCTTCACGTATTCGGTTGTAAATGTTTTGTGTTGAATAACGGAAAGGAAAACATTGGGAAGTTTGATGCAAAAGCGGATGAAGGTATATTTCTTGGCTACTCACTGTCAAGTAAAGCATATAGAGTGTATAATAAGCGTTTACTTACTGTTGAAGAATCTGTTCATGTTTCTTTTGATGAGTCTTATCCGAAAAATGTCGGAAAAGGTATTTCTTTTGATGACGCAGGTGTATCTACAGAAGACATACTCAAGGAAGCTGTTGAGGAAACTGATCAGTCCAAAACAGCTGCCCATGAGAAGGAGGAAGATACTAGTCATGAAGAAAATGAGGAAGAAAAGACAGCTGATGTGAAGGAGCTTCCAACAGCTTGGAAATCCTCAAAAGACCATCCCATTGACAACATCTTGGGAGACATTTCAAAGGGAGTAATGACCCGTTCTAAGATAAGTAACTTTTGTTCTCACTTCGCATTTGTTTCACAAGTAGAACCTAAAAATGCCAAAGAGGCCTTGATTGATGAATTTTGGCTAATGGCCATGCAAGAAGAGCTTAATCAATTTAAAAGAAATGACGTTTGGGAACTTGTCCCTCGTCCGCGAGATCATCATATCATAGGCACTAAGTGGGTTTTTAGAAATAAGCTTGATGAAAACGGAGTGATTACAAGGAACAAGGCACGTTTAGTAGCACAAGGGTATAACCAAGAGGAGGACATAGACTATGAGGAAACTTATGCTCCAGTTGCTCGCCTTGAAGCTATACGTCTTTTGCTTACCTATGCGTGTTCTAAGGATTTTAAGCTTTACCAAATGGACGTAAAGAGTGCTTTTCTTAATGGTGTCATAAATGAAGAAGTATATGTTTCACAACCTCCTGGTTTTGAAAATGCTGAAAATCCAGATCATGTTTACAAATTAAAACGAGCTTTGTATGGCCTTAAACAAGCCCCTCGGGTTTGGTATGAAAGGCTTAGCAAATTCCTAATTGATCATGGATACTCAAGAGGTAAGGTGGACAATACTCTCTTTATTAAACACAAAGGGAAGCACATTCTTTTAGTTCAAGTTTATGTCGACGATATAATATTTGGTTCAACTAACATACACTTGGTCGAAGAATTTTCTAAGGTTATGCAGGGTGAATTTGAGATGAGTCTAATGGGGGAGCTGAACTACTTCCTAGGACTGCAAATAAAGCAACTTGATGAGGGTACAGCAGTATGTCAAACAAAATACTGCAGAGAACTACTTAAGCGCTTTGGAATGAATGACTCAAAATCAATTGACACCCCAATGCCTACCAACGGAAATCTAGATAAGGATGAGCATGGTAAGTGTGTAGATGTCAAAAAGTTCAGAGGTATGATTGGATCTCTCTTGTATCTTTCTGCTTCTAGACCTGACATCATGTTTAGTGTTTGCATGTGTGCACGCTATCAATCAAATCCTAAGGAATCGCACCTAAAAGCGGTGAAGCGCATATTTAGATATCTTCACGGAACACCTAAATATGGGCTTTGGTATTCCAAAGGAAGTGATTGTAGTTTAGTAGGGTACTCCGATTCTGATTTTGCTGGCTGCAAATCAGATAGGAAAAGCACAAGTGGTACATGTCACCTGTTTTCAAATTCCTTGGTAAGTTGGCAAGGCAAAAAGCAAGTTTCTGTGGCTTTGTCAACTGCAGAGGCAGAATACGTTGCAGCCGGTAGTTGTTGCGCTCAGATTTTATGGCTGAAGCAGCAACTGCAATACTTCAACATTCAACTCAAACGTATTCCTATAAAATGTGACAACACTAGTGCCATAAACCTTACTAAAAACCCTGTTTTACACTCACGCACTAAACACATAGAGATTAGACATCACTTTCTTCGCGACCATGTTGAAAAAGAAGACGTTGTATTTGAGCACGTTGATTCCAAAAATCAGCTTGCTGATATTTTCACTAAACCTTTGGCAACGGAACCTTTCTTCAACATTCGTCGTGAATTAGGGATCCTAGATCTTTCTCATTTGATGTCCTAAGCATGTTGCCTCTTAATTATGTTATGCCTCATCATAGTCGATAAGACTTGTTTTAGATGTCAATTATCCATCACAAGATTACGCCAACAGAGGTAATATCAATCCTTTCTACAATTCTCTTATTGCTAAGTGATTGTGTATGTTAGAACAAATGTTCTCACTCTAGTTGATATAAATTTGATTGCATATACTCCTTGCCTATATTGTGTGCACATTAAAATTCTGACTTATGAATCTTCCTTGGGCATAACCATCATGACATAGTGCATAATGCATATCCATACTGCATCAAAAGTCATCAAAATCTGCTTTGGCATCAGTATGCATCGACACAAAACATGTATGCATCGATCCATATATTCTGAATTTCAATTTTTTCCAAAATGGTTCAGGATGCATCGATGCATCCATCGCACGTATCGATACACAGGCCAAATGTGAATAATAGGCACCGATGCATGACCATTTGCATCGACACATACTGATGCTATTTGAATTAAATGCATTTTTTTCTCTCTCATGCATCGACACATCAGCCAATCCTATCACTTCCTATCTCAAGACTTCATATCATATGTCCTCAAAAACCCCAAAACCAGTGGCTAACCCTAATCTTTCTCATCTTCACTCTCTCTCTAAAACCCTAAATCTCACATCACCATGCCTCCACGCACTATTCCAGCCAGAGCAAAAGGAAAAGGAAAGGGAAAGGAAACAGCCGGTACTTCTCAGCAACCACCAGATGTTCCTTCAAATGCCTTAGACCTACTTCATCCTGCTATTGCTGCTGAATTTGAGGAATCCTTCAAGACAAGGTTAGTCATGAAACCCCATATCTTTGATAAAACAGATGCTATTCACCTGCACCTAAATGAGGTGGTTGAACTCCTACATGCACAAAGACTTGGGTCATTTCTGTCCACAAAAGATGATTATCATGAGAATTTCATCCGGGCCTTTTATGCCGGCTTACAAACTGGTAGAGGCTATATGTTCTGGTGTTCTATCGGTGTCAGAACATATACCTTTGAAGCTTCTGATTGGGAAACGGTATTTCAAATTCCGCATCCGTCGATGACTGTCAAGTCCTGGCATGACCTGCATTTTGATCCTGAATTTGACATGAAGGACTTTACTCCATCTATCCTAAAGATAGATAGACCGTTGAGTGAGGATGAACACGTCACGTCAGGTATGATCAAGCAAACTCCGCGTATTCTTCACTGGATTATCACACATATTCTGCGTCCAACAAACAGTGGACATTCTCGGTTGGATAGGCCTAGCATACATCTTCTCTACATTCTGCAAAATAAGGTTCTCTTAAATTGGGCGAACTACTTTGTAAAACGTCTATTTTTTGTGCGAGACAGCTCCAAAAATGTGGCTCTAGGGTATGCTTCTCAAATTATGAAAATTCTTAAGTTTTGGAAAGTTGCAATTCCTATTGTTCCTCTCCTATCTCCATCTGCTGCTCAAGAGTTTGACTCTTACACTCTATCGCATATGGGATATCGGTGGGACAAAGACCGCAAATGCTTCTACTTTTTTGAAAGAAAATCCAAAACCAGAATCTACAACTTTGACGTGCCTGCGGAACGAATCCATGTTGCTGAAGAACAACCTGATGAAGAAATGCAGGATGCGCCTGAAGCAGATGTGCCTCAAGCTGAGGCCAATGCTGGTTGGGGAGATTGGGTGCCACGAAGGTGGTCTCCCACCAACTACGTACCTGAACCTACAGCCCCTCCATTCTCAGGTGGTACTTCATCCTCAATACCTACTGCGGACATCACTCATATGCTTCAACAGATGGAAATTGCTAACAAAGAACGCCATGAAGAAGCACGGTATTGGAATATACAACAATCTGAGTGGCACAAGGAGCATCGTGACTGGCATGATGAGCATACAAGGATGTATCAGAATCAACACGCTTGGCACCAAGACTTGATTAAATGGCATCAAGTTTTCTACAACGAAATGTCTGGCTTTATGGACGACTGCCGTGAAAATCCTGGTATCATGGAAAGCTTTAGAAGCATTGAAGTTCAGAACCGATTTAGGCAATACTCCTTCATGGGCCAAAATCCAGACACAATGCCTCCTCCTCCGCCTCCGCCAAGCTACAGAGATCTCGACAGAGATGAGGAATCGTGTGGTGGCCACAATCCAAATTAATCCACCTGCATTTCATCTCACTGCATTTCATCTCATATTGCTCAAGTTTTATTTTGTTGCACAATATATGGTTTAGCTTATGTAATCCTTAAACTCGTTCGAATCTTTAAATGCTTTTCTCTTTCTGTTTATCTCTATTGTTATTGCCCTTATTCGTCATTCTTTGTGAATGATTCTTTACTTTGAAGCTTCCTTCTTTGTGATTGATAGCTTGTTATCCATTTTTTTGCCATGTCCTGCTACACTATGCTACCTTGATAGATCTGTTTCTTCCTCTTTTTGATGTTGACAAAGGGGGAGAAAATGCAGATATGCACAAACTCAGGGGGAGTATCACACATCTTGCCAAGAATTTTCCATCATCAAAAAGGGGGAGTTTGTGAGAGAATTCTTTACTTTGAATTAATTTTTAATGATAGCAAATTGTGTGATCATCATCCAAATGTTGGTTGTGCATTACATTACATGATACATTTGTGTTTTTATTGTGTTTTCATCCCACTCTATTGTTGCATAACTGTACATATAGACCTACATTAACACTTCTCTTAAAATAACAATTAAAATGCACTTTGTGTCAGTATGCATCAATACATAAGCCTCTGCATCGATACATACAGCATGTGATAAATCACAAAACCTTTCTTGTTCAGTATGCATCGATGCATACGAGTCATGCATCAATACATGAAAGGCAAAAGGATTTATGCATCGATCCATACGATCCCTGCATCGATACATGACCAATTGAAACAGCCTGTGTATCAATGCATACGCATTAGGCATCGATACATACTAGTGGAAAAATCACATGCATCAATACATACGAATTATGCATCGATACATGATTAATCCATTTCACCAAAAATTCACTTATCTTACAGTATGCATCGATGCATACTCTCATGTATCAATGCATAAAGCTGTTTTGCTCACTAACAGTTCTGTTGTTGCTGCATATATAAGATGTTATGACAGCAGTGAAAGAGCACGAATTCTTAGAGGGAAAACAATTGAACACAAGATCAAAAGCAGTGTTGGAGCAATTGTTTGAGAGCACATAGAAACCTGAAAGAGACTTCATCTTTTTCATCTTCTCAATCACTTTTCTTCAAGAACATCAACACATAATAATTCTTGTTCTTTGGATTAAAGGATTATCGAGATAACGTTCAGTGGTACGATCAAGGATCTAGCTGTGGTTTTCAGCGGAACGATCGAGGATCTAGCTGAGTCGAAGATTGAAGGGGGTTTCTAGGAAAAACCTACTGGTTTATCCTTCAAGAACTGAAGCGTTCTTGAGGGTTTGGGAGTCACGTTTGCAGAACAGATTCAGCCGCAGCGTTGCGTTTGGAGATCGGGGGATTTCGCAAGCAGGTCGTGGAACCGGTGAATTGTTTGCAATTTCGTGCAGGAAATTCTTGATCGTGCTCAGATCAAGTGAAGGTTCATACAAGAAGAAGTTCTTGGAATTTAGAATTCTATCTTTGTATCATAACCTTGTATCAACGGATTCGGCAATTATCGATAATCAAAGTTCTCAATTTCATTTGAAATTGAGAGGGAGACGTACCCACACGTGAGGACGACGTGGGGAACTTCCTTACCAAATCTCTGCGTATCGTATTCTTACCTTACTTCTTTTTACGTTTAAAACAGTTTTCGCAATTTCAGTTAGTGTGTGTTGTGATTGTTCCTGTTGCAAGACAGCAGTGGCAAGAAAACAATTTCAATCAAACACTACTGCTGTTCATCATTGATCACATACACACCAACTGTTTGACAAAATTGTTAGCTAGGTTTTATTCATTGGAAATAGACTTTAATGATAAGTGCATTCAATTAGCTAAAATTCTGGTGTGGATTGTTTCTGTCATTCTCATTCAAATCCAGCATTAAGACTCGTGTGTCCGGTCTTCTAGTAGCGGTTCAGAATAGACGGAAGTCGATTCGGGACTGATTTTTTCCGCCAACTTTAAAAACTCTGATAAAACTTTAAATCCGTTAAATTTTAAAGAGGTGATCTATTCACCCCCCCTCTCGATCACTAGCCACACCGTCTAACACCTCGTGCCTACATATCCTAATTCGTACAATGAGGAAATCAGATCTCCGTATTTCATGGAACCAAGACGGATGCGTTAGTTTTTTTTAGTGAATAATATTGACGTTGGCGTACTACTATTAACTTACTTGTATGCTCGAGCATGGAAGTCTTAAGCGTTTTTCTGTTTGCAGTAGAATGGATGAACTCTGATTTCACTCTAGCAGTTAGATATTGCTTGCTCACACATGGAGGCTTAAGTTTCATTCACGGTATAACGAAAGTAACACATCCTTTCTGAAAAGGTTTTAAACTGAAAATGAAGCCCAAAGGCAAAACTGAGTTTGATGAGGTGAGTTTGCTTTTATTCTGAAATGAGAGTCATCATTTAAATTGTATTAAAGTCTATGAATACAGATGAATACAGTGAGAAATTGGGTCATTCATCCCATACCTAAAGATATTCATAATGAGAATAGAAATTCTCCACTCTCATCCCCTATCCACTACTTAAGGCTTGTAACGTACAATCCTAATCGTATGGTTAATTATTTTTGAGTTTATTCATAGAAATGGTTTTAGTTTTACTGGGAGAACAAAAGGGAAAGAAAAGAAACCCTACAAAGGTTGAGGTCTGGTCTTCAGTTTGCATCCCATATCTGTGTATAAAGACTTATCAATTATTCAATTTAAATTGCACTAAAGTCTATGAATATAGATGAATATAGTGAGAAACTGGGTCATTCGTCCCATACCCAAAGATATTCAGAATGAGGATAGGATTTCTCCACTCTCATCCCTTCTATATTACTTAAGGATCATGACATGTAATTTGCATTATAACGGATGAGTGTTAAAGTTGAATATCCTTGCAACTTCCTGTGATGAAGGGTTGTCTTTGAAGAAAGAAGAGACTTGATAATCACTTGAATCAAATTATGCTAAAATGTATGAATAGAGGTGAATACGATGAGAAATTGGATCATTCATCCCTTACCCAAAGATACTCAGAATGAGGATAGGAATTCTCCACTCCCATTCCTTCTCTATTGCTTAAGACTCATGGCACGCAATTTGGCTCATGATCGACAAGTGTTGAATTTGACCTTTGTAATGCATGAATAGTAGTCTTGTCTTGTACTGATTTGATTTGCATGAAGTGTTGATCTTTCTTTGAATCTTGGAGTCTTGAGATCCAATACCTAGTACCACTTGAACACAAGGACTTGCCCTATCAAGTGATCAAGGGTCTTTTGATCACTTGGCTAGGCTTGGGGAATTAAGCACAGTTAAAGGATTTAGTTGATCAAAGCGTACTTTGATCGACTTAATCAAATGGGAAATAACAATTGAAAATGAATATGCATCAACCTAAAGGGTTAATTGATAGTTATAATATCTCTACAAGTCCTAAAAGTAAGGGAGCATGCAAAATTAAGCTATTTCTAAACCTACGGGCAAAATAGTCATTTCACAAATCAAGGACTAATTCCTAATCATGAAATCCTAATTAAAATCAATTCTAAATCCTAAATAATTTTGATTGTTCTAACAACCTAATTAATTATAATATCTAAAATCTAATTAAACTAATCAAATTTTAATATTTCTAACATCTAAAATTCTATTATCCTATTTAACTAATTAATAATTAAATCCTAATCTAATTTTCATCCTCTAATTATAAAAAGTATCAAACTAATTTTCTAAGATCAATTATAAAGTCTAATAAACCTAATTAAGATTCTAAAGAAAAACACATATTAACTAATCAAGCTTTTTAATGTTTCTCATCGATTTTATCTCATTTAAGGAAAAACCTAATTAATTTCTAAAGATAAAATTCTAATCTAATTAGCCTAATTAAGCTAATCTAACACCTAATTAACTAATTAAGGATCTAAAACCCTAATTAACTAATCATAATCAAATAATAAGAAATTCAACAAAAAAAACTAGAGGAAAAATGAATATGGGCCAAGAACAAATAATTATGGGCCTTGAGGGGTGTGAGCCCGATTTTTTTTGGGGGGGGGGGGGGGGGGGGGGGGGGGTGAAAAGTGGAGGAACTGTTTGGGCTTGAGCCCAAACTAGATCCAACTACACTAGCTGAACCGGTTTATCCATAGCGAATCGGGTCTTCAATAGCCACACTATACAAGCTCCATCGCCTCTTCGTCTTATCCATTCGATGCCTATGCAAAATGAAACGGAAGCAAAAAGAGAGACAAATAACGCCTCCATTATCACTTCAATCACCAACATCGAATCAACATTAATCTCCACATTTAATTCGTCTTCGTGCGTGCAGAATCAAGAGGAAGCAGAATCGAAACCAAGCCGTAAATGGATCGAGTTTTACACATAGAATCAATGGACCGAGTTTTGAAAAGAGGGAGAGATTTTGAAATTAAAGAAATGGGAGGATATGAAGAGACTACTCTAAGCAAAAATTTAAAAGTTAAAAGTTGAAAAGATCTGACCAATGGGATGTAATCCAACAAACAAGTATGCCATATAGAATCCCATTTTCCTTTGGACTTTAATTAAGAAACAAACAATAAGCAATGAGCAATATACAGATATCATGAAAATTAAGGCATCAAATAAAGATAGCCATATCCAAGCAAGCACTCCAATAGTTAGCAGTCTTCAATGTCTTCCAATGTAGCATATGAAATATTCCTTGATCAACTCAGAACAAAACATCAGACATAGACCATAATAAAATAACAATTAAGCACAGAGACAAAGTAACAGATGAATCAAAGAGATCTAAGGTCTTGCATCAGATGAAAGTCACTATCAAAGATAGCTCAATCTCAGATGTTGGCATTGGCCAAGTCCTTTAGCACAAGGAATGTTGCTTGGTTCTAAGTCCAAAAGCTTAGATCAAGTCCCAACAGTCCACCAATTATTTCTAGGGTTTTTGTTGTTATTAGATGTTTTAGGGTCCTAAGACCATAAAAAAAATCAAAACACACAAACAAATATATACAATCACAAGATATGGCTCAAGTGAGTAAAGAAAAATGACTTGAAACATAAACAAGTTGCATGAAATGTAAATGGCAATGAATGATAAATGACTGAAATTTAAATTGCATAAAGTAAATGACTTGAAGGTAAAAGCATAATGAATAAGAGTTAGTAATGGTTAGTCAAATGTTAGTGTTGAGTTTGAATTTTGATTAAGTCATTCTTTGGAGAACACTCAACCATTCATTCACAAGTATGAATCCTTGAACCAAGACATCTTCCATGAGAAGGGCTCCAACTTGGATAATTCAACAAGTATGCCACTAGCTCTCATGAAAGGAAAAAAGGTCAAGTTTCCACACAATGCCATGAAGAATGGGATACTTACAATCTCACTTACTAGAATTCTATGCTTTGAGGATCAAATTTAGCTCTATGTTAAGCAATTGTAATTGGACTTATGTAGAACTCACAACTATCTGAGGCCGGGCAATAAAAATATAGGTGTTAATGCATGTTAGAGATTTGATACAAAGAACCAAACTCCTAAAACATTCCACACCCTAAAAGAAAATGGGGGAGGGGGACCTATCTCAGTCAGACTTATACTAATTGATCTGACACAAGGTCATTGATGAATCAATTAGCATTTAGACATTAGAGATTTCATTGGTCAAATGAGGGAATGGGGAAGAATAGGGATGAAGATGAAGAGGGAGGGGAAAATAGAAACACAAATTGATCATGAGAGGAATTTCATCTGATCAGTATCATCCATTCATTTTGGAAGATGAAATGTACATTTCATCGATCCCATAAATCCAATGGTTTTGATCAAATCAAAGTCAAATCAACCATGACCAAGGCCTAAACAGAAAGTCAAACATCACAAGACCATAAAAATGGCTCAACATAATTTTTAAACATTTAATCAATTAAAAATCAATTTAAAAATGAATTAAAATGCATTTTAATTTGGTCAAAACCTCAAATCCCTTCAAAACACCAAATAAATGGCCAAGTGATTTATCCTAGGTTAAACAAGGTCAAAGGACCTTAGACAAAAAATGTCACAAATTTTGGAAAGTCAGAAGTATTTTAAAACAATTAAAAATATGCACAAAAACATTTAATTCATAAAAAATACCAAAATTAATCCAAAAAATAATTTTAATTCAAAATATGGAAGAGAAAAATATTTAATGATTTTTGGTGAAAGTCCCATATTCTTTGGATTAAAAATGAAATTTCTATGAATTAAATAAAATAAGTGGATTAAATGGAAATTCAGAAAATACAAAAAAACAAGGGCCATCAGATCTCCCTCATTAATTGAGGTGGAAAAATCGATGACTAAGCGCGCGCTTCACACCATACACCTCATTCAACGCATCATAGAGATGGTAATCACAAGGAACGAATATGATTAAAACATTTTAAATGAATCAGAAGGCTGGAAGAGTGCCAACGCACCACCGGAGCCCTAGCTCCAGTCTTCTTCTCCGGTGGACCTCACCGGACTGGTCCACCACCAACCTTCACCAAAATAAAAAGTGTGGACATGATTTCAAAGAAAAAGTGCTCAGGAGCTCGAATCTGACCTCCATTTCATCCAATTCCAAGTATATTGAAAGATACATGGATTTGAAATTTGAGGTTCATGATCTGAGTTGCTTCGGTTTGACCATAAAGCAACTCAATCTTGTTGCCTATATTGGTAGGAATTCAGACAACCAATAATCAATAAAAATAGTTGAGACATGCGGGAGAATTGAAAAAGAGAAGTTTGAGAATTAAAAATAGTTGAGAAATTGAGAAAACTCGATTTCAAGTGAAATATTAAAGTATATCCTTTAATGGAGGCTAGGGATGAAAGGGTTCAAAGCTTGGGCAAAAGGGATCCTCATTATGATCACAATGGTCATATATATATAGCCTAGCAAGTTGCTTTTCACACACTTTGAAATTTTGTCAATTTTAGCAACTTTGGTGCATGGATGTATGGGCAATGATTTGGGACCAATTCATGATGTAATCTTGCTCCAATTCATGCACAATGGATCCTAAAACATAACATGTAAGCATGCAAAAGGAAATGGTCAATTGAGTTCAAATCTTGCCAAAACAAACCCATGAAAGGAACCATGCGCAAGTCCCTCAAATCTTGTCCAAATGAAGTGATCTTGGACTTTTTGGAAAGGTGAAATCAAGGGGAACAACTTTATTTGAACACCTTTCTATTTGAATCTTGGATCATGATAAATTTTGAGGTGGAAGTTTGAGAAATCAAACATGATTGAAATTTTTCTAAGTACCAAGTCAAATGACCACTTCTTCCTCCTTGAATAACTTTTTCTATGAGCTTCAAATGGAGATGGTTCCTTCACTAAAGTTGTATCTATTTCAATCCTATTTAATTTGGTCACAAATTTGACCTAATTTGGATTTGGCACCAGGGAGTTGTGCATTTTAGAAGTTGAGGAAAATTGCTTGTTCAATGGTAATGGCCCAAAATGACCTATAATGTTTCCTCTTGGAACATGTCCTTGCAAGTTGAATTAGAGATTTCTAAAATAATAAAAGTTGTATAGGACATCTTGAAGTTGATCATGAAACTTGGACAACCTTCATCTCATAAAAATTGAGCAAGTTATGGTCCTTGGAAGTTGACCTTCAAACAAAATGACCTATAATGTTTCACCATAAAAAATGTCATTCCAAGAAAAACTAGCTCTTGATGTCAACATGAAAGTTGTTTGTAATATCATAAAGAATAACGTCTATCTTTGAATCATTTTGATATGACAAAAAATGTAGGATATAGAGTTTAGGGAACCCTAGATTTGACCTGTTGAATTCCTCTGATCAACCTCTTTGAACCAACTAGAAAACTTGAAGTTATTTTGATCTTTGGGGCTAATGGAGGATCATATATCCATAAGATGATGTATCATTAAGTATCCCTTGAATTCTTTGACCAATTGTTGAAGAGACTTGCTGAGGAAGTCACACAAGATACCCAGATGAATTAGGGCTTCCAAGGCAAACAAGCTTCAAACTCTTGATGAATTCTGGATCAAATTGACAAATAAAGAACATGGGGATCCATATATGATGATTAGAACCATTGTGAACCTTTTCTTGATTGATCTCTTGCATTTAGGGTCTCAAACCCTAGATGCGAGCTTGATGAGGCACAAGTGGACACATACACTACCTATAAAAGAAATAAAGTTATACATTGACATATTTTTGGTATTTTGGTTAGTAAACAAAAACTAAATAAAGTATGATACAATCAAATGTGATTGGTGATCTCTCCCAATTAAAACCTAATGAATGAGGGGTAAGGAGAATGTCAAGTTGTGATCCCAAAGCCAATGTAAATGATGAGATAGCATGAGGGATCTTAGGGTCAAAATTGGGGTCTTACAGCTGCCCCTATTTAAGGACATTCTAACAGAGGATGTGAATGTTAAAATCTTCATATCAACTCAGTATAATGGACTTAAATAAAAACATCAAGAAACAAATTTTGGTCCCTAAGATACCTCATTATGCATATGATATGAACGTTATAATAATCTTTGTGGGGAATATATTGCCACAAAGGAAAATAATCTGGAGAGACTGAAAGTCCAAAGGAGCATAGTGCATTCTGTAAGGAAAACTCACTGAGGAGACAAAGACTCTAGGGGATAAAAGGCTATGCATAGGCCAGGCTACGACTTGAAAACTACTGGAGACACGAGGGATCTTCCATGAAAATAAATCAATGCAAGGACTCAGCCTGAGAAAAAGGTTATCTGCGGGGGATGGCGACTTCATTGGGGAAATACGCACTCAGACTCAACTGGGGAAGAATGAACTTCAACACAGGAGCAAAAGAGATATATTATCTACTACTGGTTACTGGATAAGAAGATAATACACTCGGACTAAGGGACATCCGTTGTCGATTAGAGTAAACATATCAAGGATGACTCGCTGAGGAAAAAGAGGCATATTCATTACCGGTTATTGGGTAAGAATAACCTACTATGGAGAGAAGATCAAATAGGGTTTACAACCACCTATTACTGGGCAAAAGACCAAATAGAGAGTATCCATCACTGGTTAAAGTGAACATATCAAGGATAAACTCAAAGGAAGAATATATGTCATCGGTTAGGATGAACATATCAAGGATAGACCACCTGGGGAAAGAGGAAGGATATCTGTTACCTGTTAGGGTAAACATATCAAGGATAAACTACCAGGGAGAAATAAGAATTACAACAACCGATTACTAGGTATAATACCATAAATAGAGAAAATCCGTCACTGGTTAAAGTGAACATATCAAGGATTAACTCTTAGGGAAAAAATAGGATTTATATCTACCATTTACTAGGCAGAAGACCGCAAAGAGGAGAAAATACATCACAGTTAAAGTGAACATATCAAGGATAGACTCTCTGGGGAAGAAAATAGGGATTACGACAACCTTTTTACTGGGTAAAAAACTAACAAGGAAGAATATCCGTCACCGGTTAAGATGAACATATCAAGGATAGACTTACCAGGGAAACATGAAAACGAAATCTGCTGGGGAAAATAAAGGAAGTAGATTAATTTTTACCGGGTATTGGGTAAAGGTAATGTACTCAACATCAAGAAGAATATCACCAGTTACTGGGTAATAGACTCTTGGAGACCAAAAGATCTATCTAGGCAAGAACCAGAAAGAAAGGTCAATCTAAGTCTCAACCCAATAAGGATATAACTCAGGAGGAGTGGTTCCATCCAGATAATAAACTGGGGGGAAACTGAAATAATCATCATCCATGAGGAAATGATTTAGTGGGGAATGAGAAAGGATAAACTCTTTCTGCTTAAAGGGCTGACACTCTATAATTGAAGGAGTACAGACATACCGAATCTGCTTGGGGAAATAATATCACCAAAATAGGGGATCAGAAGAAAAATAAAATCAATGCGATAAAATGCATAATGAAATATTTGATGTTGTGTTATATATGCATGAACTGTTGGGAAGGATAAAGTTAACAAACCAACTACTTGGGGAAGACCAACAATACTTCACACTTAAAGACTTACCTGTTCTCCGATTGCTCTTGATATTCCTTGCTGAAATTGATTATTCTTAAAGTGCATGTTTTTATTATTTTAAGAAAAATAATTATTCATTGATTTATTTCAAAATTATCATCATAAAAATTCAGTTTTATTTAACAGAAGTAAATAAGAATAGAAATAATTGGATAAAAGCTCAAATTTATTTAATATAATGGTAGTCCGCGAATGGCGGGACTCCGTGGATCTTTACAAAGTTTGAGAAATGGTAATTTATATGGAAAAGGGCTACATTGAATACAATGATCGCTACTCTTCCTATCAACTTTGAAATTCGTTGTGCTCTTGTCTTCGGTTGAGAATGATGAATCAGAACCAAATGACTGCTCATAACTGCCTCAAAGATTAGGAACAACTGGATGCAATTACTTACCATAAATCCCTAATTTTTGCCTATATTTCCCCAGGGTGGGGTACTCAATCTACCGGGATAAATTTTCTATTTTATGTCTCTAAATTTTGCCTGGACCTACCTTTCGAGTTTTCAATCCACTAAGACACTCATTTTTTCCTAAGTCACCCTTTCGGGCTTTCAACTTAGCGAGTTGTTCTTTTATTTCTTTTTAGGCGAAGTATTTCTTGACGGCATCGACATTCACAAGACGAGTGAACTCTTCATCATCCATAGTTGTTAGAATCAAAGCACCACGTGAAAAGGCTCTCTTAACAACATATGAGCCTTCATAATTAGGAGTCCATTTTCCCCTAGCATCAGGTTTGAAAGATAGAATCATTTTGAGCACGAGGTCACCTTCTCTGAACACACGAGGCTTGACCTTTTTATCAAAATCTTTCTTCATCCTTTGTTGATATAACTGACCATGACACATGGCGGTTAATCTCTTCTCTTTAATCAAATTCAACTAGTCATATCTGGTTTGACACCATTCAGCCTCTATCAACTTGGCTTCCATCAAGACACGTAATGATGAGATATCAACCTCCACGGGGAGCACAACTTCCATAGCATAAACGAGAGAGAAATGGGTTGCCCTTGTTAAAGTGCGGATGGATGTACAGTACCCATGCAAAGCAAATGGGAGGATTTCTTGCCAATCTTTGTATGTCACAACCATCTTTTGAATAATCTTCTTAATGTTCTTATTCACAGCTTCAATAGCCCCATTCATCTTTGATCTGATTAACAACCAAAGCTGAATCTCCATAGACGTCAAGATATTTAACTCTGAGATCAATGGTCTCTTCAAGCCCCATAATGAAAGCTTCATACTCAGCCATATTGTTTGTACACTTGAAGGTCAATCTAGCTGTAAACAGAAAATGCGTGCCTTGAGGAGTAATAATCACTACCCCAATACCATTACCATATGAATTAATAACTCCATCAAATACCATTCCCCAACGGGAACCAGGTTCTAGCCCTTCTTCAAGCAATGGCTTATCACAATCTTTCATCTTCAAGTACAAAATCTCTTCATCAGAAAAATCATATTGCACTGAATGATAATCTTCAATAGGTTGGTGAGCCAAATTGTCAACCAAGACACTACCTTTAATCGTTTTTTGAGATCGATATTCAATATCATACTCAGATAACAACATCTTCCAACGGGCAATTCTCCCAGTTAAAACAGACTTCTAAAAAATGTACTTGATTGGGTCTATTTTAGATATCAACCAAGTATTATGGTTCAATGACGCTTACCAGCCCAAGCCAATGCGCGACATGTCTTCTCAAGCATAGAATACCGAGTCTTACAGTCGGTGAATTTCTTACTGAGGTAGTAAACTGCATATTCTTTCTTTCCAGATTCATCTATTTGACTAAGAACATAACCCATACTTTCTTCAAGCATAATCAAATGCATGATCAAATGTCTTCCTTCAACAGGCGGAGATAGAATCAGAGGCTCAAGCAGATACTCCTTGATATTATCAAAAGCTTTCTGGAAATCCTTGGTCCAATCACAAGACTGATCTTTCCGAAGAAGCTTGAATATAGGCGCACATATGGCAGTCATATGCGATATAAATCTCGAAATATAATTCAAACGGCCAAGAAACCCTCTGACTTGCTTCTCAGTTTTGGGCGCCGGCATCTCTTGTATTGCTTTGACCTTGGCAGAATCAACTTCAATACCCTTCTCGCTGACAATAAAGCCCAACAACTTATCAGAACGAACACTAAAAGTACACTTATTGGGATTCAAGCAGAGTTTGTATTTCCTCAAATGTTGGAATAACTTCAACAAATGCTTAACATGCTCTTCTTCATCACTGGATTTAGCAATCACATCATTAACATAGAATTCAATCTCTTTGTGCATCATATCATGAAAAAGAGTAGTCATAGCTCTCTGGTATGTTGCACTAGCATTCTTTAAACAGAAAGGCATCACTCTGTAATAGAATGCTCCCTAAGGTGTAATGAATATGATTTTCTCCATATCTTCAGGTTCCATCTTGATTTGATTATAACCGGAAAATCCGTCCATAAATGATAAGACTTTGAATTTAGCTGTATTGTCTACCAATATATCAATGTGTGGCAGGGGGAAATCATCTTTCAGACTGGCTTTATTCAAATCTCTATAATCAACGCACATGTGAACTTTTCCATCTTTCTTAGGAACATGGACAATATTAGCCACCCACTACGGATACTCGGAGGTAACAAGGAAACTAACATCAATTTGCTTTTGTACTTCCTCCTTAATTTTTACTGTCATATCAGGATGAGTTCTTCTCAACTTTTGCTTGACCGACGGTCATTCTGGCTTCAACGATAATCTATGCTCCACAATCTCAAAATCCAAACCAGACATGTCTTAATAGGACCAAGCAAACACAACAGAATAATCTCGAAGAAGATCAATCAACCTCTTCTTAGCTTTTGGACACAATTGAGACCCAATCTTGACTTCCTTCACATCATCCTCGGAACCCAAGTTGACTAGTTCAATCTTCTCTTCAAACAGTTGAATGGCTTTTTCCTCGTGCTCAAGCAAACATGATAATTCATCAGATACTTCTTCATCATCAATCTCTTCCTCTGCTTCAAACACAGGGAAATCAAAGTTTGGAGAGGGAGTAGGATCATTATATTCAATGGTTTTAGGAACCAACCTGCATAATGATTTGATATTTTGATTTTAGAGAAGTGGAGTGCAAACAAATATTATGTAGATGGAAAGATTATTAATCATTTATGTTTTGTGTGATTACCATTTTTAGAAAAAGCAAAAAAAGAAAAAATAAAACATCATAGATGTGGATGAATAAAATTGTATTTCATGGATGATAATAAGGAAAATGCCCAACAATGTTCACTTCTCCCTTAGGAACAGAATAAGGATTTTTCTTAAAATAAATTAAAATAAATTACTTAGAACGATGAGTAATAGTTGGAACATCAACAACAACCCAATTGTTGCTAGTCTGGCCATGCGTCACAAAGTTGGTGCAAGCTTCGTCTTCGTCACTGTCTTCTATAATTGCAGTTGAGTGTTGATCATTATCATGAATGAACTCCCCACTATGGAAAATTGGTTGCATAACCTTGACTTTGGTGTTGAATGGCCTTGGTTGAAATCCCAACCTTGCTCTATTCTTATTCTCATCGACCTCCGCAACACGACCCCACTTATCAATACTACCAGCCTGAATAGCCTCTTGTGCATCTTTTAAGGAAGACATGGGTGCCCCAACTTTCTTTAATTCATCAACAATGGACAACGCTTGGAAGGGTGTTACAACTTCCTCCTCAAAATTAATGTAAGTGAAATATGACAAATGGCTCACCAATAATGTATTTTCTCTACCAACAACGACAAGTTTGTCGTTCTTTACAAATTCCAGCTTCTGGTGTAGGGTAGACGTCACAGCTCCAGCTTCATGAATCCATAGCCTTCCCAACAAGCAGCTATAGGCCTGGTGGATATCCATTACCTGTAAAGTAATTTAGAAATCACTCGGACATATCTTAACCGGAAGGTCCACTTCTCTAATGACGGTTTTCCGAGAACCATCATACACTTTAACAACTACACTGTTGTACCTCATTGGTGCCCCTTGATAAGAAAGTCTTGATAGAGTTAACTTTGGGAACATATTCAATGATGATCCAGTATCAACCAATACATTGTACAGAGCATCCTCTTTGCAGTTCATTGAAATGTGAAGCGCCAAATTATGATTTTTACCTTCCTCAGGAAGTTTTTCATCACAAAAGCTTAAGTTATTACAGGAGGTAATGTTGTCAACAATGTGGTCAAACTGATCCACAGTAACATCGTGTTTAACATAAGTTTGTTCCAACACTTTTTCCAATGCTTCTCTGTGTGCCTTAGAATTTATCAACAATGACAGCACAAAGATCTTTGACGGTGTTTGGAGCAGCTTCTCCATAATGTTAAATTCACTTCTCTTTATCAAGCGTAACATCTCATCATCATCGTTAGTCTTCAATTTGCTGGATTCACCAGACTGACACATTGTAGCACTAACTGGATTCACTGCAGGAATCTCTGCCTTCTTACCTACTGACACATCTTCCACAATCTTAGGAAAAATCGGACTGAACACCCGACCAATACGGGTCACCTTTGCAATGTCTGCAATATTTACCACTGAGTCTGCAATTGGTAGAGGAACCTCTTGACCATTTTCAATCATTGTGGCATTATACCGATATGGTATAGATTTATCGGATGCATAGGGGACAGGGCCCGCTAACCGTATTACCAACGGTAATACCAATCTATTGACATTATTGTTGTTGCTGCTATCAAACTGAATGATTACCCGCTCAGGGGTCTTGAACACCGACAAAATGACATTCATATCATCTCCCATATCCCTTGACTGTTGAATCTGGATTACATTCTCATCCATCAACTTCTGGATATCCCTTTTGGCGATCATACACCCATGGGGGTTGACACTACAAATGACACAACCATCATGGTCATGTTCACATTCATTAATTAAACACAGAGTTCTATGTATTTCCACCAAAGATCTCCGGATACACCATACATCAAAAACTTTGAAATTCCCAGGACAATCATCGACCATGTTGACAGAAGCGTTACCATGAGCAGGCAACGAATTCGATTTTACATTCGATGCTCTGTCCCCAAAGGACACCATACCACTCTTCACAAGCTTCTGAACTTCATACTCCAGCAGATAACAATTTTCTATATCATGACCAGGGGCTCCCTGGTGAAAAGCACAATGAAGATTAGGCTTGAACCACCATGGCAGTGGCTCAGGAATTTGCGGAGGGTTTCTTGGCTGAATAAGATTCTTGAGTACCAAAGACGGGTACAATTCTGCACATGTCATAGGAATAGGGTCAAAGGAGACCTTCTTCCTTTCAACATTTTGCTTATGATAATTGTTGTTGTTGTTGTTGAATTGGAACTGATTGATTGGTTAAATTATTGGGAAAAACTAGAATCACTGAAGAAACTTGGTGTTGATGTTGACGGGATTGAGAACTTTTCCTGACATGAGGACTCTTCTTCCTCCCTGCTGACACTGCATTAGTCTCTCCTTCTTTTTTCTTAGAAAAACTCCCACCGTACTTCTTGTTGGTTGACGCTTCATATTTGGACATACGCCCTTCACGGACTCCTTCCTCTAGCCTCATCCCCATGTTTAGCATTTCAGTAAAATCATTGGAGGCACTTGCAATCATACATTCATAATAAAATGAACTCAGCGTTTTCAAGAAGAACTTGGTCATCTCCTTCTCTTCAAGAGGCGGACTGATCTGAGCGACGAGCTCTCTCCATCTCTAAGCATATTCTTTGAATGTCTCTTTATCCTTCTGAGACATCGACCTCAACTGATCTCTATCTGGCTTCATATCAACGTTGTACTTATACTGCTTGATAAAGGCCTCACCCAAGTCATTGAAAGTACGAATGCTAGAACTATCTAGACTCATGTACCATCTCAGGGCAACTCTAGTCAAACTGTCTTAGAAGTAGTGAATCAATAGATGATCATTATTAGTGCGAGTAGACATTTTCCTGGAATACATAACAAGATGGCTCAACGGACAGGTATTCCCTTTGTACTTTTCAAAGTCTGGGACCTTGAATTTCACCGGAATCTTGACGTTGGGAACAAAACAGAGCTCAACAACACTTTTTCCATACAAATCTTTCCCTCTCAGAGTTTTCAATTCTTTGTGCAGCTCAAGGAATTGATCTTTCATCTCATCCATCTTTTTATAGACATTTGGACCTTCAGACGACTCAGAGAGGTAAATAGTCTCCTCAACACGAGGCAAAGTATAAACGATGGGAGGAGGCACTGACATGACCAGGCTAGATGCCGACAGAGAAACAAACATGGGCGCATACCCATATGGAACGAAATTTGGTGGCGTTCCCCAAGGGAATCCAGCAGGCATAGCTTGAATGGGCTGGCTGGCAGCAATCACAATTACAGACGGCGAAACAATCTCAGAAATGACAGTCCTCTAAGAAGGAGGAGTTGCAGGAGACAGTGATGGCTGGTTCTGAGCAGCAATCACAGATTCCATCAGCATCCTAAGTCTGGCGATCTCATCCTTCAGCTCTCTACTCTCTTGCTCTAGATGCTCCATTCTCTTCAGTTGATTAGCACGAGTGTTGTAGTGGTGAGTCAACTTGGCTGATGCATAGAAGAAGAACTGATAAGACACCATTCATCCCACATATCTCTCTCTTGCTTCATCTTAGTGAGTACGTCTTCCAACTCCTCTATATCTTGGTCATGGAGAGTTGATGGCTCAACCACAACCACAAAGATAGGTATTTCACAAGCGTACGACATCTTCAGCTCCAAAGCTTTATTCTTCACCCAAATAGTGTAAGCTTCCAAAGCTACACAATTGCATGGACCAAGCTTGGATCTTCCCTTTCTATGCACATTATGCCAAGAATACATCATCATATTATTCAAATGTTGGGGATCTTTACCCTCTTTATAGAATATACCCTCTAACTTAACGTTATAAGGTTTATCTCTCAAGGGGAACCCAAGTTGACGATGAGCCAATGCAGGGTTGTAGTTGATTCCTCCTTGCGTACCAATAAGAGGCACATTAGAGAATACACCACAACTATCAATAATATCGAAATTGCCCAATGCAGAATCATACCAGACAATATCATCATTAGTTAGAAACATAAGTCTCTAGGACCACCGTAGACATTGTTGGTTCTCTATGAAAGCAGGCGTCTGAGGCAAGTGCGAATAAACCACTTGTACAGAAGAGGAACATAACACACCATAGCCACACCACCTTTAGAATTCCTCAAATGCAAAGAGAAATACATGTCACCCAACAGAGTCAAAATATGATTCCCAATCAAGAAGACTCTAATGGCATTAACACCAACAAAACCGTCAATGTGAGGGAACAAGGCTAAACCAAAGATGAGTAGAACAAAAATAGCTTCAAAAGCATCCATGCTACTGGCCTGAGCAAAAACAATAGCTCTACCAATGAGAAACTCAGAAGTCAACCCGAGAATTCCTCCCTTCTTCACCAAATGAGCATCAATCTCAAATTTCTTCAGATGAAGAGCTTCAGCTATGACATGAGATCTCGGGATCTCCTCCAATCCACTGAAAGGTACTTTGTCAGATACAGGTATACCCAAGAGATGGACATACTCCTCCAACATGGGCAGAAGCTGATAATCGGGAAAAGTGAAGCTCCGATAAAGAGGGTCATGGAACTGAACCAAAACACTCGGAAGTCCTCCAACCACACCAATAGATAATACAGACAAAAGCTTCCTATGATGTTGCTTGAAGTTCAAAGGATCTAATACAAAGGATGACAATTTCCTTAATTCCTTCAAATTAGGACATATGAAATTATACTTCTTAGTAATCCTTCGTCCATAATCCATGGTCTGAAAATATTTGCAAATAAGACCTTAGTTTCCTTGAAATTTATTTTTTCGTGATGAATGTCATGATGTGCATGAATGCATGAACACAATAATCACAAACAAGGGATCACATACAAGGAAAACACAAACAAAGGTCAAGGGATGGATCAGGTCATTATCAAGATCAATCATCCATTTTGGTTGATTATGGTTTTCAAATTATCAACACCCAAATTCCATTGATATTTACAAGACTTAATCAGATCAACTAAGAATCAAAGGGTTTGTTGCGAGTCACGAGCATGGAGTCGAGTTAAGAACCACCCCAAAGGAGTGTACTAAGGATAAAAACCTATAAATCATGTTTTAAAAATTTCCCAGAGTCTTAATCCCATCTATCGAATATTATAGGTTAGGTGACTGACTCATCAACCCATAATATTCTCAAGAGAAACTTGTTTGAGTGTAGTATCGCGTAAAAACTGTTATCAAGTCTACACATGAATAGTCTTTGCACTACATCCTAAATAGGCTAAGTTGGGTTAAATGTTCTATGGTCCTCAGCTTCTCGGACCCCAAATTTAAGAAAGTAATGCCTATCTAGAAATAACTTGTGTGACATCAGTAACTCTAAAGAGATCTCCATTGAGTAGATGGATCTCAAGACAACTTGTTGAGGACTACTCCATACAAGTTGAACATGACTATACCATCCTCCTATCTTAATTGCACTTAAGTTCGGGTTAGAACTTATCTCATCACACAGAGATCACCAACCATAACAGACCTGATTATATAACACAAACAATATTATCAAACAGAAAATATACAAATATATACACATAAAAAGTATGCTAAACCCACTGAGGACTACTCCCCAGCAGAGTCGCCACTTAATTTATGTAGCGGTAAATTCGTGACCATCAAGCTATGGATAAACTTAACGTCAATAAAACCAGAGTCGCCATCACACTTTTATTGTTTCCAAAGGAAAAGGGGAAAAGTAAGAACAAAACCCAAAGATACGAAGTTTTCAAATCAAAACTAATAAAATGCCAGAGATTACAGGTAAGGGGGTTGGTTACACATAGGGAAGGTGTTATCACTCAAAGTGTCCTAGGTACTCCTAGGGAGCCCTTTTTTATGTGTGTATATACTTTTGGTATAAAAGATGTTTGATAAAATATAGAGTGTAAGGATGAGAAAATAATTCATTAATTATATTTTTGTGTTTGACAAGACCTTCGATCTTATGCCTACGTACCAACATAAAAATGAGGGATCAAAACCCCGTAGTTCGTGGTAAAAATTTCAAAGAAGATTGGTGCATTGTTTTTAATCAAAAGTTTAACAAGAAGGCCCAAAAGGCCAAAGATTTGAATGAGGTTGTTAGTTCTTTTTGTCTTTTTGAAATTAAGGTCAATATGGTTAAGTTCATTTACAAATTTGATTAAGAAAATATTTTAAAATTCATTGGCATAAGGCCAAAGTTTCTAATCATTAAAACATGACTAAGTTTTAAATCACAAGCAAAGAAGGTTTTTGAAAAGAGGGAGAGATTTTAAAATTACATAAATGGGAGGAGATGAAGAGACTACTCTAAGCAAAAATTTAAAAGTTAAGAGTTGAAAAGATCTTCCCAATGGGATGCAATCCAACAGACAAGAATGTCATATAGAAACTCATTTTCCTCTGGACTTTAATTAAGTAACAAACAATAAGAAATGAGCAATATCCATACATCATAAAGATCAAGGCATTAAATAAAGATAGTTGTATACAAGCAAGAACTCCAATAGCTAGCAGTCTTTAGTGTCTTCCAATATAGCAGATAAAATATTCCTTGACCAACTCAAAACAAAACATCAGACATAGACAACCATAAAATAACAATTAAGCACATAAACAAAGTAGCAGATGAATCGAAGAGATTCAAGGTCTTGCATCAGATGAAAGTCACTTTCAAAGATAGCTCAATCTCATATGTTGGCATTGGCCAAGTCCTTTAGCATAGGGAATGTTGCCTGGTTCCAGGTCCAAAAGCTCAGATCAAGTCCCAATAGTCAACCAAATGTTTTTAGGGTTTTTGTTGTTATTAGGTGTTTTAGGGTCCTAAGACCACAAAAAAAATCAAAACACACAAACAAATATATGCAATCACAAGATGTGGCTCAAGTGAGCAAAGTAAAAATGATTTGAAATATAAACAAGCTGCTTGAAATGTAAATGGCAATGAATGATAAATGACTGAAATTAAAATTGCATAAATTAAATGACTTGAAGGTAAAAGCATAATGAATAAGAGTTATTCAATGGTTAGTCAAATGTTAGTGTTGAGTTTGAATATTGATTATGAAATTCTAGTTATCAGACTTTAGATGTCACACGGGTTGTTATGACATCCAATTCTGCACAGACAAGAATTATGCAGAACTTAACAGTAAGTGCAGTAAATAACACAAGTAATTGTTTACCCAGTTCAGTCCAACATGACCTACATCTAGGGGCTACCAAGCCAGGGATGAAATCCACTATCAGTAGTATTAATTCAAAGCTAAACTCACTCGTTTACAACTTGTCACTTAATCCCTACCCAATGCAATTTCAATCTTACTCTAAGATCAGAGTTCCTACTCACTCCCCCTCAATCACCTCAGTGATTACTACCTTTAATCAATATTAAAGACAACTTTGAAGTCACACTTCAAACAACTCTTGATTGTGCTTACCAGCTTTAATCAAGATACACAACACTCACGCTTAAAAGCTTTGAGCGACACAACACTTACAACTCAATGAACACTCTATGCCAAATCAATCATCTACTTGATAATGGCTTGGCTTACAAGATATGTCTATTACTAGACTCACAAAATACAGCAGTGAAGTATAATGGACACACTAAATCTTCACGCCTCAAAATCCCCAGTTCTGAATGAAGGAACGACTTCCTTTTATATTGCAGTACTTGGGCCTTTGCACTTGTATTCTCCTGAATTTAAGGTCACGCGAGTTCCCCTAAATTCCACATCTAGGTTACTAACAAATAGGCTATTTGTTAGGTTCATTAAATGTAGCTTGGTTGCTAATTTCCTGGATTTTCTCTCAGCTGTTGAATCCCTGAAGAATAGCCTGAGAAAAAGCTGAAACAGAAAACTGAACAACCTACAATATAGCATATGCTGTCAGGAATGAATGTCACGACATTCAGCTTGACATCAAGGATCATATGCTAAGTCTGTTTTTCCAGAAAACAGACTGTACAATTTTGCTGACCTGTACAGACCAAAATGACCATACTACAGTAACAACTTACATTAATAAATGTCAAAGTATCCAATTTGACATTTACACATTTGGCCTTAAGTTAGTTCTGTTATCCTCTTGAAGAACAGACTAAGAAACATACTGAAGTGTAGCAGAACACCACTCTGTCTATTGTTCAGTATATGCTGTCAATGATGAATGTCATGACATCCAGTTTGACATTCAGTCAGTAGGCCTTATGCCAGGTCTGGTATTTCCTTGATAACCAGACTGCAAATGAATACTGAGCTCTAACAGAACACCAACTGTTCTATTCCTCAGTATCTGCTGACAGGGATGAATGTCACAACATCCAGTTTGACATTCAATAAATCCTGTATTAGCCAATCCTGCAGTAACTACTCAAGTGTGTCATGACATCAGTCAAGACATCAGAGTACAGTTAGATATTCTAACCTACAATGCAGTTACACATACACACCATGTCATGACATCAGTCAAGACATTAGAATCCAGCTAGTGTTTTACCATATAATGCAGCCAATTAAACACCTACAAACTCCCCCTTTGGCAATTTTTTTGGCTAAAACACTTTGATCCCCATATGTAGCACCTCAAATTTGCACCTATCATTGTGCATACCATCTCATATTAGGTCATAACATATCATGATACATTGCATAGCATTTGCATTGTCCCCAGTTGCCTCAAGAGCAAGCAAGCAGGAATTAGGTCAAACTGATCAGGAGGTCAGTCAACCAACCAAGCAAAGTTGTTTCTCAAGGAGCAAAGGTCCTAGGGTTTGTCCTACAAGTTCACATGTCTTGGAGTATCATTTGAAATGTTCAAGTCAAGGGTTGAAGGCTCAGATGTTATCAATCAATGCAAAGCCAGGTCAGAAACCCTAGATAGTCAACAGTCAATCAAAGCAGTGGATGGTGGCCATTCTTGTGGAATTTGGGCACCATGGTCAATGATCAAGAGTTCATATGTCTTGGGACATCATTTGAAGAATTTGAAGCAAATCAGAAGATTTCCCAAAATAGAAACTGGACCTGTAATTTTAACTGCCAAAAATAGAAACTTCTTGATCCTCAACTTGCATCATGATACAAGCTTCAAATGAATTTTTGCCCAACATGAAAGTTGAAGATCTTTTTCTCCCATTTTCAAAAAGTCCAAGAACTCTCAAATCCCATGTGTGGTTGTCAAGATATGATCAAATCATTTTCATCAATTTGTGAACTTCAAAGGGCCATATCTCCCAAACCATAAAGCCAAATTTGGTGGGGTTTTTTCCTACAAACCACATTTTTCATCCTCTTTCCAAAAATATAAATTTCATGATCTAAAACCTTGCCAATCAAAATGGCATTTTTGGACCTATTCCTTTAAAATTCAAAGTTTGACCAAACTTTGACTTTTTGCTTCTTTGACTTTTTCTTGACTTGGCCAATTGGGAAATGTTTTAAACCATATTTGTGACTTGTCTCAAGCTTAAAAGCATGTCCATAACACCATTACACTCCATTGTTGAATCAAAATGCAAGTTGGCAAAATGTTGCAAATGGAAATACATTAAGCAAGGCAAAGTACAGCATTCTGCAGCAACAGCAAAATAGCATTTGGCAAAGCATTTACAGCCTGTTGAAGGCCCATTCGACCAGACTTCATACCCCCCACTTCATTTGTACAAAATTGGAAACTTTGCAAATTGGCTTCATGTAAACAAAGCAAGATACAGCCTTTGAGGTACAGCACAAAACAGCAATTGGAACAGTCTGTTGGCAGCCTGTCCAGGCCCAAATCGTACAACCATCACACCTCCACTTCACCTGTACACAATTAGCAAATGGGAGCATTACCACTAAACCAGCTTACCAATTAATTAGAGGACTTTAAACAGAGGATATAAAGATTCATTTCTGCACAAATGAGCCCTAATTTTACACAGCCTATCAAGCAGAACACACTCTCACTCTCTTCTTGCAAATTGGCATTTGGAAAATTCTGAGAAGACCACCAAAAAACACGAGCAACCTTTGCTTCCTCCATCATCCAAGTATTGTTTGGGAGTGCTTTTGAGCATCATTTGTCGACTGGAGCACCTCCTTTTGTACTGCATCATCAACTTGCTCCATCATTGGTATTTTTTCGAATTCCTTATTAGCCAAAGCCATGCCATGTTCCATGTACATCTTGTTTAGTAGGTTGGTTTAAGCTTTGAATGAACTAAAATGGTCGAGTATGCCGTCTGAAATCTTGAGTTACATTTTGGTGAACAAATGCATTTTTCGTTGGTTTAGCTTGGTTATGATGATTTGTTGAAAATTGATGCCATGATTGTGATACTGAAGGTTTGTTGATGCTATTCACACGTTTGATTTTTGATTTTGGGATTTTTGTTCTTGGTCGAATGCATGATGGTAAATGTTTGCTGCTGTCTTGAAACCCTACCCTGCCTAGTACATGAGCTCATGATTATGCTTGGATTGTTGTCAGTCAATGTACATGCTAGTAATGTTTCATAGGTCAGGATTATTGAGGATTCTGTTTATGTTTTGTTTGCTCACAATTGTTGGTTGATGTTAATGATGAGCCTTGCTGTTTTAAATCCTAGAGCTTGCCAGAATTTCCACATGAATGTGTATGGTTGGTTGTTGTTTATGCTGACAGCCATGCTATAGAATGATGATGATTTTGATGAACATGAATTTCACACCCTGCTGCTGTTAAACTACCTGTCCTGTCCAGAATTTTGGTTGAATGTTGTATTAGTGTGTTACTGTTTAGATGTGCATGGGCATACTGTTTCATTGCCAGGTTTGCTTGCCACGAGGTTTGATTTTGCTTGGATAATGAATGCTGTCTATATGCTGTTGTTTGTTTGGATGTTGATAAATACATGGTACCATTACTACCAAAACCTGGCTTTTCCAGAAATCATGTTCTTGTAGAGATTGGCTATTGTTTCTGTTCATGTTGCATGAAGTATGTCAATACCCTGCTGTTGTGTGCTTGGTCGAATCATGCCATTTGATGAAAACTCCATGAGCCATGCTGTTACCATATGGTTGAAATATCAATTGATGATTGCATGATGATGATGCTTATTGCCATGTTTGTTTGTGTGCTTATGATTTCATTTTGATCAATCATGAAATTGAATGATGAAGCATTGCTCCCTAAAACCCTGTAGCTATAAGCCCTAGGTTTGTCCAAATTTGCATGAGCCGTGTGGATTTGGTGCATGAGGTTACTACACCATATGTCATGTGTCTGCATGCTGCTATTGAATTCCTTGATTAATGATGAATGTTTGGAGATACCATGAAGTGCCCCTGCTGTTTTTACGTGTATCTGCATAATCATGTTGTTGCTGCTATGCTGCTGACCATGCTATAGGTTGATGCTGAGCTTCGATGAAAATGTTCATGCCTGCTGTTTCTTAAATCCATTAGATCTGCCTAGAATATCTCCTTGAACTGTGTCTGCTTTTCTGTTTAATGCCATTTGGAGATGATGTTTAGTTGCCAGGCAAATTGGGCCTTTTGGTTGAGATTGATTTTCTCATGATGTTGGTCATATAAACAAACCTGTACCAGTGCCATGTTATTATGTGTTTTTGCTCGAATTTTGTTTGATGTTGATGAACCTTGGAGTGGAATTGATATATGTTGCTGTTGTTTGATTGCTGTATGGACATTACATGATTGCCCTGCCTTTTGTTAAAACTCTTGCTGCATGAACATTGGCTGTTGTGTTTGCTCATGTTGCATGAAGATACCATGAATGCATGCTGTCATTGCCAAACCCTAGTTACATGAACCTTGTTGTGTACCATGCTAAGTGATCTTGTGTTGGTAATACCATGGTGAATACCATGCTGGTTGTTTGCTTTTGTTCATGATGATAACATGTGGATGATGAAGGCTGCTGTTGATTAAACCAAACACTTTGTCCATAATTATGCTATGCTGTTGTAATTGTTGGCCAAGCTCTTGTGTTGTTGAGTGTTCGCAATGCCAATGTCCTGCTGTTTGAGTGCTTTTGTTGGATTCCACTTTTGGTCGATTGCATGATGCATGCTGTTGCTGCTTAAAACCTGTCCAGAATTTCTTTTCATGCTCATGTTTATTAGTAGCTGGATAATGTTGCATGAACCAAATACTATGCTGTTGTTGTGATGGTTGAACCACGAACCTTGCTGCAGTTTGCAACCTTCTGAACATTGCCTAAATTCATATGTTGATGTTGTTATGTCTGACATGGAGGCTGGGTTGTTGTATGATCAATGTTTTGCATGCTGTTACTTATTTGATGTTGTTTCGATTGATTGCTCGGATGATGATGAATGCCATTGCCAAACCCTAGCTTATGCATGAGAAACCCAGAATATGAACATTGTTGTTGCCTGTACTATTATCATGTTGCTGTTGTGCCGGTCGGATTTTGTATTTGATGTTGGAAATACCAGGAACATGTTGCCAAACCCTAGTTCATGTGCGTGAGAACCCAGAATTTTGTTTGCTATTGGCCAAAGTTCACTGTTCCATTGGCAACAGCCAATAGGAACATTTCCCGTGTCCCTCCAAAACTGTGTCGTTTTGATTAATGAAAAGAATATTTACTGAAATGCCATTCTGTTGACTTGTGTTGACCAATTGCCATGCCTATTGTTTCATGCTTCATCCAATTTTTCATCTAACTTCACAAATTAATTTCCAATTCACTTTTCATCCAAAAATTCTGATTCTTTTTCCATCATGATCACAAATGTGTCTAGTTTTTGATTGTGATTTTTATTTATTTTTCCATTGGCTGAATTTTTTATGGTAATTATTTTCCCAACATGTGTGCATAAATGATACATCTTACCATTTCAATTGTGAAATACTCATGTTGCATCCTATGACTTTGAATTTTTTTTTTGTGATGAAACTAGACATGTTCGCCTTCATTTTGGTATAAAGTTTGTGGATTTCCCATTTGTGGTTTGTTGGTTATGAATTTTTGAAGTCATGTGTTACATTTGGTGCTATACCATGATCATGTATTTTCCCAATTTTTGTTCACATGCTTCCTCTCATCCAAATGACCCCAAATTTTGCATGAATGATCCCTTGTATGTCTAGTTGATGTATGAATTTTCTTGGAATTAATCTTGCTGTTTTCCATTTGATTGTGAATTTTCTTCCATGCTTGGTCATTTGTTGACTTTTTGTGCCATGCCTTGCCAAATCCTTTGTGAAATTCTCAAATCACATTGTATATCCATGAAATTTCATATGTGATAACTAGACTCTTTGAGCTTTGCATTGGTGTTAATCTCATTCATTTCTCTTCTGTTTTCAAATTGATATGATTTTTTGAAGTTGACCTATGCTTGTTGACTTTCACCATGCTTACTTGAATTTGGTTTGACTTCATGAATTTCATTGACTGCCTTCCTCTCATCCAAATGCCATGAAATTTTACATGTCTACCATGTTAGATGTTAGGATTGAGTGTGATTTATTTCATATTTTTTGGAATTGTTTGGGTTGACTTTTGATGCAAGTCATTCTGTTGACTTTTGTATGCTATCCTTTGCTTTGTTTTGACTTCAAATGTTCATGAAATGATCATAATGCATGATATGATTGTGGGCCCAATTGTGATTGCTTTCTAATTGGTTGACTTTGACTTTGAGTTGACTTTTCCTTGCTGCCTTGACTTTTTCTTTCATGTTTGACCCTAGGCTAGTCCTAGTGGTCCTTTGGACTTATGTTGAGTTTATCTGTTTCAGGTTGAGCATAGTGCTTCCAAGATCATACCAATTTGATTGATGTTTGTTTGTCTATATTGTGCTAACCTTTTGTTTTGTAGGTGACTCATGTAACTTGAGTCTTGCTTTGCACAGTTGACCTCCTGTGGTTGACTGTTTATCCATTTCTTTTGATTTTGACTGTTGACTTGTTTACTAATGAGTTTGACTTTTTTCAGGTACTTTAGTTGCCTAAGTTCTTTGAACTTGCTTGCTTTGCTTTTTTAGCATTTGCTTTGAGGTATAATTACTTCTTCTTCATGTAGTCTGGAGACCCGGTCTGTTATTTGACCGGGCAAACTGTCTGAAGTCCTCCTTAAGAGGCAATGCCTGTGTTTGTTTAAATTTGTCCTAAGCAGGAAAAGTCCTTCAAGTAAGGCAATTGGTGGAAGGTAGGGATAAGCAATCTATCCCCCACTATCCAGTGTGTCCTCTCTTTGCTCCCAGTACCTGGTTGAAGCATTGAGATAAATACCCAAGATCCGATCGAGTCAATAATGGGGAAAGAGTTCCATCTTTCTGAACTCCCCCACTTTCTATTTGATGCTCTCTCTTATCTGAGATAGAAGCAATGAGGCACACCCCTCATCTCCTATTCATCTGCTTCACCTGAGCCCCTCAATGGCCAGGTTAAGAGCGACCTTCACCCATTACAGTGGACTTTCAAAGTCAAACCCTCTTGTGTGAGCCCCCAATTGTTTGGCTATAGAGTGTGCTGTTTGCTATTCATTGACTGATTGCTTGCTCTATGTGCATTTGCTTGCCTATATGTTATGCATTTATCACCATCAATTGTCATTAATGCATGAGCATCTCTTTTGTCTGTTTGACATCATCATTGTTGTTTACCCATTGAGGACAATTGTAAGTCCCACGAGTTGGCATTTGTTCCTATGATATGGAGGTGAGTATAAGTCCATCACATTGGCCACTCATCTTATCTTTGCTTGTTGTATTGTTTGTATGTGGGGATACAATTGTAAGTCCCACAAGTTGGCAGTTGTTTTCCTAGGATCATACTGTGTGTTAGAGTAAGTCCCACAAGTTGGCATCTGACATCTCTGTTCTGCTTTCTTTGTTTGTGAGAGGATGCAATTGTAAGTCCCACAAGTTGGCATTTGCTTTCCTATGATCATATGTGGAGTTAACCTAAGTCCCACAAGCTGGCAGTTGACTTCCATATTTCTTCATTGTTTTCTTTTTGAGGAGATTAGTGTAAGACCATTGAGTGGCCTCTGATATCCAGTTTCTGTTTTAGGAGATTGGTGTAAACCCAGCTATTGGTATCCGATATCCGCTTTTGTTTGGGAGATTGGAGTAAGACCATTGAGTGGCATCCGGTATCATTTGTTTGTTTATTTTATCTTTACTTACTTTCCATTCCAAAGGACACCCTTGAATCATCCTCTATATGATCTCAAGAAGTGAACCTCCTGAGAAGCTTTACTTTCCATCCTCACTCATTCATCCTCATTGTGTCCTAGAACCTTTTCACACTTCGATCTTAAACTTGACATAGACATTGTGCAAACTTCTTCATGTTTTCAAACTAAAAACCTGGACTCAAGTCCTTGACTTTTTTTCAAACTCCATTTCATAATACTTCTTTTGAATTAATCTTAATCATACTTTGACTTCACTTCCATAATCACAATCAATTAACTTCACTCATTCACTTGTTTTGGCCATGTCCATTAATCTTTTCATGCATTAGCCGTAGGTTTCAATTATCATTGTGGTTGATGTAAACCTCACCTTATCTTTAGTGAGTTGACAGTAAGACTTCCGTACCGAAAATAGGGTTAACCCCTCTCGTACGTCGAAGCTATCCTCGCATGGTGGATGTTGGTTTTGGTCGAGTGTTCTCCCATTGATAATGAAAAGCCTCAGTGCTATTGTTTAAAATTGAATCCAACTCACTTTTGGAAATCTTTTAGCCGAACTACGGTGTTTTGATCCTTACCTTTGATGGAAGGTACGTAGGCAGCGGGTTCATCCGCTCAAACCCAATAAAACTTGTACATTCTTTCCTCATCATCTCACTCATGTTTGCACAATGCATATGTCTTAACAAATAACAATCTTTTACAACAAGTGTGAAAAGGGCTCCCTAGGAGTACCTAGGACGTAGTGGGTGCCTAACACCTTCCCATTGCGTAACTTACCCCTTACCCGGAATCTCTGATCTTTTATTAGTTTTCTACGTGTAAAACTTCTTAGGCTTTTGTTCGCTTTTTAGCCAGTCCTTTGGATAAATAAAAGTGCGGTGGCGACTCGAAACTTCATTGTATGCTTTGCTTATGGTTTAATTGATAAATCATATGGCGACGAATACACCGCTACAGAAAAGTGGCGACTCTGCTGGGGACGCTAGTTTCCTTGGCGGTAGTGCCTACTTTTCACCTTTGTTGTGATATATTGTTGTTTGTTATTTGATTTATTCTTGTACCATTTGGGATCACTGTATTGATTGTAATGTGTGAATTGCTTGACATACATTGCTGTTTGTTTGGGTGATCTGTGAGATGAGTTCTGTACCCGAACTCGAGTGCACTCTAGGATAGGAGAATGGCATAGTCTTGTCGACTGGTGTGGAGTATTCCTTAGCCAGTTGACTTGCGAGCCCATTCACTTGGTGGAGGTCATGTTGAACTAATAATGTCACACAAGTTATTTGTGGTTAGGCATTATTCTTTCAATCATGTTCCGCAGAAGCCAAGGACCTTAGTTTACCAAACCCATCATGGCCTTTTTTAGGACCGTAGTGCGGAGGTCGTTCAGATGTCAGTTCTGATGCGATTGTCACGCGATACTACACTCATAAGAGTTTCTCTTGAGAATATTCTTGGAATACGAGTATTCGTTCCTCCGATAATATTCGAAAGATGGAACGATGATTATGGGAACCTCTGATAGAACATGTCTGGCAGGTTTAAACCCTAGTACACTCCCGTTGGGTGATTCTTAACCGAGACTCCATGCTCGTGACTCTCAACAAACCCTTGATTCGTGGTTGAGTCGTTCAAACACCGTTAATATCAATGGATCCCGGATCAGGTGCAAAACCTAAAATCCACCAAAGCGGCTGGTTGATATTAGGGATGTTTGAACCGGTTCATGTACCGTTAATATCAATGGAACTTGGGTGTCGATAGGGTGAAAACCTAAATCCACCAAAATGGATGATTGATATTAGGGATACACAGAGCTTTCCCACGACCTTTGCTTGGTGTGACTTGCTTGATTCTTGAGTGTGTTTGTTGCATTCATACATTCATGCACTCATCCGCATACATGTCATCATCAGAAAAAGAAAATGTTCAAGGAACTTAAAGGGTTTATTTGCAAACTTTTCAGACAATGGAAAAACCAAAAAGACATACAAAGAAATACAGCTTCAAGCAGCCTGATGTAAAAGAGTTAAGGAATCTGACATCATATGTATTAGATCCTTTGGGTTTCAAAGCTCGCTATGGGAAGCTTCTGCCTCTGCTCACCACTCAGGTTGACGAAGGATTGATGAGCACTTTGGCTCAGTTCTACGATCCGTTGCATCGTTGCTTCTTATTTCCGGACTTCCAGCTGTTGCCGACTTTGGAAGAATACTCTCACCTCATTGGGATTCCGATTCTGGATCAAGTGCCGTTCAGTGGCCTAGAGAGTATTCCATCTGCTCGAGAGATTGCTAGTCTGTTGCACATAGATGAAGATCTGATTAGAGCTAATCTGACTACCAAAGGCGGAATTCAGGGTTTTCCTTCCGAGTTCCTCATTTCCCAAGCTACCTTCTATGGGAAAGCCATGAGTGAGGACGCCTTTGAGGCTCTGTTTGTGCTACTCATCTATGGGTTGGTGCTGTTCCCCAACTTCGACAAGTTCGTGGACATGAACGCCATTAGGATCTTTGCAGTCCTTAATCCAGTTCCGACCTTGTTGGGTGATACATATGTCTCCGTGCACTTGAGGAATATGAAGAATGGAGGAGTTATTGTCTGCTGTTTACCCCTGCTGTACAAGTGGTTTATTTCGCACTTGCCGCAGACTGTTGCTTTCAAGGAGAACAAGGGATGTCTACGGTGGTCTCAGAGACTCATGTCTCTCACCAATGATGATATCACCTGGTATGATCGCGTGTACGATACCGTTCAGATCATCGACTATTGTGGGGAATTCCCTAATGTGCCTCTTCTTGGTACATGTGGTGGGATTACCTACAATCCTATTCTTGCACGACGTCAGCTTGGGTTCCCCCTGAAGGATAAACCTAATAACATTCTGTTAGAAGGCGCGTTCTTTCAGGAGGGTAAAGATCCCCAAGGCCTGAAAGCCAGATTTGTCCGTGCTTGGCGCAGTATTCACAAGAAAAGTAGGAATGAATTGGGTCCAAAGAACTGCATTGCTTTGGAGCCCTATACTTCTTGGGTCAGACAGAGAGCTGCAACCTACCTGATGCCGTACGATCATCCAGGACCTGCACTGTTGGATGTGGCTGGGCCTTCAACCCTCCCTACCCAACGTGTAGAGGAGTTGAGAGAGGAGGACCTTTCGCGTGCCTGGATCCGTGAGAGGGAGGAATTGCTGCAGCAGCTCAAGGAGAAGGATGCTATGATTGAATTTCTCGAGCACCGAGTGATCGACGATCCGAACGACACTTGGACTTCTCTGCTTCCTCAGTCATCCAAATTCTGGAAGAGGAAGTATGATCGACTTGCCAAAGAGAAAGCTGACATGGAGGCTGCCTATGAGAGGGAGATCAAGAAGTTGTGCACTTCCCGTCTTCCAGCATCCCGAGCTTCTAGGGATCCATAGGATGTTATTTACCTTTTCTCTTTGTAATGAATCAGAAACGCTGTATTTTTTTGTCTCAAAATATATTGAATGAAATATTTCCGTGAGCAAACAAAAATGTCTAAATATTCAAAATATTGCAAACAATACCCTAAGGGTTCCTTGAAAACAAAGCATTTGCACAAGCATTGCATGCATCATACTCATCTCATTTGCATAACAGGTGTTCTCAGGCCATCTTCTCACTTTGATTCCTGTGTCCAGACAGGATAGCTGACCAAAGGCCGCACCGCTACTCAACGAGGCTCAACCATCAACGTAACATGGACCAAGTACAAGCCGAGTTGGCAGAGATGAGGGCTAGCATGGCCCAATTCATTCACATGATGCAAGGGGTCGCACAAGGCCAAGAAGAACTCCGAGCAATGGTCCAGAGGCAAGAAGCTACATTGCCCCCGCCCAACCAGCCTCTGCAAGAAGGAAACCCAGTTCCTGACACTCCTGCTATTGCTGTTCCCGCCAACGACTATGCTGTAGGTGAAGAGTTGAGGGGTATCCGGGTCAATGGTCAACCGATTGTTCCAGATGCTGTTAGTCCCAGAGTCATCCATGCTCCGGTCCGTAACAGAATTCCGATTGTTGACAGACAGGAGGATCTGTTTACTATGCTCAGCGAAGACGACAACATGTTGGGTAGAAATGACGCGAGAGATCGCAAAGTTGAGGCCCTTGCTGAGAAGATCAGGGCAATGGAATGTCAAAACTCCCTCGGTTTTGATGTTACAAATATGGGATTAGTTGAAGGACTGAGAATCCCGCATAAATTCAAGGCGCCGTCATTCGACAAATACAACGGTACCTCCTGCCCTCGCACCCATGTGCAGGCATACTATAGAAAAATATCCGCATATACAGACGATGAGAAGATGTGGATGTATTTCTTCCAGGATAGTCTATCTGGGGCATCCTTGGATTGGTACATGGAATTGAAGCGGGATTCAATTCGGTGCTGGAGAGACCTGGGTGAGGCTTTCCTCAGGCAGTACAAGCACAATATGGACATGGCTCCGACCAGAACTCAGTTGCAAAGCTTATGTCAGAAGAACAATGAAAGTTTTAAAGAGTACGCCCAGAGATGGCGCGAACTAGCTGCGAGAGTTCAACCCCCTATGCTGGAAAGGGAGTTGACTGACATGTTCATTAGCACTCTACAAGGTGTCTATATGGATCGGATGGGAAGCTGCCCATTCGGAAGCTTTTCTGACGTCGTAATCTGCGGCGAAAGAACTGAGAGCCTGATCAAGGCTGGGAGGATCCACGATACTGGTTCCTCATCGTCATCAAAGAAACCCTTCTCTGGGGCACCTCGCCGTAGAGAAGGAGAAACCAATGTTGTACAGCACAGAGGGAGTGCTTACAGAGCCAACAACAGGGACCAGTATCGTCCAATAGCTGCAGTGACCATTCCTGCACCACAACCACGTCCACAACAACAACAAAGAGTTCAACAACAACCACAACAACCGCAACGACCTCAACAACAGCAACAACAGCAGCAACGTCCTTTTCAGCAGAGACAGAGGTTGAATCCTGATAGAAGATTTGATCCTTTGCCTATGTCGTACGCAGAGCTACTACCCGAACTACTCCGGTTAGGGTTTGTAGAGTTGCGTACGATGGCAACTCCTACCGTACTGCCGCCCGGTTACGATGCAAATGTAAGATGTGACTTTCACTCTGGGGCACCAGGCCACCATACTGAAAGATGTCGGGCGTTTCAGCACAAGGTTCAGGATCTGATTGATTCCAAAACAATCAACTTCTCTCCGGTCCCGAATGTCGTGAACAATCCTATGCCACAACATGGGGGGCATAGGGTTAATAACATTGAAGATGGGGAAGCTGAAGACCTGATCGTAGATGTTGAAGATGTTCAGACATCTTTGTTGGTCGTCAAGGGCCGCTTGTTGAAGGGGGGTATTGACCCAGGTTGTTCAGAAGATTGTGTGGGTTGTTCAGAATCTACCAATGGTTGCGACCAGTTGAAGACTGGAATTCAGAGTCTGATGGACGAGGGCTGTTTGCAGTTCAGCCGTGCTACCAGAGATAATGGGGCAGTGTCTACTGTCACCATTTTTTATAAGCCAGCTGAAGGAAGAGGACGTGGGGCTGTCAGTACGCCCACTACCAGCAATACTCCGGTTACCATTTCTGCTCCGGTAACCATCCGTACCCCTACTACTATTGTTGCGTCCGGCAGAGGACAGATTGAAAATAGTAGGGCTGTGCCCTGGAGTTATGACAACGCCTATCGCCGGGATAGGAGGGCTGGTAATCAGACAAGGCCAATTGTTCAAACACCAGTTACGATCAGTGCTCCTGTGAGGATCCCTGCTGTTACAAGTCCTGTGGTGGACAATGTTGGAGGACAGGGAGGCTTCACAAGGAGTGGACGACTGTTTGCGCCTCAGCCTGTGAGGGATGCTGCTGCTGAGTCATCCGCAAGAGCTAAGGGCAAACAGGCAGTGGTTGACGAAGAACCGGCTCAGAAGGAGGCTGAGGGTTCTTTTCAGAAAGATGTTGAGGAGTTCATGAAGATCGTCAAAAAGAGTGACTACAAGATTGTTGATCAACTCAACCAAACTCCGTCGAAAATCTCGATACTCTCCTTGCTGATGTGTTCTGAGGCACATCGGGACGCTCTGTTGAAAATGCTGAACATGGCATACGTCCCGCAAGAGATATCGGTCAACCAGCTGGAGGGTGTTCTAGCAAACGTGAGTACCAGGCATGGTGTAGGTTTCACTGACCTAGACCTGACGCCTGAGGGTCGTAATCACAACAAGGCCTTGCACATCACTATGGAGTGCAAGGGCGCAGTATTATCTCACGTGCTAGTGGACACCGGATCGTCCCTGAATGTCCTTCCGAAGCAAATACTGAAGAAGATTGATGTCGAGGGAGTCGTGCTCACTCCCAGTGACCTGATCGTGCGTGCATTCGACGGATCCAAACGGTCTGTGTTTGGTGAAGTCACATTGCCAGTGAAGATAGGTCCTGAGACCTTTGACATCGTATTTTACGTGATGGACATTCAGCCTGCTTATAGCTGTTTGTTGGGGCGTCCTTGGATTCACGCCGCTGGGGCAGTCTCGTCGACTCTCCATCAGAAGCTCAAATATGTCTGGAACGGTCAGATTGTGACCGTCTGTGGTGAAGAGGAGATTCTGGTGAGTCATCTCTCCTCATTCAAATATGTTGAGGTGGATGGCGAGATTCACGAAACCCTGTGCCAGGCATTCGAGACTGTGGCATTAGAAGGTGTAGCTTGTGCAGAGCAGAGGAAGCCAGGTGCTTCAATATCATCGTACAAGCAAGCCAAAGAGGTTGTTGACTCCGGTAAGGCTGAAGGCTGGGGCAAGATGGTTGACTTGCCTGTAAAAGAAGACAAATTCGGCATTGGGTACGAGCCTCTCGCAGCAGGGCAGAGCATACAAGCAGGTCCGAGCACCTTCACCAGCGCTGGGCTGATGAACCATGGAGACGTCTTTGCTACTGATAGTGAAGACAGTGATCATGATTTAGACGTCTGGGTCCGCCCTTGTGCACCAGGCGAGGTTATCAACAACTGGACAGCAGAAGATGTGGTCCAAGTTACTCTACTGACAGAGTAATTTTCTTTTGTTTATCATTTTGCATGAAAACCCTACGTTCCGCCCAGGGCGTAGTGGTTCATTGTAGGGCCACATCATGTTCTCAATGTTTATAAATAAAGGACGTTTTTTCAATCAAATTTTGAGATCTCTGTCTTTCTATTTTCCGTTTTCCACTTTTTTTTTTTTTTTTTTTTTTTTTTTTTTTTTTTTTTTTTTCAAAACAATAAATGGCAATGTTTTTGTTTTTTTGTGACTTTATTGAAATCTTTTTCTAAAAACAAAACATTAAACATGCAGAAGTGATCTTTTGGCATCCACTGTGAACGACTCTGTTATGGCTCAGTATGATTTCAACAATCCCATCTACCAAGCTGAAGAGGAGAGTGAGGAAGACTGTGAACTCCCTGCAGAATTGGTCAGACTGCTGAAGCAAGAGGAAAGGGTCATCCAACCTCACCAGGAAGAGTTGGAAATTGTCAATCTGGGTACTGAGGACGCCAGAAGAGAGATCAAGATCGGGGCCGCTTTAGAAGACTCTGTCAAGAGGAGGCTAATCGAGATGCTGAAAGAATATGTGGAAATATTCGCCTGGTCATACCAAGATATGCCGGGTTTGGATACAGACATTGTGGTGCATCGGTTACCTCTCAGAGAAGAATGCCCGTCGGTCAAGCAGAAGCTTCGCAGAACTAGTCCTGATATGGCTGTCAAGATCAAAGAAGAGGTTCAAAAGCAGTGGGACGCAGGTTTCCTGGCTGTTACAAGTTACCCACCTTGGGTTGCCAACATCGTTCCAGTGCCAAAGAAGGATGGCAAAGTCAGAATGTGTGTCGATTACCGGGATCTGAACAGGGCGAGTCCGAAAGATGATTTCCCATTACCTCACATCGATGTATTGGTGGATAATACGGCTCAGTCCTCGGTATTCTCTTTCATGGACGGTTTCTCAGGCTACAACCAGATCAAGATGGCGCCAGAGGACATGGAAAAGACGACATTCATTACACCTTGGGGCACGTTCTGCTATAAGGTTATGCCATTTGGGCTGAAGAATGCCGGTGCTACCTATCAGAGGGCAATGACGACTCTCTTTCATGACATGATGCACAACGAAATCGAAGTGTACGTGGATGATATGATTGCGAAGTCGCAGACGGAAGAGGAGCACCTGGTAAATCTGCAGAAGTTGTTTGACAGACTGGTCAAGTTCAAACTGAGGCTGAATCCGAACAAGTGCACGTTTGGAGTGAGATCCGGGAAGCTCTTAGGCTTCATTGTCAGTGAGAAAGGGATTGAGGTAGATCCAGCTAAAGTCAAAGCTATTCAAGAGATGCCTGAACCGAAGACGGAAAAGCAAGTCCGTGGGTTTTTAGGGAGGTTGAACTACATTGCAAGGTTCATATCTCATCTAACTGCTACATGTGAACCAATTTTCAAACTGCTCAGAAAAAATCAGGCAATCAAATGGAATGATGACTGTCAGGAAGCTTTTGACAAAATCAAAGAATACTTGCAAAACCCTCCAATCCTTATTCCTCCAGTTCCTGGGAGACCACTGATCATGTACCTATCAGTCACCGAGACTTCGATGGGGTGTGTATTGGGTCAGCATGACGAGTCTGGTCGAAAAGAGCATGCCATATACTACCTGAGCAAAAAGTTTACCGACTGTGAAACAAGATATTCACTGCTCGAGAAAACTTGTTGTGCTTTGGCCTGGGCTGCTCGCCGACTAAGGCAGTATATGTTGAACCATACTACTCTGTTGATTTCTAGGATGGATCCTGTGAAATACATCTTTGAGAAGCCAGCTCTCACCGGACGTGTTGCCCGTTGGCAAATGATCTTAACAGAGTACGACATTCAGTACACGTCTCAGAAGGCCATCAAAGGTAGTATTCTGTCAGACTATCTTGCCGAACAACCGATCGACGATTATCAGCCTATGATGTTTGAATTCCCTGATGAAGACATCATGTACCTAAAGACGAAAGACTGTGAAGAACCGCTTGTCGAGGAAGGACCGGATCCTGATGACAAGTGGACACTGATGTTCGATGGGGCCGTGAATATGAACGGTAACGGTGTTGGTGCAGTGTTGATCAATCCCAAAGGTGCTCATATACCTTTTTCTGCCAGATTGACATTCGACGTCACCAACAATGAAGCTGAGTACGAGGCTTGTATCATGGGGATAGAAGAAGCCATTGATCTGAGGATCAAAACACTCGACATATTTGGAGATTCAGCTCTAGTGATCAATCAGGTCAATGGAGATTGGAATACAAACCAGCCACATCTGATTCCGTATAGAGATTACACCAGAAGAATGCTGACGTTCTTCAAGAAGGTAAAGTTGTATCATGTCCCCCGGGACGAGAATCAGATGGCTGATGCCTTGGCTACTTTATCCTCTATGATAAAGGTTCATTGGTGGAATCATGTGCCACACGTTGCTGTAAATCGACTTGAGAGGCCTGCATACGTGTTTGCAGCCGAGTCTGTTAATGCTATTGATGATAAACCGTGGTATTATGACATCAAGAACTTCCTTAAGACTCAAGAGTATCCTGAGGGTGCGTCGAAGAACGATAAGAAGACCCTGAGAAGGCTAGCTGGAAGCTTTTATCTGAATCAGGATGATGTGCTATACAAGAGGAACTTTGACATGGTTCTGCTCAGATGCGTGGATAGACACGAAGCAGACATGTTAATGCAAGAAGTGCACGAGGGTTCGTTTGGTACCCACGCTGGTGGTCATGCAATGTCGAAGAAATTGCTGAGAGCCGGATATTATTGGATGACTATGGAATCCGATTGCTTCAAATACGCTCGGAAATGCCATAAGTGTCAAATCTATGCTGATAAGGTGCATGTACCACCAAGCCCATTGAATGTCATGAACTCGCCTTGGCCGTTTGCCATGTGGGGCATTGACATGATTGGGAGGATTGAACCAACTGCTTCGAATGGACATCGCTTCATCTTGGTTGCGATCGATTACTTCACAAAGTGGGTGGAAGCAGCTTCTTATGCCAACGTCACCAAACAAGTGGTTGCCCGGTTCATCAAGAAAGAAATCATCTGTCGATATGGAGTTCCTGAGAGAATCATCACTGACAACGGTTCGAATCTCAATAACAAAATGATGAAAGACTTATGCAGAGATTTCAAGATTGAACATCACAATTCTTCTCCTTACAGACCAAAGATGAATGGTGCTGTAGAGGCAGCTAACAAGAATATCAAGAAGATTGTGCAGAAGATGGTCGTTACGTACAAGGATTGGCATGAGATGTTGCCTTTCGCGTTGCATGGATACCGCCTCAGTGCGTACGTCGACCGGGGCAACCCCCTACTCCCTTGTGTATGGTATGGAAGCAGTCCTACCAGTTGAAGTGGAGATCCCTTCTCTGAGGGTACTATTGGACGTCAAACTGGACGAAGCCGAGTGGATTCGTACAAGGTTTAACGAGTTAAGCCTTATCGAAGAAAGACGGTTAGCAGCTGTATGCCATGGGCAGTTGTATCAGAGAAGGATGAAGCGAGCCTTTGATCAGAAAGTGCGTCCTCGGACATTTCAAACTGGCGATCTAGTTTTGAAGAGGATCCTTCCTCCCGGTACAGATAACAGGGGCAAGTGGACTCCTAATTACGAAGGTCCATATGTTGTAAAGAAGGTTTTCTCCGGTGGAGCCTTGATGCTTACAACTATGGACGGTGAAGATTTTCCTTCCCCTGTCAACTCAGACGTAGTCAAAAAATACTTCGCGTAAATTGACCCGCTGGACAAAAAGAACAAAATAGTCCAGGCAAAAATGGGCATCCCGGCGAACCAAAAAACAGAAAGAAAAGGTTCGGGCAAAAGTTAGGGATAAAAATGAAAAACGTACACCCGGTAAGTCGAAAACCCGCAAGGGCGGCTTAGGCAAAATGGGTATCCCGGTGGATTGAAAACCCGAAAGGGCGATCCAGGCAAAAGAGGGATTAAAGCGAAGACTACAGTCTGAGTTATCTGTACTTCGTCATGCTTCGTCAGCTACCATCTCGACAGATGTGATCGGTCCAGTCAGTCTTCTCAGAAAGCAAGGAATTGGGAGGAAACTGATGATCTATGAGTTATAACAGAGTTGGGAAATAGTGGATGCCGTGTTCACATTGCCATTAGGATAGTTTATTTTCCTTTTGTGCGCAATTACCTCTTTCTAGGAATTGCTTCCCAATGTATTTGCCTCTTCAGGCACATTTTCAATCAATAAAAGTCGTTATTCAGATAAATTGCTCTCCTGTTTTTACTTTTACTGTTTTGTTTGCAAAAAACGTCCGAATTTTTGATAAACATTGCATCTAAAAACATGAAGGCTAAACAATGACGTGCAGAAAGATTAAAACATTTGAAAATCATTTTGAATGTTGAGGACACTTGAGCGTATCTTGTCCATGTACTCCCTGGGGCATCTGTCGTTCCGATTCGCAGGTCGTCACCTGTGAGTATTCTCCCCGGTAAGGTCGTCGCCTGTGAGCACTCTCCAGCAGTGCTTTCCCCAGACAGAATCATTACCCTAGTCTATGGATTGTTCAAGCCTTCCCCAGCGAAGCAGTCATTTCTCCAGCGGAGATTATCCTACCAGAGGATTGGATGAGTTATCGTGGCAGATCGATATCCGCATCCCCAGCTGAGTTGATTTCTACTCGTGAATATTGTGGGTCGTCCCCGGCGGAGTAGCAGTTATTCCCCAAAGCAGTCTGTTTTATCTGAGGTTTGCATGAAGCCTCATCCCCAAAGAGTCGCCTGATTTAGCTTCCCCAGCGGAGTTTTTATTTCCCCAAGCGGAATTTTTGTGGATCGATTGGGCTATCCCCAGTAGGTTTCCCTCTGTTTTCCCCCAGCAGAGTTGATTCATTGCTCCCCAGCGTGTTGCTTTGCTTTCCCCTAGTGGATTTGTATTGTTGGCTCCCCAGCAGTTGCCCTCTTTTTCCCTAGTGGATTTGTCTTGAAGATTTCCTCAGCACAGTCGTCCTGTGTATTTCTCCCCGCAGAGTTCTCATCATGTTGCATCGCATATAGTAATCATTGCATCCTCAAAAATTGCGTAGCATTTCCATTCCATATGGAGCATTACGCCATAGAAAAATTCAAACATATGCATTCATGTGTTCGAAACCACATCAGATCGTATCCCCCGGCAGAGGCGGATCATTTTTGTCCAACATCAGCACCCAGTCTGCTACAGTTGCTTCGACAGCATTCAGAATTTGATTATCCCCACAAAGGTTTATTTCCTCACCCGATGGTGACAGAGGTTTATTTCCTCACCCGATGGTGACAGAAATTTGTTTCTCCCCAGTGAGACCCCCGCAAGAGATCAGCCTTGCTTCAACATATCCCAGATTCTATTCTTGTGATATCAGTAAGTGTCATATCAGTACCCGCGTGTGTTTCTCATTCTTTTTGGTGTCGGTAAACGCCATTGTTTCGGTGTCGGTAAACATCGAGTTCCACCCAGTCATCGGTAAATGTCTGGTCATTTCTTTGGTGTCGGTAAACACCATTGTTTCGGTGTCAGTAAACATCGAGTCTTTCCCTCAGTCATCGGTAAATGTCTGATAATTCCCAACAGAAATCCCCAGTAGAGTCATCTGTAAATGTCCTATCTGGTTTTCAGTTGCAAATATTCGTCTGTCTCTCACCAATAAATTTCTCATCCCAGTCATCGGTAAATGTCTGGTCATTTCTTTTGATGTCGGTAAACATCATCTTTCGATGTCGGTAAACATCGTGTCTCACCCCAGTCATCGGTAAATGTCTGGTCATTCTTTTTGATGTCGGTAAACATCATCTTTCGATGTCGGTAAACATCATGTCTCATCCCAGTCATCGGTAAATGTCTGGTCATTCTTTGTTCTCTTGCTAATAAAATCAAAATCCCCAGAAGTCGTCGGTAAACGGTTTGTCTGGTATCACCACAAAGATTTTGTTCCTCCCCAAGCAAAGATGCCATCGGTAAATGGCCCAGTTTTCTTTCGATATCGGTAAATATCGAGTCCCCAGCGGAGATGCCATCGGTAAATGGCCCAGTTTTCTTCGATATCGGTAAATATCGAATTCCCAGTTGCGGCAGCCATCGGTAAATGTCCAGTTTCTTTGAAGCCACCATCGGTAAATGGTTTTGCTTCCTTTTCAACATCAAACTATTTCCCAGTAGCCATCGGTAAATGGTCGTGCTGAAGTTGATATCGGTAAATATCGAAGTTTTAACCATCGGTAAATGGTTTGTTTTTCAGAGGTTTGTTCTCCCCAGCCACCATCGGTAAATGGTCGGGCTGAAGCTGATATCGGTAAATATCGAGATTCCCGTTCTTCCACCATCGGTAAATGGTTTTGCTTTTCTGAAGCTGTCATGCAGTTCGTCATCAGTAAATGACGTGGTTCCTTTTGTGTCATTTCCAGTCTGTGCAAATTCTACGGTTCTTCGGTATTCAATCCCTGTTTACCCTGAAAGTCTGACAGCCGTTGCTATCATCCGTTCGGGTTCCCAGCTGATTGAATAGGGGCAGCTGTAGCACCTCAAATTTGCACCTATCATTGTGCATACCATCTCATATTAGGTCATAACATATCATGATACATTGCATAGCATTTGCATTGTCCCCAGTTGCCTCAAGAGCAAGCAAGCAGGAATTAGGTCAAACTGATCAGGAGGTCAGTCAACCAACCAAGCAAAGTTGTTTCTCAAGGAGCAAAGGTCCTAGGGTTTGTCCTACAAGTTCACATGTCTTGGAGTATCATTTGAAATGTTCAAGTCAAGGGTTGAAGGCTCAGATGTTATCAATCAATGCAAAGCCAGGTCAGAAACCCTAGATAGTCAACAGTCAATCAAAGCAGTGGATGGTGGCCATTCTTGTGGAATTTGGGCACCATGGTCAATGATCAAGAGTTCATATGTCTTGGGACATCATTTGAAGAATTTGAAGCAAATCAGAAGATTTCCCAAAATAGAAACTGGACCTGTAATTTTAACTGCCAAAAATAGAAACTTCTTGATCCTCAACTTGCATCATGATACAAGCTTCAAATGAATTTTTGCCCAACATGAAAGTTGAAGATCTTGTTCTCCCATTTTCAAAAAGTCCAAGAACTCTCAAATCCCATGTGTGGTTGTCAAGATATGATCAAATCATTTTCATCAATTTGTGAACTTCAAAGGGCCATATCTCCCAAACCATAAAGCCAAATTTGGTGGGGTTTTTTCCTACAAACCACATTTTTCATCCTCTTTCCAAAAATATAAATTTCATGATCTAAAACCTTGCCAATCAAAATGGCATTTTTGGACCTATTCCTTTAAAATTCAAAGTTTGACCAAACTTTGACTTTTTGCTTCTTTGACTTTTTCTTGACTTGGCCAATTGGGAAATGTTTTAAACCATATTTGTGACTTGTCTCAAGCTTAAAAGCATGTCCATAACACCATTACACTCCATTGTTGAATCAAAATGCAAGTTGGCAAAATGTTGCAAATGGAAATACATTAAGCAAGGCAAAGTACAGCATTCTGCAGCAACAGCAAAATAGCATTTGGCAAAGCATTTACAGCCTGTTGAAGGCCCATTCGACCAGACTTCATACCCCCCACTTCATTTGTACAAAATTGGAAACTTTGCAAATTGGCTTCATGTAAACAAAGCAAGATACAGCCTTTGAGGTACAGCACAAAACAGCAATTGGAACAGTCTGTTGGCAGCCTGTCCAGGCCCAAATCGTACAACCATCACACCTCCACTTCACCTGTACACAATTAGCAAATGGGAGCATTACCACTAAACCAGCTTACCAATTAATTAGAGGACTTTAAACAGAGGATATAAAGATTCATTTCTGCACAAATGAGCCCTAATTTTACACAGCCTATCAAGCAGAACACACTCTCACTCTCTTCTTGCAAATTGGCATTTGGAAAATTCTGAGAAGACCACCAAAAAACACGAGCAACCTTTGCTTCCTCCATCATCCAAGTATTGTTTGGGAGTGCTTTTGAGCATCATTTGTCGACTGGAGCACCTCCTTTTGTACTGCATCATCAACTTGCTCCATCATTGGTATTTTTTCGAATTCCTTATTAGCCAAAGCCATGCCATGTTCCATGTACATCTTGTTTAGTAGGTTGGTTTAAGCTTTGAATGAACTAAAATGGTCGAGTATGCCGTCTGAAATCTTGAGTTACATTTTGGTGAACAAATGCATTTTTCGTTGGTTTAGCTTGGTTATGATGATTTGTTGAAAATTGATGCCATGATTGTGATACTGAAGGTTTGTTGATGCTATTCACACGTTTGATTTTTGATTTTGGGATTTTTGTTCTTGGTCGAATGCATGATGGTAAATGTTTGCTGCTGTCTTGAAACCCTACCCTGCCTAGTACATGAGCTCATGATTATGCTTGGATTGTTGTCAGTCAATGTACATGCTAGTAATGTTTCATAGGTCAGGATTATTGAGGATTCTGTTTATGTTTTGTTTGCTCACAATTGTTGGTTGATGTTAATGATGAGCCTTGCTGTTTTAAATCCTAGAGCTTGCCAGAATTTCCACATGAATGTGTATGGTTGGTTGTTGTTTATGCTGACAGCCATGCTATAGAATGATGATGATTTTGATGAACATGAATTTCACACCCTGCTGCTGTTAAACTACCTGTCCTGTCCAGAATTTTGGTTGAATGTTGTATTAGTGTGTTACTGTTTAGATGTGCATGGGCATACTGTTTCATTGCCAGGTTTGCTTGCCACGAGGTTTGATTTTGCTTGGATAATGAATGCTGTCTATATGCTGTTGTTTGTTTGGATGTTGATAAATACATGGTACCATTACTACCAAAACCTGGCTTTTCCAGAAATCATGTTCTTGTAGAGATTGGCTATTGTTTCTGTTCATGTTGCATGAAGTATGTCAATACCCTGCTGTTGTGTGCTTGGTCGAATCATGTCATTTGATGAAAACTCCATGAGCCATGCTGTTACCATATGGTTGAAATATCAATTGATGATTGCATGATGATGATGCTTATTGCCATGTTTGTTTGTGTGCTTATGATTTCATTTTGATCAATCATGAAATTGAATGATGAAGCATTGCTCCCTAAAACCCTGTAGCTAGAAGCCCTAGGTTTGTCCAAATTTGCATGAGCCGTGTGGATTTGGTGCATGAGGTTACTACACCATATGTCATGTGTCTGCATGCTGCTATTGAATTCCTTGATTAATGATGAATGTTTGGAGATACCATGAAGTGCCCCTGCTGTTTTTACGTGTATCTGCATAATCATGTTGTTGCTGCTATGCTGCTGACCATGCTATAGGTTGATGCTGAGCTTCGATGAAAATGTTCATGCCTGCTGTTTCTTAAATCCATTAGATCTGCCTAGAATATCTCCTTGAACTGTGTCTGCTTTTCTGTTTAATGCCATTTGGAGATGATGTTTAGTTGCCAGGCAAATTGGGCCTTTTGGTTGAGATTGATTTTCTCATGATGTTGGTCATATAAACAAACCTGTACCAGTGCCATGTTATTATGTGTTTTTGCTCGAATTTTGTTTGATGTTGATGAACCTTGGAGTGGAATTGATATATGTTGCTGTTGTTTGATTGCTGTATGGACATTACATGATTGCCCTGCCTTTTGTTAAAACTCTTGCTGCATGAACATTGGCTGTTGTGTTTGCTCATGTTGCATGAAGATACCATGAATGCATGCTGTCATTGCCAAACCCTAGTTACATGAACCTTGTTGTGTACCATGCTAAGTGATCTTGTGTTGGTAATACCATGGTGAATACCATGCTGGTTGTTTGCTTTTGTTCATGATGATAACATGTGGATGATGAAGGCTGCTGTTGATTAAACCAAACACTTTGTCCATAATTATGCTATGCTGTTGTAATTGTTGGCCAAGCTCTTGTGTTGTTGAGTGTTCGCAATGCCAATGTCCTGCTGTTTGAGTGCTTTTGTTGGATTCCACTTTTGGTCGATTGCATGATGCATGCTGTTGCTGCTTAAAACCTGTCCAGAATTTCTTTTCATGCTCATGTTTATTAGTAGCTGGATAATGTTGCATGAACCAAATACTATGCTGTTGTTGTGATGGTTGAACCACGAACCTTGCTGCAGTTTGCAACCTTCTGAACATTGCCTAAATTCATATGTTGATGTTGTTATGTCTGACATGGAGGCTGGGTTGTTGTATGATCAATGTTTTGCATGCTGTTACTTATTTGATGTTGTTTCGATTGATTGCTCGGATGATGATGAATGCCATTGCCAAACCCTAGCTTATGCATGAGAAACCCAGAATATGAACATTGTTGTTGCCTGTACTATTATCATGTTGCTGTTGTGCCGGTCGGATTTTGTATTTGATGTTGGAAATACCAGGAACATGTTGCCAAACCCTAGTTCATGTGCGTGAGAACCCAGAATTTTGTTTGCTATTGGCCAAAGTTCACTGTTCCATTGGCAACAGCCAATAGGAACATTTCCCGTGTCCCTCCAAAACTGTGTCGTTTTGATTAATGAAAAGAATATTTACTGAAATGCCATTCTGTTGACTTGTGTTGACCAATTGCCATGCCTATTGTTTCATGCTTCATCCAATTTTTCATCTAACTTCACAAATTAATTTCCAATTCACTTTTCATCCAAAAATTCTGATTCTTTTTCCATCATGATCACAAATGTGTCTAGTTTTTGATTGTGATTTTTATTTATTTTTCCATTGGCTGAATTTTTTATGGTAATTATTTTCCCAACATGTGTGCATAAATGATACATCTTACCATTTCAATTGTGAAATACTCATGTTGCATCCTATGACTTTGAATTTTTTTTTTGTGATGAAACTAGACATGTTCGCCTTCATTTTGGTATAAAGTTTGTGGATTTCCCATTTGTGGTTTGTTGGTTATGAATTTTTGAAGTCATGTGTTACATTTGGTGCTATACCATGATCATGTATTTTCCCAATTTTTGTTCACATGCTTCCTCTCATCCAAATGACCCCAAATTTTGCATGAATGATCCCTTGTATGTCTAGTTGATGTATGAATTTTCTTGGAATTAATCTTGCTGTTTTCCATTTGATTGTGAATTTTCTTCCATGCTTGGTCATTTGTTGACTTTTTGTGCCATGCCTTGCCAAATCCTTTGTGAAATTCTCAAATCACATTGTATATCCATGAAATTTCATATGTGATAACTAGACTCTTTGAGCTTTGCATTGGTGTTAATCTCATTCATTTCTCTTCTGTTTTCAAATTGATATGATTTTTTGAAGTTGACCTATGCTTGTTGACTTTCACCATGCTTACTTGAATTTGGTTTGACTTCATGAATTTCATTGACTGCCTTCCTCTCATCCAAATGCCATGAAATTTTACATGTCTACCATGTTAGATGTTAGGATTGAGTGTGATTTATTTCATATTTTTTGGAATTGTTTGGGTTGACTTTTGATGCAAGTCATTCTGTTGACTTTTGTATGCTATCCTTTGCTTTGTTTTGACTTCAAATGTTCATGAAATGATCATAATGCATGATATGATTGTGGGCCCAATTGTGATTGCTTTCTAATTGGTTGACTTTGACTTTGAGTTGACTTTTCCTTGCTGCCTTGACTTTTTCTTTCATGTTTGACCCTAGGCTAGTCCTAGTGGTCCTTTGGACTTATGTTGAGTTTATCTGTTTCAGGTTGAGCATAGTGCTTCCAAGATCATACCAATTTGATTGATGTTTGTTTGTCTATATTGTGCTAACCTTTTGTTTTGTAGGTGACTCATGTAACTTGAGTCTTGCTTTGCACAGTTGACCTCCTGTGGTTGACTGTTTATCCATTTCTTTTGATTTTGACTGTTGACTTGTTTACTAATGAGTTTGACTTTTTTCAGGTACTTTAGTTGCCTAAGTTCTTTGAACTTGCTTGCTTTGCTTTTTTAGCATTTGCTTTGAGGTATAATTACTTCTTCTTCATGTAGTCTGGAGACCCGGTCTGTTATTTGACCGGGCAAACTGTCTGAAGTCCTCCTTAAGAGGCAATGCCTGTGTTTGTTTAAATTTGTCCTAAGCAGGAAAAGTCCTTCAAGTAAGGCAATTGGTGGAAGGTAGGGATAAGCAATCTATCCCCCACTATCCAGTGTGTCCTCTCTTTGCTCCCAGTACCTGGTTGAAGCATTGAGATAAATACCCAAGATCCGATCGAGTCAATAATGGGGAAAGAGTTCCATCTTTCTGAACTCCCCCACTTTCTATTTGATGCTCTCTCTTATCTGAGATAGAAGCAATGAGGCACACCCCTCATCTCCTATTCATCTGCTTCACCTGAGCCCCTCAATGGCCAGGTTAAGAGCGACCTTCACCCATTACAGTGGACTTTCAAAGTCAAACCCTCTTGTGTGAGCCCCCAATTGTTTGGCTATAGAGTGTGCTGTTTGCTATTCATTGACTGATTGCTTGCTCTATGTGCATTTGCTTGCCTATATGTTATGCATTTATCACCATCAATTGTCATTAATGCATGAGCATCTCTTTTGTCTGTTTGACATCATCATTGTTGTTTACCCATTGAGGACAATTGTAAGTCCCACGAGTTGGCATTTGTTCCTATGATATGGAGGTGAGTATAAGTCCATCACATTGGCCACTCATCTTATCTTTGCTTGTTGTATTGTTTGTATGTGGGGATACAATTGTAAGTCCCACAAGTTGGCAGTTGTTTTCCTAGGATCATACTGTGTGTTAGAGTAAGTCCCACAAGTTGGCATCTGACATCTCTGTTCTGCTTTCTTTGTTTGTGAGAGGATGCAATTGTAAGTCCCACAAGTTGGCATTTGCTTTCCTATGATCATATGTGGAGTTAACCTAAGTCCCACAAGCTGGCAGTTGACTTCCATATTTCTTCATTGTTTTCTTTTTGAGGAGATTAGTGTAAGACCATTGAGTGGCCTCTGATATCCAGTTTCTGTTTTAGGAGATTGGTGTAAACCCAGCTATTGGTATCCGATATCCGCTTTTGTTTGGGAGATTGGAGTAAGACCATTGAGTGGCATCCGGTATCATTTGTTTGTTTATTTTATCTTTACTTACTTTCCATTCCAAAGGACACCCTTGAATCATCCTCTATATGATCTCAAGAAGTGAACCTCCTGAGAAGCTTTACTTTCCATCCTCACTCATTCATCCTCATTGTGTCCTAGAACCTTTTCACACTTCGATCTTAAACTTGACATAGACATTGTGCAAACTTCTTCATGTTTTCAAACTAAAAACCTGGACTCAAGTCCTTGACTTTTTTTCAAACTCCATTTCATAATACTTCTTTTGAATTAATCTTAATCATACTTTGACTTCACTTCCATAATCACAATCAATTAACTTCACTCATTCACTTGTTTTGGCCATGTCCATTAATCTTTTCATGCATTAGCCGTAGGTTTCAATTATCATTGTGGTTGATGTAAACCTCACCTTATCTTTAGTGAGTTGACAGTAAGACTTCCGTACCGAAAATAGGGTTAACCCCTCTCGTACGTCGAAGCTATCCTCGCATGGTGGATGTTGGTTTTGGTCGAGTGTTCTCCCATTGATAATGAAAAGCCTCAGTGCTATTGTTTAAAATTGAATCCAACTCACTTTTGGAAATCTTTTAGCCGAACTACGGTGTTTTGATCCTTACCTTTGATGGAAGGTACGTAGGCAGCGGGTTCATCCGCTCAAACCCAATAAAACTTGTACATTCTTTCCTCATCATCTCACTCATGTTTGCACAATGCATATGTCTTAACAAATAACAATCTTTTACAACAAGTGTGAAAAGGGCTCCCTAGGAGTACCTAGGACGTAGTGGGTGCCTAACACCTTCCCATTGCGTAACTTACCCCTTACCCGGAATCTCTGATCTTTTATTAGTTTTCTACGTGTAAAACTTCTTAGGCTTTTGTTCGCTTTTTAGCCAGTCCTTTGGATAAATAAAAGTGCGGTGGCGACTCGAAACTTCATTGTATGCTTTGCTTATGGTTTAATTGATAAATCATATGGCGACGAATACACCGCTACACCATAACAGAGTTCATAGCAGCGGAATCACACATCTAGCAGGAAATAGACCTAGCTAATACACTCAGAGTGGCAGCACACTCACACACATGGAAGTTAAGTAAAACTTCACATAACAGCTCACACACATATAGAGGTACAGAAGTTAAATAAAAACTTCAGCACACATCAGCTGCAGGGGAGAGAATCTGTCATGAAAGTCTGTTGTAACAGACCAATCTGTTGTCTAGAGTATTGTCGCATTACGCGAAAAACCGGCGGGAAAACAGAACAACAGAGCCGCCACCGTGCGTTATTTATCCCAAAAGAGGGAAAGGAAACGCTCATAGTAAACCTGGAAAAGACATGGTCTCGCGACCAAAGAGAATGGGATCGGGAGTCGGTTATGCGAAGGGAAGGTATTAGCACCCCTACGCATCCGTCGTACTCGACGGGATCCACGCACAAAAGGAAGGAATATGGTTGCTAAAACACTGCTCATAAACAAACAAACACTGGCTGAAAGAGACACAAGAAAACCAACGAAACTGACTCGGCAGGATATTGCATCCTGGGCCTACTTAGTCTATCAAGCATAGACATCAGAGTCGAAGTAGTTCGGACTGGGAAAAACACATGCTCGCTAGGATGTCGCATCCTATGCATACGTATCTTCTTGGACTAAGAAGAATAAGAGCATCCGTAGCTCGGCTCACGCACACCAAACACAACAGACACAGGCAAACTTGGAATCCGAATGCCAATCGCTGGACTTACATCAGACTCCGAACCAAACACACCCACACTGGAAACTAGATGCCACTTGATGGACTTATACCGGACTCCAAGCACACAACAAGAGGATACGGAATGCCAATCGCTGGGCTTACATCCATCTCCTAACACACACAAGACAAAACAAAAAGGGCACCCGGAGAGATCAGCTCATCTCCTGCCTACGTACCTCATCTGGTATGAGGATCAGGGCGACGTAGTTCCCCTACGCAGGGACAAAGGACTAGCCTAACCAGATAACAGAGGGAGACACAACTAGGGAGACTATGACTCGAGCCTAGATGTTATCATGCAAATCATCCCTAAGTCAAGGTTTCTAGCTAACTTGTACAGGGAGCAAGCTATCCTAATCAGCACAAGCACAGGCAAAACAATCACAAATAGCACACACTATATACACACAAAGTGGGCTCACACAAGGGTTAGGCTGCAAAGGCAAGCCAACTGGAATCAGGTGATGTTAGCTCTTAACCCTAACATTGAGAGTTAGGGTGAAGCAGATGAAAGGTGAGTGAAGATGAGACTTCACAACTCTTATCCTTGGCCTGGGAGAGCTTAAGACAAGAATGTGTGGGTTCAGAAAGTGGGAACCCTTCTACACTTATGACACTGACTCAACTGTACAACTGTACAAGGATCTTGGGTTAATGTTCCAATGCATCAACACAGTGGTGTGAGCAGAGGGATGACTCAACAAGAATAGAAGGAGATGGATTGCACATCTCTTGTATCTGCCAATTGCCTTATCAAAGGTCTTTACCTGCTTGGGGACAAAAATAAACAAGCACAAACATTGCCTCTTAAGGAGGACTTCAGACAGGTGCCTGGCCAAGTAACAGGCCAGGTCTTCCAGACTACATGGAGAAGAGATCATTATACCTCAATGCTCAAGCTAGCAAGGAAAGCAAACACAAGTTCACAAGGGAACTATAGCAACTAAGGTACCTGAAATCAATCCAACATAATCAGTATACCAGACAAACAAAAAGCAAACAGACAATTACAAGTCCACAGCACAAACAGATAACAAGCATCAATGCACAAAAGTGCAAGCCACAAGGCATAAGCACAAGTCTCAATGCCTACAAAACAAACTCAAGGCTAGTCATAAACAATCAATAAACCAACTCCAATTGAGTGCACATCATCAAGCATAAGCAATTGTGCTCTTTGACCTGAAACAAAGCTCAAATGTGAGAGCACAAACCACTAGTACAAGACTAGGGTCAAAATGGGAGCAATAAACCAAAACAGAACATGAAACTTATCAAAAGTCAAGATCAACCAATTAGGAAACAAATCCAAGTGGTCTCATGTTCATATCATCAACCACTATCATTTCATGAGGCAAAGAGTACAAAGCATGCAATTTGAAGCTCATACAACCAAACAGAATGATTCAACTCAAATCAACTCACAACCATTTCAATAAATCTCCAAAAACTTTATGTATAACCAGAACACATCAAAGAATCATCATACCAAAATTCAGGCCATTTGGATAAGAGGAAGCAAGTCAATTAAATTCCATAAGTCAAAGCAAGTTCAAACAAGCTCATTCAAGGCACCAAATCATGCATCCACTTCAATCAATCATAAAACAGAATTGGCATAAGATAAATGAGTGAAACCAAAGCCATGGCAAACTTCAAGATGTCTATAATATACATGCCAAATTTCAAGTCCATCCAATAAACCACAAGAATTTCACAAATCAAATGAAATCATGACTCACAAGAAGTCAACAATTGGTCAAACAGGGGAGAAATTCTCAAACAAATAGGAAATGCATTCAAAAATTCCAGAAAAATTCACAAGCAAACTTAACATCCAGAAGATTAAACATGAAAAAGTTCAGGTCATTTTGGAGTTCATATGGCATGGTAACAAAAATCAGGAAGTCAAGCAAGAAATGGTGTGACACAAATTGTCACACCTCTAATGATCATAGCATATCTCACAATCCAGGAACGCAAAAATCACAAACTCTATACCAAAATGCTCCTCAAGATGTCTAGATTATGCATACACAATTTCAGCTCCATCCAATTAAGCATCATCATTTCATGATCAAAATAGTAAGCAAGGTGCAACAAATGACATGTTCACATAAACCCTAGCCAAAACAGAAATCCACACGTGCACAATTTTCATAAAAATCATCAAAAAATACTAGACATGGCAAGGATCATCATGGAAAAAACCTCATGTTAATTGGACAAATAGTTTGAGAGATATGATTTTTTTAATGTGAAGAAAAAATAAAAAATGGTGAACAATGGCATGTGAACATGGATAACATGATATGTAGAAATGCCAAAAGCCTAAAGAGAGAATGATGCCGCCCGGAATCGGTCCACATCCATATTCAAATCTGGCGCGTTTCAAGTGAAACGCGCCATTTCACTAATACACATGGCAAGGCGTGATAGGCTACATGGCGCAAAAACACTGAAATCATGCAAAATAGCGAGAGCAAGGATCTAACACGATCTGGAAACGCAAAAAGCTAGGGTTCTACATGCATTCATCCAGTTCATCACTCAAGAACAAATGTTAATGAAAATTTACAAACTATACATCATCATGTTCATCTTTCAATGCTCAACAACAATCTAAACATGATTTGTCTTAATTCTCACTATATCACTTGGATCGAACAGAATAAGTTTTGACAATCAAACTTCAAATCACAATATCTCATTCGATTCTCAATGAAAATCAAAACTACAAAGTGCAGCATACTCCTGAATAGAAGATCTACATAAGCCATAGCATAATTTCAATAATTAGAGAATTCGATTCCTGACCTTGTTTGAAGTGTAGGTTTGGAATCGTGGTTTTCTGGCTTTGTCTTGTTGAAACAGATGCTTAATAATGTTCAGGAAGATGAATGAATGAATAATTGAAGCTCAAATGCCTTGGATCTTGCTCAAATTTTCAATTGCCATTGATGGAGCTTGCTTGAACAGTCCACGATCTTGCTCAACAGTGATGAATACTTGCCTCAATTCACCTCCAATATGCTAGTGGATGATGGAACCAACAAAGATCAAGCAAGTTTTATGGAGATTTTTGCAGAAAAATCAAGAAGAAAAGTTGAGAGAATTTGCTATTTTTGGATCTAGATCTGTTTGAATGAATTGTTAATCCTGAAAACAGTTAGCATTAGCCTTATATATAGTGGATTAATCAATTCCTTAATCAAGCTTAGCCAAAACCAAAGTGATTAGTGAAAATGCAAGTTTATGTACAAACGGTCATGCCACCCTCATGTATGCAATGCCTTGCTACAGTGCACGAATTATTGGCCAAACACCCTCCAAATATCATTTCAGACCAATTGCAAGTGGAATTATGTGTGGAAAATGCATACTCTTAAAAATGACTTTTTTCCCTCCTTTTTTCAAATTCAAGTCACATGAAAAATGCCATTTTTATGTAATGATTTTTGATGGAATGTAATGAATGATTTGGATAGAACATGTCAAATGGAGATTGTAGCAAGAAACCCCACTCAATTTGGCCAAATGGTGTGAAAGTTATCCCACTTTGAAGTTCAAAAATTCTTGACAATGATTTGATCATAACTTGCCAACCACACATGAGAAATGGATGTTCTTGGACTTTTTGGAAAGGTGAGAGCAAGATCTTCAACGTTCATGTTGGACAAAATTTCATTTGAAGCTTGTATGATGATGTAAATTTGAGGAGAAGACCTTTCCATTTTTGGTAGTTTGAAATTACAGGTCACTTACTATTTTGGGAAACTTTTCATCTGACCTCAAATTCTTCAATCTTGATCTTTGCAATGTCAAATGAGACTTGTATGGACATGAATGAGGCCTCTCAAACCATCTCCCACCTTCAAATCCATGATTTCATGCACAGTTGACCATAGTTGACTTTCTAGGGTTTCAGATGACATTCAGCTTGACTGTTGAGCTTTGATCATCCAATCCTTGGCCAAACCCCTTCAAAATGATCCCTAAGTCATATGAACATGATGAACCAACCCTAGGGCTTTGCTTCCTTGAAGAATGCACTTTCTTGCTTGCTTGACTGATTCTCCTGATCATCTTGACCTAATCTTGTCTGATGACTTGCACTTGGGCAAAGGACGATGCAATGCTATGCAATGTACTATGTAATGTTAATGACCTAATTATGAAAATGAATGTACAAAATGGGAGGTGCAAATTTGAGGTGCTATAGGTATCACCTGTTACTCCCCCTTTTTGTCAAAAATGTTGCCAAAGCCAACAACATAAACAGAAAAAATGACAGACTTACAGACTTGGTTTTACTTCACAGTTTCAACCAAGTTAGCACCCACTTGATCTTGCTTCACAGCTTTGATCAAGTAATCACCCACTTTTGCTTTACTGTAGGTACAGGCATATCAGATGCCATGACTTTGTTTCTGACATCCAGAACCACTCCTGCATGAACAGCATCCTTGAATTCCTGCAGGTGCATAGGCCTTCTCACGTTAGGATGTCTCCTTACCCTCTTGTTGCCACACTTGTTGCAAGTGGTATAGCTATGATCTGTTGACCAATCAGAACATAGTTCCAATAAATACATTCCAAACATCATTGGTTGCTATAAGGTCTCAGAGAGACATATTCCCAGTTTGCCCCTTAAATTTTCAAACTGAGTAGCATCCAGAGCCTTTGTAAATATGTCAGCCAGTTGCAGTTCAGTGGCTACATGTTCCAAAGTAATCACCTTGTCTTCCACCAGATCTCTGATGAAGTGATGTCTAATGTCAATATGTTTGGTCCTGCTGTGTTGGATGGGATTCTTGGAAATATTAATGGCACTGAGATTATCACAGAATAATGTCATGACATTTTGAGTGACATTGTACTCAGTGAGCATCTGTTTCATCCACACCAGTTGGGAACAACTGCTTCCAGCAGCTATGTATTCAGCCTCTGCAGTGGACAGGGATACACAGTTCTGCTTCTTGCTGAACCAAGATATGAGATTGTCTCCCAAGAAGAAACATCCTCCTGATGTGCTTTTTCTGTCATCAGCACTTCCAGCCCAGTCAGCATCACAGTACCCAGATAGGACAGGCTCAGACCCATGTGAGTACAGCATCCCATAGTCACAAGTCCCATTGATATACTTGAGAATCCTTTTGACTTGATTCAAGTGGCTCACCTTAGGCTCTGCTTGGTATCTCGCACACACTCCAACTGCATAAGAAATGTCACGTCTACTTGCAGTTAGATATAGTAGACTGCCTATCATGCTTCTATACAAGCATTGATCAACACTAGGCCCTCCATCATCTTTGGTTAACTTTAGATGAGTAGGAGCAGGAGTCCTTTTGTGCCTAACATTATCCATACCAAACTTCTTAACGATGTTTTTGGCATACTTGCTTTGGGAGAGAAACATAGAGTCCTCCATTTGGTTGACTTGCATTCCAAGAAAGTAGGTTAGTTCCCCAACCAGACTCATTTCAAACTCAGATTGCATCTGTTGAACAAAATGTGTTACCATTTGTTCTGACATACCACCAAAGACTATATCATCCACATAGATTTGAGCAATCATGATTTTGCCGTCTTCATCCTTCACAAACAAGGTTTTATCTATTCCACCTTTTCTGTAACCATTTGAGGTCAGAAATTCGGTCAACCTTTCATACCATGCTCTAGGTGCTTGTTTCAACCCATACAAGGCTTTCCTCAACTTGTATACATGCTTAGGTTGGTTAGGATCACAGAACCCTTTAGGTTGTTCCACATAGACTTCTTCATTCAAGTAGCCATTCAAGAATGCACTCTTCACATCCATTTGGAATAGTTTAAACTTCAGAATGCATGCTACCCCTAACAACAATCTGATGGACTCAAGCCTAGCCACAGGAGCAAATGTCTCATCAAAATCCACCCCTTCAACTTGAGTGTATCCTTGAGCTACTAGTCTTGCTTTATTCCTAGTAATTACTCCTTTCTCATCAGATTTTTTTTGTAGATCCACTTGGTACCAATGATGTTGGTCCCTTCAGGTCTTGGAACTAGCTCCCATACTTCATTCCTTTTGAACTACTCAAGTTCCTCTTGCATGGCATTGATCCAGTATTCGTCAGTCAGGGCTTCTTTCACATTCTTTGGTTCAACCTTGGATACAAAACAGGAATTTGAGCTTATTCCCCGTGACCTGGTAGTTACACCACTATTAGGATCCCCTATGATAAGATCCTTAGGGTGGTCTTTCTGAATTCTGATAGATGGCATTTTGGTGGTTGCATCTACTTCACATTCAGGAGGAGGTACCTGTACTTCTTCAGACTTGACTGGAATGTCAGTTGAACTGTCAAGGAATGTTTCAACATCCTCTATGACATCGATCCCTTCCTCTTTATCATCCATAATAACATTTATGGATTCCATCAGGACATTGGTCCTGTAGTTGAACACTCTGTAGGCTCTGCTGTTAGTGGAGTATCCTAGAAATATACCCTCATCACTTTTGGGATCCAGCTTCCTTCTCTGTTCACGATCTGTGAGAATGTAGCATTTACTTCCAAAGATATGAAAGTACTTCACTGTGGGTTTTCTTCCTTTCCATATTTCATATAGAGTGGAGGAGGTTCCTTTTCTCAAGGTAACTCTGTTGTGAACATAGCACGCGGTATTCATTGCTTCAGCCCAAAAGTGCATGGGGAGCTTCTTTGCATGAATCATTGCTCTGGCAGATTCTTGAATAGTTCTATTTTTTCTTTCAACTATCCCATTCTGCTGGGGAGTTATAGGGGAGGAGAACTCATGACTTATTCCTTCAGACGAGCAAAACTCATCAAACTTGGAATTCTTGAACTCCGTACCATGATCACTCCTAATTCGGACCACACAACTGCCCTTTTCCCTTTGAAGTCTTATGCACAGGTCTTTGAAGACATCAAATGTATCTGACTTCTCTCTGATGAAGCTTATCCACGTGTATCTGGAATGGTCATCAACCACCACGTAGGCATATCTCTTCCCACCAAGACTTTCAACCTGCATAGGTCCCATTAAGTCCATGTGCAACAGTTCCAGAACTCTGGAAGTTGTAGGATGTCCCAGCTTCGGATGTGACATCTTGGTTTGCTTGCCCACCTGGCATTCTCCACAGACTCTTCCTTCATCAATAAGCAGCTTTGGAATTCCTCTGACTGCTTCCTTGGATATAATCTTCTTCATTCCCCATAAGTGGAGATGTCCAAGGTGTCTATGCCACAGCTTCACCTCCTGTTCTTCCTTGGCTGAGGAGCATATTGTGGAAAAGTTAGAGACTTTAGGTTCCCACAGATAACAGTTATCTTTGGACCTGGTTCCTCTCATAACTTCCTGATTGTCACCATTTGTCACAATGCATAGCTCCTTAGTAAACTGAACATGGAACCCTTGATCACACAGTTGGCTTATGCTGATGAGGTTTGCAGTTAGTCCTCTTACTAACAGCATATTATTCAGTTTTGGAACTCTAGAGCAGTCCAAATTACCCACACCTTTTATTTTTCCTTTGGCACCATCACCAAAGGTCACATAGCTGGTAGTGTGAGGTTGAATATCCACCAGTAGATTTTCCATACCAGTCATATGTCTTGAGCATCCACTGTCAAAGTACCAGTCTTCTCTGGTAGAAGCCCTTAGAGCTGTGTGTGCTAACCTAGCATACCATTGTTGCTTCTTGATGGGGACATAACGCTTATATGCCTTATGCTTAGGCCTGACATGCGAGGCTTGGTTAGGGAAACCATGAAGCCAGTAGCAGAAGGCTTTCATATGTCCAAGCCTACCACAGTGGTGACACCTCTACTCCTGGTATTTCCTCTTCTGATGATTGTTCATCCTAGTTCCCCGATGTTGAGACATTGGCTTTGACTTCCGCTTGAACTTCTGAACTTTAGCCTTTGGGCGTTTGTGTTCAGTTGAGGATCTTTTCCCAAATCCTAGGCCAGATTTGGTTCCAGACTTCTGTCCCACCTTTAGAATCTCTTCCAAAGTGTCAGTTCCCTTGTTCATCATTCTGATGGATTTAGTCATCTGATTCAGCTTGGAGGTCAGCAAGGCTATCTCACCATTTAGACCCTCCATGGCTGTCAGATGCTTCTGTCTCTCATCTTCCAGTTCCTTGATGAGTTTCTTCTGCTTTTCTCCTTGTACACGGACTTCTGCACTGGTGGTACACAACTTCTTATAGGCTGCAGCAAGTTCATCAAAGGTCAGTTCATCTTCACTTGAGTCATCATCAGAGGCACAAACACTGGTTAGTGCAGTGACATGTTTGGCAGATTCTCCTTCAGATTCACTTTCAGAATCTCCTTCAGACCATGTGATAGTTAGCCCCTTCTCTTGCATCTTGAGATAAGTAGGACATTCAGCTCTGACGTGTCCATACCCTTCACAACCATGACACTGGATTCCCTTGCCTTGGTTGAACTTTTCTTCAGAAGTTGATCTTTTCCTGATGTCAGACGGGATGTTCTTGACATTAGGTCTCCCTCTTTGATCAATCTTCTTCACGAACTTGTTGAACTGTCTCCCAAGCATGGCTAAGGCTTCTGATATACTTTCATCACCTTCAGTATATCCTGCTTCTGACTCTTCTTCAGCATTAGATACAAAAGCTACGCTTTTGTTCTTCTTTTCAGCATTCTCACACAAGCCCATTTCAAAGGTTTGGAGAGAACCAATGAGCTCATCCACCTTCATATTGCAGATGTCCTGTGCCTCCTCTATGGCTGTGACCTTCATAGCAAATCTCTTAGGCAAGGACCTGAGAATCTTTCTTACAAGTTTCTCTTCAGCCATTTTCTCACCTAGTCCACCAGAGGTGTTTGCAATTTCAAGAATATTCATGTGAAAGTCATGAATAGTCTCATCCTCTTTCATCCTCAGATTTTCAAACTTGGTGGTCAACATCTGAAGTTTGGACATCTTCACCTTGGAAGTACCTTCATGAGTTACCTTGAGGGTATCCCAAACTTCCTTAGCTAGTTCACAGTGGTGCACCAGCCTAAAGATGTTCTTACTGATTCCATTGAACAATGCGTTCAAGGCCTTGGAATTTCCAAGAGCTAATGCCTCTTGCTCCTTGTCCCACTCTTCTTCAGGAATCTGCACACTGACTCCATCTTCACCTGTCTTCGTTGGATGTTCCCATCCTTTGTTGACAGCTCTCCAGACTTTGCTATCTAGAGACCTTAAGAAGGCTATCATACGAGGCTTCCAGTCATCATAATTAGAGCCATCCAACATGGGTGGTCTATTTGAGTGTCCTATATCCTTGTCCATGGTACTAGAAAGTAACTTCCCTAGATCTCACCCAGAAATACACAGGCAGGGTGCCTGCTCTGATGCCAATTGAAATTCTAGTTATGAGACTTTAGATGTCACACGAGTTGTTATGACATCCAATTCTGCACAGACAAGAATTATGCAGAACTTAACAGTAAGTGCAGTAAATAACACAAGTAATTGTTTACCCAGTTCAGTCCAACATGACCTACATCTGGGGGCTACCAAGCCAGGGAGGAATTCCACTATCAGTAGTATTAATTCAAAGCTAAACTCACCCGTTTACAACTTGTCACTTAATCCCTACCCAATGCAATTTCAATCTTACTCTAAGATCAGAGTTCCTACTCACTCCCCCTCAATCACCTCAGTGATTACTACCTTTAATCAATATTAAAGACAACTTTGAAGTCACACTTCAAACAACTCTTGATTGTGCTTAGCAGCTTTAATCAAGATACACAGCACTCACGCTTAAAAGCTTTGAGCGACACAACACTTACAACTCAATGAACACCCTATGCCAAAGCAATCATCTACTTGATAATGGCTTGGCTTACAAGATATGTCTATTACTAGACTCACAAAATACAGCAGTGAAGTATGATGGACACACTAAATCTTCACGCCTCAAAATCCCCAGTTCTGAATGAAGGAACGACTTCCTTTTATATTGCAGTACTTGGGCCTTTGCACTTGTATTCTCCTGAATTTAAGGTCACGCGAGTTCCCCTAAATTCCACATCTAGGTTACTAACAAATAGGCTATTTGTTAGGTTCATTAAATGTAGCTTGGTTGTTAATTTCCTGGATTTTCTCTCAACTGTTGAATCCCTGAAGAATAGCCTGAGAAAAAGCTGAAACAGAAAACTGAACAACCTACAATATAGCATATGCTGTCAGGAATGAATGTTACGACATTCAGCTTGACATCAAGGATCATATGCTAAGTCTGTTTTTCCAGAAAACAGACTGTACAATTTTGCTGACCTGTACAGACCAAAATGACCATACTACAGTAACAACTTACATTAATAAATGTCAAAGTATCCAATTTGACATTTACACATTTGGCCTTAAGTTAGTTCTGTTATCCTCTTGAAGAACAGACTAAGAAACATACTGAAGTGTAGCAGAACACCACTCTGTCTATTGTTTAGTATATGCTGTCAATGATGAATGTCATAACATCCAATTTGACATTCAGTCAGTAGGCCTTATGCCAGGTCTGGTATTTCCTTGATAACCAGACTGCAAATGAATACTGAGCTCTAACAGAACACCAACTATTCTATTCCTCAGTATCTGCTGACAGGGATGAATGCCACAACATCCAGTTTGACATTCAATAAATCCTGTATTAGCCAATCCTGCAGTAACTACTCAAGTGTGTCATGACATCAGTCAAGACATCAGAGTACAGTTATATATTCTAACCTACAATGCAGTTACACATACACACCATGTCATGACATCAGTCAAGACATTAGAATCCAGCTAGTGTTTTACCATATAATGCAGCCAATTAAACACCTACAGATTAAGTCATTCTTTGGAGAACACTCAACCATTCATTCACAAGTATAAATCCTTGAACCAAGACATCTTCCATGTGAAGGGCTCCAACTTGGATAATTCAACAAGTATGCCACTAGCTCTCATGAAAGGAAAAAAGGTCAAGTTTCCATACAATGCCATGAAGAATGGGAGACTTACAATCTCAGTTACTAGAATGCTATGCTTTGAGGGTCAAATTTAGCTCAATGTTAAGCAATCATAATTGGACTTATGTAGAAGTCGCAACTATCTGAGTCTGGGAAATAAAAATATAGGTGTTAATGTATGTTATAAATTTGGTACAAAGAGCCAAACTCCTAAAACATACGGCACACTAATAAGCAAACGTAATTGGACTTATGTAGAAGTTACAACTATCTGAGTATTGGCAATAAAAATATAGGTGTTAATGCATGTTATAGATTTGGTACAAAGAACCAAACTCCTAAAACATACCACACACTAAAAGAAAAGGGAGGGGGACCTATCTCAGTCAGACTTGTATTGATTCATCTTACACAAGGTCATTGTTGAATCAATTAGCATTTAGACATTAGAGTTTTCATTGGTCAAATGAGGGAATGGGGAATAATAGGGATGAAGATGAAGGGGAAAAATAGAAACACAAATTGATCATTAGAGGAATTTAATCTAATCAATACCATCCATCCATTTTGGGAGATGAGATGTATATTTCATCGATCCCCTAAATCCAATGGTTTTGATCAAACAAAAGTCAAATCAACCATGACCAAGGCCCAAACTGAAAGTCAAACATCAAAAGACCATAAAAATGGCTCAAAATAATTTTTAAACATTTAATCAATTAAAAATCAATTTAAAAATGAATTAAAATGCATTTTAATTTGGTCAAAACCTCAAATCCCTTGAAAACACCAAATAAATGGCCAAGGGATTTATCCTAGGTCAAAAAAGGTCAAAGGGCCTTAGACAAAATACTTAAAAATATGCAAAAAAACATTTAATTCATGAAACATACCAAAATTAATCCAAAAAATAATTTTAATTTAAAATATAGAATAGAAAAATATTTAAAGATTTTTGGTGAAAGTCTCATAATTTTTGGAATAAAAATGAAATTTCTATGAATTAAATAAAATAAGTGGATCAAATGGAAATTTAAAAAATACAAAAAAAAACAAGGGTCATCAGATCTCCCTCATTAATTAAGGTGGTAGATCTAATGGCCAAGCGCGCGCTTCACACCATACACCTCAGTCAATGCATCATAGAGATGGTAGTCACAAGGAGCGGATAGGATTAAAACATTTTAAATGAATCAGAAGGTTGGGAGAGTGCCAACGCACCACCAGAGCCCTAGCTTCGGTCTTCTTCTCCGGTGGACCTCACCTGACTGATCCACCACCAACCTTCACCAAAATAAAAAGTGTGGACATGATTTTAAAGGAAAAATGCTCAGGAGCTTGAATTTGACCTACATTTCATCCAATTCCAAGTATATTGAAAGATACATGGATTTCAAATTTGAGGTTCATGATCTGAGTTGCTTCGATTTGACCTCAAAGCAACTCTATCTTGTTGCCTACATTTGTAGGACTTCAGACAACCAATGATTAAGCAAAATAGCTGAGAAATTCGGGAGAATCAAAGAAGATAAGATTGAGAAAATCACCTTCGGGTAGCTTCAATTCAGCTTGATCTTACTTCCAATTTGCCTTGGCTCGACTCTAGAAGCTCGCAGGAAGTGAAATGGATCAATGAGAGGCTTGGATTCTTAGAGTTTCAATCTCAAAACAGAAGGAGAATTGAAACTCGATTTTAAGTGAAATCTTCAAGTTTAACCTTTAATGGAGGATAAGGATGAAAGAGTTCAAAGCTTTGGCAAAAAGGATGCTCATTCTGATCACAATGGTCATGTATATATAACCTAGCAAGTTGCTTTTCATACACTTTGAAATTTTGCCAATTTTAGTAACTTTGGTGCATGGATGCATGGGAAGATATTTGGGCCCAATTCATGATGTAATCTTTCTCCAATTTATGCACAATGGATCCTAAAACTATAACATGTAAGCATACAAAAGGAAATGGTTAATTGAATTCAAATCTTGCCAAAACAAACCCATGAAAGGAACCATGCACAAGTCCCTCAAATCTTGTCCAAATTAAGTGATCTTAGACTTTTGGGAAAGGTGACATCAAGGGGAACAACTTTAATGTTTAACACTTTTTAATTTGAAGCTTGATTCATGATGAATTTTAAGGTGGAAGTTTGAGAAATCAAATATAACTGAAAATTTTCAAAGTACCAAGTCAAATGACCACTTCTTCCATCTTGAATAACTTTTAGTATGAGCTTAAAATGGAGATGGTTCCTTCATAAAAGATGTAGCTCTTTCAATCCTTTTTAATTTGGGCACAAATTTTACCTTATTTGGATTTGTAACGAGGGAGTTATGCATTTTAGAAGTTGAGGAAAATTGCTTGTTCAATGGTAATGGCCCAAAATGACCTATAATGTTTCCTCTTGGCACATGTCTTTGCAAGTCTAATTTTACATTTCTCAAATAATAAAAGTGGGAGATTAAATCTTGAAATTGATCATGAAACTTGTATTACCTTCATCTCATAAAAATTGAGCAAGTTATGGTCCTTGGAAATTGACCTCCTAACTAGGGCACAAACAAAATGACCTATAATGTTTCACCATAAAAAATGACTTTCCATGCAAACCTAGATCTTGATGTCAACATGAAAGTTGTTTGAAATGTCATAAAGAATAACTTTTATCTTGGAATAATTTTGATATTACAAAAATTGTAGAAGATAGAGTCCAGGGAACCCTAGATTTGACTTGTTGAATTCGTCTAGTCAACCTCTTTGAACCAACTAGCAAACTGGAAGTTCTTTTAAAATTTGGGGATCATGGAGGATCATATATGCGTAATATGATATATCATGAAGTATTCATTGAACTATTTAACCAATTGTTGAAGAAACTTGTTGAGGAAGTCACACAAGATACCCAGATGAATTAGGGCTTCCAAGGCAAACAAGCTTCAAACTCTTGATGAATTCTAGATCAAATTCATAAGTAAAGAACATGGGGATCCATATACGATGATTATAACCATTGTGAACCTTTCCTTTATTGATCTCTTGCATTGAGGGTCTTAAACCCTAGATGTGAGCTTGATGAGGCACACACACTACCTACAAAATAAAGAAAGTTATACATTGACATATTTTTGGTATTTTCGTTAGTAAAAAAAATAAAAATAAAGTATGATACAATCAAATGTGCTTGGTGATCTCTCCTAATGCAAATATAATGAATGAGGGGTAATGAGGATGCCAAGATGTGATCCCAAAGCCAATGCAAATGATGAGATAGCATGAGGGATCTTAGGGTCAAAATTGGGGTCTTACAGGACTCTGATTTAGTAATTAGTCAAGTCCGAGGAGACTGGGAAACTAGGGATAAGAAGTTGATTCCATACAGAGAACACATCGTAAAACAGATTCTTTATTTTGATGAAATCACCTTTCATTATATTCCGAGGGAAGAGAATCAATTAGCCGATGTTCTAGCTACTATTTCATCCATGTTTAAAGTCAACTGGAAGAATGAAACACCTGCCATCCGCATTGACCACTTGGATGAACCAACGCAATGCCTTGCAATGGAGGATGTATATGACGATAAGCCTTGGTTATGACATTAAGAGATATATGGAAAGAAAAGAGTATTCCAATAAAGCATCTATCACTAATAAGAAGGCTTTGAGAAGATTTTCTGCTAGTTTTTCTTGAATGGAGATGTTTTGTACAAGAGGAATTATGATTTTGTTTACTCAGATCCGTGGATAAACACGAAGCAAGCACGATCATAAGGTCCATCCATGAAGGTTGTTAATTGTACATGCTAAGGGGCCTCTATGGCTAAGAAGATCCTTTGGGCTGGTTATTATTCGACAACAATGGAGGTCGACTGTTACAACTTCGTTAAGAAGTCTCACAAGTGCCAATTTTTTGTGACAAGATCCGTGTTCCTCTGGCTCCATTGATCGTCTTGACTTCTCCTCGGCCTTTCTCCACGTGGGGCATTGACATGATTGGTATGAACGAATCCAAAGCTTCTAACGGTTATCATTTCATCCTTGTGGCCATTGACTACCTCACAAAGTGGGTTGGAGCTACTTCATATGCTAATGTTACAAGACAAGTGGTTACACGATTCATCGAGGAAGAAATAATTTGTCGTTATGGTGTTCCTAGAAATATTATTAATGATAATGCCAATAACCTCAACAACAAGATGATGAGTGATTTGTGCCAAAAGTTTAAGTTCGAGCATCATAACTCTTCACCATACCAGCCTAAGATGAATGGCATCGTCGAAGCGGCTAACAAGAATATCAAAAAGATTATCCAGAAGATAATCAAGACGTATAATGAATGGAATGAGATGCTTCCTTTTGCTTTTCATGGCTATAAAAATTCAATGTGTACTTCTAGTAGGGCAACTCCTTATTCGCTAGTATATGGAATGAAGGTTGTTCTGCCTATTGAAGTTGAAATCCCCTCTTTGAGGATCATCATGGAAGTAGACCTCAATGAGGTTGAATGGGTGCAGTCCAGATATGATCATCTGAATCTCATTGAAGATAAGTGCTTGACGATTGTCTGCCATGGTCATTTGTACCAACGACGCCTCAAGAGAGATTTTGATAAGAAGTTTCTTCATCACTCATTCCAAGTCGGCGAGCTTGTGCTCAAAAGAGTTTCTATTATACACTTTGTCCCTCAGGGCAACTAGAATCCCAACTATGAAGGGTCCTTCATTGTCAAAAATACCTTCTTATAAGGGTCTCTCATTATCACCATAATGGATGGGGATGACTTGCCGATGTCGGTGAACTCAGATATAATAAAAAAATATTATGCTTAGAAAAAATATATATACAAGCCCACTAGATTGGAATCCATCAAACCAATCTAGGCACAAATGGCTATCCTGATGGACCCAAAAAAAGAAATGTCCATGCCAACTTTAGGGATTAAACAAAAAATATGTACAAGCCCAACTAAGTCGAAAACCCGAAAAGGCCACTTAGGCAAAAATGGCATCCCGGTGGACAAACGAATCTAAATTCCATGCAAAAGTTAGGGATAAAGGAATTTGACTATATCTTGACATTATCTTTTGAGCACATTCTTGCCTCGGCTTGACCTTCGACGATATCAAATCAGTTCAATCATCGTCAACCGAAGCAAAATGTTAGAGCCCAGTACTACAGCGAATGATAGTCAATGTTGTAATAAGTGGAAAATCAAACAAATTTCCCTCTGCCATTTAATTTGTTTTTAAATTTGTGCAACTTCCTCTTTAAGGATTTTTGCATCCTTTTACACACTACATGTACAAAAAATTTCACAATCAATAAAATTCAGTTGTTATTTAGTAATTCCTCATCTTTCTATTTTCCCGCATTTTATTTGCAAAATAACTGCCAATTTTGATTGCATAATGTCACTAAAATTTGAGAATAATAAAAAGATAAATCAAAAGGAAAACTTTTTGCATTGCTTTAATTGTTGAAAACTCCCTAGTGGATTATTGGTAGTCTACAGTAAACACTTGTCATATGATTATATCTCAACAACTGCTTGGTCAGGTCATGCATCCTTCTTCCCTAACTGAGTCAGATGGTAGTCACTCGGCCAATATGATTTTTCCCTAGCAGTAGTGGTAACATGGAATCCCTTCATTTCACTTTCTCTGGTGTGGATACCGACGAGTCAAAGTCTATCTTTTTCCAGAAAAATCCTTATCTTGCTACCCAAATATCACATTGCATATACATCATGAATAAATAATCATACATTTCATACACCATGCATATCAAGCATTTGTCTCTTCAGTTGATCTATCTCCCTAGAGGAATGTCTCATTCAATCCCCAATATACCAAACCAGCAAGTTTGCTGCTACTCCTTACAACACACTCCTTTTATCACAGGAAAATTTTCAGTTATTTTTGTATTTACTCTTCTTCCACCTGAACACCCGAAAATCTAACGCAATTCGCACCTTCAGGTTTGAGATGATTAAATATGGGCAGTTGTCATACCCTAAAATTTACCCTCCTGTTTTCCTTTTTCATAATTCTTTTGGATAAATCAAATCATATCATGCATGACCATTGCATTTGATCGTTAGATAACAAGCATGGCCACATTGTGATTTTGTATCTTAACATTAGGGTTTCATCTTGGTTTTGCTTGTCAACTAACCCTAACTCCACAAGAGATGAAACTTTTTTGTTACTTTGCTCATGTAGGTGAGCATGCCGCAAATCAAGGCAAAGGTATTTTGGTCAAGAAAGATGCAACTTTGCTTCATGTGTTTCAAAGTGGTTCATGTGTTTATTTCCATGCCACATCACTCAATCTTCAAGTTTTTCTCAAGATCACTCAAGCCCTAATCAAGTTTTCATCAAGGGATTCTTGTTCTACCTTCAGTGTGGCTTTAAATGCAAGAAAACATCAAGTTGGCACAAATGAGTACAAGTTAGTTTGACATAATTCGTGAGTATACCATGTATTTGGTCTGAACTTCGTAACTTCTTCAATATTTATCCAAATACCATGTTTATTTGAGCCAATTGTTCCTTCTGAGACCCTCTAGAACTTTGTTTCATGGTAAAACACCAATTCAATTATTAAGTACCTAATTTGTGCAAAGGACCAAGTTGCTAAAATGGGCAAAAACCTTGTCAAGACCACTACTTTCTAGCCCTTTCCATTTTTAGCTCAAGCATCATTTTGATCCCATTCTTGTTGCATCTTGTTAAGCTTATGTCAAATATCATTTGGCCTAAGTTTGGCTCAAAATGAACGAGGGAATCAAAAGTTATGGCATCACCAACTTGAGACCTCAAAATGACCAAACATGCCAAAAGCTATTTGACCAAATGCCCAACCTAAATTTCAGGTCACAACCCCAACTTCCCAAGCATGTCATTTTAACCTAAAAATCCTTTGGATTTGGTTCTTTTTACATTGTGTTCTAATCCATGAAAGGATTATTTCGCTCAAAGAAAATTGGAAACCGCACGAGTGGATTGGAATTGGCCTAAGCATGCACATGGTGACCTAAACCCTGTTTTCCACTATGACCTATAATGTGAAATCATTCCAAATTGAACTTGGGACCACTTGTCACGCGCCCAAACTTTTTTCTAATGAACAAAACAAATCTCACTGTAACACAGAACAATTTGTAAAGCGCCAAAATAATGAGTTTGGTGCAAATTTTTCACACAGTTTGGATCTCAGAATTTTGGATTTGATTCACATGTTCGGGGTCCAATCTCACACAAACCTTGACCTCACTCACTTCCCTATAAATAGAGGAAGGATTTTCCTTCATTTCCAAGCTTCAAGAGCCAAGAAATACCTGCCTCATTGAAACTCGAAGGTACCAAAAAACCAGTCACTCATTTATTCGATTCAAGTCCTTTTGCCTTCAAATTTTCACCCAGAACTATTCATCGGCGTCATCTAAATTTGTCTGAAGCATTGTTATGGTCTGAAACTCCGTGTAACCTAGCTTCCAGTTCCACCATTGTTGACCTCAAGCTTCGATTTGGACAAGGTAGTTACGAGTAAAATTACACTTCAAACGAGTTACCATTCTCTTTGTGTGGTTCCAATGATTGAAAGCCCTCGTCTACCTTTGATTTATCTTTTGATTTGGTCATTTAATTTAAATTTGAAGAACTAGGGTTCTTCATGAGTTTGAGCAAATTCTCTCTGCTCAGAAAAAATCAATTGCTCTGATGCAGAGAGACATGAACGATGAATGTAGTAGAAGCTTGTCTGATTGGTGTTTGAGCTTAAAACTCCAACTTCATGAACATACAAAATCAAATTTCGGAGGTTGAAGACAAAGTTTATTTGCACGCTTCAGAGGGAAATTTGAATCCCTTGGCCAATCAGAACGCGTCACCTTCATAGCTGTTACATTCAAATATTTCTTTTTTTATTTTATTTCCCTTTTCTTACAAAATTCATTTAATGAGCTCATTTATTATTTTTTAGTCCAACTTTTTTTCATAATTTCATAAAATTATTCTCTACCACATATAAGTTTTTCATATTTTTTTAAAATCATTTTGCATTTAATTCATATTTTCTTATATTTTTAATTTAATTTTCATTTAACATTTTTATTTTAATGATTTTGAAATATTTTTCATCCCCACTTTTGAGATCAAGTTACTTATAATTTTGTTGACTTTCTCCTTTTTTTTGGACTTTTATTTGGTGTTTTGATACCTCTTTGACATTTTATCTTTTATTAATCATTTAAAATCAATTTTTTATTCCTTTTTATTACTCACTTTATGTTTTGACCAAAGTTGATTGCTTGGTTGATGAGGTCTTCCACATCGCAAATCATTAATAGATGGACTTGAGGTTGATTCAACCATCTTTGATTCAAATTTGTTGATAGATGATCATGAATCATCTTCAATACTATGCATCAATGATATGTTATCCCTTGATGTGCCATATTTTGAGTCCTTTGATTTATGGATAGATTGATCCCTATGTGATTTCTTCGGCTCTCCTCTTCACTCTTTCTATCTTCATTTCTTCTCTTGCTTTGATCATTGTGTGACATGTTGTTGGAGATTAACTTTGTTTTAATTCTCTAACATGTTTGACACATACATTGTTATTGACCGACCTCAGATAGGTATGGCTTCTACATAAGCCTACTTGCGATTGCTTAACATAACACTAAATTGTCCTGACACAATCGATTGATTATTAACTCCTAACATTAATCATTGACATTTAATTCAAGTCACTTACTTTTATGCCTTTAATTAATGCATTTTACTTTTATGTCTCATTAATCATCATCTCATTTCATACTCTATTCATATTACTTTCATTTGTTGCTTCTTATTTGGTTTGATTGACATGCTTGTTAATCTCAATGAATCAAAATATGATAAAGTGACTTAACTTGATCTTAAACCTAGGCTTAATCTGGAGTGTTGATGACCTCTTGGACTTTGTACCTTGGACCTAGGATTTAGGACTTTTGCTTGAATTGGAGTGAACTTGGACCCTTGGACCCTATGGACACTTTGACTTGCCTTTGCTCCTATTGAACTTCCGGGCTTATGATTTTCTTCATCGATTTTATGCCTCTTGCTTATTGCATTCATCTGCTTAGGCTTTGCACATATTTTCACATACATGGATTTATCTTGGGCTACCTAACAATAAGGCATAGGACAATAAATTTTGCCCCCACATGGGTTTCTCTTGGGCTACCTAACAATGAGACCCTAGTCTAGTCTTTGTAGGATCATGCATTATTATTTGTTCATCAATATCACTCCTTTAATTTGGCTTGGTCAAATTCCACTTTGATCAACTAGATATTTTCATTTGCTACACTTCCCTTTTGTCTTTGTCAAGTGACCATAAGTCCCTTGGTCACTTGATCGGACTTGGCTTTATTTACTTTGGAGCTTCAGAATCTCAACAAGTACAAGACTTCCAATGGGCTACAGTTTCCTCAGTAGATCTCAATATCTGATTCATCCCCATAATCATCTTTTGGAACCTGTTTCAACAACTTGTCAGACATTGACTAGGATTATATACCATGAGCCTTAAGCAAGAGAGAATGATGAGAGGGAACCTTTCCTACCCTTTTCTAGAGTACCTATGTGTATTGGGTATAGACCTTAGTTGCTTAGAGTATTCACCTCTATTTATAGACTTTAGCGCAATCCCAGTCAATTTATTATCAAGTCTACAATCAACCCTGTGGCTACTTTTATCTTTTTGTTCTTCGTTATGCCACCACAATTCAGGGACACACCTTCATGGTTAACCCCATTTTCTTGGTTTTCACACCATCTTTATCTTTCTATTATTGGTTATGACACCACAATTTAGGGACACACCTTCAGGGTTAACCCCATTTTCTTGGTTTTAACACCACTTTTATCTTTCTGTTCTTAGTTATCACACCGCAACTCAGGGACACACCTTCATGGTTAACCGCATTTTGTTTTGACACCACTTTTATCTTTCTATTCTTGGTTATGACACCACAATTCAGGGACACACCTTTATGGTTAACCCCCTTTCTTTGTTACCATGTTAGACCCAGTACTTTGGTAAGACCCTTGTCATGTCAGTCCCAGTGCTTTGACAAGTTCATGCTTTTCTCCCTTACCATGTTAGACCTAGTGCTTTGGTAAGACCCTTGTCATGAGAGTCTCCGGCTTTGAAAAGTTCCTTTTCCTTTGGTTTAAATAACACTTCAAGTCAGCTTTTCGCTCTTTCTAGTTTAAAAACCACCCCCAATCATATCTTTATTTTAGTCTTTATCCCCCAAACTACGGGGCTCTGACTTTCTCATTGCACTATGAGAATACGTAGGAATAAGGATATGAATCCTTGGAGAGCACTTTTCTTTCTTTTCCCCCCTTTCTTTCTCTAGTTCCACAAAATACGAGGCTCTGAATTTCTCATTGCACCATGAGAATATGTAGGCATGAGGGCCACAATCCTCCTCTAGCACTCTCTTACTAACCCATTTTCTATTTTGCAAGTACATGAAGATAGCAACACCCATCCAAGCAAGAGCATTCAAAATGGTTCCCAATAAGTACCATGGATGTGAGGGGTGTTAATACCTTCCCCTTTCATAACCAACTTCCTTACCCGTTTCTTTGTTTCCCCTTGGGTTTTATCGATATTTTCCCTTCCCTCTTTTTGGATGAATAAAGTTCGGTGGTGACTCTGTTGTATGTTCGATCATGCGATATGTTCGAGTATATTTCACGTAGCTTCACTCCCCACACATCCCTCCACATCATCTTACCAAAAAAAATTAGTTTTTCTCAACCTTCCAGAATTCAAATTTTATCTCCTCCCACCTAAACCACCCTACCTAACCTTCAAAATACCTCCACCTAATGATATAAACATTATGGGAATCATTTCCGTGAAGGGGAGTTGGGAAAAACTGAACAAAAGCGCTTCATCACACTTTTTCACCGACCGGTCATACCGATCAGGTACTCCGATGACTCTTGTTTACGTACCTTAAGCTTGTATAACAACTTCCATTGGATGCTCGAAACTTTAGGGTGGGATAATTTTTCTAGCTTAAGCAACCCTACGTACAAGAGGCTCACACTTGAGTTTCTCAGCTCGTACTTATACGCGAACCCTCCTACATGCGACAATACCTCATGTACCGTTAACTTCAGACTTTTTAATGTAGAATATGAGTTATGGCAGGATCACATTGCTGCCCTTCTGTAATTCCCTCATGAATCTGGCCTCCCCTGCGAGGCCCCTTTGGGTATAAAGTGCATGATTGCGGTTGGCCTCCTATGTGAGCGGCTAACTGGGGAGACTATTGATAATTGGGAGGCAAACAAAGCCTCCCAAATCCATAACCTGTCCATTCATTACTTCTGGTAGATTATGGAACATACTATTGTCGGTGAAGATAATGCAGGTAGTGTCAACTCCAAGGAGTTATTATTTCTTCATTTCATTTTTAATTCACAGCAGGTTCATTCTACCACGTTCATTCTTGGTCATATGTGATTTGCGTCGATCGCCTCAAAGGGAGAAATCGTTATTGGAGAATTAACTCCTTTTCTCATGCCATGAACCTAGAGGCTGAGTTTACAACTCTAGAACCCACTGTTGGGAGCACTATATTAGACATTCATGCATGCAGGTCGCAAAAATTGGTTAAGTATGAGAGAGATAGGAGGAACTTTTTAATGTTAAAAAATAAAGTAATAAGGAACATTGTTTTTCCATCCCCTAAGCGTATTAATGTCCAAAACCAGGCTAATTGGATTTTTAATATTCAATATGATATTAATGTTGATCCAACTCATTTGTTTAGTGCTATGTATCAATAGTAGACATATATGATGTCACACATGCAACAAATGCAAACAACACAGGTTTCCATGCAAAACCAACAACAAGAGATGTTAGATCATGTGCGATATAATCAAGTAGTTGAAGATCACTATAATCAGATGATGAATCACCTATCTCAGGAGATGTCTAGCTTGCGGGTGGTGATGCACAACGTGAACCACGAAGGTGGCCGCTACCATGGGAGAGGTTGAGGCTTTGATCGACATTGATTTCCCTCTCACCAGGTTTTACCCCCCTCTCTTACTCTTATTTCCTAACAATGAGGACTATGTCAGATTTAAGTGTAAGGGAGGTACTTTATTGCTTTCATTATTTTTATTGTTTTTATATTGAATTATTTACTTATTTATGTCATTTTATGTTTAGTATTTATTAGTTATTTTTCATTTTTTTATATCATAATGTATGTTTTGAGTCTTTGCATGTGTTATCGAGTCATTTATGCGTGCTTTCCCCTTTATTGTTGAATTTCCGATTTTCTTGAGCCCTGCCAATTTTTTTGAAAATACTTAAGCTTTCTTAGTTAATTTCGAAAGTATATAGGTTGTGGAAAAAAGTGAGGCTAAATCGAGGAGACTTAGGAAAATCCGACAAAATCGATATTGTCCTAACACCTCAAGCCTCCCAATTATGCATATTAGTTTAAATCCCTTTTGAATTTTAGTCTTAAGCTTCTATTTGTAAAAAATCCTCAAAGTAGTTTTTATATCTAGTCAGACACCATCTATAGGCACACATTTGAATTGGATGGGTTAACAGATAATAAGTGAATGATCACGTGTTGCTAATTGAATAAAAAGGTAATACCACTTTTACTAAGTTAGGTGACCCTCAATCAGTCTTTTAGCCCAATAGGTGGTTGAACTTGGAAAATAAATAATTTATATCTTTTAAAAATAAAAAGGAAAAAGAAAAATCCAAAGAGATATTTTTTTTTATCATAATCACTAACAAACCGCCTGCCATGTGTGTAAGATAAACGATCTTAATGTGACTGTCACAAATGAAAATGGATTAAAAAATAGGGAAATTAGACTTTTAATCAAAGGCATGATTGAAAATAATATGCATAGGAGGGATAATTGTGACCACGATAGTGGTTTGTGTTGTTACAAAACCCTTAGTGTCACATTAGTACCTATTGAGTCGATCTTAGTCGAGTAAATTTTCATCATCCACATATGAGTAATTTCGATACTTTGCTATGCTTTGTGTTTTTTCTATCACACTGTTGTAATTCATTGTTTTTATGCTAGCTAACTTGCTTGAGGACAAACAAGGGTTCAAGTGTAGGGGAGTTTGATTGTAACACCCCATTTTTAGTAAATTATTTTATTTTAGTTTAATTATAATTTTGTGTATTTATTTCATTATTATATGTGGGTAATTAAATAAATATGGGTGAGAGTGAGAGTGTATGGCCTTATGGTAGGGTGTGGAGAGTAATTAGAGGAAGAGAGAATAATTAAAATTACTTTATTAATTAAAATAGTGATTTTGTTATATTATTGAAATAAATATATAGAATAAAAAGAAAAGAAAAGTGTAGAGATATTAAGGGAAAGGTGGAGAATAGAGAGAAAATTAAGGGCAAAGTAGGAACATCATAATTAAGAGACTATATTTTTTAGTGTAATAAGAGAATTAGAAGGGGAATTTGACACTACGTAGAAAAAAATGTGAAAAGAGGCAAGAGGAGGGAGAAGGCTAGGACATAAAAGAGCACCCATTAGAGAAGCTTTGAAGAAATTGCAAGAGAAATTCAAGGTAAAGAGGGGAATAACTTTTAATAGGGCTTATGCATGATGAGTAGGATAGAGGAGTCCTTAACCTCCAATAGAGTATTGGGTTGTTCATGAAATTTTGAGTTTATATAATATTATGATTTTATTGGTTGAATTAATGTGTATTTTCGAGTATAATTTGATATGTGATTACTGTTTTGAAATTGTTAATATTTTCCACCATTGTAGAAGGTTTGAAGCTTTGGGGTTAATATGTTTTCGAGAAAATTGAGAATTATATGTGTTAAATTTTTGTTTTAATCATTAGATAACTATAGTATGGGGAATTCTAAGATCAGAGATTTTTACATAATTGAAATCGGAGGTCCGGAAGAGCTTCTATGGTAGAAAACACAAAAAAGTAAATTTCGGGTATTCACCCACGGATTCTGGGACTTAGTGACGAACTGGCCATGGAAAAAACCCCAATTTTGGGTGACGTCCATCAATCCTCATGACTTCTTCTATGCCTAACGAAAAATATCATAACTTGAGATCCGTGACTCCATTTGGGACACGGTTCAAAGCATTGGATAGTTAACTCATAGTTCTATTTAATGGTGATGTCGTAAGAGGCTGAATGTGCACTTAATTACATGAACATACTATTTTACTTAAGGTGTAATATCAGTGGTTGTGTTTCTAGCTGTCGAGTTGGGTTTTATGTGTTGTGCTGTCGTGTGATTCATGTTAATTGTTGTTGGGCATGTTTTGTGTAACTTAAATTAATTAATTGTATGATTACATTGAGTTGTCTAGTGTTAATAATTGATTTAGAAAAATTATATAATTGTTACAATTAAATTGATAATGCTATTTGGTGTTGTTATGTGATTAACGAAAGATGAATGTTTGTATGCATAAATTCATTTGGGTATGGTGTATAAATATTTGAGTTGTCTGATACTTGTATGTGAATATGCATAATTATTATTATGGTGGTGGTAGTTCGAAGGAGGAACTACGTTATTGTATGTTATTTATATTTTGATGTTGTTTATGGAACATTGTATGATTAATTGTTGTGATCATTATGTTTGCACAATTGATTAAATTGATGTGTTGTTTAAAACATGATTTTATTGAGATGAATTATTAGCATACTTGTGTTGTACTATTGATTGGTAATGTGCATTTTGTGATTTTGTTATGATAATCCAGAAGGGAGGATTATGCGAGCTTGTCAATGCATATATGTTAGGATCAGAAGTGGGGTCTTAACGCATTGGGTTTTGTTAACATGTTCATACGTTCATGTTGAGTTGTGTCAAGAGGAATATTTGCTAGTTCAGAAGAGGGGACGAGTGGCTTGTTACAAGCTCATAGAGGGGGGTTTGGAGCTCAGAAGAGGGGACAAGTGGCTTGTCACAAGCTCATAGATGGAGGTTTGGAGCTTAGAAGAGGGGGCTCAAGGGTTCAGAAGAGGGGACCCAGTTCCAGAGAGAACCAAATGTTGAATTGGTACCACATGCATATGCATTGAGTTGCATGGAGTTGTATTTTGAGTATGAGATGTATAATGAGATAAATGCATATGATATTGATGTTGTGTGAATTGGTGTTTGATTGGTATGTGAGTGAGTTGTGATTGATGAGTTGGTGTGAGAATGTAATGGCTATACTGTGATTGAGATTATGTAGATTATGTTATGTGTTGATATCCAACCTTGAAGTATATGCATGTTATTATTGAACATGATTTCTCACCCCTTATGTTTAAATGTTTTCTTTACATGGGCATCATGCAGATACCCAAGAGTAGAGTTGCTGTTGTGACTGGAACCTCGTTTCTGGAGCTATTTCTTTTAATTCATTTATTTTAATTTGGTTATGCTCTGATATGTAACATTGTGGAGCGATTTCTTTGTTTTATATTGATATTTCTGAGAGACAATGTATGCTCTTGTACTTTATGTTTGGGTGTGATAAGCATTGGGTGAATGTTATTATTGAACGTGATTTCTCACCCCTTATGTTTAAATATTTTCTTTACATGGGCATCATGCAGATACCCAAGAGTAGAGTTGCTGTTGTGACTGGAACCTCGTTTCTGGAGCTATTTCTTTTAATTCATTTATTTTAATTTGGTTATGCTCTGATATGTAACATTGTGGAGCGATTTCTTTGTTTTATATTGATATTTCTGAGAGACAATGTATGCTCTTGTACTTTATGTTTGGGTGTGATAAGCATTTGGTGAAGACTTACGAGTCAATGCTATTTAATTATGATATGACATTTATTATGAGATTTAAATTGGTGTGTTTTAATTGAGTAATTCTGTTGCAATGATACCTTAAGTGAAGATGAGCATGCGCTGACAGGTGTTACATGTTTATTTAAATTAACTGTTACGTGATTAGTAGATGTGGTTCGAGATGTGTAACATCTTATTGTATGGACGTTGTGGAAAATATATGATTTAATTATAATTACGCGTTGGGGAAATAGGGTGTTACATTGATAACTCGGAAAAGTATCACATTTCCGACTCGATATACATGCTAATTTGAGTCTTTTTGTCTTCCTTTTTATAGGTTTGTGTTTGTACTTGTCTTATATTTCAGTTATTATGATTATAAAAGCTTTCATGCGAATAAATGGTGCGAAACGGGAAAAATCGGAGCAAAATCCATATTCTACACTGCCATGACGCCCTCCTTGCAGTCATGACGCCCGTCATGACGTGGCAAAGGGAGTTCGTCACAACTAGAGGACAAAAGCCAATAAAGTCAACCTTAAGCACCATAATGGGTATGATCTCCATGAACATGAAGTCGGGGCGTCATGACCATGACACCCATCATGAACCTTCTACTCTGAAAATTCTGGCACATTTTAAGACTCAGCTAGTTGCTTTTACGCCACTCTCTCCACTATTTTCTACATGATCTTGACACCCTAGTACGAAAATTCACCATATATATAGGTCCTTAAATTTTAGTTTTCAATATCCAAGTTATTAGAATTTTATTTTAGGCAGGAACGTTTGTTTTTAAAAGTACTTATTTGCTCACATTGAGTGTTAGAATTAAGTTTTGCAATTTTCCGGTCTGTATTGGGATTGAGCATATTTTAATCTTGTCGGCATCAATTTTTGAGAAGTTTATTCATGAATTTTTCTACATTGTTATTTCTCAAATTTCCATTACAATACCTGTTGCAGGTTTTGTTCATTTATTATTTTTACTTCTATTATACTACTTTGTATGTTATTATATTATATTATTATTATTATCATGTTTAGTATATTAGTCTTTAATATTAATTATTGTTTCTGTTCAGTTTTAAGTATGTCCGGCTAAACTTGTCGAGTATGGAATACGAGGACCGTTGTATCAAAGGTGCCGCATTTAAGTTGTAAAATTATGATTAATTGGGGATTGTTTTACGCCTGAAAATATTTTCTATTTTTGTTAAGTTGTTTATTGTGAAAGTCGAAACATAGAGATCCCAATTCCGATTCGAAAGAACGGAACCTATATCAGACTTAGAAAAATTCCAATTTTTAATTATTAACACTGTGAAAGTACTTTTTTAATTAATTACGAAAAATTCAATTTTCAAAAAGGTGATTTTATGAGCTTAAGAGGACACACGAAAGCGAGAGTTTAAGCGCTTAATATCCAATGTTGGACAAGCGACAACCGGCAGCACCTTAAAATTAATTTTTCTACATTAAGCATCTTTTTAAGTAACAAAAAGGATTTAATTTTCAAAAACATAGTTTTCCTCTTTAACATGCCGACCACATGAAAGAAGCCGATATAAATTTTAGGCTTAAAATCGGTTCTAATTGCGTGTAAGCGCACATATCATTTAAATTAATTCATTTTATTTACAAGAAACTATTATCCTGACTTAATTATAACTAACGACTTAAGTGAGCGGTAGAGATCAACGAGAGCCATATTCTGGTCTCCCGTCTTAATTCCTTTGCACTTAAAACTATTAATCATCACCTTAGATTTACATAACAACAGTAGATAACGGTAGGTTGACATTCAGTCTATGTGGGTTTGATAATATCTTATATTGAAAAGTTTTTCAATTGTTGGGTCCCACTAACTGTACCTTTGAGGATTGGTTCCGATTAGAACTCCCAAAAAGTTGAATGAGAGAAAACCGGTTGGACGTGCCAAAAAGTCAGAGGCATAAATTATGAGAAAGTCAAAGGCATTAATTCCTAGGATTTTACTTTTATGCAAGTTGACTCTTAGCCCATAAACAATTTAGAAACCACAAAAAAATGCTTTTCAAGATCAAATGTTGTCCCATATAGCTTCTCCTAGGATGATTGTCTCGTTTGCGAATTAAATTAGACCAAAATGGAGGCTATCTGAAAGAGAGAAAGGGTAGAAATCCAGTTGGGAGATGGCATTCTTCATTAAGACAACGAGACCTTCTGCAACAATGATGAAGATAAACGGTGAAAGAGGGTCTCCTTGACGGAGACTCTACGATCTTGAAAATCCAATGTGAGGTTTCTATTGACTAAGACTGATAAGGAAGATGAGAAAATGATTCACCCAATAGTGCACAGCTGTGTGAAATAATAAAATAGATATCGAACCACATAGACCAATTGTTTAAGTACCGAATTCTTGACCTACTAGTGTATATCTATAGAAATCTAAAATAGGTATTTTGGTAAATAGCATAACATAAAAAACAATTAAATGAAAATTTCTTAACAAAAAAATCACTTAAAACTCAATTGGGGAAAATAGGAACTGGGGTTACAATTCATACTCTAACAAAATTACGCGATCCTTGTTACTTCTATTATGAGAATTCCGCATAAATTATAAAAAATAGATTAGATTAGGCAATACCTTCTTTTGCCAACGCAATGCCCCTACTGACGATGAATAATCCGTCTACTTTCGCACCACCGAATTATTCTTCAATGAGTCGTTACTTTTTCTTAGCTACATGTTTCTCAAATTCGTCCAAGCACTTTCGCTGTTTTTTAATAGGTTATTTAAAAATCAGTGTTTGGTATCTACACATATCCTTTCAGACTACGGTCGGTACCTGAGAACCACTTACTTTCGTAACAAAGTTGGAGTGTATGAAATCAAATTATAAAATAGTTTTAATTAAAATTCTCACAATGGATAATAACATATCATACAATAAGTTATGAAATAATCTCCCTAACCCCTAGTCCATAGAGAACTACTCACTCATAGTGAGGGTAAACATAATTGAAACAGTATTCATCATCAAACTCATATCAATCAATCAAAACAGATGAACAATAAAGAAAAAGTTAATAATAAAACCTGAATTATAACAAAACCTTGATCCACTAATTACTCCTTTGGAGACTTGAGTTATAGAGAAAAAGAAGAACAATAGCACGTAGAAACTTGGAATAAAATTGTGATAAAAGTTGGGATCCTAAAACTCATAACAGGCTATGAGTTTTATATCAAAATAATAAAAGTGAATAAAATAATTGGCTTAATAAGAATTATTCATATTTGAAACAAATCAAATATTTCCTAAGAGCCACAATAAAAAGAGGATCAATATTGAAAACTCGACAACTTTCTCTCACCTCCTTGCTACGACCCATATCAACTACTACAAGTGGTTGTAGCAGGGCTCTGTCCTTTATACTGGGAGAAGCTCATGGGGGTGCCTAGAGTTCTTGGCTGCTACGACTCGTAACATCTAATACGGATGGTCGTAGCAACCCTCTGGTTTTTGTATGGGAAAAATTCATCTTTTATTGTTTTGCCTCATTTTGCGTGTCTTTAATCCCTCTTTGTCTTGGATGCTCATTAGACCTTGGAGTTATAAAGAAAGAACCAACCAAAGCATAAGACATGGTAATTTAAAGTAAATCAATTGAAATGCGGTAAAATGCTAAGACAAATTACCTAGAAAGAAAGATGCAAAGACCATTTATCATAAAACACAAGCTTTAATCCAACTAATCCATTTAGAGCAAAAATTAATCTGCCTGAGGACAAAAAATAGTTATTTCTAAGAAACTAAACTGAATTATTTCTCAAAGTCAACTTTAAATAAGAACAACTTATTCTTGTTTCTTCTGGAAAAATTGACCATTTCATTGACCACGAGAACTCCTTCAAACATATTATAGTTGGGGATAAAAGAAGTTTGGTTGGTTGAGATTTGAGTTTCAATGACATTATTCAAGCTACCTGTGTAATACCCTAATTTTCAACCTTAAGATCCCTTATCATTTGTATCATTTTCATAACATCAAGGTCATCAAATACTTTTATGTATATCCTTATGCTTTGCTAACCCCAAAAAGATACAAAAAATATGTCTTGCTTTGCTTTGTTTGCAAGTTAGGGTTTTGGAATCAAGAAGATCAAGGGATGGATCAACCAAGGATTAGTTTGATCATAAATATCTCAAGGAGATCAAGAGTCTACCTCAATCAACAATCAAAGTTTGTACTCACCTCAATTCAATTTCATCAAGCCACAATTCATCTGGCACTCCAAATTAGAGTTTTTGGTCAAAGTTAGCTTAATGTTGACTCTTTGACCAGAGTATGACCCTATGGCTTGAATCATGATCCAAGGTCATCAAATGTTCCATAATAACCCACTCATATAATTCAAATGGCACAAGAAGTTAAGTTCATGAACAAATGAAAGTTTTGAACACAACTAATGAAAAGTCAGCAGATGCCTAACGTCAAAGTTTGACTTTTAAGTTTTTTGGTCAACTATGGACTTTTCAAGTTAAGGATCACGAAAATATGATCAATAAATTCATTTGATCAAGTTTAATTAAGAAAGTCAAGATTACTTGCAAAAGGGGCAAAGGCGGAGAGTTTGAAATTTTTACTAAGTCCCTAAAAATCATGTCCAAGTAGCCAATTTTCCAAAGCCATAACTTGTGATCCAAGCCACCACTTTCTTTGCTCCAATGATCAAATTAAAGGTATTGCTTCATGATACAACTTTATCCTAGGTGATGAAACCCCAAAAATGCATGGATGAGGAGATATGGGGCCATGAAGTGGAGGACTTATTTGCTTCTCAAGTGATAAAACACTTAGTGAAATTTTCAGCATGTTGACCAAATCAAATGACCAACTTTATGCCAATTTTTCACCAAGATCCCAATTGATTCAAGAAAAGTGTTCAAAATGAAAGTTGTTGTTCATGATTTTATCTTTCTAAAATGTCCAAGAGAAAGAATTTCCCATGCTTGAGCTAAGAGAAGAGAATTTGGGAAGATGGCATCATGAAGTGTTTCATCAGTCAAGTTACAAGCCAAAGTTGCATTGCAAACTCAAGCAAATTTGCAAGATCTCCAAGTGCATGTCCTTCTTGCTTCTAAATCTAACTCTAATCAGAAGATTACACAAACTTCTGAGTCATTATCCAAGCAACTAAGCCATTCCACATTGAATCACTTCATTTTTGGTATAAAGGTCACACTTCCACTTGTGTAAACTAACTTTAATTCAAGAAATAACACAATTGAGCTCCCAAATGGCTTTGGTTCAGATACACACCAACTATAAACCTCAAGTCAATCCCTATGCTTCAGAAAAATCAATGCAAAACACTTCATGCACTCCACACTTTTTCCATGCTTCATACTTGGTGTTTTTGTGTAAAAACCAACCAAGCAAGCAAACCGACAAAGGACACAATTATTTTATGATATGTGAGACTTCTCATACCCTGAAGGATCACTATAAAAAGAGGAAAAGGCCTCAGCTATCCACCCACCAAGCTTTCCAAGAAAAATTTCATTCTTGAGAGCTTTTCAACCTTAACCTTCATTCTCTTATTTGGCTCGTGCATTCTGCAAACCAAGGGTTCCAATCATCTTCTAGGAACTCATAAGCATTAGGAGAAGCCTCAAACAGTAGCTGGAAGTAGTGTTGAATAGGCATTGGACCTTGCTCCAATAGGTATATTCTTGATTTTGAAACTCACTATACATGCATCATTTTCATTTGATTTCTGAAGCAAACATGTAGCATTTATTGTGTTAAGAATGACAATTAGCTTACATGTAATTTATTTTGATTTTTATGTGAGCTATGTTTGCATGAAACCTAGGGTTTCAGGTCTAGTTTTGTCCTTCGTGCGTCCTTATCTTTGAGTGTTAGCTGAAACCTATCGTACCATTGTGTTCCTTGCTTTGTCCTTCGTGCGTCCTCAGGTCTGGTCTTTATTTTGTGAAAAATGGTTGAGAAACGAGAGAGATATGAGTGATAGAAAATCTGGAAAAAATGAAAGAAGAAGAATGAGAGAGGGAGAAGCGCGAGGCCGATGTTGATGCTGAGGTGGTGTTGAAAAATTCAAATGGAACGTGTTTTATAATATACTTCATTGCTTCTGTTTTAACTCACAGGTGTATCACCACCCTAGTGGTAGAAGCGTGCGCCATAGTCACTTGCAACCAAAAGGTTTGGGGTTTGAATCCCCCTCGCCCCAACCTTTTTGTTTTTATTTTTCACCAAGAACCCTAAGGGCGTGGGTTCAAACCTGGCCAAGGCAATTTGCATTGTTTTCATCATTTGTTAATTTCCATTTTTCTTCATAACTTTATGATCCTTTAACATTTTTAACCCATTATTTTTGCCATGTATTTATGAGAATGTCTATTTTATGATGATACAAAAAATACCAAAAAATATTATTTATTTCACCACTTTTCGTTTGATGGAAACATTTGCTTTTTAAGTATTCTTAAGGCTCCTAATTAATTCCTTTGGTTTATTTCTTGGTTGTTCTTATTATTGAAATTTTTATGATCATAACACACTCTTTTAAGTGTTGATTATTTTCCTTAACATGTTTAAACTTGATTATTTTCATACCATGTCTAAATTGATTCACCTTAAAAACATGTTTGAATGAATGGTTAGGAGGTTATTAGGGTTCCCACTTGCTTGTTTCTTATTCATGCCATGATTAGGGTTTAGGTCTAAACTTGTCCCTAAACATGAGCTTGCCTCTTGTTTTACTTGTATGCATAGTGTCGCAACCTGAAAAATACAGTGCGGGAAAAAAACAACCGGCGAAAGAAAATGACAGAAGAGTCGCCACCGTGCGTTATTCATCCCAAAGGAGGGAAAGGAAACGCTCGAAGTAAACCTGAAAAAGGAAAGGACAAGACGGGGTCTCGCAACCAAATCTTGGGTTCGGGAGTCGGTTCTGCGAAGGGAAGGTATTAGCACCCCTACGCATCCATAGTACTCTACGGGATCCACTTTTGTGGTTTTTGTCTAAAGGGTGTGGGTTTACCTAATGTGTTTATTTACTAAAAAGGTTAAGAGAAATGACTCGCGCGGATGTCGCATCCACTGCATACGTATCTCATCTGAATATGAGAATCAGAGTCTTCGTAGCTCGGCTGACCTATGGGTTGGGGGATTGTGCTCGCTAAGACATCGCGTCTTATGCCTACGTATCTCATCTGGAATGAGAATCAGAGCAAGCCGTAGTTCGGCTAACTACGGGGTTATGGATTGGGTTTTGGACGAACGACGTCACTACGCAATCTACCGGATGCTCGACCTTTGGAGACTTACTCGCCTGTAGTAGAAGGAGTAAACGTGTTGCTTTGGGTTTTAGGGTTTGGGATGCTCGAGGGCAAACAGGCAGTCCTTGACGAAGGAACCGCGCTACATGTGGGGATATGAATACAAAACACAAAACATGTATCTCAAAGTAAAATGCCACCAAGGGGATCAAACATTGCCTCCTATCGAGGTATTCCAGCTAGGAAAGCAGTAAAATGCGGGGAAAATGTAAAAGTACCACACGGATAAAGATCCGAAGTAACAGCAATTAAAGAAACGATAAACCCTGAGATCCTTCCAAGCTAACATCATCACAGAAAGTGGATCAGTACAGATAATCGGAATGAACCTCCAGGGGGTATCCCACAAATAAAGTGGGAAACCACGCAAGTTATCCCTGCAAACGTCATGTGAGCCCTCACAAAAAAAAACTCAACAAACAGGTTAGAGAAACAAAATAGGGTAACCAAGAGTTGCCCCTAAATCAAAATGTAACCACATGAATAATTCCATCAAAATTCACAAAAAGCTCACAAAAAGCAACCAAGGGTAGGAGGCCTAAACCTCTTGTCAAACACATGCATCAAAAGGGTATCAAATTCACCCATAATACCTCATACATTTAGAGCAGTCAAATTAAAGGCATAAAGATGATGGATATAGGGCAAACCTGATTGGAGAGCTTGATTGAAATTGAGTTGCACCCGTGAGGTTTACAAAACAATCTTTAGGGTTTATGTGAGGCGGAGTGAACTTCTCAGGGCTGCCTGAAGGTCGCTGCAGAGTAGTTCCTAGGTTTCCTCCTCTCAAAATCTTTCTCCAGTGAATCTCCCAGTGTAACTCCAAGTGAAGCCTTGGTATTTATAGACTGAATTCCATGGCTTTGTGGGCTCAAATGAAAGAGACCCAAGTCCAAAAAAAATTTGTTATATTTTATTTATTTTTTATTATTATTTATTTATTTAATTAATTTTATTTATTTATTTATTTATTTATTCTTTTTTCGTTTTTTTTTTTTCGTTTTTTTTTTCAGGAAAAATGAAGGGTAAATTTTGGGGTATTACAGCTGCCCCTATTCAATCAACTGGAGACCCGGAAAGAAGATGGCAGCTGCTTTCGTACTTTCGAGGTATCAAGGGATTGAATACAATAAAAGCCCAAAAATTTGCACTGAAGTGAAGTGAAGTAACAATGCCTGTCAGAATCGACAAAGAGGTGGTCTTGAAAGAAGAATCCGTTTGGTACGGTGAGAGTCAGTCTGAATACCGAAAAAGAATGTTAACTTGGATACCAAAATAAATGGTAACACAGAAATAACCATGGCCTGAATGCCGCTCATCAGTCTGAATACTGGAAATGACTTCGATCTGAACATCGGAAAATTGGCCTGAATGCCACAAGTCGCATCGACCTGAACATCGAAAACTTCTTCGATCTGAACATCGGAAAGACTTGGCCTGAATGCCACTTCGATCTGAATATCGGGAAAACTGGCCTGAATGCCACTTCGATCTGAATATCGGAACACTGGCCTGAATGCCACAAGTCGCATCGACCTGACCATCGGAAACTTCTTCGATCTGATCATCGGAACACTGGTCTGAATGCCACTTCGATCTGAATATCGGAAATTGGCCAGAATGCCACAAGTTGCATCGACCTGAACGTCGGAAACTTCTTCGATCTGAACATCGGAAAACTTCATGCCTGTCAGCATTGGCAGAAATAGGGAATGATAATAGAGGCGGCGCATGGGCCAATGACACTTGCTGGGGATAACAAAGGTAAGTCATGAACAATCTTCAGTCTGAGTACTGGAAACAACTTCTAGCTTATCACTTGGGATACCGAGAATGTTTTATGCTTACATGCGTATGTTTGAATTTTTCAATGGCGTAATGCTCCATGAAAATGGAAATGCTACGCGATTTGGAAGGATGCAATGTAATATGATTCTACATGCAGGGATGCAAAATGCTAGGTAGAATGCCAAGCTGAGGCAAGGGGATCTACTGGGGAAATGATCACCATCTTCTGGACTCTGGCAAGGCTGTTGGAGATGCACAGCGCAAAGAATTCTATGGGGAAATGACCCGCCACACGGTGTTCTAGCAATGACGAAATACCGAGATTCTGACTGGGGAGAGAACGACACTGAACACCTGCTGTTGGGGAAAGCGATAGTGGTTCTGGCAACCACGATCTGCAAGAGATGACTCAACAGGGGAAGCAAACACTGATACGGTACCGAGGTTCTGCTTCAAGGAAAGAAACCATGGATCTGGCATTGGGATTATCGATCTGGCCTCGAACTCTAAGGAGCAACCACTTCTGCTGGGAAGATACAGTCTGGCACTGTCAACTCCGCTGGGGATATATAGTCTGGCACTGTCAACTCTACTGGGGAGTGTATGTCCTGAAACAAACGCTTGGGGAAGTACAGTGGTGAGAACCTGCTGGGGATTGAAGAATCCAACACTCTGATCAGCTCTGCAGGGATAAGACACCAGATTCGTCTGTTGGCGACTTCACTGGGGAAGATATTCACGATCATCTGCAGGGGATTTTAAGGAAATGCCCCGAGGGTATCTGTTCTGAATAGACGATCCAAAGCAATTAAAATTTACAGCAATTTTAAATGTTTATTAAGCATGTACCTGTAAAGCCCTTATGTGTCATGATGCAATGTTTATCAAAAATTCGGACGTTATTTTTGCAAACAAAACAGTAAAATGAAAATGAAAACAGAGATATACTGAATAACATGATTTTATTGATTGAATGGCCTCTGAATAGGCATTTACATCAGGAAGCAATCCCTGGAAAGAGGTAATCGCACAAAAGATAAAAACAGAAATTAATCTAATGGCAATGTGAAATGGATTTCTATTGGGTTCCAATTCTGCTATGACTTGCCCGTCTTCAAGATCCTCCAGATGATCAGCCTTCTGAAAAAGTGATTGGACTGTTTCCTACCTTTCGCAAATTTCCAGTCATCGACATGAGATGAGATTCAGAACTAACTCAGAACACAGTCATTCGCTTAATCCCTAACTTTTGCCTGGATCGCCCTTTTCGGGTTTTCAATCCACCGGGATACCCATTTTTGCCTAAGTTGCCTTTTCAGGTTTTCAACTTACCGGGTGTACGATCTTTTCATTTTTAATCCCTAATTTTTGCCCGAACCTTTTCATTTTCTTGATTCGTCGGGATGCCCATTTTTTGCCTGGACTATTCTTTTTACTGTCCAGCGGGTCTATTTTATGCGAAGCATTTTTTAACTGCGTCTGAGTTCACAGGGGAAGTGAAGTTTTCACCATCCATAGTTGCAAGCATTAAGGCCCCACCATCAAAAACCTTGGTTACAATATATGGTCCATCATAGTTAGGAGTCCACTTGCCCCTGTGATCTGTCTGAGGAGGAAGGATCCTTTTCAACACTAAATCTCCGACTTGGAAACAACGAGGACGCACTTTCTGATCAAAGGCTCTCTTCATCCGACTCTGATACAACTGCCCATGATAAATGGCTGCCATTCGCTTCTCTTCGATAAGACTCAACTCATTGAACCTTGTCCGAATCCATTCGGCTTCGTCTAACTTGACATCCAACAGGACTCTTAGAGAAGGAATCTCCACTTCAACAGGTAGGACTGCTTCCATACCATACACCAGGGAGTAAGGGGTTACCCCGGTCGATGTACGTACTGAAGTGCGGTACCCATGCAAGGCGAAAGGTAGCATCTCATGCCAATCTCTGTACGTGACGACCATCTTCTGCACAATCTTCTTTATGTTCTTATTTGCTGCCTCAACAGCGTCGTTCATCTTAGGGCGGTAAGGGGAAGAATTGTGATGCTGAATGTTGAAGTTCTGACACAACTCCTTCATCATTTTGTTGTTGAGATTAGAACCATTATCAGTAATGATTCTTTCGGGAATCCCATAGCGATAAATGATTTCTTTCTTGATGAAACGGGCAACCACATGTCTGGTGACATTCGCGAACGACGCTGCCTCGACCCACTTGGTGAAATAGTCGATGGCAACAAGGATGAAGCGATGCCCATTGGAAGAAGTCGGCTCAATCTTTCCAATCATGTCAATGCCCCACATAGCAAACGGCCACGGCGAAGTCATCACATTCAGAGGATTCGGCGGTACATGCACCTTATCAGCATAAATCTGGCATTTATGACACTTCCGAGCATACTTGAAACAATCTAATTCCATGGTCATCCAATAATAACCCGATCTCAACAATTTCTTAGCCATTGCATGTCCGCCGGCATGAGTATCGAAGGAACCTTCATGAACTTCCTGCATTAACATGTCCGCCTCGTGTCTGTCCACGCATCTGAGCAAAACCATGTCAAAGTTCCTCTTATACAGCACATCGTCTTTGTTCAAGAAGAAACTGCCTGCCAATCTTCTCAAAGTCTTTCTGTCATTGTTGGATGCCCCTACAGGGTACTCTTGATTCTTCAGAAAGCACTTGATATCGTGATACCAGGGCTTGTCATCGACTACCAGTTCAGCAGCAAACACATATGCGGCCCTGTCAAGGCGCATCACATCGATCCTGGGAGCATGGTTCCAACGAATTACCTTGATCATGGAGGATAGAGTAGCAAGTGCGTCTGCCATCTGGTTCTCATCACGAGGTATATGATACAATTTTACTGTTGTGAAGAAAGTCAACAGTCTTCTCGTGTAGTCTCTGTAGGGGACCAGAGTGGGCTGGAGAGTATTCCAATCACCATTCACTTGATTGATCACCAGAGCTGAATCTCCGAAGATGTCCAAAGTCTTGATTCTCAAATCAATGGCTTGCTCAATACCCAAGATACAGGCCTCGTACTCAGCTTCATTATTTGTGCACTCAAAAGTCAAACGAGCGGTGAAAGGTATGTGGGCACCTTTCGGAGTTGTAATGACAGCACCAATTCCACTTCCTCTAGCATTGATAGCCCCATCAAACAACAAAGTCCACTTTTCGTTTGGATCAGGTCCCTCCTCAACAACTGGCTCTTCACAGTCTTTCATCTTGAGGAACATGATGTCTTCATCAGGGAATTCAAACTTCATCGGCTCATAATCATCAATCGGCTGCTCGGCAAGGTAGTCTGACAGAATACTACCTTTGATGGCCTTCTATGACGTGTACTGAATATCATACTCTGTTAAAATCATTTGCCAACGAGCGACCCTTTCGGTGAGAGTTGGCTTCTCGAATATGTATTTCACTGGATCCATCTTAGAAATCAACAAGGTAGTATGGTTCAACATATACTGCCTCAGTCGGCGAGCAGCCCAGGCCAAAGCACAGCAAGTTTTCTCAAGCTGCGAATATTTGACTTCACAGTCGGTAAACTTTTTGCTAAGGTAGTATATGGCATGCTCTTTTCGACCAGACTCGTCATGTTGTCCCAATACACACCCCATCGAGTTCTCAGTCACTGATAGGTACATTATCAGAGGTCTCCCAAGAACTGGAGGTATAAGGATCGGAGGTTTCTGTAGATACTCTTTTATCTTCTCGAAAGCCCTTTGACAATCTTCATTCCACCTGATAGCCTGATCTTTCTTCATCAATTTGAAAATTGGCTCACACGTGGTTGTTAGGTGAGAGATGAACCTTGCAATGTAGTTCAACCTCCCTAAGAAACTACGGACTTGCTTCTCTGTTCTTGGCTCTGGCATTTCCTGTATCGCTTTTACTTTGTCGGGATCCACCTCAATCCCTTTTCCGCTAACAATAAAACCCAACAATTTTCCCGATCTCACCCCGAAAGTGCACTTGTTCGGATTAAGTCTCAGTTTGAATTTCCTCAAACGCTCAAACAGTTTCTGCAAATTCACCAAATGTTCTTCTTCTGTCTGAGATTTGGCAATCATATCGTCCACATAAACCTCGATTTCATGATGAATCATATCATGGAACAGAGTCATCATAGCTCGTTGATATGTTGCTCTAGCATTTTTCAGACCAAACGGCATCACCTTGTAGCAGAAGGTGCCCCATGGGGTTATGAAAGTTGTCTTTTCCATGTCTTCTGGTGCCATCTTGATTTGGTTATAGCCAGAAAAGCCATCCATGAAGGAGAATACCGAGAACTGAGCTGTATTATCCACCAAAACATCGATGTGAGGTAATGGGAAATCATCTTTAGGGCTAGCTCTGTTCAGATCCCGATAGTCGACACACATCCGTACCTTTTCGTCCTTCTTAGGTACTGGGACGATGTTTGCAACCCATGGCGGATAATTGGTGACTGCTAGAAACCCTGCATCCAACTGCTTTTGCACTTCTTCCTTTATCTTGACGGCCATCTCTGGTCTTGTTCTTCTGAGCTTCTGCTTGACCGGAGGACAACCTTCTTTGAGAGGCAAACGGTGTACCACGATGTCTGTGTCCAGCCCAGGCATGTCCTGATAAGACCAGGCGAAGATGTCAACGTACTCTTGCAGCAATTCAATCAACCCCTTCTTCACATCATCTCCCAAAGCAGCCCCTATCTTGATTTCTCTCTTGGCGTCCTCGGTGCCGAGATTAATCACTTCAACATACTCTTGATGCGGTTGAATAACCCTTTCCTCTTGTTTTAATAACCTGGTAAGCTCTTCAGGGAGTTCACAGTCTTCATCGCCCTCTTCTTTAGCTTGAAAGATTGGATTTTCAAAGTCGAAGTGAGCCATAACAGAACCGTTATCAATAGGATCCGGTGATGTGCATCTGCATGAGTGATGGTATGTGCTTATGAGTGTGAACAAGAAGTGAAAACTAAACAAAACATTGCCATTTTTTTTATTTTGAAAAACTGCAAAAATAGAAAGACAGGGAACGAAATATTTGAATGCAAAAATACGTCCTTTATTTATGATAAAAATGCAAGTGTCACATAGACGGGCCCTACAATGAGTCATTACGCCCTGGGCGGAACGTAAGACTTGGATATGCATGAATAAACAAAGAAAATTACTCTTCAAGAAGAGTGACTTGGATAATCTCTTCAGAAGACCAATTGTTGATGACTTCACCCGGGATCCTCGGACGCACCCAGTTGTCAGTGTCACAATCACTATCCCCATCTTCTTCGTTGACCACAGAGACTTGACCATATTGAATGATGCCAGCACTGGAGAAAGTGATCGGCCCCTGAAGTGTTGTAGAAGTCAAAACTGGATGATACCCAATCCCGAACTTATCTTCTTTCACTGGTAATTCCAACAGACGCCCCCAACCGGGAGCAACACCTGAATCCACCACGGCTTGTGCCTGCTTAAAGGATGAGATAGAGGCACCCGCTTTAACCTCTTTCACAGACTCTTGGACAGACAAATCTTCAACCTGGAGGATACCTTTGTCGAGCAAGGCCTGGATACCCTGTTGTAGCTTCAAACAACCTCCACTCTGAGTGGCACAATCCAAACAACCCTTCCCACAACCGGGGAAAACATCGGCCTTCAGTAAGCATCCTTTGATATCCAACAATGGAGTCTTCAACTTTAACACATCCCTAATGGACTTGGATTTTCCCTCTATCATGTTAACGTTCGCACCACCATGCTGGGGCATGGGATTGTTAACGACATTCGGAGTCGGTGCAAGGTCGATGGCCTTTGAATCTATGAGGTCTTGAACTACGTGCTTAAAAGCTTTGCAGTTCTCAATATTGTGGCCAGGTGCCCCAGAGTGGAAGCTACACCTAGCGTTGGCGTCGTAACCCACCGGAAGTCTACCAATAGGAGGAGCCAGAGTGCGCAGTTGCACAAGTTGTAGTTGTTGAAGACTAGAAAGCAACTGAGCGTACGACATTGGAAGGGTGTCGAAACGCCGGTCCATCATCCTTTGCCTCTGTTGATAAGCGGGTCTGTTACCCGGTTGCTGCTGCTGTTGATACTGAGCTGGTTAACGTTGTGATTGTTGTTGTTGTAGTGGCGCTGCAGCTGGAATGGTCACAGCCGCAACATACGGTTGTTGATGATAATTCTGAAAATTATTCCTCCGGTTATCCCTGTTCTGATAAGAAGATATGGCATTTGCATCCCCTTCTCTCCTCTTCTGTCCCTGAATGAACGACTTCTTCACCCCTGATGAGGATCCACCTCCACTCTGGCTCTTATAGGTCTTTAGGTAATTCTCCACCCTTTCTCCAGTAGAGACCACATCAGCAAAGTTGGAAGCATTGCACCCCACCAGACGCTCCAGATAAGGTCCAGGCAGCGTATTCATGAACATGTTGGCCATTTCCTTTTCCAACATAGGAGGCTGAACACGGGAAGCTGTATCCCTCCAGCATTGAGCGTATTCCCTGAAGCACTCATTGCTTTTAAGAGACAGATTCTGAAGTTGAGTTCTGTCCGGAGCCATGTCTGCATTATACTGATACTGCTTCACGAAAGCCTCTGCCAAATCCCTCCAGCAACGGATGTGGGCTCTGTCCAGCCTCATATACCATTCAAAGGATGCCCCAGCTAGGCTATCCTGGAAGAAGTACATAAGTAGCTTCTCTTCATCAGAGTATGCAACCATTTTACGGAAATAGGCTTGCACATGAGTTTTGGGGCAAGAGCTGCCATGGTACTTGTCAAATATCGGGACCTTGAATTTCGGTGGCACTCTCACACCTGGGACCAGCCCCAAGTCAACAACATCTACTCCCAGAAGATTTTGTCCTTCCACTGCTTTCAACCTCTCTTCCAATCTTCTAAACATGGGGTCCATGCCAAAGTCTTCCTGAAGCAAGGGGAACTGATCATCCTGACCATCCTAAATGGGCTGTTGATCTTGGTTGACATGCGGGATCGGGATAGGCCCCGGTCCATTGGGACCATTAGCCTCTCCAGCTGGAGGATCAGCCAACGTCTCCGGTTGAGTAATAGGGGGATCCCTCTGTACCAACAATCTAAGCTCCTGCTGTCCTTGAGCCACCCCTTGAACCAAATCCATGAATTGATTCATGCGAATCTTCATCTCGGCGAGCTCTGCTTGTAGGCTCTCCATCGCTCTCTGTTGATTCCTTCGGGTACCGTATCGGTGAATGCCTGAGTCAGCTATCCTGCTAGTGGGACACCAAACAATATGAGAACACTGCAGCGGTACCTGTTATGCAAGATATGACAATGAATATGTAAATGCAATGCCATGTTTATCAAATCCAAAAGGTATTCTACCCCCTTGATTCCAGTCTCACATCAGGCGAATAGTGCAAGAAGACTGAGTCATGGATAAACTTCTGAGATCAAGATGCAACAAAGGGAAACCAACATACAAATGAGTTCCAGGAAAGGGGCCTTAGCCAAAAGTACATCAAAAGAGGATCCCCACAACAAGCCTGTGGATTATCACTACACAGCAACAAAACAAAAAGTAAAGGGAGGAACATAAACCAGGGATCAGCCTCCTGTATACAACCCATAAGGATTGCTCCTCACTTCATCCAGTAATGCCACCGTGTCGGGATGATCTGGAGATTCTGTCAAATGCCGGATAAGCAGATTCCTCTTGTGAATGATCCTATCCAGTTCGTTGATGTGCTCTCTGTAGTAATTCCCATCATCTTCTCTGAATACCTCTTCAAGTCTGGATTTCTTCAAACCTGCCAACACCTTGAGTTCTTCAATCTGTCCTCGAGCCTCATGGAGTTGATCTGTGATGTAGCCATTAGTAGAACGGGCGCACATAAGCTCATTGTTTTTCCCCTTCAGCAAAGTCGTCAATTTCTCTATCTGACCAGTCAGTTCGGCTACTGTCTCCTCCTCCTTTGCCTTCCGAGAAGTTGAAAATGCATCCCATTGCTCCTGCCACCCAGCTAATTTACCATGAGCATCTACTAACTGCTGCTTGACTCGCCTCAACTCAGAACTGGATGATCTCAAGGCTTCGTCTGTCTTCCTGAAGAAGTCCGCCTCCACAGCAAATCTCCTCTCTGCTTCCTTTTGCACTCTGACGGCTTCCCCCTTTTGATATTCTGCCTCCTGGAATTGACGCATACAGTCTTGCAACTTCTCACTTAACTCTGAGTTCTTGGTTTGAAGTCCCTCCATGGCACTCTTCAACTTGTCGTACTCCTCTCGGCTCACCATTGTTGACTGCTCAGGAGTAGGCGGATACAAAGGTTCTTCAAGAGGGAACAGCAGACCAAACTCTTTGACTCTTCCTTGAAGCCACTCTTCATACCGAGGGTAAGTTCTACAATCTCCTTTTCCAAGGACGGTTCTTCCTCTCTTGATCACCTTGAGCCAGGCCTCAGCTGCCTTACCGGATACCGTCAAATCAGGCGAAGAATGGAAAAACAGAGATTCTTCCACATCCTTTTCCAAAGGCGGAGTTCTTAAAGCATATCCAAACTGTCTAACTGCTAGAGAAGGATTATAGTTGATTCCTCCTCTTCTTCCTACCAACGGAACATTTGGGAAGTTCCCACAACTATGAATAATATCTGCCCGAAGCAAGCTTCAGTCGGACCACCAAGAAATATCTTCAGCTCTCAACCCCATCAATCTCTTCGACCAACTCAACGAGTCCTTGACATTAACAAACACTCCTGATTTGGGTAGGTGAGAACTGAACCACCTATAAAACAAAGGCACACAACAATTCAACAATCCCCCTTTTCTATTCTTATTTCTGTGGTGCACTGAATGAAAGAAATCTCCTAGCAAGGTCGGTACTGGATTTCTCAACACGAAGAGGCGTATTGCGTCCATGTCCACAAATTTGGCGACATTAGGGAACAAGACAATCCCATACACGCAAAGAGCCAACACAGCATTGAAACCCCTCTAGTTACCATCTTCCAGCTTCTTCTTTGCTTCTCCCAGTAAGAAACTCAGATGAAAACCACTAACTTCTCCCTTCTGACACATATTAGCCTTCCAGACTGATTCCTCCAAATATGTGGCTGAAGCAACCATGCTGAGATCGGACAGAAACTCAGAACTGTAGAACAATAACTGTGACCTGATAGGAACTCTGAGAAAACTGGCAATCTCCTCCAGAGTAGGGACCAAGATATAATCCGGGAATGTGAAACATCTCAGTGGAGGGTCATAGAACTATAGCAGTGTGAATAGGGCTTCATGTTGATCTTTGGAAAGAACCGTGACGAAACTTAGAATCAGACCGTAATCCTCTCGAAATCCTTCTAGAGAACCAGGATCCATTAACTGCATCAACTGTTGGATGGGCTCCAGACAGACCACCGGAAACTTGTAGGCGACAAGTCTCTTTCTGCCAATATCCATCTTAAGAGAACCAGAAAAACTTCGACTAGAATCAAGAAGAAGATGTAAACCCCCTTGAAATGGATAAACATGTGTTAAATGATATGAATGCAAATGATGTGATGATGTGAATGCAGTGCAGTGGTATGTCAATCAGGATTGCTGTATCTGCTTGAACATCTGTCGGGTTACACTGTCTGAAGAGAAAACCAGTGAGGAATATAATACAAGATCAAAGCTCTGCTCCAGAAAACCGGGTTGGTTGGAGGTTAAGGTTTCCTGAATTTAGCCCGCCCCTCACTGGTAGGTTCTAAGAACAGAAGTTCGTCAACTTCAGCCCTTCAGTCGCGAATAATAAGTTTACCACTGAAGGTTTGGCATTATTACAGGATTAAAGACCTCCACTGACTCCCCTCAACAGGACATCCTAAAGCAAGTTCCCAGTCTCGGGGTCCTCGGATTGATCAGCGAGAATGCGCCCACCAGAGCTAACATAATCACGTCTCGGAGGAGAGGCCTCGACTGAGTTCTCGAGAAATGGTCACCAGAGTCGACGATTTCTAAAGGAACATCATGTCGTTACGGAACATCCGTAGGACATAATATATCCAAGAGAAACCTCGTCTGGGTGTGGTTCTTCACGAACGACTTAACGTAGCAACATGCCACGCAAGCCTCATGATCATCCATTCTAAAACCTGTGTGTACACTCAAGCCTGGGTAATGGGCTTATCTCTCGTAGAACATCCCATCCCAACAAACAAACAACAGCTCCAACAGATACAGCAGATGAATGCAAGCAAGTAAGTAAATAAATGTACAAAAGCATGAACACCCAATAAACAAGAAATCACACAAGCTAGGAGGGACTCTCTTAGGGAAGATGGACCAGCAAGAGGTCAACTTCTGTACGTCCCCAGTGGAGTCGCCAGCTGTCGCAACCTGAAAAATACAGTGCGCGAAAAAAACAACCGGCGAAAGAAAATGACAGAAGAGTCGCCACCGTGCGTTATTCATCCCAAAGGAGGGAAAGGAAACGCTCGAAGTAAACCTGAAAAAGGAAAGGACAAGACGGGGTCTCGCAACCAAATCTTGGGTTCGGGAGTCGGTTATGCGAAGGGAAGGTATTAGCACCCCTACGCATCCATAGTACTCTACGGGATCCACTTTTGTGGTTTTTGTCTAAAGGGTGTGGGTTTACCTAATGTGTTTATTTACTAAAAAGGTTAAGAGAAATGACTCGCGCGGATGTCGCATCCACTGCATACGTATCTCATCTGAATATGAGAATCAGAGTCTTCGTAGCTCGACTGACCTATGGGTTGGGGGATGTGTGCTCGCTAAGACATCGCGTCTTATGCCTACGTATCTCATCTGGAATGAGAATCAGAGCAAGCCGTAGTTCGGCTAACTACGGGGTTATGGATTGGGTTTTGGACGAACGACGTCACTACGCAATCTACCGGATGCTCGACCTTTGGAGACTTACTCGCCTGTAGTAGAAGGAGTAAACGTGTTGCTTTGGGTTTTAGGGTTTGGGATGCTCGAGGGCAAACAGGCAGTCCTTGACGAAGGAACCGCGCTACATGTGGGGATATGAATACAAAACACAAAACATGTATCTCAAAGTAAAATGCCACCAAGGGGCTCAAACATTGCCTCCTATCGAGGTCTTCCAGCTAGGAAAGCAGTAAAATGCGGGGAAAATGTAAAAGTACCACACGGATAAAGATCCGAAGTAACAGCAATTAAAGGAACGATAAACCCTGAGATCCTTCCAAGCTAACATCATCACAGAAAGTGGATCAGTACAGATAATCGGAATGAACCTCCAGGGGGTATCCCACAAATAAAGTGGGAAACCACGCAAGTTATCCCTGCAAACGTCATGTGAGCCCTCACAAAAAAAAACTCAACAAACAGGTTAGAGAAACAAAATAGGGTAACCAAGAGTTTCCCCTAAATCAAAATGTAACCACATGAATAATTCCATCAAAATTCACAAAAAGCTCACAAAAAGCAACCAAGGGTAGGAGGCCTAAACCTCTTGTCAAACACATGCATCAAAAGGGTATCAAATTCACCCATAATACCTCATACATTTAGAGCAGTCAAATTAAAGGCATAAAGATGATGGATATAGGGCAAACCTGATTGGAGAGCTTGATTGAAATTGAGTTGCACCCGTGAGGTTTACAAAACAATCTTTAGGGTTTATGTGAGGCGGAGTGAACTTCTCAGGGCTGCCTGAAGGTCGCTGCAGAGTAGTTCCTAGGTTTCCTCCTCTCAAAATCTTTCTCCAGTGAATCTCCCAGTGTAACTCCAAGTGAAGCCTTGGTATTTATAGACTGAATTCCATGGCTTTGTGGGCTCAAATGAAAGAGACCCAAGTCCAAAAAAAATTTGTTATATTTTATTTATTTTTTATTATTATTTATTTATTTAATTAATTTTATTTATTTATTTATTTATTTATTCTTTTTTTGTTTTTTTTTTTTTCGTTTTCTTTTTTTCGTTTTTTTTTTTTTTTTTCAGGAAAAATGAAGGGTAAATTTTGGGGTATTACACATAGTGATCCACTTAGGGTTTTACTTTGTCCATACCATGTTCATATGATCCATGTTCATATGATCCATGTTTTGATACCATGTTACACATAGTGATCCACTTATGGATACTTTAAGAATAGTGTCCTTATGTTTAATGTGATCTCATGATTAAGTCACACTTGATACATTAAACGGACTATCTATTCTAGGGACTTTATTAGACAAACATAATAAAGAAAAAGCCTTTTATTATTAATAAATAATTCGATACAAGTACCAAAATTATTGGCCTCTAGGGTTTACACAAACAATCTCCCACTAGCACTAGAGCCAATCAGGCATACCCCTAATGCCCATAGATCTAGTATGGCCATCATGCTTCTGCTGCGTAAAAGGCTTTGTCAGTGGGTCAGCAATATTGTCAAGTGTAGGTACTTTGCATATTTTCACATCTCCTCTATCTATTATCTCTCGAATGAGGTGATAACGCCTAAGTATGTGTTTGGATCGTTGGTGAGATATAGGTTCCTTAGCTTGTGCGATAGCACCATTGTTATCACAATAGAGACCAATGGGATCCACAATGCTAGGAACTATGCCAAGTTCACTAATGAACTTTTTGATCCAAACAGCTTCCTTTTCTGCACTTGAGGCAGCAATATACTCGGCCTCAGTTGTAGAATAACAATTGTATCTTGCTTTGAACTTTTCCAGCTCACAACGCCACCGTTTAAGCAAAACACATAACCAGATTGCGATCTAAAGTCATCCTTATCTGTCTGGAAGCTAGCATCGGTGTATCCAATTACAGCCAACTCTTTCTGACCTCCATATATCAAGAATAAGTCCTTAGTCCTTCTCAAATACTTAAGGATATTCTTGATAGCTACCCAATGAGCATCACCAAGATCAGATTAGTACCTACTCGTTGCACTGAAAGCATACGATACATCTGGTCGAGTACATAACATGGAATACATGATAGATCCTATTGCAGATGAATCTGGAATCTTATTCATGCGATCCTTTTCTTTCTTAGTTGAAGGGGATTGTGTTTTTGATAGACACAGGCCATGTTGCATAAGTATGAATCCTTTCTTGGAATCATGCATATTAAAGCGTCTCAACACTTTGTCTATGTACGTACTCTGACTTAGGCCAAGCAATTTTTTGTGATCTATCTCTATAGATTCTGATTCCTGATATATAGGCTGCTTCACCTAGGTTCTTCATAGAAAAGCATTTCCCCAACAAAGACTTTACTTGTTGCAGGGTAGGGACATAGTTTCCAATGAGTAATATGTTATCTACATATAATACCAGGAAAACAATGATGCTCCCATTAACCTTCTTGTAGACACAAGGCCCATCTTCGTTCTTGATGAATCCATATTGTTTTACTGTTTCATCAAAACGAAGATTCCATCTTCTGGAAGCTTGCTTCAATCCATAGATTTATATTTGTAACTTACATATCTTTTGGGCTTCTTCTGGTATGTCAAATCCTCCAAGTTGTGTCAAGTACACATCCTTAAGAAGATTCCCATTAAGGAAAGCAGTTTTGACATCCATCTGCCATATTTCATAATCATGATATGCAGCGATAGCAAGTAAAATCCGAACAGATTTAAACATTGCAACTAGTGAAAAGGTTTCATCATAGTCAACCCCATGAATTTGTTTATATCCTTTTGCAACTAGTCTTGACTTATAGGTATGTACCTTACCATCCATGTCAGTCTTATTTTTGAAGACCCACTTGCATCCTATAGGGTTAACTCCTACAGGAGGCTCTACCAAGGTCCAAACTTGGTTTGTGTACATGGAATACATTTCAGATTTCATGGCTTCTAGCCACTTCTCAGACTCGGGACAAGTTATGGCCTCTTCGTAGGTCACAGGCTCATCTTGATCCATGAGTAATACATCAACTTGATCAGTTATGAGATATCCATATCTCTTAGGTAGGTGACGTATCCTGCTTGACCTATGTTGGTCTTGTTCTACTTGAGCGGGTTGCTCTTCCACAACTACTTGTGTTTCCTGCTCTAATTCCTCCATAGGTGTATCAATGCTTTTTGATTCTTGAATTTCTTCAAGCTCTACTTTCCTCCCACTGATTCCTTTGGAAATAATATCCTTTTCTAGGAAAACTCCAGTTCGAGCGACAAACACTTTTCCCTTAGAAGGATTCTAGAAGTAATACCCTATTGTTTCTTTAGGATACCCCAAAGTAAGCATTTGTCAGATTTCGGCTCAAGCTTAGTTGAAATTTGTCGTTTCACATAAACTTCGCAGCCCCAAATCTTCATGTAATACATATGTGGTTTCTTACCACTCCATATCTCATATGGTGTCTTCTCAACCTTTTTGGATGGAACACGATTAAGTGTGTAAGTTGCTGTTAATAGTGCATGTCCCCAAAAGGAGTTTGGATGATCGGCGTGACTCATCATGGATCAGACCATGTCTAATAGGGTTTGATTTCTTCTCTCAGATACACCATTCCATTGGGGTGTTCCAGGAGGAGTAAGTTAGGATAGGATCCCACACTCTTCCAGATGGTCATCAAACTCTAGGCTTAAATACTCACCACCTCGATCTGATCGAAGAGTTTTAATATTCTTACCTAGTTGGTTTTGTACTTCATTCTTGAATTCCTTGAACTTTTCAAAGGACTCTGATTTGTGTTTCATTAAATACACATAACCATATCTACTGAAATCATCAGTAAATATGATGAAGTACTGAAAACCTCCTCTGGCTGGTATGTTCAATGGTCCACATACATCAGTATGTATGAGGGCCAAAAGATCATTAGCTCTTTCACCTTTTCCTGTGAATGGAGACTTTGTCATCTTTTCAATTAAACAAGATCTGCATGTCTCATATGATTCATAATCAAAAGAGTCTAAGAGTCCATCTTTATGGAGTTTGGAAATGTGTTTCTCATTTATGTGGCCTATTCGACAATGCCAAAGGTAAGTTGGATTTAACTCATTAGGTTTCATCCTTTTAGTATTAATGTTATAAATAGGTATTTCAATATCAAGGACATATAGTCCATTGTTCATTTGTGCAGTAGCATAGAATATATCATTCAAATAAATTAAGCAACAATTGTTCTTTATTATAAATGAAAAACCAAACTTGTCCAAACAAGAAACGGAAATAATATTCCTGCTAATTGCAGGTACATAATAACAGTTCTCTAACTGAATTATTAAACCACTAGGTAAAGTCAATACATAAGTTCCTACGGCTAAAGTAGCAGCCTTTGCTCTATTTCCAACTCGTAGGTCAACTTCACCTTTTGCCAAATCTCTACTCCTTTTTAGCCCCTGCACATTGGTACAAATATGAGAACCGCATCCAGTATCTAATACCCATGATGCAGAAGTAGATAAATTAATTTCAATAACAAAAATACCCAAAGTTGAAGTCTCTACTCCATTCTTCTTATCTTTCAGGTACTTTGGGCAGTTTCTCTTCCAATGTCTGGTCTTACCGCAATGGAAGCAGGTGCCTTCCTTTGCTATGCCTCCACTAGGCTTCAAAGCAGCAACAGTGGGTTTGGGTTTGGTAACTTCCTTTCCTTTCCCTTTATCACCCTGCTTAGTGGGTCTTTTGTTCTGTCTCTTTCCATTTCCGATCATCAGAATGGACTTCCCTTTTGACTTCAGATTCTGCTCAGCAGTTCTTAACATGGCTAGCAGTTCAGGAAGAGATTTGTCCATATCATTCATATTGAAATTTAGGACAAACTGACCGAATCTATCTAGCAATGATTGCAAGATCAAATCAGTGGCAAGTTCCTTTCCGAGGGGAAAACCCAACCTCTCAAGGTTTTCCACATGCCCAATCATCTTGAGCACATGGGGACCTACAGGGGCTCCCTCAGCTAACATTCCTTGAAAAAGGGCTTTTGAAACTTCAAACCTTTCATGCCTTGCTTGCTCTTGATAGAGCGTCTTCAGGTGTTCGATCATATCAAACGCTGCCATGTTCTCATGTTGCTTTTGCAACTCTGAGTTAATGGTAGCTAGCATGAGACAAGCAGTTTCATTGGCATCATCGACATGCTTCTTATAAGCATCTCTTTCTGCCTTAGGTGCAGAACTAGAAGGTTCCTCTTCAGGAACAGGTTTCTCCAGGACATACAACTTTCTATCATGTTTGAGGACAATCCTCAGATTTCGGTGCCTATCCAGAAAATTTGTCCCAGACAATTTTTCCTTGTCAAGGATTGATCGCAAAATGTTATTAGAGGTGTTTGTTGTAATGGTAATCTACATGAAAGTAATGAAAATATAAGTATCAATAACATATTTAATTAGGCCTTTAATTAAATATGCTCCCACTATTTTACTCAAAACAAATGACTCTCACCATTTGATTCGGAAAATCCCGTTGGAAGATTTTCTAGTGGGTCGAGATCCACATTTCACTTTGTTTTAAGTCCGCGTAGGCGGATTACACAAAACTAGGTTATTTAGGTAGGAACTCCTTCCAATTGTATCTAATACAACTCTCGAATATTTTAGTTGGGTGAATAACTCCTTATGACAATCCATCACATGGATCATTTCCAACTCTTGCTTCTAAACATATATAATCTTATTATAATTTGTTTAGTTAAGTTTGACCCATTGTTTTAGCAATTGGATATTTCAATTATCCCATCTCACCTTACTAATATAGAACATGCACCTCGCATAGGCGAAACCTACATTATTCGATACTAGTCTTGATGAGTGCTAAAACTTGGAAAGCATAAACTTAATATTTAATTTTGAGGGAACTTGCAATTATTATGATCTCACCGGCTTATTTATCATATAAATCGTGTCTCACATACATCAACATACATTCACATGCATCAACATACATAATGAAATAGTTATGGGCCCAAGCGCAATTGTTCTGCCAAGCCAATGAGAGAACCCAAGCTAACCTAATAACGATCTAAGCTTCTCCAAGTAAGATCTTCAAGGTTGTCCTCCTTTGATATTGAATTCTTCTCTTTCTTCATAACATTACATTACATAAAAGAAACTAGTTTTACATACGAGGGAGTGAGATGAGAAAAGAAGTTACATTATGAGATTAAAAGAGAGGCACAACACGTAGGTTGTATTTTAAAACCCAAAACAAAATAAAGGAAAACTAAATAATCGATCACCACAAGACAATAATAATAACAACATTATTATTATTAATTTTAATTATTTTAATTAATTAAAACCAAATTAAATTTCGGCGACCGATCGCACTACGCAGAGTTAGCCGGGGGTCCGCTGCCCGGTCAGCGGGATGGGGGTTCCGCTGACCGATTAGAGGACGGTGGTTCACCTAATCGCATAACTCTTTGACAACACAACCCTTGTTCCGTCATTAACCCGAATGCACCAATTTCAGACCGTCAAGCACACCTCAATTGTTAATCCAGTATGATTGATCAACACGTCATTGCTTCACCATACTAATGTCGGATCAAGAAGCAAACGATCATTGATCGCTTAAAGGAAAACAACCATTAAGTGTTTGAACGAATGAAACATAAACAATATATCATATATACCGTATTTTGCATCAGGATTACTTATATCATATATACAACTTGATCGATCTCAATTGCATAACCTATGGACAATCGATGTATCGCTGCTTCACCATACTAATGTCGGATTCCGAAGCATAGTCAACATCAATCATCCAAATCGTACACACATGATGCCAAATTTAATTACTCATTTATTCTTTTATTCATTCTGTCTTTTAATCGTATTAATACAGAAAATACATAAAATTAACAGCTATCAGATGCTGGTTTCGTAAGTGGCTCTGATACCACTGAAGGAGAAGAGCATTCCAAAATGCAGCGGAATTTAAAATTTCTCCTTTAGTGATCCTTATGAATGGGCATGATCAGTGATAGAATCGTTACCTCTTGTGGCGATTGTATCCTTTGATGCAGATCTACGGAGCGATCACGAACGTTGAACGATGACAACGCCTTTACTCAGTCCACACGAACGGATTCCTTCAATCTCAGTGCTAGCTGCTACGAATGAAGGCTTTGAGTAAGAGTGTGTGTGTGTGTGTGTGAGAGAGAGAGAGAGAGAGAGAGAGAAACGAAAAAGCAACTGCTCAAATGCTTCTACACAAGGGTTCTATTTATAGAACCACTTGTGCGGGCTGCAAGCTAAAAAGCCCACTCGAGTGTATGTGGCCCATATCTTATAATATGCCAAAATCTCTTAAGTGCGTGGTACCCTACCATATTTCGTATTCTACTTAAGTACACCATACCTTACGATGTTCTACAATTCACTTAAGTGCACCGTACATTATGGTATTCCTTAGTTACTCTATCTCTCATCAATCCGTCTTTTTGTGTGTCACCCTGTAGGTTTTCGCGGCATTGGCAATTATATTAAATCGCATATTTAACATAATAAACAATGAGCGGTATCTAGCAACACATCACTGCTATCCAAGATACGAAAATGTCATGTGATCTGACAAATCCTTCTGTGATAATACTTATGTGTATAATTACCCTTTTGCCCTAATGTCTATATTGAACACAAGGCATAGACCGTGTCATCCTTGTTCAGTTAAATATTGGGCCCATAGACATTTATCCTGTTACGCAAGATGGGAAAATTTCATCTAGTTCACTCATGTCACTTAGCATGCTTCGTGGAGTACCCATCAACTGTCTTTATGGTCATCCATTTACGGATAATGTTTGATCAATAAGGCACTCGACTATACATCTAGGGTCCATAGTGGTTTCAGGTCGAAGGGTGGTATACACCGTTATCACCATGAGAATAACTTATGACACTTTGCATAACATTCTATGTAGTATTCTCATAGCGGGTTAATCCAGTATAAATATTACTCTTAATATTCATACCTATGTTTATGACTTGATAATCCTTATCCATGATCCATGAGATGTGATCATCAGTCTATATACATAATAGTCTTAATGCTTTAATGTTATCCCACTTCACAATAAAGCTCGACTATGGATACTTTAAGAATAGTGTCCTTATGTTTAATTTGATCTCATGATTAAGTCACACTTGATACATTAAATGGACTATCTATTCTAGGGACTTCATTAGACAGACATAATAAAGAAAAAGCCTTTTATTATTAATATTTAATTTGATACAAGTACCAAAAGTATTGGCCTCTAGCGCTTACACCAACACATCATACCTCAAAAACATGTAAGTAGCTTGTTCATGTCTGACCAATTATGTATCTTTATGTATCTAAATCCAAGGGAAATGATCTTATGTTGACTTCCTAGTCATGTACTGTTTGTTTGTTTATTTGTTGACTTTGTTTGTCCATTCATGCATTTACCCTAAACCAAACCCTACCCCTTTTTTCAAGCTAAAACACCCACACAACCCTTGACTTTCTTTTAGTAAATGGAATTTCAATTACACTTTTAAACGCATTAGTACACATGAGACATTTCAAACACAAACCTTGACTTGCTTTTAGTCAATGGATTTTTTTTCAATTACATTCTCAAATGCTTTAGTACACATGAAGCATCTCAAACTCAAATTTTGACTTACCTTTATTCAAGTAATACTCTCCAAAACATTCTTTTACCCCTTTTATTACCCTATTCAAAAATAAAAACAACTTTTAAACCAAAACATAGATAAATTCAAAAGGTTCCTGTAGAGTACTACAGATGCTTAGGGTGCTAATACCTTCCCTTTGCATAACCCGTCCACGTACCCTTGATCTCTACTTGCTTTGCTTCTAGTTTTACTATTTACTATGCATGTTTATTTTTGGGTTTATTTTGAAAATCTTTTCCTCTTCCCTTGGAAAAATAAAAGTTTGGTGGTAATATCAATGTTTTGTGAGTCAAGTTAATTCAATTGCTTGGTCTCCGATTCTCACCGCGACACCTTGCTAGAAATTTAGACACAATTTTATAAACATTTCCTATTATACAGTTGGACAAAAGTTATTAAGGTCTTGAGGATTGTGAATTTTCGAAATTAGAGCAAGAAAGGATGTCGTGTAGCCTTCGGTAGATGACCTGAAAAGTAAAATTCATTAACACAATCAAATAAATCGAATTTGATAATGTCTCAAGCTACATTTAAGAATACCATATTGAATCTATCTGGCCCCGAACTTTTGTCCGGTTCTAAATTCCAAATGAACTCCTCTAAATCAAGTAAAGAAAATATGGACAATTTGTTGAATTCAAGTCCTTCCAATCTAGGTCTCCTGTGAGATGATTCTTGGAATTTATTTTTGAAGTGATACAAAACATGTGAGCTGATGCCATATACATCTTCTATAAGAAGATCTTCAACTCTCAAATCTAAAATGCCATTATGCCTGAATCTTGAACTTATAAATAAGTGAAAAACCATTGAATTTGGATTTCCTTCCCTAAGCCATTTACATATGGATTTCAGTATAATCATTGATTCTCAGAGGTGAAATTTTTGCTAGACTGGGTTTTGAGCTTCTAATATCCTTTTAGAAACCTCAAAATTGAAAGAGGTATGTCATTTACCATTGATTGATCCAGAGCATTAAGGCCATTACTGCTTCTTCATACGCCAAATCCATTCTTCCAAAGGTTTCCATATTTCAATACTTCACCCTAGATTTTAAAACTTTAAGTTTTACTTTGAATATGAAAAGTTTTTTACCCTAAAAAATGGTAGAATTCCATGCTTACTCCACCACGGAGATGAAATTCGGATGTTCAATCCAGGAAGAGAAGAACTTAAAGGGCTTTGGGCCTAAATTCGGATGGTTAACCTTAAGCCAAGTCGGGCAGTGGTCTGAGATATCTCGCTTCCTAAAATATTTCCTTATTAGGACCCAAATGCCTATGAGCCCTTCAAAGATGAGGAAATGGTGAGTTATACTCATAGAGGATCCTTAGGTGTTGAACCAAGTAAACTTGCTATCTTTTGCCGGTAAATCAAACAAATCCATTTTACTAATAAATTCATAAAACTCATTCATTTTCGAACAATTGTGATGAATACTAAGACCTTTCATTTTTATTTCCCTTTAAGGAGCATTAAAATCACCCCAGGGCACCAAAGTTCTTCTATGAAGAGGGATTTACATCTAACTAAGTACATCCATATTCTCCTTTTATTACTAATGAAGCATGAAGAGTAAACATTGACTATGTAAATTAAGCGATCCTTCCATATGATATGACTCCCCATAAAGCCCTCGACTTTATGTATGAAGATAACTTTAAAGATACTAAGTTTCCATAAAATAATCATTCCTCGTGACCTTCCAATTGCATTATTCACATACCACTTAACCTCCTTATTAACCCAAAGGGAAAAGGCCATAAAATCTTCCACCAATTGGATCTTCGTTCCTCGTGACCTTCCAATTGCATTACTCACATACCACTTAACCTACCTTACATGGTATAGTGAAACTTCTAGGGTCCTTCAATTTAGGAGGGAGTTTTCCTTGAACTAGTTGATTGCATTCTTGAGTTAATGCTATAGTTACAAACTCTCCCACTCTCTTCCTCTTTGTAAGAACATGTTTCAAGAATTTTGAGTAGTTAGGCAATTGTTGAATGGCCTCAATCAATGGTATGTTGATATGAAGATGCTTCAGAATCTCCATTAACTTGCCAACCTATTGTTCTTCCTTAGCCTTTCTGATTCTTTAAGGAAAAGGGGGTGGGGGTCTTTATTGAACAAATTTGGGTACCCTGTCGACCTCAAGCGTGACCACTAGTTACTTATATTTATTAGATGTTATGTGTAAGACCCCAATTTTGGCCCTAAGATCCCTCATGGCCCATATCATATCATACCATGGCCTCAAGGATCATTGCATGCCCTAGCTTCCCTCCTAGTGGGTAGGTTGCCTTGTGAGTGTGGTTCTTGATCACCAAGCATGTCCTGCATTTGTATATCATTGCTTTTCATATGTTTACTAACCAAAAATACAAAAATATTGTCATATAACCTTGTTACTTGCAGTTGAAGCAATCTACAGTCAAGCAGTCAAATCAGTCATTAAACAGTGGATGGTGGCCATTCTTGCAGAATTTGGGCACCATGATCAATAATCAAGAGTTTGTATATGTTGTGATATCATTTGGAATCAAGATCTCAAGGAATTAGGGTTTGGAATTCATCAGAACATGGCCCAGTCATGCAAAACCCTAATAAAGTCAACTGAAGTCAAACTTGGTCAACTGTCCATTTAATCAGTGATTTGATGGTGGGATTTGGTCTGAGAGGTCTCATTCATGTCTATACAAGCTTCATATATCATGTCAAGCATCCGCAGTGAAGAAAATAAAGTCAGACAAGAAATTTCCAGAAATAGAAAGTTGACCTGTAATTGGAATTTGCCAAAAATGGAAACTTCTTGATCCTAAACTTACATCATGATACAAGCTTCAAATGAATTTTTGCCCAACATGAAAGTTGAAGATCTTGTTCTCCCATTTTCAAAAAGTCCAAGAACACTCAATTCCCATGTATGGTTGGCAAGTTATGATCAAATCATTCTCTAAAATATTTGAACTTCAAAAGGCCATATCTCTCAAACCATTTGGCCAATTTGGGTGGGGTTTTTTGCAACAAGTCACATTTGATCCCCTCTTTCCAAAAATGTCATCATCATTCATCAAAACATTACCAATCAAAATGGCCTTTTTTGAACTTGCTTGAATTAATTTCAAGTGAGGTTGAAATTTGACTTTTCCAAATAATCATCTTTAATCATTTTGGCCAATTGGGATTGTTCTGAAATGTCATTTGGGACATGTTTGAAAGCCCAATTCGAGCTGCAGTACCATACACCTCACCACTTAAGTGAAAATGGCCAATTAGCAAAAACCCTCATTAAACCAATTGGTGATTAGCATTCATTGAGCAGACCTTAAACAGCATACAAATACTCCTTTTTCTGCTCATTGCAACCCTAGCAGCCAACATTACACAAACAGAAAACCATTCTCTCAAAAAATCTCATTTTCTCATCTTTGAATTTCTGCTGAAAAAATTCAAAACAACTCGAGCTGGCTTTTGTTGTTTCATCATCTACCATCATCTTTGAGCAGCTTTCAAGCATGATTCACTAGCTGTAAAGCCTATTTACACGACTGCTACCTCAAGCTTCACTAATGGCAGATCTGGAATGGAGTAACACCAAGTATCTTTGAGCCAAGTCCCCTTCACCATTCAACTCTAGGAAGCTTCTTGAACATCTGTTTTGATCTTTGGAAGCCAAACAACCATTGTAGCTCAACTGCACATCAATCTTGGTCAGTTTTCGAATCTCCAATTTCTTGAAACCATGCTATGCTTTAGCTAGGTCTTGTTGTGCTGGTCCTTTTGGAACTTGAATCATTAAAAATGGCTAAGTATTTTGAAAGTTATGCTGAGTTGAAAATTGATGTGTGAACATGTTTTCGCCTTGTTCTTTCTTATTAGCACGATTCATTGAAAATAGATGCTATATTATGAATGTGTGTGGTTTATTGGTTTGATTGATGTGCTTATTGTTAAGTTTTGAGACAAAATATTTTTCACGATTGAATGAAGAAGATGAAGCTTCACTGTAGCTGATAAACCCTAAAATACATTTTCCAGAATTTTTGTTTTACGTGTGTTGCATGGTTTTGTCACTATTCCATTGCCCATGCCGAATCACCTGCTGCCACGCATCAAAACGCAACGCCGCGTTTCATTAATTTGTGCACATAATTACAAATCTGCCATCGTGTCCAATTAATCCATTATTTCATGTTTTTGTTTCAATATTCATTTCATTTTGTTACACCAATTTACAAAATTCATATCTCATCCATTTGTGATCCAAATTTCATGAAATGTTTTGCATTATGCCCTGCTTGATCTCTAGTATTTTATCATGATTTTTCCTGATTTTTTTGATGAGTAGATTTTTAATGGTATTAGGGTTTTGTTCATGTATCAATATTTTGTACCTTTTACCAATTCAATTGTGAAATGATGATGCTTTGTCCAATGGTCCTGAAATTTTTTGTGCATAAACTAGACACACTCATGGTGATTTTGGTATAGAGTTTGTGAATTTATCTTATCTGGATTGTGAGTTATGAATTTTTGAATTAGGGTGTGACAATTTGTGTCACACCATTGATGTCTAACTTCATGATTTTTGATACCATGCTTCTTGACCTCAAATTGATGTGAATTTTTGCATGATTGAACTTGTGTATGTCTAGTTTACATGTGAATTTTCTTGGAATTATTTGTGGCATTTCCTAATTGTTTGGGATTTTCTCCCCTGTTTGACCAAAATGTTGACCTTTGTGATACATGTTCCCATTTCATTTGTGAAATTCTCATACTTAATTGGATGAACATGAAATTTGACATGTGATTAGTAGACATCTTAAACTTTGCCATGGTTTTGATCCCATTCATTTCTCATATGTTGTCACTGATTTATGAATTATTGAAGTTGGCACATGTTTGGTTGACTTCTTTGAGCATGTTTGAACTTGTTTTGACTTACTGATTTTCATTGACTATCTTCCCATGATCCAAATGAGCTGAAATTTTATATGCATGTCATGTTATGGATTATTATTGATCATGATTTATTTGGTGATTTTTGGAATTGTTTATGATTGTTTTTGAGTTAAGTCTTGCTGTTGACTTCTATGAGCTTTCATTTGCCATGCTTTGACTTCTTTTGCTTATGAAATCATGATGATGAATGATATGAACATGAAACCAATTGAGTTTTCTTCTTGATTGTTTAAACTTGATTTTGATTGGATATGACTTGCTGTTTTTACTTTCTCATTCCTTTTTGACCCTAGGCTTGTCCTAGTGGTCCTGTTGCTTATGTTTGAGTTCATGTTTTCAGGTTAAGCAACATTGCTTCAAAGAGATCATACAAATTTGATTAAGCTTGATTGTTTATCATGACTAACATGTTTGTTTTTGTAGGTTGCTTGGTTCACAAGCTTTGAGTCTTGTGCATTTCACCTTTTAATAAATTGTGTTGACTGTTGATCTTATCTCCTTTTGATTTAAACTTTGAGCTGTGTACTGAATCTGTTTGACTATTTCAGGTACCTTTAGTTGCTTAGTTCTTAAGAACTTGCTTTGCTTTGCTATATAGCAATTTGCATTGAGGTATAATCCCTTTTCTTCATGTAGTCTGGAAGACCTGGCCTGTTACTTGGCCAGGCAACTGTCTGAAGTCCTCCTTAAGAGGCAATGCTTGTGTGTGTTTACATTTGTCCCAAGCAGGAAAAGTCCTCATTTGAGGCAATTGGTAGATCAAAGAGATATGTAGCCTATCTCCTACTATTCTGTGAGTCTTCTCCTTGCTCCCATTACATGGTTGTAGCATTGAGATCCTAACCCAAGATCTATCGAGTCAATAATCTGTGGAGAGAGTTCCTACTTTCTGAACTCCCAAACTTTCTGATATTCAAATGCTCTCCCCGGCCAGGGATAAGAGCAATGAGGCACACCCCTCATATCCTTTCATCTGCTTCACCTTAGCCCCTCAATGGGAAGGTTAAGAGCACCATTAACCCTATTCCAGTTGGCTTCAATGCCTAACCCTTTGTATGAGCCTCATTGTTTGGTTATAGTGTGTGCTGAATGCCTTCATTGATTGTCTGCTCACTTCATATGCACATGTTTGCTTGTATGCTCTATGCATTTATCATCATTAATTGCTCATCATTGCATGATTCATCTCATTTGTCTTTATGACTTATCATTGTTGTTTACCCATTGAGGACAATTGTAAGGCCATCCATTGGCCATTGCTCCTAGGATATGGAAGTGAGTATAAGACCATCACATTGGCCACTCATCTTATCTTTGCTTGATGCATTTGTTTATTGTATGTGAGGATGCAACTGTAAGTCCCTGCAAGTTGGCATTTGCTTTCCTATGATCACATGTTGCTTTGTTTGTTGTATGTGAGGATGCAATTATAAGTCCCTGTAAGTTGGCATTTGCTTTCCTATGATCATATGTTGCTTTGTTTGTTTGTATGTGAGGATACAATTGTAAGTCCGTGTAATTTGGCATTTGTATTCCTAGGACCATACTGTGGAGGTTAGAGTAAGCCCAGATAGATTGGCATCTGACATCCATGTTTTGCTTTTCTTTGTTTATGTGAGGATGCAATTGTAAGTCCCTGCAAGTTGGCATTTGCTTTCCTATGATCATATGTTGGAGATTGGTATAAGTCCAGATAGATTGGCATCCGGTATCCACTTTCATTTTCTTTGTTAAGGAGATTAGTATAAGTCCATTGAGTGGCCTCTGATATCCATTTCTGTTTTAGGAGACTGGTGTAAATCCATCTATTGGTATCCGGTATCCGCTTTTTGTTTGTGAGATTGGAGTAAGACCATTGAGTGGCATCCGGTATCATTTGTTTGCTTACTTTATTATTGCTTATTGCCCATTCCAAAGGACACACTTGAATCATCTTCTATATGATTTTAAGAGGTGAACCTTCTAAGAAGTTTTACAATCCATCTTCATCCATTCATCCTCATTATGTCCTAAACCTTTTCACACATTACTTTCAAACTTAACATAGATATTGTGCAAACATCTTCATGCTTTTCAAACTAAAAACCTGGACCCCAAGTCCTTGACTTTTTCAAACCCCATTTCATAACACTTCTTTTGAATCAATCTTAATCATACTTTGACTCCACTTTCATAATCACAATCAATTAACTTCACCCATTCAATTGTTTTGGCTTTGTCCATTGTTAATCTTTTCATGCATTAGCCATAGGTTTCAATTATCTTTGTGGTTGATGTAAACCTCACCTTATCCTTAGTGAGTCGACTATAAGACTTCCGTACTGAAAACAGGGCTAACCCCTCTAGTACGTCGAAGCTATCCTCGCATGGTGGATGTTGGTCTTGGTCGAGTTTTCTCCCATTGATAATGAAAAGCCTCAGTGCTATTGTGTAAAATTGAATCCACCAACTTTTGGAAATCTTTTAGCCGAACTACGGCGTTTTGATCCTTACCTTTGATGGAAGGTACGTAGGCAACGGGTTCATCCGTTCAAACCCAATAAAAATTGTATATTCTTTTCTCATCATCCCAATCATGTTTGCACAATACTTATGTCATAACAAATAACAATTTTTATACAACAAGTGTGAAAAGGGCTCCCTAGGAGTACCTAGGACGTGATGGGTGCCTAACACCTTCCCATTGCGTAATTTACCCCTTACCCAGACTCTCTGATCTTTTTATTAGTTTTCTACGTGTAAAACTTCTTAGGCTTTTGTTCGCTTTTTAGCCAGTCCTTTGGATAAATAAAAGTGCGGTGGCGACTCGAAATTTCATTGTATGCTTTGCTTATGGTTTAATCGATAAATCATATAGCGACGAATACACCGCTACAGAAAAGTGGCGACTCTGCCGGGGAATTCTCACCAGAATCCTTGGTGGTACTGCCTACTTTTCACCCTTGTTGTGCTATATTGTTATCTGTTATATGACATATTTTTGTACAATTTGGGATGACTGTATTGATTGTAATGTTTGAATTGCTTGATATACAATTGCTGTTTGCTTTGGTGATCTCTGTGAGATGAGTTCTATACCCGAACTCGAGTGCACTCTAGGATAGGAGAATGGCATAGTCTTGTTGACTGGTGTGGAGTATTCCTTAGCCAGTTGACTTGCGAGTCCATTCACTTGGTGGAGGTCATGTTGAACTAATAATGTCACACAAGTTATTTGTGGTTAGGCATTATTCTTTCAATCATGTTCCGCAGAAGCCAAGGACCGTAGTTTACCAAACCCATCTTGGCCTATTTTTAGGAACGTAGTGCGGAGGTCGTTCAGATGTCAGTTCTGATATGATTGTTACGCGATACTACACTCATAAGAGTTTCTCTTGAGAATATTCTTGGAATACGAGTATTCGTTCCTCCGATAATATTCGAAAGATGGAACGATGATTATGGGAACCTCTGATAGAACATGTCTGGCAGGTTTAAACCCTAGTACACTCCCTTTGGGTGGTTCTTAACCGAGACTCCATGCTCGTGACTCTCAGCAAACCCGTGATTCATGGTTGAGTCGTTCAGACACCGTTAATATCAATGGATCCCGGATCAGGTGTAAAACCTAAAATCCATCAAAGCGGCTGGTTGATATTAAGGGTGTTCGAGCCGGTTCATGTACCGTTAATATCAATGGAACTTGGGTGTTGATAAGGTGAAAACCTAAATCCACCAAAATGGATGATTGATATTAGGGATACATAGAGCTTTCCCATGACCTTTGTTTGGTGTGCTTTGCTTGATCCTTGAGTGTGTTTGTTGCATTCATACATTCATGCATTCATCTGCACTTCATGTCACCAAAAAAGGAAAATTTTCAAGGAACTTAAAGGGTTTATTTGCAAAATTTTCAGACATGGAAAGACCAAAAAGGCATACAAAGAAGTACAGTTTTAGACAGCCCGATGTAAAAGAGTTAAGGAATCTGACATCGTATGTATTAGATCCCTTGGGTTTCAAAGCTCGCTATGGGAAGCTTCTACCTCTGCTGACTACTCAGGTTGATGAAGGCCTGATGAGTACTCTAGCTCAGTTCTACAATCCGTTGCATCACTGCTTCTTATTTCCGGACTTCCAGTTGTTGCCGACTTTGGAGGAGTATTCTCATCTTATTGGGATTCCGATTCTGGATCAAGTGTCGTTCAGTGGCTTAGAGGATATTCCATCTGCTCGAGAGATTTCCAGCTTGTTGCACATAGATGAAGAGTTGATTAGGGCTAATCTGACTACCAAAGGCGGAATTCAGGGTTTTCCTTCCGAGTTCCTCATTGCCCAAGCTACCTTCTATGGGAAGGCCATGAGTGAGGATGCCTTTGAGGCTCTGTTTGTGCTGCTCATCTATGGATTAGTGTTGTTTCCCAACTTTGACAAGTTCGTGGACATGAATGCTATTAGGATCTTCTCAGTTCTTAATCCAGTTCCGACTTTGTTGGGCGATGCCTATGTTTCCTTGCACTCCAGGAATGTGAAAGGAGGAGGAGTTATTGTCTGCTGTCTACCCCTGCTGTACAAGTGGTTTATTTCGCACTTGCCTCAGACAGTTGCTTTCAAGGAGAACAAGGGATGTCTACGTTGGTCTCAGAGACTCATGTCTCTCACCAATGATGATATCACCTGGTATGATCGCGTGTATGATACCGTTCAGATCATCGACTATTGTGGTGAATTCCCTAATGTGCCTCTTCTTGGTACATGTGGTGGGATCAGCTACAATCCTATTCTCGCACGTCGTCAGCTTGGGTTCCCCCTAAAGGATAAACCCCATAACATTCTGTTAGAAGGCGTATTCTTTCTGGAGGGTAAAGATCCCCAAGGCCTGAAAGCCAGATTTGTCCGTGCTTGGCGCAGTATTCGCAAGAAGAGTAGGAACGAGTTGGGTCCAAAGAACTGCATTGCTTTGGAGCCATACACCTCTTGGGTCAGACAGAGGGCTGCTACTTACCTGATGCCGTATGATCATCCGAGACCTACACCGTTGGATGTGGCTGGGCCTTCAACCCTCCCTACCCAACGTGTAGAGGAGTTGAGAGAAGAAGACCTTTCGCGTGCTTGGATCCGTGAGAGGGAGGAATTGCTGCAGCAGCTCAAGGAGAAGGACGCTATGATTGAGTTCCTCGAGCACCGAGTGATCGATGATCCGAACGACACTTGGACATCTCTGCTTCCTCAGTCTTCCAAATTCTGGAAAAGGAAGTATGATCAACTTGCAAAGGAGAAAGCGGACATGGAAGCTGCCTATGAGAGAGAGATCAAGAAGTTGTGCACTTCTCGTCTTCCAGCATCCCGAGCTAATAGGGATCCATAGGATGTCATTTACCTTTTCTCTTTGTAATAATTAAAAGAATGCTGTACTTCTTTGTCTCAATATTTTAAATGAAATGTTTTCCATGAGTAATTAAAATGCTTCAACAATTCAAAATATTGCAAATAATACCCTCAGGGTTCCTTGAAAACAAAGCATTTGCACAAGCATTTCATGCATCATTCTTGCATAAGCAGGTACCCTTTGTTTCTGGTCTTCTGTTCCTAACCTTGTGTTCATCATTTATTTTGAAGACAAGCTGACTCACCGGTATTATACGCGAGTCAACTCTGCCAGAGTAATGGAGCAACTGGAACAAGAGAACCGAGAACTGAAGGAAGAGGTCGCCAGACTTGGCGCTTTGATGGAGCAACTTCTTGCTGCCCAGAATCAGCCTACTCCGACGCCCGCAACGCCCGTTCAGAGAACAGTCATCTCAGAGATAGCCACTTCTACAGTGCCGGTCAGCTCCCATGCGCCCAATGCTATGCCAGCCGGGTTCCCTTGGGGGATGCCTCCAGGTTTTATGCCCGATCTGCCAGCTCCAACCTTTGCTCATATGCCGGCATCTAGCCCAGTCCCTGTTCCCGCTCCTCCTGTCGTGCATGCCATGCCCAGGGTAGACGACACCATTTATCACTCTGAGCCATCTGAGAGCTCAGGCGTTCATGAAAAAATGGATGCTATGAACGATCAATTCCTTGAGCTGAGAAAGGAATTGAGGACTCTTCGAGGCAAAGATCTCTTTGGCAAGTCTGCAGCCGAACTTTGTTTAGTTCCCGGTGTGAAAATACCGATCAAATTCAAGGTCCCTGACTTTGAAAAATACAAGGGGAACACCTGTCCACTAGCTCACCTGGTCATGTACGCCAGGAAGATGTCAACACAGACTGATAATGATCAACTCTTGATTCATTATTTTCAAGACAGCTTATCCGGTGCCGCACTCAGATGGTACATGAGCCTGGACAGTGCCAACATCCGATCTTTCAATGACCTTGGCGAAGCTTTCGTCAAGCAGTATAAGTACAACGTCGATATGGCGCCTGACCGAGATCAACTCAGGTCCATGTCGCAGAAAGATAAAGAATCGTTCAAGGAGTACGCCCAGAGATGGCGAGAGCTGGCAGCTCAGATCACTCCACCGCTAGAAGAGAAAGAAATGACCAAGATCTTTCTGAAGACTCTTGGCTCATTTTATTATGAGCGGATGGTAGCAAGCGCTCCCTCTGACTTCACCGAGATGGTGAACATGGGGATGCGTCTTGAAGAGGGTGTCCGTGAAGGACGGTTGGCTAAGGATGATAGCTCTTCCTCTAAACGATATAGAGCGTTTAAGAGGAAAGAAGGGGAAGCACACGCTGTGCAGTCTCAGCCAAAGCATAGAAGACCCTCTGTTCAGAGGAAGCCTGCACGACATGCCAGTCATCAGCATCAGGTGGCTCACGTAGCACCTGTTTTCAAGGACAATACTCCTCAACATCAACAGTATCAGCATCAGCAGCGATATCAACAATCGCAGTACCAACAACAACAACAACGTCCACAGCAACAGGCTTACCAGCCTCGTGGAAGTACAACCAATCAAGCTAACATGAATTATGATAGGAAGAAGGTCAGCTTCGACCCAATTCCTATGACATATGCAAAGCTTTATCCTTCCTTGTTGGAAAGGAAATTGGTTTCTCCCAGGGATCCTCCTGCCATTCCTGCAAATCCGCAATGGTGGTATAAACCAGACCAGCATTGTATCTACCATTCCGGCGCTCCGGGCCACAATGTAGAGAACTGTTTCCCACTGAAGACTAAGGTGCAAGACCTTATGAGGAGTGGAATTCTGAGTTTTGAAGACTCAAACCCGAACGTCACCAGGAACCCATTGCCTTCGCATGGGAAGTCTGTCAACATGATTCAGGAATGCCTTGGGAAGTACAAGGTTAGGTATGTGAGCCATATCAGGCAGTCGTTGGTTGAATTACATCGGATGCTGTGTCAGTACAGCTATTTAGAGCATGACCACGACAAGTGCCGCGTCTGCTCGGTTAACCGTTTGGGTTGCAATCAGGTCCGCAGAGAACTTCAGAAGTTGTTGAATGAGGGTACCATTGAGATTCTGCAGAATCGCAATGTTGATGAAGTTGAGCCTGAAGTGAATGTCATCTCACCAGTGTTCAAGTTGCCTGAACCTGTTGTTATTCGCTATAATAGCAACAAGCCGAAGGCTTCCCCTTCTTTGATCATCAAACCTGCCGGCCCTGTGCCCTATTCATCTGATCGAGCTGTGCCATTCCGGTACAATCCTGTTGCTGTCCAGGATGGGGTCGAAGTGCCTTTGCCTTCCACTTCCGTGACCAATGTTGCCGATGTCAGTGGGTTGACCCGAAGTGGTCGTGTATTTTCTGCACCTGCCAAAGCCCCTGCTGTTTCTGAATCTGTTGAACGTCCTGTGGGAACTGCTGTTAACATTCAGAATCCGGCACTTGATGCCGCCAAACCCTCCTCATCCGTACAAAGGACTCCTGTTTCTTCAGTTGGCCCGAGTGGCATTGTTGATGAAGAATCTGATGAGATGCTGAGGCTCATCAGAAAGAGTGAGTACAATATTGTAGACCAGCTACTACACACGCCCTCCAAGATTTCCATTCTTTCTCTGTTGCTGAATTCAGAACCCCATAGGGAGTCTCTGCAGAAAGTCTTGGACCTGGCGTATGTTGATCATGACGTCACCCTTGAGCAGTTTGATAGTATTGTTGCAAACATTACCGCTTGCAACACTTTGAGCTTTTGTGACGCTGATCTCCCTGAGGAGGGAAGAGACCACAACATGGCTTTACATATCTCCATGAATTGCAAATCAGATGCAATGTCCAATGTGCTGGTGGACACGGGATCTTCTTTAAATGTATTGCCGAAATCCACGCTCTCTCGTCTGTCATATCAAGGTCCTCCTATGAGGCAGAGTGGAGTTATTGTGAAAGCATTTGATGGGTCGCGCAAGACCGTGATTGGGGAAGTTGATCTCCCAATCAAGATAGGACCAAGTGATTTCCAAGTTACTTTCCAGGTAATGGATATCCACCCATCTTATAGCTGTCTCTTGGGCAGACCATGGATTCACGAGGCTGGCGCCGTGACATCCACCCTACACCAGAAGCTGAAATTTGTCAAGAACAAGAAATTGGTTGTAGTAGGGGGAGAAAAGGCTCTCCTGGTTAGCCATCTGTCTTCTTTCTCGTATATTGACGCAGAGGATGAAGTTGGAACTCCATTCCAAGCTTTATCTATTGATGAACCAATCGAGAAGAAGTCTCCTTCATTCACTTCCTACCGTGATGCTAAACTGGCCATTGAATGTGGTGCAGTTGCTGGATTAGGGAAAGTGCTTGAACTTGAAGATAATAGATCCCGGGCTGGCATTGGCTACTGTTCTGGGGCGTGCAATGAGCAAGGTTTGTTCACGAGTGGAGGATTCATCCATGCCGATCAACCTGAAGAAGAGGAAGCTGCTGCTATCATTGAAGAAGATGCAGAAGATGTGAACAATTTTGTTATTCCTGGTGGTGTCTGCCACAATTGGGTCGCTGTGGATGTTCCTACAGTTGTCCATAGATCAGAGTAAATTGTTCACTTTGTTTAAAACCCTTCTCCCATGCCAAAATGAGAAGTGATGACATTGTTGGCAAAGCATATATACAATGATGTTTTCATTCAATTTTTGCATTGTTAAACATTTGTTTTTCCTTTGTTTTCACTTTTTGCTTTTCATTATGAAATCAGTGATCACAAAGAACCCATAAAAACAAAAAAAATAAAATCAAACATTTTTTTCATCTGCATAAATGATTTGCTTGTTTAAATTCAAAAGCTTTTCATTATCTAGAATCATTATGCAGGGATTTCTAAACCCATTGAACATAATGATCCAACGCCATCTCCCAATCTTGAATTCCTTGTATCTGAGGCAGAGGAAGATGATGTTGAAGGGGATTCCTGACGAGATTACCCGACTTCTTGAGCACCAAGGAAGCTCATTCAGCTGTATCATGAGAATCAGCTAAACAGTCAAACTGGGGCATTACAAATGTAATGTAAAAAAAAAATCAAAAAAAAAAAAAAAAAAAGAGAAGAGGGTGAAAAAGATAAGAAAAATCAAAAATCAGGAAATTTTTTTTTCAAAATTTTTCCAAAAGAAAAAAGAAAAAAATTATACCCTCAAGCCCCTAGTTGGCTGATGCTGAATGGATTCAGAGTCGTTATGACCAATTGAATTTGATTGAAGAGAAGCGATTGACTGCCATGTGCCATGGTCAGTTATATCAACAGAGAATGAAGAAAGCATTCGATAAGAAGGTCAAGCCTCGCGTGTTCCGAGAAGGTGACCTCGTGCTCAAGAAAGTTTTGTCTTTCGCGCCCGATTCCAGGGGCAAGTGAACTCCAAACTACGAGGGTCCATATGTTGTTAAGAGAGCCTTTTCAGGCGGAGCTTTGATGCTTACAACAATGGATGGGGAGGATTTCACTCGTCCTGTGAATTCAGATGCAGTCAAGAGATACTTTGCCTAAAAAAAGTATATGCAAATGAAAAAACAGAATAGCTCGCTAAGTTGAAAACCCGAAAGGGCGGCTTAGGCAAAAATGAGCGTCTCGGTGGAGAACCCGCAAGGGTAATTCAGGCAAAAATTAGAGACTTGAAAAAAGAGAATATTTGCATCCCGCTAGATTGAGTACCTCACCCTGGGGCAATCTAGGCAAAAATCAGGGATTTTGGCAAGTAACTGCATCCTGACAAGACTTTCTATTCTACAGTCGTCATTTCGTCAGAAGATTCTCGATTCGTCGTCAACCGAAGCTTCGGATACATCGAGATTCAAATTGGTAGAGAAAGGATCATTATGTTCAATGTAGCCCTCTTCCAATATATATCACTGATTTCAAATTTGTACAGATCTATGGAGTCTTGCCATTTGCAGGCTACCATTCCATCAAATCAATTTGAGCTTTTTATCCAATTATTTGCATTCTTATTTGTTTCAATTCAACAAATGTTTTGCATGTTTTAAATTGATAAAATGTCATTGTTTTAAACAAATCAAATTTTTCAAAAATTGTTGTTTTAAACAAAGTGAACATTCAGAAGATTGAAAGGATACTCAAGAATATCTCAGTGCTCTCCCGAGGATGGCATGATCCCCAACAGGTAAGACATTTGTTCATATTCCTGGTTTGGTTGTATCTTCTTTCTTCAGATCTTTGTTGGGGTTGTTCCTCAAACAGAGTTGTTGTTGGGGTTGTTCCCCAAGCAGAGTGTTGTTGAAGACTTCGTTTTCTCCAGCAGCAGTTTTCCCCAGCATGGGTGTTTCCTTGTGAGTTTCGGCGGTTGATTGGTTTGTCATCTTGGTGCCCCGTCACTTTCTCCAGTGGGTCGCCTGCCCCAGACTTCATTTGTCTCCTCAGCGCAGTCATGAGTAGAGCTGTTATCGATATCCCCATCGGATTTGCGAGCAGAGTTGTTGTCACTCTTCCCAGTGCAGTTGCCAGCGGAATTGTCTGTTTCCTCAGCACGATCGCTTTCTTTTTAAAGACTCGGTAAGTCAGCGGTTTGATACCCGGTACTTTACCCTTTCCCCGGCGAAGTCGTCTGCGGAATTGTTGTTATCTCTCCATCAGAGTTTTTTTTCTCTTCAGCAGAGCAAGAATTATTTTCCTACTCAGTGGTTGATTTGGGTTGACATCCCAGTATATTGCATCCATCTTTTCCTCAGCGTAGTCTGCAGAGCGTTTGTTGTGGCAGTTTTGCCTGTTGAATACTCCTTCAATCCCCAGTATGGTCGGATGATGGCTCTAGCATCCCAAGAACGGATTGATTTCCTGACTGTTTGTGATCCCCAGTAGAATGGCTTATATTGCAGAATCTACTTGTTGTGATCAGTTTGCTATGTGTATTCTCCCCAAGTAGGTTGGTTTGTTGCAGAATCTACTTGTGTGATCTGTCCTCCCTCAGTGGCTTGTTCCCCAAGAGAGTAGCCGACAGTTTTCCCCAGTAGAGTTGCTTATGCAGTTAGATTCTATTTGGATGATATCATTCTCCCTCAGTGGGTTGTTCCCCAGCGGAGTTGTGTGGTTTTGCTTCTACAGCAGTTCGTGCTTGTGCAACGCACTCTTTGTTTCTCAGTTGACACTGGGATCCCCTGCAGATATCTTTGGGACTTCTCTTATTCCCCTACAGATTTGTCTTGGTGGCTGTTTTGCCTGTTGTGACTTTCTGTACCTGGTTGGGTTGTTTCCTGACATCTCCGACCCTCTGCTTCTCCAGCAGTACCCGCAGATCGTTGTTTCTCAGCGTATAGATCTCCGCAGATTGGCTCTCCAGCTGGTTTTTCCCCTGGAAGTATAATACCGGGCGTTTGGTTCCTGGACCTGTTCGTGTTAGAATTGTCTGTTTTGTCAGCATTCATCAAACATAAATCACGCATATTCATGCATATTCATAAACATTCAGATATTCATGTTGCATTTTTCGCCATATATCTTTTGTTTGTCGTGTCTCCTGCAACGGGTGATATAGATCTTCTCTATAGATCTCCCCTAGCAGATGTCGGGTGTTCAAAATCTCTCCATATAGAGTCAACCCCATAAGCAGAAAATGTCTGTTATCTTTCCTTCTGCAGTTCCCCACCGAGATATATCCTCGTGGATGACGGTTTCTTCCGTTTCCTCCCAACACATATATTGGGATGGATTTTCCTACTTGAGTTACATCCTCATTAGGACATGTCTTGATTCAGTCCGTCTTTTCGGATTATTCCCGAATTGGCTATTTGTCAAAAGTCTTGTGCTTCCTAGTGGGTTGTTCCCCAGCGGAGTAGTTTTGGGCCTCTACCCTCATACCGGTAGTTATAAGTCCTATTTTTCCTGGCTTTCTTGACAGAATTTGTGGTTATACACCTTTTATTCCCCAGCCAGAGTTGTTGGTTTTCTACCCTCATACCGGTAGTTGTAAATCCTATTTTCCTGCTCTTCAGCAGTTTGTGGTTTGTTATAAACCCTATCTTGGTTTCCCGTGCGGATTTGTGATTTGTTCTATCCCCACGCAGAGTTGTTGGTCTTCTACCCCGTATTCGGTAGATGTAAACCCTAATTTTGTGGTTATCCCCACCAGAGTTTGGCCCTCTGCCTACAAACCAGCAGTCGTAAGTCCTACCTTTGCGGTCTTCTACCTACTACCCGGTAGTTGTAAATCCTTTTCTCACTCTGTTCCTCAGTGGAATGTTTTTGGCCTTCTGCCTACAAACCAGCAGTCGTAAGTCCTATCTTTGCGGTTTTTCTACCTACAAACCGGTAGTTGTAAACCCCGTTCTCTCCACTTGCAGAGTTAACTTTGTTGTTCATCCCAACCGATGACAATTTCCCCCTTGTGGTTATCTTCATCTAGTTCTTGATGTTGAGTTTCCTTTGCTCGGATAAGTTGCTCAGATCAGCACTTATATCCCCAGCAAGTCTTTTTGTGGATAATTGTCGTATGCTAGCAATTTTATCCCCAGTGGGTCCTTTCACCTTTTGTCAGTGATTGCGTTCCCCGGATAGTTGATTGTCATCATTTTATCCCCAGCCTGTTGTTGTGGATAATTGCTGTTTATGCAATTCATCCCTGGATCATTGATTTTCACCAGTGAATCCTCAGCAGATCGCCTTTCATTTACCCTCTTGTTGGTAATGTCTGTTGCTCCTCTTGATTGGTCATCATTATATACCTAGTTTGGTATCCCGATGCCTTTCTTTTCGGATTTTATCCTATAAACAACCTACGACCCGGTTAAGGATAATCTTCCATGCGAGGTTATTATTCACGTTTTGACGGCTATGAATAATATATCTCATGCACTCTTCAGTCGAAGCCTTTTGTGTTTTCTTTGTTGAGTAAGATTCGTTATTTCCCTTTGTGGAATCGAATATTTCTTTGTTGTCGGATGATTGCCGGATGCTTGCAATTTATCCCTTTGAGTTGTCTTTCGTTTACCCGGATGCTTGGTATCGATTGTCTCTCTTTTTGGTTAGTCACCTATTATATACTTCGGTATCTCTGGTGTTTCTTACCATGCGAGTTTATTATCTACGTTCTGACGGTAATAGATAATATATCTCATGCGAGTATTCTTATCCACGGTCTGCCGGTAATGGATATTGTATCTCATGCACTCTTTGGGTTTGTGTCCCCAGTTGAGTAAGATTCGTTTTCCCGTTGTGGATTCGAATGTCCATCCTGTAAGTCGATTTGCTTTTTCAAGCCCTCCTTTCGGATGATGAGTGTTTTGGCATATATACCAATTCACGTCTTTGGTTAGTCACCTATTATATACTTCGGTATCTCTGGTGTCTTTTCCATTCGAGTATATTATTCACGGTTTGCCGGCTATGAATAATATGTCTCATGCGCTCTTTGGTCGGAATCCTTTGTTGATCTTCCCCAGTCGAGTAAGATTCATATTCCTTGTGGAATTGAATATCCATCCTATAAACAAGTCTGCTGTTCTAGCTTTCTTCAGGGTGATGAGTGTTTTGGAACACACACCAATGCACGTCTTCGGATTTTATCCTATAAACAACCTACAACCCGGTTCAGGATAATCTTCCATGTGAGTATTCTATCCACGTTCTGACGGTAATGGATATTATATCTCGTTCACTCTTGAAGATTTCTAAACTTCACTTCTCCGGCTAGAATGACCTTAAATAGGGGCATCTGTAAGACCCCAATTTTGGCCCTAAGATCCCTCATGGCCCATATCATATCATACCATGGCCTCAAGGATCATTGCATGCCCTAGCTTCCCTCCTAGTGGGTAGGTTTCCTTGTGAGTGTGGTTCTTGATCACCAAGCATGTCCTGCATTTGTATATCATTGCTTTTCATATGTTTACTAACCAAAAATACAAAAATATTGTCATATAACCTTGTTACTTGCAGCTGAAGCAATCTACAGTCAAGCAGTCAAATCAGTCATTAAACAGTGGATGGTGGCCATTCTTGCAGAATTTGGGAACCATGATCAATAATCAAGAGTTTATATATGTTGTGATATCATTTGGAATCAAGATCTCAAGGAATTAGGGTTTGGAATTCATCAGAACATGGCCCAGTCATGCAAAACCCTAATAAAGTCAACTGAAGTCAAACTTGGTCAACTGTCCATTTAATCAGTGATTTGATGGTGGGATTTGGTCTGAGAGGTCTCATTCATGTCTATACAAGCTTCACATATCATGTCAAGCATCCACAGTGAAGAAAATAAAGTCAGACAAGAAATTTCCAGAAATAGAAAGTTGACCTGTAATTGGAATTTGCCAAAAATGGAAACTTCTTGATCCTAAACATACATCATGATACAAGCTTCAAATGAATTTTTGCCCAACATGAAAGTTGAAGATCTTGTTCTCCCATTTTCAAAAAGTCCAAGAACACTCAATTCCCATGTATGGTTGGCAAGTTATGATCAAATCATTCTCTAAAATATTTGAACTTCAAAAGGCCATATCTCTCAAACCATTTGGCCAATTTGGGTGGGGTTTTTTGCAACAAGTCACATTTGATCCCCTCTTTCCAAAAATGTCATCATCATTCATCAAAACATTACCAATCAAAATGGCCTTTTTTGAACTTGCTTGAATTAATTTCAAGTGAGGTTGAAATTTGACTTTTCCAAATAATCATCTTTAATCATTTTGGCCAATTGGGATTGTTCTGAAATGTCATTTGGGACATGTTTGAAAGCCCAATTCGAGCTGCAGTACCATACACCTCACCACTTAAGTGAAAATGGCCAATTAGCAAAAACCCTCATTAAACCAATTGGTGATTAGCATTCATTGAGCAGACCTTAAACAGCATACAAATACTCCTTTTTCTGCTCATTGCAACCCTAGCAGCCAACATTACACAAACAGAAAACCATTCTCTCAAAAAATCTCATTTTCTCATCTTTGAATTTCTGCTGAAAAAATTCAAAACAACTCGAGCTGGCTTTTGTTGTTTCATCATCTACCATCATCTTTGAGCAGCTTTCAAGCATGATTCACTAGCTGTAAAGCCTATTTACACGACTGCTACCTCAAGCTTCACTAATGGCAGATCTGGAATGGAGTAACACCAAGTATCTTTGAGCCAAGTCCCCTTCACCATTCAACTCTAGGAAGCTTCTTGAACATCTGTTTTGATCTTTGGAAGCCAAACAGCCATTGTAGCTCAACTGCACATCAATCTTGGTCAGTTTTCGAATCTCTAATTTCTTGAAACCATGCTATGCTTTAGCTAGGTCTTGTTGTGCTGGTCCTTTTGGAACTTGAATCATTAAAAATGGCTAAGTATTTTGAAAGTTATGCTGAGTTGAAAATTGATGTGTGAACATGTTTTCGCCTTGTTCTTTCTTATTAGCACGATTCATTGAAAATAGATGCTATATTATGAATGTGTGTGGTTTATTGGTTTGATTGATGTGCTTATTGTTAAGTTTTGAGACAAAATATTTTTCACGATTGAATGAAGAAGATGAAGCTTCACTGTAGCTGATAAACCCTAAAATACATTTTCCAGAATTTTTGTTTTACGTGTGTTGCATGGTTTTGTCACTATTCCATTGCCCATGCCGAATCACCTGCTGCCACGCATCAAAACGCAACGCCGCGTTTCATTAATTTGTGCACATAATTACAAATGTGCCATCGTGTCCAATTAATCCATTATTTCATGTTTTTGTTTCAATATTCATTTCATTTTGTTACACCAATTTACAAAATTCATATCTCATCCATTTGTGATCCAAATTTCATGAAATGTTTTGCATTATGCCCTGCTTGATCTCTAGTATTTTATCATGATTTTTCCTGATTTTTTTGATGAGTAGATTTTTAATGGTATTAGGTTTTGTTCATGTATCAATATTTTGTACCTTTTACCAATTCAATTGTGAAATGATGATGCTTTGTCCAATGGTCCTGAAATTTTTTGTGCATAAACTAGACACACTCATGGTGATTTTGGTATAGAGTTTGTGAATTTATCTTATCTGGATTGTGAGTTATGAATTTTTGAATTAGGGTGTGACAATTTGTGTCACACCATTGATGTCTAACTTCATGATTTTTGATACCATGCTTCTTGACCTCAAATTGATGTGAATTTTTGCATGATTGAACTTGTGTATGTCTAGTTTACATGTGAATTTTCTTGGAATTATTTGTGGCATTTCCTAATTGTTTGGGATTTTCTCCCCTGTTTGACCAAAATGTTGACCTTTGTGATACATGTTCCCATTTCATTTGTGAAATTATCATACTTAATTGGATGAACATGAAATTTGACATGTGATTAGTAGACATCTTAAACTTTGCCATGGTTTTGATCCCATTCATTTCTCATATGTTGTCACTGATTTATGAATTATTGAAGTTGGCACATGTTTGGTTGACTTCTTTGAGCATGTTTGAACTTGTTTTGACTTACTGATTTTCATTGACTATCTTCCCATGATCCAAATGAGCTGAAATTTTATATGCATGTCATGTTATGGATTATTATTGATAATGATTTATTTGGTGATTTTTGGAATTGTTTATGATTGTTTTTGAGTTAAGTCTTGTTGTTGACTTCTATGAGCTTTCATTTGCCATGCTTTGACTTCTTTTGCTTATGAAATCATGATGATGAATGATATGAACATGAAACCAATTGAGTTTGCTTCTTGATTGTTTAAACTTGATTTTGATTGGATATCACTTGCTGTTTTGACTTTCTCATTCCTTTTTGACGCTAGGCTTGTCCTAGTGGTCCTGTTGCTTATGTTTGAGTTCATGTTTTCAGGTTAAGCAACATTGCTTCAAAGAGATCATACAAATTTGATTAAGCTTGATTGTTTATCATGACTAACATGTTTGTTTTTGTAGGTTGCTTGGTTCACAAGCTTTGAGTCTTGTGCATTTCACCTTTTAATAAATTGTGTTGACTGTTGATCTTATCTCCTTTTGATTTAAACTTTGAGCTGTGTACTGATTCTGTTTGACTATTTCAGGTACCTTTAGTTGCTTAGTTCTTAAGAACTTGCTTTGCTTTGCTATATAGCAATTTGCATTGAGGTATAATCCCTTTTCTTCATGTAGTCTGGAAGACCTGGCCTGTTACTTGGCCAGGCAACTGTCTGAAGTCCTCCTTAAGAGGCAATGCTTGTGTGTGTTTACATTTGTCCCAAGCAGGAAAAGTCCTCATTTGAGGCAATTGGTAGATCAAAGAGATATGTAGCCTATCTCCTACTATTCTGTGAGTCTTCTCCTTGCTCCCATTACATGGTTGTAGCATTGAGATCCTAACCCAAGATCTATCGAGTCAATAATCTGTGGAGAGAGTTCCTACTTTCTGAACTCCCAAACTTTCTGATATTCAAATGCTCTCCCCGGCCAGGGATAAGAGCAATGAGGCACACCCCTCATATCCTTTCATCTGCTTCACCTTAGCCCCTCAATGGCAAGGTTAAGAGCACCATTAACCCTATTCCAGTTGGCTTCAATGCCTAACCCTTTGTATGAGCCTCATTGTTTGGTTATAGTGTGTGCTGAATGCCTTCATTGATTGTCTGCTCACTGCATATGCACATGTTTGCTTGTATGCTCTATGCATTTATCATCATTAATTGCTCATCATTGCATGATTCATCTCATTTGTCTTTATGACTTATCATTGTTGTTTACCCATTGAGGACAATTGTAAGACCATCCATTGGCCATTGCTCCTAGGATATGGAAGTGAGTATAAGACCATCACATTGGCCACTCATCTTATCTTTGCTTGATGCATTTGTTTATTGTATGTGAGGATGCAACTGTAAGTCCCTGCAAGTTGGCATTTGCTTTCCTATGATCACATGTTGCTTTGTTTGTTGTATGTGAGGATGCAATTATAAGTCCCTGTAAGTTGGCATTTGCTTTCCTATGATCATATGTTGCTTTGTTTGTTTGTATGTGAGGATACAATTGTAAGTCCGTGTAATTTGGCATTTGTATTCCTAGGACCATACTGTGGAGGTTAGAGTAAGCCCAGATAGATTGGCATCTGACATCCATGTTTTGCTTTTCTTTGTTTATGTGAGGATGCAATTGTAAGTCCCTGCAAGTTGGCATTTGCTTTCCTATGATCATATGTTGGAGATTGGTATAAGTCCAGATAGATTGGCATCCGGTATCCACTTTCATTTTCTTTGTTAAGGAGATTAGTATAAGTCCATTGAGTGGCCTCTGATATCCATTTTTGTTTTAGGAGACTGGTGTAAATCCATCTATTGGTATCCGGTATCCGCTTTTTGTTTGTGAGATTGGAGTAAGACCATTGAGTGGCATCCGGTATCATTTGTTTGCTTACTTTATTATTGCTTATTGCCCATTCCAAAGGACACACTTGAATCATCTTCTATATGATTTCAAGAGGTGAACCTTCTAAGAAGTTTTACAATCCATCTTCATCCATTCATCCTCATTATGTCCTAAACCTTTTCACACATTACTTTCAAACTTAACATAGATATTGTGCAAACATCTTCATGCTTTTCAAACTAAAAACCTGGACCCCAAGTCCTTGACTTTTTCAAACCCCATTTCATAACACTTCTTTTGAATCAATCTTAATCATACTTTGACTCCACTTTCATAATCACAATCAATTAACTTCACCCATTCAATTGTTTTGGCTTTGTCCATTGTTAATCTTTTCATGCATTAGCCATAGGTTTCAATTATCTTTGTGGTTGATGTAAACCTCACCTTATCCTTAGTGAGTCGACTATAAGACTTCCGTACTGAAAACAGGGCTAACCCCTCTAGTACGTCGAAGCTATCCTCGCATGGTGGATGTTGGTCTTGGTCGAGTTTTCTCCCATTGATAATGAAAAGCCTCAGTGATATTGTGTAAAATTGAATCCACCAACTTTTGGAAATCTTTTAGCCGAACTACGGCGTTTTGATCCTTACCTTTGATGGAAGGTACGTAGGCAACGGGTTCATCCGTTCAAACCCAATAAAAATTGTATATTCTTTTCTCATCATCCCAATCATGTTTGCACAATACTTATGTCATAACAAATAACAATTTTTATACAACAAGTGTGAAAAGGGCTCCCTAGGAGTACCTAGGACGTGATGGGTGCCTAACACCTTCCCATTGCGTAATTTACCCCTTACCCAGACTCTCTGATCTTTTTATTAGTTTTCTACGTGTAAAACTTCTTAGGCTTTTGTTCGCTTTTTAGCCAGTCCTTTGGATAAATAAAAGTGCGGTGGCGACTCGAAATTTCATTGTATGCTTTGCTTATGGTTTAATCGATAAATCATATAGCGACGAATACACCGCTACATTATGTCTGAAGTCTTCAGAGTTCCTTTTTCTTAACCCCCTCAGTAGGTTCCTTTATAGGTGTTTCTTTAGAGGATTCATGCACTTCTTTCTCTGAAGTGTTATGAGTAATCAATTTTCTATTGGTGATTCTTCCCTTGTGTATGGAGATCTTTCATATTATTTTACACTTCTTAGCTTCATGACCTTACATATTTCAATGCTCTTGGCTCCATAATTAGTTGTTGGGGTTTTAGTAGAGCTAAGAAGTGCCCCATAGTTCTTTAACTAAGTGCATAAGCAATCTACCCCACTTGATTCTCCAGGTTTTTAATGCTTACTCCTTGAGCTTGAAACTGATTTTGGTCTCTTGAATAAAGGATTTTAGTATGCTTTTCAGCTGTTGTTCCCTTGGTTACCCACAACATAGTTTGGTGCAGAAAAACCAAGTGGAATTTGTGATGCTTGTGGTGTTTGAGGTTTAAGTTGGTTTTGATTGTTGCTCCATGGAAATTTTGGATGATTACACCTAACATGTTTCTTGATGAGGGAACTAATCCATTGTAGAAGGTTTCTAGTTTGATTCATATTGGTATCATGTGATGTGGACATTGTCTAAGCAACTCATTAAATCTCTCCCAAGCTTTAAATAAAGATTCATCCTCTCCTTGTCTAAATGAAGTTATCTCATTCCTCATCTTAGCATTCTTGAGAGGATAAATTTATTTAGCCCAAAAAATTTCAGCTAGGGCATTCCATGTGGCTATAAAACTAAGCTCCAAAGAATCCCGCCAAATCTTGGCTCTATCCCTTAGAGAGTATATGAATAATATCAACCTAAAGCATCATTAGTAATTCCATGGACCTTGAAGTTACTTTCCACTTCCAAAAATTTCCTCAAATGCAAGTGTTGATCCTCATTTGCAGCGCCTGAGTATTAACCAATGGCTTGCAGCATTTGAAACATCATTAGTTAAACTCAAATATGTCTATAGTGATATCTAGACGAATAATACTAGTGTGCATAGAATTAGGATCAAAGACTACATAGTCTCTGATATTTCTTGCTTGTTCATTGCTAATGTCAATGACGTCGTTATTTTCCATGACACCGTCTTCTTGAACTGATTCATCCTATAAATAAAAGACAAAAAAGGAGGAGGGATTCATGGTAATTGTCCAATAGTTTGAAATCTCATAAGAAATATAAATATTCTCTTAGGTTAAGGATCTCCTGGGTAAGCTAGGTTTAACAACCTGCACATGCAATAATTAAGCACCTGTTGTGTCACCAAAATGCAGAAAATGTTAGAAGCTCAAATTATTATATAACAAAAAAGGTTTAATACAAAATCAAAATTTTATCTTTGACACACTCCCCGACAACGGCGCCAAAAACATGTTGATTAAAAACGTGTGGTATCACATGCAAGTATACATGTATGTTTTAAGTAGCAAGTAAATAAAACAATAAGGGTGTCAAACCCGCAGGTAGTGGAAAGTAACTTAGGTTGATTTTTGAAAGAATTTATCTTTTGTAAATAAGCATCAGAAAGATTAAAACAATATATGATTGTCACAGGTTCAGTTAGGTAACAAACAAGAGTAGAATACTGTTAAAAAGAATGGTTGAGTTTAATAATACAGATTATGTTAGGAAATGATCCATTGAAATAAATTTTTCATTTATATGTGCATGATGTGTTGTGTCGTGCCAGGAAAAGTTAGAAAGTGATCTAAAGGTGTATCTTTACATCTTCAAAAACGTATACTTTAGGGCAAAGGGACAAATCTCTAAGCCTCGCTTGTAATTGTCATACCTCAATATTTACCCTCCCTTTTTTCCTTTTTTTTTGCATAAACATTTGCATACATCAAATCATATCATGCATGACCATTGCATTTGGTCATTGGATCACAAGCATGGCCATATTATGTATTGTACCTTAATTCTAGGGTTTACCTTTTTGTTTGCTTATCAACTATATTTAACTTCATGGAGAGATGGTACTTGTTTTCTATTTTGCTCATGTATGTAATCACGCTTTAAATCAGGGCAAGGCAAAGGTCTTTTGACCAGGGAAAATGCATGTTTGTTCATAGTGATTCAAAGGTGGTTCATGTGTTTATTTCCATGCCACATCACTTAGTCCTAAAGCTATCTTCAATATCACTCAAGTCCTAATCAAGATTTCATAAAGGGTTGCTCATTATGTTATCATCATGGCTTGGAATGCAAGAAAATATCAAGTTTGCAAGAGGTGTACAAGTTTGGTTGACCTAATTTGAAAGTATGCCCCACTTTTACTCCAAACCCCATATTTCTTTCAATATTCATCCAAATGCCAAGATTCTTTAACCCAAATGTGCCTTTTGGTATCCTCTATAACTTTTATTCAAGGGTCAAACACCCATTCATCCATTGAAGACCTCATTTGTGCCAATGACCAAGTTGCAAATTTGGGCCAAAACCTTGCCATGACCCCTACTTTCCACCCTTGCCTGATCCCATTCCTTTTGCATTTTGTTAACCTTTTGTAAAATATCATTTGGCTCAAGTTTGGATTAAGATGCACGAGGGAATCAAAAGTTATGACATCATGAACATTGGACCTCAATATGACATAGCATGTTGCAAGGTGCTAGCCCATTTTTCAAGTCACGACCTCAAATTCACATTCCCATAACTTTCACCTAAAAGCTCCTCTTGGATTTATTCTTTTTGCATCTTATTTTACTCCAAGAAATGAACATTTTACTCAAAGAAAATAATCAAACCTACGAGTGGATTGAATTTGGCCTAAGCCCGAACTTGGTGACTCAACTCTATTTTGATATATGACCTATAATGTTGAAATGCTTGCAAAACAATTACCTATGACCAAGCGCACTTGAAGGCAACTTGAAACGACCTGAAAAGCTTCAAACGCACGAGTTTTAAATCAAACTTTCACACGCTCGGGATCTAAATTTTCCCACACAATTCACATTAGTTCGAGTCAATCCCACACATATTTTGATCCCATTTCATTCCCTATAAATAGTGGAAGTTATTGCATTAATTTCCAAGCTTTGAAAGCCAAAAAAACCCTTCCATCATTGAAGCCCGATACCACTAGAAACCAGTCAAGCTCTTTTGCGTTTCAACCTCTTTTCCTTCCAATTCTTTTCCTAGAATCCTTCATCACCATCCTCTGAAGGTGTTTGAAGCTTTTCTTTGGTCTGCTTCCTTCTGCAACCTAGTTCTTGGATCCACCATTGTTGACTTCTAAAGCTTTATTCGAACAGGTAGCTACGAGTTACCACTTTGAGCAAACAAGTTACCATTCTCTTGTGAGGTTCCACTACTCAAAAGCCCTAACCTACTTCTCATTTATTTTCCAGGTTAACCATTTAATTTTACTTTGAAGAACTAGGGTTCTTCGAGTCTTTGAGCAAATTCTCCCTGCTCAGAGCAAATCAATTACTCTAATGCAGGGAGACATGAACAATGAAGTGTTTCGCATCTGAATCCATGTTTGATCCATGTTAAAAACATGAGTTCAGGATGTTCCCAAATTGAAAATCCAGAGGCTGAAGATGAAGGTGTGCGTGCTTTAGAGGGCCAAATTAGAATGTTTCATCCAATCAGAAAGCGCCAACTTGCTAGCCGTTGGATTCAAATTATTTTTTATTTTCTTTTTATTTCATTTAATTCCTTTGTCTTCTAAAATTAATTAAATTTAGTTCCCTTATTATTTTTTAATCCAAATTTTTTTAATAATTCCATAAAAATATTTTTTATCTCATGCCACTTTTTGCATTTATTTCATATTTAATTTTTAATTTTTTTGTATTTTTATTTTAATCATTTTAAAATATTTTTAACCCCAACTTTTAAGGTCAAACTTCTCATATTTTTGTTGACCTTCCACATTTTTCTTAGACTTTTATTTGATGCTTTGACCTCTCTTTAAGATTTTTCCTTTTATTTTCTATATTTAATAAAAATTAAATCATTTTAGATTCATTTTATTTTGATTTTTGTTGATCACTTGCAGTTTTGAGTTGACTTGATTACTTGGTTGTTGATTTCTTCCTCATCTCAAATCATTTATAGACGGACTTGAGGTTGATCAACCATCTTTAGTTCAAAATTGTTGATAGATGATTGTGAACCATCATCAATACTTTGCATCAATGATAGGTTAACCCTCGATCCAACATATTTTGAGTCCTTCGATTTCAGGATAGAATGATCCCATGTAATTAGCTTGGTTCTCTCTTTCACCTTGTTCCATCTTTATCTCGTCCTTTTTCTTTACTCATTGACATTGTGGTTTGAGATTAACTTTGTGTTAATTCTCTAACTTGTCTGACACATACATTGTATTTGTCCCGACACCATTGACTAACCATTAACTCCTAACATTAATCTTGCTCTCTACATTATTTCCATTTACTTTCTTGTCATTTTATTCAAGTCATTATATTATGTCATTTACTTAATGCAATTTAATTTCATGTCCCATTATCATCATATCACCTCATCTTACCATATTTATTTGTTGCTCTTATCTTGTTTGATTACTTGCTTGATAATCTTAATGAATCACAACATGATAAGGTAGATTGGACCTAATCTTAATCATATGCTTGACCTGGAGTGTTGAAGACCTTTTGGACTGTGGGCTTTGACTTAGGATTTAGGTCATTTGCTTGACTTGGGGTGCTTTTGGACCCTAAGACCTTGTGGACACTTTGACTTGCTTTTGTTTTTGTTGAACCCTTGGGTTTTTGTGTGTTATTTTATCTTCTTTATGACTCTTTCCTCTTGCATTCATCTTCTTAGGCTTAGTACACTTTTAGACACACATGACTTTCTCTTAGGCTACCTAACAATGAGACATAAGACAATACACTTTGCACCCATATGACTTTCTCTTGGGCCACCTAACAATGAGACCTTAGGTTAGATTTGTATATTTATGCATCCTTGTTTGTCCATCAATCCTACTCCTTTGATTTGGTTTGTACCAATTCCCATTGGACCTACTAAATCCTTTCATTTGTTACCACTTCCCTTTTGTATTTATCAAGTGACCATAAGTTCCTTGGTCACTTGATAGAAATCGCCTCTGACACTTTGGAGCATCAACTTCTCAACAAGTTCAAGGTCCTCAATGGACCACAACTTTCACCAGAAGTCATTCATCTGACTCATCCCCACAAGCATCTTTGGTACCTTGCTCAAACAACTTATCAGTCATTCACTAGGCTTGCATGCCATGAGCCTTAAGTAATAGAGAATGATGGGAGGGGATCTTCCATACACTTGTCTAGAATATCTCTAAGTATGGGACGAATGACCCAATTGCTCATAGTATTTGCCTGTATTCATAGACTTTAGTGCAATTCTAGTTAGTTTACTATCAAGTTTGCCCCTAGCCTCTATGGCTCCTCTCTTTAGATCTTTTGGTTTAAACACCACTATAATCTCCTTCTTTTAGGGTTGACACCTTCATGGTTATTCTATGGGTTTACACCTTCATGGTTATTCCCACTCCTTTCCTTTTTAGGGTTGATACCTTCATGGTTATTCCCTGGTTTGACACCTCTATGGTTATTCCCTCTTTTGGTTTAAATACCATTACAACTTTCCTTTTAGGGTTGACACCTTAATGGTTATTTCCTCCTCTTAGTTTAAACACCTTTCCCTTACCATGTTAGACTCAGTGCTTTGGTAAGACCATTTTCATATAAGTCTTCGGCTTTAACAAGTTCCTGCTTTTCTCCCTTACCATGTTAGACTCGGGGCTTTAGTAAGGCCCTTATCATGTGAGTCTCTGAATTTGACAAGTTCCTTTTCTGGTGATTTACACACCATTTCCATTCTTTTTTGTTTTGGGAGACACCTTTATTGGTTACCCCCCCCCCCTTCTTTTTCCTTTGGTTTAAAACACCATCCTAATATCATCTCTTCTCCCAGTCGTTGTCCTCCGAACTACGAAGCTCTGACTTTTTCATTGAACTATGAGAATATGTAGGCACGAGGATGCAAATCCTTGGCAATCACTTTTCTTTATTTTCCCCTTTCTCTCTGGTTCTCCGAACTACGAGACTCTGACTTTCTCATTACACTATGAGAATATGTAGGCATGAGGGCCCCAATCCTCCTCGAGCACCCTTTTTCCTAACCCTTTCTCTGTTTTGCAAGTACATAAAGATAGCAACATCCATCCAGGAAAGAGCATTCTGAAGGAGAATAGCGATCCAAAACGCAATAGAAATTAAAAAGTTTCTCCTTTAGTGATCCTTAAGAATGGGCATGATCAGTGATAAAATCGTTACCTCTTGTTGCGATTGAAACCCTTGATGCAGATTTAAGGAGTGATCACGAACGTTGAATGGTGACAATGCCTCTACTCATTCCATACAAACGGATTCCTTCAGTCTCAGTGCTAGCTGCTACGAATGAAGGCTTTGAGTGAGAGAGAGAGAGAAACGAAATTTTCATCTAAATAAATGCTTCTAGACAAGGGTTCTATTTATAGAACCACTTGTGTGAGTTGTAAGCTAAAAAGCCCACGTAAGTGTATGTGGCCCATATCTTATGATATACCAAAATCACTTAAGCGTGTGGTACCTTATTATATATCATATTCTACTTAAGTGCACCGTACCTTATGATGTTCTATAATTCACTTAAGTACATTGTACCTTACGGTGTTCCTTATTTACTCTATCTCCCATCAATTCGTCCTTTTATGTGTGACCCTGTAGGTTTTCGTGACATTGGCAATTATATTAAATCACGTATTTAACATAATAAATAGTGAGTGGTATCTAGCAACACACCACTGCTATCTAAGACACGAAAATGCCATATGATCTGACAAATCCTTTTGTGATAATACTTGTGTGTACAATTACCCTTTTGCCCTTATGTCTATATTGAACACAAGGCATAAATCGTGTCATCCTTGTCCAGTTCAATATTGGGCCCTTAGACATTTATCCTATTACGCTGGATGGGCAAATTCCATTTAGGTCACTCATGTCCCTCAGCATGCTTCATGGAGTACCCATCATCTGTCTTTATGGTCATCCAGTTATGGGCAACGTTTGATCAACAATAAAGCACTGGACTCTACATCTACGGTCCATAGTGGTTTCAGCTTGAAGGGTGGTATACACCACTATCACCATGAGAATAACTTATGATACTTTACATAACATTCTATATAGTACTCTCATAGCGGGTCAATCCAATATAAATTCTACTCTTAATATTCATACCTATGTTTAAGACTCGATAACTCTTTATCCATGATCCATGAGATGTGATCATCAGTCTATATACATAATAGTCTTAATGCTTTAATGTTATCCCATTTCACAACAAATCTTGATTATGGATACTTTAAGAATAATGTCCTTATGTTTAATGGGATCTCATGATTAAGTCACACTTGATACATTAAACGGACTAGCTATTCTAAGGACTTTATTAAACAAACATAATAAAGAAAAACCCTTTTATTATTAATAAATAATTCGATACAAGTACCAAAATTATTGGCCTCTAGGGTTTACACCAACAATCTCCCACTAGCACTAGAGCCAATAAGGCATACCCCTAATGCATATAGATTTATTATGGCAATCATGCTTCTGCTGTGCAAGAGGCTTTGTCAGTGGGTCAACAATATTATCAAGTGTAGGTACTCTTCATATTTTCACATCTCTTCTATCTATTATTTCTCTAATGAGGTGATAACGCTTAAGTATGTGTTTGGATCGTTGGTAAGATCTAGATTCCTTAGCTTGTGCGATAGCACCATTGTTATCACAATAGAGATCAATGGGATCCACAATGCTAGGAACTATGCCAAGTTCACTAATGAACTTTTTGATCCAAACAGCTTCCTTTGCTTCACTTGAGGCAGCAATATACTCAGCCTCGGTTGTAGAATCAACAATTGTATCTTGCTTTGAACTCTTCCAGCTCATAGCGCCACCGTTTAAGCAAAACACATAACCAGCTTGCAATCTAAAGTCATCCTTATCTGTCTAGAAGCTAGCATCGGTGTATCCAATTACAGTAAGCTCTTCCTGACCTCCATATATCAAGAATGAGTCCTTAGTCCTTCTCAGATACTTAAGGAAATTCTTGAAAGCTACCCAATGAGCATCAGCGGGATCAGATTGGTACCTACTCGTTGCACTTAAAGCATACGAGACATCTGGTCGAGTACATAACATGGCATACATGATAGATCCTATTGCAGATGCATATGGAATCTTATTTATGTGATCCTTTTCTTCCTTAGTTGAAGGGGATTGTGTTTTTGATATACACATGCCATGTTTCATATGTATGAATCCTTTCTTGGAATCATGCATATTAAAGCGTCTCAGCACTTTGTCTATGTATGTACTCTGACTTAGGCCAAGCAGTTTTTATGATCTATCTCTATAGATCCTGATTCCTACTATATAGGCTGCTTCACCTAGGTCCTTCATAGAAAAGCATTTCCCCAACCAAGACTTTACTTGTTGCAGGGTAGGGACATCATTTCCAATGAGTAATATGTCATCTACATATAATACTAGGAAGACGATCATACTCCCACTAACCTTCTTGTAGACACAAGGCTCATCTCCATTCTTGATGAATCCATATTATTTTACTGTTTCTACAAAACAAAGATTCCAGCTTCTTGAAGCTTGCTTCAATCCATATATTGATCTTTGTAACTTACATATCTTTTGGGCTTCTTTTGGTATGTCAAATCCTTCAGGTTTTGTCATGTATACATCCTTAAGAACATTCCCATTAAGGAAAGAAGTTTTGACATCCATCTGCCATATTTCATAATCATGATATACAACTATAGCAAGTAAAATCCGAACAGATTTAAGCATTGCAACTGGTGAAAAGATTTCATCATAGTCAACCCCATGAATTTGTTTATATCCTTTTGCAACCAGTCTTGCCTTATAGGTATGTACCTTACCATCCAGGTCAGTCTTCTTTTTGAAGACCCATTTGCATCCTATAGGGTTAACTCCTACGGGAGGCTCTACCAAGTTCCAAACCTGGTTTCCGTACATGGAATCCATTTCAGATTTCATGGATTCTAGCCACTTCTCAAACTCAAGACCAATTATGGCCTCTTGGTAGGTCACAGGCTCATCTTGATCCATAAGTACTACATCACCTTGATCAGTTATGAGATATCCATATCTCTCAGGTAGGTGACATATCCTGCTTGACCTACGTTGGTCTTGTTCTACTTGAGCAGGTTGCTCTTCCATAACTACTTGTGTTTCCTGCTCTAATTCCTCCATAGGTGTATCAATGCTTTTTAATTCATGAATTTCTTCAAGCTCTACTTTCCTCCCACTGAATCCTTTGGAAATAAAATCCTTTTCTAGGAAAACTCCAATTCGAGCGACAAACACTTTGCCCTCAAAAGAATTGTAGCAGTAATACCCTCTTGTTTATTTAGGATATCCCACAAATAAGCATTTGTTAGATTTTGGCTCAAGCTTAGTTGAAATTTGTCGTTTCACATAAACTTCGCAACCCCAAATCTTCATGTAAGACATATGTGGTTTCTTACCACTCCATATCTCATATGGTGTCTTCTCAACCTTTTTGGATGGAACACGATTAAGTGTGTAAGTTGTTGTCAATAGTGCATGTCCCCAAAAGGAGTTTGGAAGATCAGCGTGACTCATCATGGATCAGACCATGTCCAACAAGGTTCAATTTCTTCTCTTAGATGCACTATTCCATTGGGTGTTCCAGGAGGAGTAAGTTAGGATAGAATCCCACACTCTTTTAGATGGTCATCAAACTCTGGGCTTAAATACTCACCACCTTGATTTGATTGAAGAGTTTTAATATTCTTACCTAGTTGGTTTTATACTTCATTCTTGAATTCCTTGAACTTTTCAAAGGACTCTGATTTGTGTTTCATTAAATACACATAACCATATCTACTGAAATCATTAGTAAATGTGATGAAGTACTGAAAACCTCCTCTGGCTGGTATATTTAATGGTCCACATACATCAATATGCATGAGGGCCAAAAGATCATTAGCCCTTTCACCTTTTCCTGTGAATGGAGACTTTGTCATCTTTCCAATTAAACAAGATCTGCATGTCTCATATGATTCATAGTCAAAAGAGTCCAAGAGTCCATCTTTATGGAGTTTGGAAATGTGTTTCTCATTTATGTGGCCTAATAGACAATGCCAAAGGTAAGTTGGATTTAACTCATTAGGTTTCATCCTTTTAGTATTAAGGTTAAAAATAGGCATTTCAAGATCAAGGACATATAGTCTGTTGTTCATTGGTGCAGTAGCATAGAATATATCATTCAAATAAATGGAGCAACAATTGTTCTTTATTATAAATGAAAAACCAAACTTGTCTAAACAAGAAACGGAAATAATATTCCTGCTAATTGCAGGTACATAATAACAGTTCTCTAACTGAATTATTAAACCACTAGGTAAAGTCAATACATAATTTCCTACGGCTAAAGCAGCAACCTTTGCTCCATTGCCAACTTGTAGGTCAACTTCACCTTTTGCCAAATCTCTACTCCTTTTTAGCCCCTGCACATTGGTACAAATATGAGAACCGCATCCAGTATCTAATACCCATGATGCAGAAGTAGATAAATTAATTTTAATAACAAAAATACCTAAAGTTGAAGTCTCTGCTCCATTCTTCTTATCTTCCAGGTACTTTGGGCAGTTTCTCTTTCAGTGTCCTGTCTTACCGCAATGGAAGCAGGTGCCTTCCTTTGATATTCCTCCACTAGGATTCAAAGCAGGAGTTGTGGGTTTGAGTTTGGCAACTTCCTTACCTTTCCCTTTACCACCCTGCTTGGTGGGTCTTTTGTTCTATCTCTTTCCATTTCCGATCATCAGAATGGACTTCCCTTTTGACTTCAGATTCTGCTCAGCAGTTCTTAACATGGCTAGTAGTTCAGGAAGAGATTTTTCCATACCATTCATATTGAAATTAAGAATAAATTGATTGAAGCTATTTGGCAACAATTGCAAGATCAAATCAGTCGCAAGTTCCTTTCCGAGGGGAAAACCCAACCTCTCAAGGTTCTCCACATACCCAATCATCTTGAACACATGAGGACCTTCAGGGGCTCCCTCAGCTAACTTGCCTTGAAAAAAGGCTTTCGAAACTTCAAACCTTTCATGCCTTGCCTTCTCTTGATAAAGCATCTCCAGGTGTTCGATCATATTGAATGCTGCCATGTTTTCATGTTGCTTTTGCAACTCTGAGTTCATGGTAGCTAGCATGAGGCAAGCGGTTTCATTGGCATCATCGACATGCTTCTTATAAGCATCTCTTTCTGCTTTAGGTGCAGAACTAGGATGTTCCTCTTCAGAAACAGATTTCTCTAAGACATATAAGTTTCTATCATGTTTGAGGACAATCCTCAGATTTTGATGCCAATCCAGAAAATTTATCTCAGATAATTCTTCCTTATCAAGGATTGAGCGCAAAATGTTGTTAGAGGTGTTTGTTATCGCGGTAATCTACATGAAAAATATGAAAATATAAGTATCACTAAAATAACATATTTAATTATGTCTTTAATTAAATATGATCCCACTATTTTACTCAAAACAAATGACCCTCGTCATTTGATTCGGAAAATCCCGTTGGAAGATTTTCTAGTGGGTCGAGATCCACATTTCACTTTGCTTTAAGTCCGCGTAGGCGGATTACACAAAATTGGGTTATTTAGGTAGGAACTCCTTCCAATTGTATCTAATACAACTCTCGAATATTTTACTTGGGTGAATAACTCCTTATTCTGATCCATCACATGGATCATATCCAACTCTTGCTTCTAAACATATATAATCTTATTATATTTTATTTAGTTAAGTTTGACCCATTGTTTTAGGAATTGGATATTACAATTATCCCATCGCACCTTACTAATATAGAACATGCACCTCACGTAGAAGAAACCTACATTATTTGATACTGGTCTTGATGAGTGCTAAAACTTGGAAAGCATAAACTTAATATTTAATTTGATGGAATTTGCAATTATTCTGATCTCATCGGCTTATTTATCATATAAATCGTCTCTAATATGCATCAACATATATTCACATGCATCAACATACATACAAAATGAAACAGTTATGGCCCCTAGCGCAATTGTTCTCCCAAGTCAATGAGAGAACCTAAGCTAACCTAATAACGATCTAAGCTTCTCCAAGCAAGATCTTCAAGGTTGTCCTCCTTTGATATTGTTTTATTCTTTTTCTTCATAACATTATATTACATAAAAGAAACTCGTTTTACATACGAGGGAGTAAGATGAGAAAAAAAGTTACATTAAGAGATTAAAAGAGAGGCACGACACACAGGTCGTATTTTAAAATCTCAAAACAAAATAAAGGAAAACTAAGGTCATAATCGATCACCACAAGACAATAATAATAAACACATTATTATTATTATTAATTTAAATTATGTTAATTAAATAAACCAAATTAAATTTCACCGACTGATCACACTACGCAGAGTTCGTCGGGGGTTCCGCTACCCGGTCAGCGGACGGTGGTTCCGCTGCGTCGGAGTTGCAGAGGCAGCGCCCCGACGCTAAATTTTAATGAACAATTCATTTGAATTCAACGTTGTTTTTCGCATCAACACTTGATTACAACTCTTGTGCAGTCACAACCCTAATCGCATAACTCTTTGACAGCACAACCCTTGTACCGTCATGAACCCTAATGCAGCAATTTCATACCGTCAAACACACCTCAATTGTTAATTCAATATGATTGATCAACACGTCATTGCTTCACCATACTAATGTCGGATCAAGAAGCAAATGACCATTAATTATTCAAAGGAAAACAACCATTAAGTGTTTGAATGAACGAAACAGAAACAGTATATCATATATACCATATTTTGCATCAGAATTACTTATATCATATATATAACTTGACCGATCTTAATTGTGTAACCTATGGACGATCGATGTATCGCTGCTTCAACATACTAACATCGTATTCCGAAACATAGTCAACATCAATCATCCAAATCATACACACATGATGCCAAATTTAATTACTCATTTATTATTGAATTCATTTTGTATTTTAATCATATTAATACAAAAAATAAATAGTTATCAGATGCATGGTTTCGTAAGTGGCTCTAATACCACTGAAGGAGAATAACGATCCAAAACGCAACGAAAATTAAAAAAAAATTCTCCTTTAGTGATCCTTACGAATGAGCATGATCAGTGATAGAATCGTTACCTCTTGTGGAGATTGAAACCCTTGATGCAAATCGAAGGAGTGATCACAAACGTTGAATAGTGGCAACGCCTCTACTCAGTCCACACGGACGGATTCCTTCAGTCTTAGTGCTAGCTGCTACGAATGAAGGCTTTGAGTGAGAAAGAGAGAGAGAGAGAGAGAGAAACAAAATTTTCATCTAAACGCACAAGGGTTCTATTTATAGAACCACTTGTGTGGGCCATAAGCTAAAAAGCCCACTTAAGTGTATGTGGCCCATATCTTATGATATATCAAAATCATTTAAGCGCGTGGTACCTTACCATATTTTGTATTCTACTTAAGTGCACCGTACCTTACGATGTTCTACAATTCACTTAAGTGCACCGTACCTTACGGTGTTCCATATTTACTCTATCTCTCATCAATCTGTCCTTTTGTGTGTGACCCTGTAGGTTTTCGCGGTATTGGCAATTATATTAAATCACGTATTTAACATAATAAACAGTGAGAAATATCTAGAAACACATCACTACTATCTAAGACATGAAAATGTCATGTGATCTAACAAATTCTTTTGTGATAATACTTATGTGTACAATTACCCTTTTACCCTTATGTCTATATTGAACACAAGGCATAGACCGTGTCATCCTTGTCCAGTCCAATATTGGACCCTTAGACATTTATCCTGTTATGCAGGATGGGCAAATTCCATCTAGGTCACTCATGTCCCTCAACATGCTTCGTGGAGTACCCATCAACTATTTTTATGGTCATCCAGTTACGAGTAACGTTTGATCAGCAATAAAGCACTCGACTCTACATCTAGGGTCCATAGTGGTTTCAGGTCGAAGGGTGGTATACACCACTATCACCATGAGAATAAATTATGACACTTTGCATAACATTCTATATAGTATTCTCATAGTAGGTCAATCCAGTACAAATATTACTTTTAATATTCATACCTATGTTTAAGACTCGATAACTCCTTATCCATGATCCATGAGATGTGATCATCATTCTATATACATAATTGTCTTAATGCTTTAATGTTATCCTACTTCACAACTAATCTTGACTATGGATACTTTAAGAATAATGTCCTTATGTTTAATGGGATCTCATGATTAAGCCACACTTGATACATTAAACAGACTAGCTATTCTAGGGACTTTATTAAACAAACATAATAAATAAAAAGCCTTTTATTATTAATAAATAATTTGATACAAGTACCAAAAGTATTGGCCTCTAGGGCTTACAGTAACACATTCAAGATAGTTCCCATGGAGTACCATGGATGTGAGGGGTGCTAATACCTTCCCATTGCATAACTGATTCCCTTACCCGTTTCTCTGTGTTTATTTTTTCCCTTTTGGTTTTCTTGATATTTTCCCTTCTCTCTTTTGGAATAAATAAAGTTTGGTGATGACTCTATTTTACCTTCGAGCGTGGGATGTGTTCGGTGGGCATAATTCAGCTAGCTTTAGTAACCCTAAAACATGTATGGCTTTATTGTAAAAATATTTTATGGTTGTAGCCACTTTACTCTAAGAATCTAATATAGTGAATATCTTTATCCTACTATTTTCAGCCGCTATTTTTCCAAATTGATCAATCACAGAAACAAATTTATAGCAAGTTAGCACATGAATAAACAAAGCAATAGCAACACATCACTTAACATAAAAACTACAGTATATTAACCTTTCATTTCTCAATAAACAAAGGTTTATCTCATAATTATCTTAGTACATACAATAATACTAGTTCTTAAGTTATTCATTCTCAAACACTTAATGAAAAAGAAGTAAAAATCTAAGAGAAACGTCTTGTCTTCTTGCAATGGATAATCACCAGGAGACAACTTCTGTCGCGCCAGGATTCAACAATAAGCACTTAAAATAGTGAGAGGAAGAATCTATGTTTTCACTCAACTCTATTCTTCACTAGTTTCTTCTTTGTTAGTTTTTCTCTAACAATTGTTGAATCCATTTTCCTTTTTCAAGATTTTCTTTATAGTTGCTTCAGCTAGGGTCTTGCAACTTGTCTTGGATCATGGGCTTAAGAATAAATAGAATCAGGTCTAAAAGAAAATCAACAAGGTTCCCTCCTTTTCCTACCCATTCGTAGAACACTAGAAACAGGTATGGATAGTAGTGGGGAAGAAGGTATAGTGTCGTAGACTACTATTACAAAGGAGTAGGTGGTCTTGTCCTTTTTGCTGCATGGCGAGCTTAGTGGTCGTACTACGTACTACATTTTGTCTTCTAGAGCCTTTGTTCTTATCCTTTCAAATAAACTCATCCTAGTGTCTTTATTCTTATCCTTTCAAATCAACTCTTCTTCCAACGCAGATTGTTGCCACATGTACCCTATGAATGTAATTGTTGTTTCTCCTTTTCTCCCAGCTGCTTCCACTATTCTACTTTCATTTGATTACCAGATGATTTTCCAGGCTGTCGAGTCTGGCCTTATCAGAACTAACCTTGCAAAAAGAAACAATCACTTAAAAACTACAAAAGAGATCACCTTTATGAGGGAAACTCTATATATCCAAGTTATAAAGCTATATTAGTGGTTAAATGTACCCGTAAAAGAAAATGTCTTGATTTTAATGAGATTTTCTTACCTGTCGTAAATATGAAATCTATCATAATCATGTTCAGTTTGGCTGCTACTCTTGATCTAGAAGTTGAGCAAATGGACGTGAAAATTAATTTCTTTCATGGTGATTTGGAGGAATAGACCTACATGACATAACCCGATAGTTTTCAAGTTAAAGGCGAAGAAGATCATGTGTGTAGATTGAGAAAGAGTCTATATGGGTTGAAGCAATATTCAAAGCAATGATACAAGAAGTTTGAGTTTGTTATGTTTGATCAAGTATACTAGAAGACTAATTCAGATCATTAAGTCTTGGTTAGAAAATTTTCTAACGATGACTTCATTATTGTATTGTTATATGTTGATGATATGCTTATTATGGGCAATACTATTTCTAACATTATCATGTTAAAAATTCAATTGGACAGGTCATTTTCCATGAAACACATGGGAGCAACTAAACAGATTCTTGGCATTAGAATTATGGATGAAAGAAAGGAGAAATAACTTTTGATGTCACAATAACATTATAGAAAAGATTACTGTAAATATTTTGTATGGAAAGTTTTATGGAGGTAAGCACCCCTCTTGCTACTCATTTCAAGTTGAGTTCTAATCAAAGTCCCATAAGTGAAGATGAAACGTTTAATATGAAATGTTTTCCTTATGCATTTGATGTGGGTAGTTTGAAGTATGAAATGATATGTACAATAATAAATATATCACATGTTATTGGTATAGTCAATAGATTTTTGTCAAATCTAGGTGAAATTCTGGAAAGCCGATCCGCGATGTTGAACACGATGTCACGACCTCAGGGTCTGCATATTATCATACAACAGACAATAGCAGGCTAAATAAAATAGTAAATAACACACACAGTTGTTAACACAGTTCGGTGCAACGTCACTTACATCTGGGGGCTACCAAGCCAGGAAGTAAATCCACTATAACAAAGTTAGTTTGAAGTCTTGAACAACCTCAGTGTTTACAGACTTCTCTCCTAATCTCTACTTGTGGACGTTTCTATCTAAAGCAACCCTAGATATGAGACCCATCTCACTTCCCTCAATCACAAGATAACACACAACAGAAAAGCACAATCCACTCTTGTTTAAAAGCTTTTGAGGGATAGTAAATTACAACTCAATACACTTAGTCCAATTCAAGTATCAATGTGATAGTTGAATGGCTCACATGAAACACACACACGAAACCCTAATGATAACACAATTCTACATTGCTTTCGATGATTTCCTAGGTTAAGAACTCCTCTATATATAGCAGTGATATGCATGGGCTTCTGTCTTTAATACGAAGGAGATCCAAGATCTTTTCTCAATCTTCTGAAGATACGATTCTCATTAAATCAAATGTTTCCTAATATGTCTTGACATTGTTCCTTCGAGTACAAGTCAAGATATGATCTTCTTCAATCACAGGGAAACACACAATAGATTACAAAAACTAAATCTTTAGAGAATATGTAGGAAGCACAATTAAAGATACTAAATCTCACAACTAATGCAAGTTGGATTATGCATAGTGTTGAAGCAACATGTCAGGATATCTTGTTCAACATCTTGCAAATACTTTTTTTTCCAAAAAGTAGCAAATCACCAAAAGACAAACCTAACAATCTCCCCCTTTGGCGATTTTTTGGCTAAAATAGTCTTTGCAACAGTCAGGTGTCAATAAATAGAATGGATAGACAAGAGGACTTATATCAACAAGAAAGCATATAACATCCTTTACCACACAGTCAATAGAGGCAAGTACAACAAATCAACAGGCCTCAAAATGTAAAAAAATAATGGCGCACAAGAAAAAAAATCCTGCTACCATAGACAGGATGTCAGGACATTGTTCCTGACATCATGAACAACATAACCAAATCACTAGATCAGGCGCTCCCCCTGTGTATCAAAATAGTGGGCTGAGTTTCCCCAAGGGAGACTCCCCCTACAGGCTTGCACACATGTTCCCCCTGAAGGAGTAACCCATCCAAACAGACAAACATACCAGACCAACACAGTCATAGCACACTAACTACTCCCCCTTTTTATCCATAAATTTTTCAAAACAAAACTTAATTACCATACCATCAAAGTCAATCACACAAGATTAAGAGGGTTACAAACCAAAAAGCACCTAAGGGTGCACAAAATATAATATAGGGCACAACCCACAAACAAACAACAAAGTCAGGAACAACACACAAAATAACTAGAGAACATTAATCTTCATCATTGCTAGTCTCGTCCTCATCACTAGTAACAATTATCTCTTCATTTTCCTCTTCCTCATCAGTTCCATCAGCTTTTCACCACCTTCCTCTTTAGAAAGAGCCTTAATCAACATTTCAAGTTTGCATTTCCTTTCAGAACAATTCTTAATAGTCTCATCCAAAGTCTTGCAAGTGTCTTTCAGCTCAGTAAGAATGCTTGTTCAGTCAGTGGACCTTGAAGAAGTATGTTCAGATGTCATGACAATGTCTGGGATATGTTTCCTAGTGAATAATATATAATGCAATGAGAGAGGAGGGTCCCTTTTGCAAGTACTTCCAGAATTGATCAATATGTTATGGTGTTGACTTAGATAACTCCACAAATAAAAGAGGGAAAATCTATTGGCATTTTTACAGCATAGTATGCAACATCTTTCATAGTCTGATAAAAAACATAAGCCCCAAAATCAAAATTTGACTTCGTCCCAACAATGTAGATGAACTTATCTAGCCCAGTAGCTATATTGGAGGTGTGATTGGTAGGCACCTAATTAGCAGTTCCAATTCTATGGAGAATAGTATACTTGACACTCAAGGCAATAACAAACAATTTTCCTTTCCTTGGCCATTCTTTTACTTGCTTAGTTTTGATCTCTTTGCATATGACATTGTCTAAAACTTCAATTTTAACTTGTTCTTCTTCATTTATTCCAAAGAACCTGTTGGTTATTTCAGGAGAAAAATCCATACATCTTCCTCTGACATACACTTTTCTGAATTCCTTGCTCCTTTTGTTGTCACACTCTTTAGAGATGTTCACTATAAATTCTTTGACCAGCATCTCATAGCACTTCCCAAAACTTGTTATAGTTTTCATCATACCAGCTTGAATCAGACTTAGCGCCTCTTTACATTCAAATGCATCCTTCCCCAATTCCTTTAATAAACATATTTCCATTTTTCAACATTTTCCACAAAGTGAAAAGAGATGTTGTCAAGTAGTACTTCAAGAATGTTGGCTGAAATATTCTTCCTAGAGGCTTGCTTTCTAGAAGTGGAGATGATGTCCTGAACATTATTTTTGACATCCTGATCAGATTCACTAGATTCAGTAGGAACTTCCTTCCTTTTCAGAGAATTCTTCTTAGGTGTAAGAGTAACCACATTGCTCCATCTTTTAGTCAGACCAGCATTAGCCTTCTTTCTGACAGATTTGGAGGGCGTGTTGAAGGACCCAACAACTTGAAACTTCCCATTCTTCAACCGTTTATCTATGCCAGGAGCCAATCATTGCCCGATAGGAATATCATCAGAGTCCAATTCCTCAATATTAATAATGTTAGTGGGTTGATCAACAAGGTTTTTATCTTTGTTACCCAACTCATTAAGAATATCTTCTGAACTTTCTTTGTCTTGAGATTTCTCAAGAGAGAGAGTAAGAGCACACACATCAGGGTCATTTATAGGGTTCTCAAAACTGTTATCCGGTTGGGCCAAGGATATGGAGACATACGGCATAACATATGTCTTGGGGTCAATCCCCAAAAACTTGAGAGATCAGCACCCAGATATTCTTATCAACATCATCTCTATCAGCAACGATCACGCTAGATTTACTCAAGGCAGTAACAGGTCTAGGTTTATTATTGGTTCCAGAAGCTTTAACATTTTCAACAACATTTTTTGCAATGGAGCAATCTTCATTCATACCAACATTAGGTTCAATGCTGATGGGATTAAGATACAAGCTAGTCATGGACATGGGTTTATTCACACCAGTGGGGGGTTCAAGATCATTCTTATTTCTCACAGTTATGGAGGGAGTAGAAGTGGTACTTACTTTTATAGGATTTCTTTTTCTTGAAGAAGAGGATATGGCCTTTCTCATCGGGGTTGCATAGACAAGAATGATTGAGAGAGGAACAACATCAGTGATGACATTTGAAAGATCTATCTCAATGCCACTAGTGTTAGGGTTTGCATGTTCTTTGGAAGATTTGCTTGTAGTGGAGATAGAAGGTTGTGACATTTTGGACGATTTTGGTGGAGAGGTGATGGAGAGATGAAGTTTTCTGAGAGTGCGTTTGAGAGAGAGAATACAAAGTTTAGCGTGAGGGTTCCATGTTGGGAAGATAAGAAGGATGTGTAATGATGAACTTTGAGTTTTGTGCACAATTAAGTGGAGGGAAGAGAAAATTTGATTTATTTTTCCCATCTTCAGTAATTGCTATAAATCTTCAAGCATAAAATGCCCAATTCACCCCTTAGTTTTTCGAATTTATTTGCATCTAGGGCTTTTGTAAAAATGTCTCCCAATTGCTTTTCAGTAGTTACATGCTCAAGAGTGACAATTTTCTCTTCCACCAGACCCCTAATGAAGTGATGTCGGATATCAATATACTTAGTTTCTGTTGTGTTGAATAGGGTTCTTGGAGATGTTAATAGCACTTAGGTTGTAACAGTACAATGTCATGACATCTTATTGGACATTGTATTCTTTTAACATTTGTTTCATCCAAATCAACTGAGAACAACTACTCTCAGCAGCAATATATTCAGCCTCAACTGTGGATAAAGATACACTATTTTGCTTCTTACTAAACCAATATATTAGATTATTTCCCAAGAAGAAACACCCTCCAAAAGTGTTTTTTTATCATTAGCACTACCTTCCTAATCAACATGATAGTATCTAGTCAGTGAAGAGTTTGTATTGTGAGAATACATCATTCCATATTCACTAGTTCCATTGATATACTTCAAAATCCTTTTAACTTGACTAGTGTGACTCATTTTGGGTTCAGATTGATATCTAGCACAGACTCCCACAACAAATGTAATGTCAGGTCTGCTAGTTGTGAGATAAAGCAGACTATCAATCATACTCCTGTACAGGCTTTGATCCATATTTGTTCCTTTTTCATCTTTGGTTAGTTTTAAATGAGTTGGTGCAGGTGTCCTTTTATGGCTTGCATTGTCCATGCCAAAACTTTTCACTATTTTCTTGGCATACTTGCTTTGGAAGATGAAGATAGTGTCATCCATCTGTCTGACTTGGAGCCCCAGAAAGTATGTCATTTCACCAACAAGACTCATTTCGAATTCAGATTGCCTCTGCTTGACAAAATGTTGTACCATCTGGTTCGACATCCCTCTAAACACAATGTCATCAACATATATTTAAGCTATCATGAGTTTACCATGTTCTTCTTTTACAAACAGAGTTTTGTCTGTTCCTCCTTTCCTATAACCATTATTGACAAGGTACTCAGTGAGTCTTCCATACCAAGCCCTAGGTGCTTACTTTAAGCCATATAGAGCTTTCCATAATTTGTAAACATGATATGGAAAGCTAGGATCTATGAACCCCTTAGGATGTTCAAGATAGACTTCTTCATTTAAGTACCCATTTAAGAAGGCACTTTTTATATCCATTTGAAATAATTTGAATTTAAGAAGGCAAGTCACTCCTAACAGAAGTATGATTGACTCAAGGCGAGCTACAGGGGAAAATGTCTCATCAAAATCGACCCCTTCAATTTGAGTGTATCCTTGAGCAACAAGTTTGGCTTTGTTTCTGGTCACAATCCTTTTTTCATCAGATTTGTTCTTGTAGATCCACTTAGTGCCAATAACATTCATTCATTTATGTCTCGGAACTAAGTCCCATACTTCATTTCTTATGAATTGACATAATTCCTCTTGCATTGCATTGATCCATAATTCGTTAGTCAAAGCTTATTTCACATTTTTAGGTTTAAACTTAGAAATAAAGCATGCATTTAAGATCACATCTTTAGATCTAGTGGTAACTCCTTTATTAAGGTTTCCAATTATGAGATCTGTTGGATGGTCTTTCTGTATTCTGATGGATGAACCTTTATTGACTTGAGATCTATCAGGTTCAACACCTCCTTATTCATTGTCTGATTCAATTAGCTCCTCATTTTCAGTTTGGTTGATCTGCGGAATTGATGTCTCGACATAAGATTCAACATTTGTCCCCTTTTCTGAGATATTGTCACCCACTAACACATTGATGGATTCCATCATGGCTTTGGTTCTGGAATTAAAGACTCTATAGGATATACTGCTTGTAGAGTATCCCAGAAATATACCTTCATCACTCTTGGGATCTATCTTTCTTCTTTGTTCACGGTCAGCTAAAATGTAGCATTTGCTTCCAAATACGTGAAAGTATTTAATTATGGGCTTCCTTCCTTTCCATAATTCATAGAGAGTGGTTTAGGTTCCGGTTCTTAGGGTGACTCTATTATGAATATAGCAGGCAGTATTCAATGCTTCAGCCTAAAAATGATAGGGAAGATGCTTGGCATGAAGCATGACTCTAGCTGACTCTTGGAGAGTTTCTTATCTTGCGTTCTACAACCCCGTTTTAATGTGGGGTGATAGGAGAACTCATGTCCAATGCCTTTAGAGGAGCATAAATAAGAAAATCTATTGTTTTCAAATTCTTTCCCATGGTAACTTCGAATCCTGATAATTTCACTTTCCTTCTCTCTTTGAATCCTTTGACATAGATCTTTGAACACATCAAAACATCAGATTTTTCTTTGATGAGGTTCACCCGTATGAACCTTGAAAAGGTATCAACAATAACATATGCATACCTTTTTCCTCCAAGGTTCTCAACCTGCATCCCATTATGTCCATATGAAGGAGTTCCAGAACTTTAGAAGTCGTCTGATGTTGTAACTTTGGATGTGATATCTTGGTTTGCTTTCCAATTTAACACTCACCACATATTTTACCTTCTTCGATCTTAAGTTTTGGAATGCCTCTGATGGCTTCTTTTAACACAATCTTTTTCATCCTCTTTAGATGCAGATGTCCAAGTTTTTGGTGCCATAGATTAACTTCGTCTTCTTTGGATATCAGGCATGTAGGAGTGTGGTTTGTTTCGTTAGAGGGCCATAACTAGCAGTTATCCTTAGACCTGACTCCCTTCATTAGCACTTCATTTTTTCATTTGTGACATGATACTCTGAATTTGTGAATTTAAGTTTAAGACCTTCATCACATAGTTGACTAATACTAATAAGATTAGCAGTCAAACCTTTTACGGGTAGGACATTATCGAGACTTGGGAGTCTAGTACAAGCTAGTCTTCCAACCCCTTTAATTTCACCTTTGGCCCCATCTCCCAAAGTGACATGACCGATTGAATATGGAATGATGTTTTCAAGGAACTTCTTGACACATGTCGTGTGCCTGGAACAACCACTGTCAAAATACCAGTCTTCACGAGCTGAAGCTCTTAGAGAGGTGTGAGCTATAAAGATGGTGTTGATAGTCTTATGTATCCACTCCCTTTTTTGGTTGACCCTGAGTTGTGTTGGGTACCTTGGATATCCATACAATCTGAAACAAGAAGGTTTAATATGGCCATATTTTCCACAGTAGTGTCATCTCTAGCAAGATGATCTTCCTTTAGTGTGAAGGTTATGATGATTGGCATGATGTTGAGACAAAGGTTTTGACATGGCGGGTTTAGACTCCTCCACTGGAAGAACAAAGTTGGTCATCGATGATTCTTCTTGGCTATGAAGAGATTGATTTTTGAAGCCAAACCCTCTTAGATCTCAAGATGCTTTTCCAATTTGCAGAACTTCATCTAACATGTTAGATCCCTTGTTTAGCATTCTGACAGATTTTGTCATGTTGTGAAGTTTGGAAGACAACGATATCACTTCATTTTGGAGCTCAGAGATGGTGAATTACAATCCTTCTTTTTCAGCCTATAGTTGAGATATAATCTTCTTCAGTTTTTCTCCCAACAGACACACTTTTCACTTCTGATGCAAAGCTCTCTCTATATGAAGCATATAGTTCTCCATAGGATAGTTCTTCATCACATGAATCATCATTAGATTCCCATCTTCTAGTTAGAGCAGTAACATGTTTATCAACTTCCTCCTCATGTTCACTTTTCGAGTTGTCCTCATTAGGCCAAGAAACAAATAGACCTTTCTTTTATTTCTTGAGATAGGTAGCACATTCAACTCTAATGTTTCCAAAACCTTCACACCCATGACATTGGATTCCTTTACCTTGATCTGATATCTCTTCAGCTCTTGATCTTCTCTGGAAGTCATTAGTATTCCTAATATCAAGAGGGATATTATTGACATTGGGTCTTGGCTTCATGTCAATTGTCTTAAGAACCTTGTTGAATTGTCTTCTTAGAAGCACTATAGAATTGACCATTCCTTCATCGGTATTCAAATCACATTGGTTTTGTTCATCTTCAGTGTTGGATACAAATGTTATGCTCTTGGTTTTATTTTTAGTTTTGTCACTAATACCTAACTCAAAATTTTGGAGAGATCCAATAAGCCCATCTACTCTCATGGAGTTGATGTCTTGAGCTTCCTCAATAGTTGTGACCTATATGTCAAATTTTTAGGTAGAGACCTTAGAATTTTTCTCACCAATTTTTCTTCTAACATCCTTTCTCCCAAAGCACTAGATGAATTATCTATTTCAAGAATACTCATGTGAAAGTCATGGATATTCTCACCATCTTTCATCTTTATATTTTTTAATTTGGTAGTGAGAAGATGAAGTCTAGATATCTTTACTTTGGATGTTCCTTCATGAGTAGTTTTGAGGATATCTCAAGCTTCTTTAGCTACAATACATGTATTAATCAGCCTGGATATATTTTTGTCCATACCATTGAATAGGGCATTCAAGGCTTTGGAGTTTCAAAGAGCCAATTTGTCTTCTTCCTTGGACCAGTCCTCTTCAGGTTTCAGTTCAGTAGTTGCCTTTCCATCCTTGTCAATCACAACAGGATGTTCCCATCCTCTAATGACAGCTTTCCATGTCTTCTTGTCCATAGATTTTAATAAAGTCACCATCCTTTCCTTCCAGTAATCATAGTTAGATCCATCTAAGATGGGGGGTCTATTGATAAATCCTTCTTCCTTGTCCATGGTGCCAGAAAGTATCTTCCCTAAATCTCACCCACATATAGAGCAGGATGCCTGCTTTGATACCAATTCAAATTCTGGAAAGCAGATACCTGATTTCGAACACGATGTCACGACGTCAGGGTCTACACATTATCATACAACATACAATAGCAGGATAAATAAAACAGTAAATAACACACACAGTTGTTAACCCAATTCAGTGCAACGTCACCTACATCTGGGGGCTACCATGCCAGGAAGGAAATCCACTATCACATAATTAGTTTGAAATCCTGAACAACCTCAGTGTTTACAGACTTCTCTCATAATCCTACTTGTGGACGTTTCTATCTAGAGCAACCTTAGATATTAGACCACTCTCACTTCCCTCAATCACAAGATAACACACAAAAGAAAAGCACAATCCACTCTTGCTTAAAAGCTTCTGAGGGATAGTAAATTAAAACTCAATACACTCATTCCAACTCAAGTATCAATGTGATTCTCGAATGGCTCACATAAAACACACACACGAAACCCTAATGATAACACAATTCTACACTACTTTCGATGATTTCCTAGGTTAATAACTCCTTTATATATATCAGTTATACACATGGGCTTTGGTATTTGATATGAAGCAGATCCAAGATCTCTTATCAACTTTCTGAAGTTTCAATTCTCTTTAAATCAAATGTTTCCTAATATGTCTTGACATTGTTCCTTTGATTACAAGTCAAGATACGATCTTCTTCAATCACAGGGAAGCACGCAATAGATTACAAAATCTAAATCTTCAGAGAATCTATAGGAAGCACAATTAAAGATACTAAATCTCACAAATAACGCAAGCTGGATAATGCAGAATGTTGAAGCAACATGTCAGGACATCTTGTTCAACATCTTGCAAATACCCATTTTTCCAAAAAGCAACCAATCACCAAAAGAAAAACCTAACACTAGGTAATCAGCATTAAAATATTATCAAATGGATTTTAAGGTATCTTCATGGTACAACTTGTATGGGGATTTGATTTGGAGGAGATAAGCCTACTCTAGAGGGATACTTTTAATCTATTATGGCTAGAGACGTTGATTCCAGAAAGTCCACTTTGGGCTACATTATTAAATTTTCATAGGGGATTGTGGTTTGGAATTCCAAATTATAAAAGTGTGTAGCATTTTCTACTATAGAGGTAGAGTTAATTACGATTAATGAAGAATGTAAAGAGTTGCTATGGTTGAAGAAATTTTTGCACGAGCTTGGGTTTGTTCAAGACATATATGAGTTATTTGTTGATAACCAAAACACTATTCATATTGGTAAGAATCTAACTTTTCATAATTGGTCAAAACACATTGATGTCAGATATCATTTGATACATGATATTTTGGATGATAATTTGTTAGAGCTATCTAAAGTTCATGCGAATGATAATGGTTCAGATATGATGACCTAAGCGTTACCAAGAGGGAAGTTTGAAGCTTATTGTGATATCATCGGTTTGGTGAATTCCTCCACGTAGTTATGAGAGGGAGATTTGTTGGGTTTGGTTGGGCTTCCTTCCTATAAGGAGAAACACCTAAAAATGTTATCCTATTTAAGTATCACTTATTTAAATGGGGAGAGTGAATTCAGGGTTGATATATATATATATATATATATATATATATATATATATATATATATATATAGATAGATAGATATATAGAGAGAGAAGAAAGTATAAAAATAAATTTCTAAAAAGAGAAATGAGGGGAGAAACCTATTACTATTTTTATGTAACCAGTCTCATTAAATCGGTGATTCCATATTCGCTAATAGTTGGACTGAGCTTATTTTTGGAGGCCTGATTTGCAACACATGTGTCTCTATTTTAATCATCCGGATCTTAAAAAAAAATATATTCTACGAGATAATTTCTTCTCACTAAAGCTACATATTTGGGTATTTTTTTAGCTTCTTGTTTATTATTTCTAACCTAGTTGGATTTCTAATTTTATTGTTGTTATTATTATTTTATGAATCACTTTGAGACTCTCTTATACCCGTATTTTATTATAGTGGAGATATTTCTTTGGTTTGGATAACCTATGGTTTTTTACTTTCAAATTGAGGGTTTTCCATGTTAAAATATCAGTGTTCTTTAATGCCTTTATTTGGAGTATTTGTTGTTATATATTTTTTGTTAATCCTAATAAGGTATTACAAGTTTGAGAAATTTTATATCAGTTGTGTATTGGTTTTTTATTGTTTGTGAAATGTCCATTAGAACATGCATTTGTTAGAATACTTTTTCTTAATATCAGGGTTTTAAAAAATGGTTAGGGTCGCGGTCACATAAAGGCTTTCCCTATTTCGGTCAATACATGTGTTGCGACAATGATTGCAGTCATCGTGGTGTGAGTTAACCATAATTTGTTCTTCAAGATAAAAATGGTGATAACGATATCGGTATCGGCATCTACCGATACCGTTTTGTTGTGGCCGTTTTTATGGTTGCAAACCATTTTTTAAAACTCTGCTTAATATGTTTACTATAAGTGTACTCTTGCATATAAAAGAGGAATGTTGAGTTATCTTGTGAGGCATAAGAATTATTTAGGTCATGCATTTTAATGCATCATTGGTGATTTTAATTGTGTTTGTTGGTGGGTGAACGACATGATGCCTATGGTCTTAAGAGGTCTGAGACTCTTTAGAAGAATGTTGATTTATAAATTTCTTTTAACTAATAACGAGGATCCTTGACCTACCCTTATTGGTTAGGAGTTTTACCCTGTACCAACTTAATTGAAGGGTTACTAGTCGCGTTGATATGATTATTATTTTAGTTGATCGGTGAGATATTTGTGGTCTATCTTCCTAGTGGGTCTTCCAAGAGATGTGTCTGATCACTACCATGGGTGCTTCAACATTCTAATAAGCACTAAGGCCCTAAGCTTTTTAGGTTTAACAATCATTGACTAAATCATATTTTCCTATCGAAGGCAGTGTTGAGTAGTTAGTATAAATCCCTTTTATGAGGTTAAAAGTCTGTGTTTAAAGAGAAAGTGAAATATCTAAAAGTGATCTGAAGCGTTAAGGTAAGGAAATCTATGATCTGGATGAGGTGATGAAGGAGTTGTTGGACAATATTAAAGTTTTAAATCTAAAAGCTCGAGAGGAATCCCATATAGGAGAATATGTTGTTTCTAGGAGTAAAGATGATGTAGTTATTTGGGTGATTCACTATAAGAAAAACAATGTGATCTGACAACTATTTCAAAACCATGTGAAACCATCCTATTGTGCCACCGCCTTAACATTTTACGACAGAGTTGGAACAACCTTAACATTATAAGTGTGATAGTTATAATCGTCATCAATTTTAGTGTTTTTATAGGTTTATTGAAACAATGTTACTGCCACAAATATGAAATATAATAATTCAAATATCCCATTTGTTTTTGAGAAATCATTTATATATATTTTGCAACAGTTTATAGTAATGCTAGATATTAATTTTTATATTTTAAAAAATCGTTTCAACTATTAATAAAAAAACAGTATGTATCTTTTGAAATAATAATTTTTGAATTTTATTTATAAATTGTTTTGGTTAATATCGTTCTAAATATTAATTTTATATTTTTGGTAACTTTTTTTAGACTTTTATTTTATTTTTACACGTTCATAAATTGTCTATTTAAAAAGATAAATATTCTTATATGAAATTTAAATAATATAGTTTTATAAAATTAAAAATTAGTCATGTAGCTAAACATATAAAATAATTACATCAAAATTTATAAAAATGTACAAATAGTCTTTAGTAAGGCCTAATTAGTCATTGGTGATGTTCTTTTTTGTTATTTTCAAGTTGATAGATAGACTCAGAAGAACATCCGCCTTCTCTTGGTGATTGTACGGTCCTTGAAAAAAATTAAAATATATATTAAACTAATAATCATGAATACTTTTAAGCATGATTTACACTTAGATAAAAATACACTAAGATACTAATGAAAAAAGAAATCATTTAAAAAGGCTAATTATCTTTCAGTCAAAATTGGATGCATAATAAATAATTTACATGCCTTCCCTTTGAATTTTGAATTTGCATTAAGAGTGCCAATTTTTCATCCCTAGAATAGTCACATACAACGAACATATTCAAGACGTTATTTTCTAAAATAATTCTTAGGTGCTTCATTTTAAAATCGAGAATTATGAAGTTTATAAGTCCCTGAGGCGAGAAGCTAGATTAAGCCTAGTTGATGAGATTATAAGTCTCTCATATGAGGCAAAGACCTCTCGGGCGGGACTTCTATCAAGCCTTCAGACAAGAATTTAGACTATGTCTCTTAGGCTAGACTTCGTACCTTCTGGGTGGGATTTATATAATGGGTCCTACCCGAGGAACTTTAAGTCCCTCAAGCGAGGGGTTATATAGTCTATTTGGTGGGAACTCTCAGTCCCATAGAAAAAGTTACATCAAGTCTGACTGATGAGACTATAAGTCCATCAAGCGAGGTGTTGACCTTTTTGGCGGATCTTCTATCGAACCCTCGAACAAGACTTTACACTAAGTTTCTTAGGCTAGACTTGAATCGTTCCTCTTGGGAGAGATTTATATGTTGGGTTCCATTGAAGGAAAGTTTAAGTCCCTCGGACAAGAAGTTAGAGTAAGACCGACTGATGAGACTATAAATCCCTCAAGAAAGGCATTAGCCTATCGGTCGGAATTTATATCAAGCCCTCACATAAGACTATAAACTAATTCTTTTAGGTTAGACTTTAGTCGCGTCTCTTAGGCGAGATTCTTATGTTGGACCCCACCCGATAAAACTCTAAGTCCCTTAGGAAGGGATATTTAGGTACCTTATTTGTATTACTATGAAAGGCGATAACTACCTTTACCATAAAGTCCATCACATAAAATATTGCCTTAATAGGAGGAAAGGATCTTCTCCATGAATTAAAACATACAAAATATTTCCTTAAGTGGCACCAATGATCTTCATCATGAAGTCCAACATACAAAATATTTTCTTAAAAGGCGAAAAAGATCTTCGCCATGAAGTCCAAAATACAAAATATTTCCTTAAGAGATGGCAAGGATCTTTGCCATGAAGTTCAACAAATAAAATATTACCCTAAAGGGTGGGAAGGATCTTCTCCATGAAGTCCAACATACAAAATATGCCCTTAAGAGGTGGCAAGGACCTACGCTCTGAAGTCCAACCTAGAAAATAATGAGAAAATGTTTCTGGTGGTCATAAACATTCAAAAAAAAATTCACAGTTTCGTAACTATGATGTCTTATAGAAAATTACAAATAATCTCAACTGTAATAATACTTAAAATAAAGAGTGTTTCAAGTTCTGGGTAGGAACTATCCATACAACTCCTGCAATATTTCATCACTGTTTTTGAAAGTCATTACATTTCATCACGGTTGTAAAAGTTATTACATTTCATCATGGTTTTTGAATATAACCGTGGTGAATTTTTTTACTCATATATGATATAAGTGAATTAGCTCTCGCTTCTTGATAGTATCACCGTATCTATCACAACAAAACCCTAACACACATTTTCTCTCTTCTTCTTCGTCATTAGCTCTCGCTTTATACATAAAGGTATTCTTCTTCTTCCTTGTTCTTTCTTTTTTATGTATGTTGTTTTTATATTTCACATGATTTTCTTCTTGTTTGAGAGTTTGTGTTTTTTTTGTTGGATGTTGTTGTTGTTTTATGTTGTTATTTTCTTGTTCCAATTTAAGATCCTTCTCTCAACATGAATAGTGGGAGAAACAAACTTATCCAAAAGTTTTAGGTTACAAAGGAGGTTATTGATATGGTGGAGTTATGGTTTAACAAAGCCAAGGAAGCTGAATAGGTTAGGGATCACATTACTGTTGTTGAACCGTCTGATGGAAATGACTATAAGAAGATTCTTTTCAAGAATCTTAACCCTGAAAAGATGAAGAAGATAGTGTATCAGTAAGAATTTGAGATTAAGCTATTGATTAAACTAACTCGCAAAGCAAGAGTCGGCACCACACTTTTATTATTTCCAAAGGAAAAGGGAAAAAGTACGAACAAAACTCAAAGAAGTTCTAAAACAAGACTAATAAAAAGAGAACAAGGGTCTGGGGGTTAGTTATGCAAATGGAAGGTATTAGCACCCTAAATATCCATGGTACTCCATGGGAACCTCATTGAAAATATGTACATTTTGGTTTGAAAAAGGTGTTGTTTGCAAAATATTGGAGAGATGGGAAAAGAAGCATTTTTTCTATTTTTTTATGTTTGCCAAGACTTTTGAAGTCTCATGACTATGTACCAACAAAGTGCAGTGGAGTATCGAAACCTCATAGTTCGTGGTAAAAATTACAAAGGGAGTTTGTTTTGATTCATTTTTATGGAAAAGACATTTGTCATTTTAAGGAGAATACTCAACTAGTCACCGACAAGTATGAGAACTTTGCATCATCATGAGAAGGGCTCCAACTTGGATAGGGATCAACAAGTATGCCACTAGCTCCCACAGATGAAAAAGAATTATCATCAATACTATGGAGATAGGAGAATTATAACTCAACTATGGAAATGACTTATGTCTAATACATTGAGAAAAATTTTAAAAGGAAAAGTGCACAAGGGCACAAAATGTTTTGGATGAGTTATGCATTTTTAGTTTTTTTTTTAAATTGGTCTGAATATGCTTAAGATGAATTAGCATTTATTAGGAAAAGGTTTTGAAAATAACTTGACAAAAGTCAAGGTTTATTGAAAAAAATGATTCAAGTTAGAAAGCAAGAAGGTTTTGAAAAGAGGGAGAAGACTTTGAAAATTTAAGAAGGGGGAAGGAGAAGAAGAGACTATCCTAAAGCATAAAGTAAGAGCTAGGGAGGAAATATCTAACCAAGAGATAGAAAGTTTTATGACATAAGTCAAGCAAGAATTCCCTCATTTGGATTAAGCCTCAAGCAAGTCAAAATAAGCAAAAATAATCCATGTGTCAGATGAAACCAAAGTAACCAAGCCAAGTCTTCATAGAGATGTCCAAATTGATAGGTATCAAATGAATTCTAAGGTCTGAAGTCACAAGTTCCAAAGCAAAGGTTAAGGTCCTAATTCTAAGTCCATAACTCCACAATGATGCCAAGGATAGTAAGCACAAGTCCATGAGTTAGGAGTAACAAATATCCCTTTTTTTTATTAGTGTCTTCTTTACAATGATATAAAAGAAATATCCAAATGGACAAAGAACAAAATTACATAATCACAAACAATATGATATGAAATGCTAAATCTAAAGTATAAAGTAAATGACATAAAATAAAGGCATAAAGTAAATGACATTAAAATAAAGTCATAAAGTAAATGACATTAAAATAGAAGTTAATACAAGCGAAAAGTTAGTAAGGGATGTTTGTAAATGTGAAAAGATGTTTTTGGTCATTTTTTGGTGAATACTCAACTATCCACTCACAAGCATGAAAATATGAACTTATACACCATTCATGAGAAGGGCTCAAACTTGGATGAAATCAACAAGTATGCCACTAACTCTCACAAATGGAAAAGGAGCAAAATTTTCACACAATACCACGAGGAATAAGAGATTTATAATCTCACTTATAAAAATGTCATTGCCTTTAGGACAAATTTAGCGCTATGTTAAGCAATCGTAATTGGACTTATGTAGAAGTCACAACTATCTAAGATCGATCAATAATAATCTGTGTTAATACATGCTAGAGAAATGATATGTAAATCATTCTCCTAAAGCCATGCCACGCAAGAAAAGAAAAAGGAAGGGGATGATCAAACAGAAAGGCTAGGAGGATAATCCATTACTTCAATCCATACTTAATGACACTTAGGACAAACTTATACATCAATCCAAAGTACCTTAAATGATTCATGATCACTTATAAGATTTGAAATGATGAAAGTTCATCAAGTACCAAACCACACATCATGAACAAGATGGACATAAGTCATCTAATTGATCAAAAGGAAAATAAGGAGATTAAGAAGCAAGAATCAAGAGTGTCACACCCAAATTGGATCAAAAGTTTGATCAAGTCATCATCAAAATCAAACATCCATTTTGGTGGTTAGGGTTTTCACCCCATCAACACCAAGATCCATTGAGTTTAATGAGACTTGAAGTCCAAACTATCATGATCCAAGGTCAATAGAAGTTCACAAGGTCAAACAAATATAAAATACAATTAAATGAAATAAAAATGCATCAAAGGTATTTTTAAATGATTTTTAAAATAAAAATGAAATGGAAAATCCACAAAGTCCTTCAAAACACCAAATGAATGGCCAAGAAAATTATGGAAGGTTAGAAATAAAATAAGAAACATATAATAAAAAAATTTAGAATTTTAAAATGCAGAAAAGTATTTTTAAACCAATTAAAGCAAAGGAGAAAAGAGAAAATTCATGAAAAATAGGAAATCAATGAAATAAAATGTGAAAAAATAAAAATCAGTGAAGAAAAGTAAAAGAGAATTTTAGAAATTATTTTGGGATTTTTTGGATAGAAAATGAAATTACTATGAATTTTTAAAGAAAAAACAATTAAAAATAATAAAAGAAAAAGAATTAAAATCAGAAAAAACACGGAGCGTTGGGTCACGCTTCATTAATTGATGTGGCAGATCCAACACTTCAAAGTTTAGGATGCACGATGGAACACACTGCAAGCCAAACACAAGATCCATTTTGAATTTAACCAATCAAAACATTTCCAATTGCCAACGTATCTGATTCAAACTCAGACCACCTGAGGAAAACTCCAGTCGTCTTCTCCGGTGAGCTCTCACCAGAGTTTCATCGTTTGGTAAATTCAAGACACGAGACCACCACCATTGTAATCCTCTTCTCATCCTGAATTCAACCTCATAATCCAAATTCATTTATGTGAACTAAGCAAAGGGAATTTCAAAGAAGTTTCAGAAACAAGGAAGCCACGAAAAATTAAATTAAATGATGAACAGGATCAATCAACACCAGATAAGTTAGGGGAAACCATCAGAGAGTGAAGGACTACATTATGGTAACTTGTTTGAGTTCAAATGATGCTCATAACTACCTTGTCCAGATGGTGATCAGAAGTCGATGAAGCTCGATCTGGTTAGAGCATTTCAGAAGGTCTCAGAGCTTAGGAATTGGTTCAAAAGTTTCAGAGGATGCCAATGGAGCTAATATAATCGAGAAATTGGATTGAAACAGGATGAAACTCAAAACATGATAGATTAATTTTCTGGAAAAATTTCAATTTGCAGCAGAGGTTTCTTGGCTCTCAAAAGCTTGCAAATAAAGACAATAGCCTACTCTATTTATAGGGAATGTGTTTGGATCCAAATACGTGCGGAATTATGCAAAATTCGTGCAAAACAAATTTGATCCAAGTGTGTGAAAGTGTGACTTGAAACTCATCAAAACTCAGCCAAATGATGCATTTTAAGTGTCAATTAACTTCTGGAGGCTTGGTTAAACATGTTTAGGATCAAAGCACTTGCTAATTTGGCTTGTAATTGAGATTAGTCATGATCAAATTTTGGGAAATGGTGATTTCTTCAGTTCCAAGTCACCATGTTCAACTCAATGGGACATCCTACTCAAGAGGCTTTTTGATCCCATTCTTTTTGCAATATGTTAGCATCATGGCCAAGATTATAATGTGCCAAGAAAGGTTTCATTTATATGTTTGATCACAAAGTTATGGCATGTTAAAGTTGGCATGAAAAATTGGCCATATAATGTCCCAATGAATTCCATGGCCTTCCAAGCATATTTTGACATTGGTCCTTGAAGAAAACTTGTAGAGGGTATCACTACTTACACTATTAAAAAAGAATCATCTTCATATTTTGAAAATTGAAGAAGTTATGATCCTTGAAAGTTGGTAAAAAGTCAATTAAAAATAGGTCAAATTTCACTAAGTCCGCAAATGACCTATAATGTCTCCAAACGTTTGATGATCCTCCAAGCATAATTAGATCTTGTCATGTAAAGGGAAGTTTTAGAGGATGTTGAGAAGAGTCATATTCAAAAAGGTGAATTCAAAAATGTTGGGAGTTGAATGGGTTGTGATCCTTGTAACTTTGACTTCAAAATGTTGACTTTTAGGTCACACCCCTTGGGACAAGCTTGTGTGTTTGGATCTTCCTTGTATTCAAAGCACATGGGTGATAATATGAACTCAAAATAAGGTGTCCTTGATTGTATCTTGATTAAATTTCTCAAATCTTAAAGTTGCTTGTTGAAGAAGGCATGGAAATAAATACATGAACCTTTGACTTTCCTTGAGAAGCAAACAGCTAAACTTTGAGATGCTCTTGATTTGAAAAGACCTACCTTGCATAATAAACTTAAGGGAAGAAAGACATATTTTTGGTATTTTTATTAGTGGTTAGATAAGAAATGAATCAAATAAACACAAAGGTAAAACAAAGAGGTGCTTGGTGATCCCTGCAAGAAGCAAACCCAAAGATAGATAAAAGGGAAGGACCAAAATGTGACCTTGCTTGTATGAAAAAATGCAAATGAGATATGGGATCTTAGGGTTAAAAATTAGGGTATGATAGATAGAAGCTATTATGAATGACCTAATGAATCTAGATGTAACTGATTTTGAATCAGATGAAGACCTCGAGAACTATGAAAACCATGAGAACTGCACGAATTCAACAAGGCATGAAGATTGAAGGCCTTTGTTATATTTTACATGATTTGTTGTTGGTTGTTGTTGTTGTTTGTTATGTTAACAATGTACTACTGGTTGTTGTTGCCTGTTATGTTACAATGTTAATTCTAGTTATGTTGTGGTTGTTGTTGCTTGTTATGTTACATTGTACCACTTATTTATGTTACAATGTATTACTATTTGGGTTAACAATATAATGATGGTTGTTGTTGCTTGTTATGTTACAATGTTAATTCTAGTTTATGTTTTCAAAACAGGTTAACATTCTGAAAGCTGTTTATATTTCAAAATCTAGTTCAAGAGAACTCATGTTATGGTGTGGTTTATACATGGTTTATTTTGCTATGGAGAAACAATACAAGAAGTATGAAGCAATTTTTGAAGCTTGATCTGCCTTGTACTTCTTCTTCATGGAAACACAAAGTAGATCAACTTCGGATGATTCCACGAATCTTTTCAATAAAAGGTATGTTATTTCCGTTTTGTTGATGTATGTCGTTGTTGAGTTTATTATAATGTATGTAGATTGTTTGTTTCACTCACCCTTCATTCAACATGCACTCATTTAAAGTGATTTAGAAAATAATAATTCGAAAATTAAGTTATATTTGAATGTAACTTAGATCAAACATGTTTTTTGAATTGCATCCATCTCGTAATTCATCTATATCACTCTTTAACAAATAGAACTTGGTTATTGCCTCAGATTCTTCAAAGAAAAGATTCATTCTCTATTAATTTATATTGCAAAACATCAAATTTGTTGAGAAATTGGATCATCTCCATCGTTGTCATCATGATAATCTTCATCATTGATTAAAATAATAATGATGGTATCAATGATAATGATCACGACTTAGTCAGTATATTGATGCTTTGCAAAAGAAAATAGGAATGAACCGTTTCGATGAAGAATTTGGGGAATTGGATCAAATACTACTGTTAAGAAGCAAGAGATAAATTACGTTATGAATGTAATTTAAAAAACAATGGTTCGTTTAAGTTGTTTTTCAAGAATAAACTAATTTTTCAAATTATTATCTTCTACATTAATTTTAATGGTTTTATATGTTTAGTGAGGTGTAAGGAAAAACAAGCAATTTACATATTTTAAAATAAACTCAGGTACTTTTCACAATGGTTATCTTTTGTAACCGTGATGAAATATTAGTTATATTCCAAATAAATTGTTGTTGCTGCTGGATTTCGAACCCATTACCTACATATATATCACAATAGTTGTTTAATATAATCATTGTGACAAGTAGCGTGATATCTATCTTATAACCACGGTCACACGCCTGTTGTGGAGACCATCATGCATACAATCACACGCTACCTAACAAAGGACGTCCAAATGTCCTTATATATGATTCACAACTGTCATTATATGTGTTTCCATAGTAGTGCCAATTTCCATTTTGTACGGTGATAACGATATGGTCATTACCATGAGGGTTGGTTCCAATGGCATTACTGAGAAAAAAGGTGATGTTAGTCTTTGTTTCCCCTCGTTCGCCCATGGGGAGCTCAAGAGATATTACACTTGTAACAATCACATGTCTTGTGTACTTTCTTTGGGAGGATCTAGAACTTCCTTCACTAGCGAATCCCCCAACTACGGTGTTTGTATTAGAACATATATTTTTATGAGCCATCTTCAGGAGGAAGATAGAAGGAATGAGAATGAAAGAGGTGTGGCCCATGTTAGTTTTACCGGTGCCCCATGGTAGGTTCCAATGTATTGGTCAAAAAGTAAAGGCGTGTGTGATATCCATTCAAGGGCAGGGAATACTTAGAGGCCTTAGTAGGTTTATAACAGTTGGGGATTTCTCGTGGCGACAAGAGACCATGTATGACAGTGTTACAGTGTTTACGATTATCTGAGAGTCCAACTCATGTGAGGTGAGAAACTCTATATACAAGAGTGTTACTTTAGGTATTGTGCCTAAATTGTGAGATGTCCCTTCTCCTATTAGGGGGGAGATATTTATAGATGCCTTTGGGCCTAGGATTTTCTTGGAAAGGATCATCACTTACTCATTCAATGATGGACCATTAAATCCCTATTTCCAAGGGAGACATGGATCAACAAATTAACCATGACTTATCTTCCTAAATAATGTATTTTCCCATGTTTTCCCTAACTGGGAAAGGGGTAAGTATTTAGGGAGATGCAATACCTTCTAGAGGGTGACATATGATCGTCTCCCCTTATAGGGGTTGCAAGATTGTTTCCCTTGTTAGGGCTTTTATAAATATAACACTACATAAGTCTTATAATAACTTTGATTCATTATGACCATTTACAAAACATGTAATTATGTCCTTGCACCCTCCCAAGTGCTCGGAGACTACAATCGCAAGGTAAACCTCTTCGTAAAAGCAACCTTTCAAGTACTAAATCTCAAGGATACTCGCTTAGTGCAGGAAACCTAATAGGTATTGGGAGTCTCCATTCGCTAAGACAAAAAGTTTATAACACATAAAACTATATTATGGCCAAGTTTATTTCCTTTGCAATGCTAGGGATCATCACAATATCATAGTCGTACCAATTAGATCAATTCTCCCATTTCCCTCAATGGTAGAGTCATCTAGAGGGAACTTAATCTAAGGGGACTAATTACTCATCCTTAAAGGATTCATGGTTTTTACAATTTGAAAAAAAAAATTAAGACTCACAATAATGCATACTAAACTCCTATTGATAATATTCGTTTCCACCTTTCTCTAACTCGGAAAAACACCTTGGATAATATAAAATCATTGTCTTTAAACATTAAACATTTTTATCTATTTATAGATAAAATTCTAAATTCACGCAATCGTGTTACGCCTAACCCTTATTAAACCATTATTAAGTGATTTTCTTGACATGGACTTTAATAGGCGGTTTGGATTGCATCGCTAATCTTGGAATATGCTGTTATCCGATAATTATTTTGATTCTCTCTTTATACAAATAGTTGAAATCATGTCGTTGGGACTTGTTAGCATCATTCTTGTCTTCTAGGGCTTAATAGTGGGGCTATGTAGAATATGTGTGGTGTTTCCTCATGCTTGTTGTGAATTTCTCGATTTCCCTTCGTTCTTTGTGTTCAAATGTTCTCATTGATTCTTCATTGTAACTTTCATAGTTAAATAATATGAAATTTGTCTATTTAGGATGATTTCGTTATAGTGTGGTATTTTCAAAGAATCTTCAGATTCTTTTCTAAAACCTGCAAAGCACAAACACATTAATAGTAAACACTCCTTAAAATATCAATTTTAAGTACTAAAAACATGGTCTGACATATTGTGTTCACAAAGAAATCTATGAGACATTGAGGGGTCCGCCTACTCAAAGAATCAGTGTAGCTCTTTATCTTTTAAAAGATTCAGCATCCCTTTTCTTCAATATTCCAGGGCCAAAACAGAGCTCCTATGTGTTTTCTCTAAAATGGTCATTCAACCTACATTGGTTAAAACATGGTTTGCAGGTCAACTCATGCGAATTCTATACGAGGTCACGTAAGAGTTTAAAATCAGGAAAAACCAGCACAAAAATAACCAAACCATATGAGTGCTCCAAAAACTCCATATGCATTTGAATCATGGTGCAAAATCTTGAAGCATGCAGTTTTGATTGAATATAAACACATACATATTGAAAATTTCAAATATGGTTCCAAGATAAAGAATAGATTATTGAGGGAGCCAACATTAAACTTGACAAACAATGATGCTCAAAGGCGATGAAGGAAAAATGCAAGTTGTAAGCCTAAAAGGTTACATCAATCACAGGAAATTGGCATATAGGATACCACCCACATATTTCTTCATCATTATTGGGGAGTATCATATACTATTCCTCGAATTCCCTCTATTGTTTATGAGACTTAAAGTGTAACAAAATATTTGGACCTAAGTAAATAGACTGATAACTGAGATAAAGATGCTTGATGCGACCCTCCAAAACTACCAAATTTGTAGATACGGAAAGTTCATAAGGAGAATAAGATTGAAAATAACCCATAACTACCTTCTTAAGGGGATGTGTTAGAAAAAACACGCATCATCACCAAATTATAAAGTTTCCCTATAAATTCTCACACAAAGACCCCCATGATGAAATAGGGAAGAAATAATTTAAAACAAACATAAGTGGGAGGGTTAATATCACTACAAATACAAGTCAACGCCACCACAAGAAGGTCCAGGCCGACCGTCAATAGAAATAAAAAAAATTCTACAAGCCAGAACTATCACCATTATAAATAAAGGCTCACATCCTAATCGATAAACATAGAGAAAACTACCCATGATCCTAAAATATATGATAAAAAGATAAGAAGTATAATAACTCACCAAGAACTCCAACATTAGAATACTGTGAAACCATACTTAATTCTAGTTGTCATACCCCAAATTTGTCCAGGCATTTTAAAATTTTCATAAATTCGATTTTAATTTCAATTTGCATCATCTGTATAGCATGACATGCATTTCATCATGAATAATGCCTAAAATATCAGTCGGAATAAATTCTCGAAAATACAAACAAATTGGTTAAATCATTCCTCAAGCACATGCAAAATCAGCAGGTAAAATTTTTGGAAATCAAGCTTGCAGACATCAGTATTATTAATCTACGGCTCGCGTAGTTTAACCTGGTGTGCTCGTTATATTTTTCGACGACTTTTTCAGTTGCATTTTGATCCGTTTGAGCCTTTCAACCGGTCAAAATTTATTTCAAAATTAAAAGAAACGCTGTATTTTTCCAATAAGTATATTTCGTGTTGATCATTTTAGTGCATACGATTTAATTTTTTGAGCATATTTACGTCCGATTTTTATTCATCTTCGATCCCTTTATTTTAGTTTTTTAAACCAAGATATCATTTGAATAAATTAGAATTAATTAAATAATCAGTTTAAAATTATTTTTATTAATTGATTTTTACTTTCAATACAATTACTAACTCTTTATAATTTCCAAAACTCAAAAAAAGAGAAGATAATAAATTGCACATGGACAACTCACAAGTGAGAGGGAATTAAAAAAAAACGGTTTTGATGGAGGCCAGGCAGCTACACATAGGGGTGTTCGCGGTGCGGTTTGGGCGGTTTTGATGATAAAAATCATCCGAACCGCAAGAGAAAAAAACATGAGGTTCGGTTTGGTTCGGTTGACTTTTAGAAATAAAACCAAACCAAATAAATGCGGTTTGGATTGGTTCGATTGGTTCGGTTTTTTACAATATTTTTATTTAGCCATACACACACCTATAGAGAACAACATAACTTTGTGTTTAGCCATTTATACATTAGTAAATAACATCAAAATTCATCATATTTAGACAAAAACTTCTCATTCAATATACAAAAAATTAGATTAGAAAAAAAGTGGAATAAAAAACATATATAAAATAGTAGCATAAAATAATATCAAAATTATTATAATAAAACATAAAAAAACATATGAGAAGAGAGATTAGAGAAGATGAAAAAAAACATAAGAGATACAAGATTGAGAAGAAATGTGGGATAAAAATATAATTGAAAGATAAAATAATAATATAAAAGATGAAAAAGAAAGAACATAATGTGCGGTACTACTAGGAGAGATTTAAGAAGGTTGAAATTGAAACCCTAAGTGTGAGTAAGAGAAAATTGTTTGTAATTGTAAGGTTAAGGGCGTTCTAGGTTTGAGTTTTGGATTGGATGTGGGATAAGTGATGATTAGATGGTAACATAATGCGGTTTGGTTTAGTTTAGTTCGGTTTGCAAAATACAAACCGCAAACCAAACCAAACCGTGCGGTTTTGTTAAAAAATGACCCAAACGCATCTGAACCAAATGCGGTTTTTTGCGGTTTCGGTTTGGTTTGGTTTGGTTTGCGGTTTTCTATTGGGTTGGTTTGGTTTTGAACACCCCTAGCTACACACACGTCCCGTTCCATCTCTCTACATGTTATCCACCCCTCCCCACTGCACACACGTCCACACGGCAGAGGGAGAAAAGGAAAATATTTTCTCAAATTTGCAAAATACCCTAAAAGACTCTCCCCCCACTAGTGGACCAAGGGACCCTAAGGATAAAAACAAAAGGAGGTTGACACCTCAAAGGAGGAGGGAGCACGCTGAGTGGGAAAGGGGAACTTTTTCCCTTCTTCCTCGTGAAAAAAAACAACAAACAAAAAACCTCTCTCTGCTCTCACCAAAACGGACGTCCCAAATCACCCACTTCTTCCTCAATCAAAAATAGATCTCCTCCTCACCGCATCTCTTTCACCCTCAATCTTTCCACCGCCGCCTCCATTAAACCGTTAAACCACTTACCTCCCTCAATCTTCACAACTCATCAACATCGGCAACAATCCAATAACCTTCACGCTGCCTTTGCGACCCACGCAAGACTTCCATCGCGCCTCCACCCAACAACCTTCTACTCCATCCGCGAACCACCTACAACAACCGTTGATACCCCATCTCGACCTCACACCGCCGTACCACTTAAATCACCCTTTTAAATCACCATCGAACAAACCTGGATCAACATCACTATAACAAATCCAAACCACCTACATTATTACAACATCTACCATTCTCGTCGATAATATCCACCGGACCTCCACCTAGATCTGTCGCAACCAACCATCACCATCGAACACTCTTTCTCATCAGAAAACCTTTTCGAACAACTACCATAAAACTCCATTTTCCTGAGCCACCTCCACAAGGAGTTTTCGTTTATAGATCTGTTGCTCTTGCCTACACTCAACAGTATATGTCGTCGTGTGCAACTCATCAAATTAATTGTCCATATGCTAGTGGTCAGAGATTGGGCGTTTGAAGTTTTTTGTTGACGTACTTAAGTATGTAATCAGCAGAACAACCAAATTCTACAACGAACTTTTCAAATGCAACTAAACAACACAATAATAATGAGCAGCTTCGGTAATACTCAATCTCCAATTGGTTCTTTCCATTTCCATTCCGTTGCGATTCTAGTTGTGCATCACATTTTATTTTCATAATTTCATCTTGTTTGCTAGCTTGATTTAAGTCCTAGTTTTAGATTGTGCCATTTATTTGTTTTTTACATTATATATTGTGCTTTTTATATGGATGATAGTTTTCGTGTATGTTGTTCATCGATTACGCTTATGTCGAATATTTTTGATGGTATGCGGTTATAACAAGTAGTTTAAGTAAACTTGGCTATAATGGAAAGTTTTTGTTACTGGTAATGAATAAGGTATCGTTGTTCCTACTGCCGGTGTATTGTTGGAGGTCATGGTGTCCAATTTGAGTCATCCATGATCTTGTATTATCATATTGTGATATTCAAAATGTAGAATACTAATTAATTTACTTTGAAGGGTGAAGACAGAAACATATATTTTTCTGTTTGTTTGTGAGTTTTCGCGTACCTAAATTATATTGAGAGTAGCCAAATTTTTTGGAAGATATTGTAAATAAAATGTATGATGAATTGGTTTTAATGTTGCTTACTTTACACCATTACAAAATTGGATTCTAAACCGTGGATTCAGCAATTTTATGCCAATACGTCGCCAAAATGTCAATATATCAATAGAATATTTTCGCCGCGTTTTGAATTTGCGTATGATATTAATCATGTTGTCATCACGCGCAAATCGGTTTTTGAGCACATCTTCATCAACCCATACCAATTAAATCAATATCGTCACTCACTTCTTTCTCTTTTAATTAAATTGAATACTTAATTAATCTTTGCTTAATTAGTTAATTCTGAATTAATTAATTTTAATTGACTTAATTATTTAATTAAATTAAATAATTCTGATAATTAATCTTAATTAACTTAATTAATCGATTTAACCAATTTTTAATAAATTTTGATAATTAAATGTTGATCGATTTCTTGCACTATCATTTCATAATACAAACTCTATTCCACTCTATTTCATCATCAATACAAAACCATGATTAAACCATTTAAAAGTCACGATTCTCGATCCAATGTCGAGCCAATACCTTTGTAAGTCGATTGCTTTTTAGCATCGCCATCAACCTCACATAGCTTACTCTTGGACTTTCTTATAATGAGACCTACTTGATTATAATAAAATCGATTAGATGACTGATACACCAAGTATGTATATCTAAATCTGATTAACCATACAAATTCAAATCATTTTTTCAAATTGATATAACTTCTAAAGAATATTCTTTATAATTTAAACTTGGGATGAAATATAGTATAGGGGCATTCGCCTCACTATCTCTCGAGCATTCGAATGATTGGCGTTCGCCATATTGCTCGAATTCTTGTCATCTGATTAAAACCTTACCAAATTTGAATTCTAATCATTTTTTCTAAATTAATATAATGCCTAAAAACGTTTTAATTCTAAACTTCGGATGGAAAAGAATGGGAGGCGTTCGCATCACCATCTCTCGAATAATTGAATGATTGTCACTCGCCATATTGCTTAATTTTTTCCGTCGTCCAATTAAAACACCTTAAATGAACTTTGGGATGAAAAAGAGTATAGGAGGCGTTCGCTTCACTATCTCTCGAATATTTGAATGATTGACGCTCACCACATTGCTTGAACTCTCGTCGTCCGATTAAAATACTTTAAATAAACTTGGATAAAGGAATAGGTGGAGCACGCCTCCTTATTCCTTGAATAAGCAAGTGGGAAGCGTTCGCCTCACTACCGCGCATATTCGAAATACCTTTTAATACTAATCTGAATGAAAAAGGAAATAGGAGGCGTTCGCCTATTATTCCTCGAATAATTGAATGATTGGTGTGCACCATATTGCTCAATTTTTTGTCGTTCTTATAAAAAATACCAAACACATCCAACCTATCAAACCTCTTTCCTCGCCCCTGTGCGATCGAAACTCTTTTCAGAAAGAACATTGTTTAATCCATTCTAACGTGCATAACAAACTAGTGCTTAAGCCTCCGCCGAGAGTAGATAAGCCAATGTTTAGCCTTTAGAACGTGAACTAAACAATTGTTCACTAAAAGACACCAACCAACCGTAGTTCCCCGAACTATGAATGCTTTAATTTCCTTATTGCACCATAAGGATACGTAGGCACGAGATTGCAAGATCTTGGCGAGTACACTAATAAAAAACCTCTCATTTCCCCCTTTCTGAGGTTTCCATCCATCTCTCTTTTCAATATTTTTACCACTCGAAGAAAACAAACAACATTAGCTAACATTCAAATCACAAAATTAAACTAAAAGGTTCCCATTGAGTACAGCGGACGTGAGGGGTGCTAATACCTTCCCTTTGCGTAATCGACTCGCGAGCCCGAATATGGTTGCGACGACCATTATTCTATTTTTGAAAGGTTTTATCGATATTTTCCTATTCCTTCATTAGGATAAATAAAGTTCGGTGGCGACTCTGTTCGAATCATTTTTTCCGCGACCATCGCAAGGGATCGTATTTTTCGAGATGTGACACTAACCAAAAAAATAGATAAGGAAAGATAAATTCAAAGAAAGCTTGGACCTGACACACCGCAGAAGATAAATGGAAAAGAAAAGACTCAAATCAATAACAAAACTCATACTTATAAAGAAATTCGACAAAAAACTAACCACTGAAATCCACAGGGATTGAAAATCATCCAGGTACGCTTTCACACATCGTGATTAAAACCCATAGGCGAGGGGGAGGGGGGTGGGGGTGAGTCATTAATTTTGCCTCATACCTAGAATCCCGAAAAGCAACTTAAACTAACCTAAATTAGCCTTAACTAACATGGGAGTTTCCATGCGATAAGTCGACATGGGTCGATGACACCAAAGTCATACAAATTCACAAGTTAAAAGAATGTAATGATAAAGTAATCCTTATCAAAAATTAGAATATGAATGGATGGAGGTCTAATGATCCAAGAGAGAACCATAACGGTCGCACATCCACCATCGAACAAATGCCTCATCACAAAGTTGACATCATCAAATTAATAATGAAATTTATGGTCCCAAGAGAGTAATCACACTACAAAATATCCACTAAAATATAAGAAGCACGAAGACTGGGAAGCCGTAGAGAAGAATGACCTACATCTCAAGGCACCCCCCTTGTTACATCGCACCAGGCTTATGGGGAAACTATTTCTTCCTGGGCGGGAGGATATACCAGCAACCTAATATTATAAGTGTTATCCCATAACGAATATAATCTGATTTGATTCCCTCTATGACGTTATGAAGATGTGTTGATTGATTAAGAATAATGTTACTAATGTGATGCCAGGAATATGACATCAGATTGAGGACATCATTGTTCCAACTATGCATCCAAAGAAGGATCTAAAACCGAAGAAACAAGCATGAACATGCCCTAATAAAATGTTTGATCAAGAAAAATGATTGAAGAAGTATCGTCAGCTGGATTTTTTTTGGACATGTGTCTCTTTGTAAAACTATTTTGCACATGTCTATAAAAGAAAAAGAAAAATGTTAAACCAAGATACACATTTCTTCTAACCTAAAATGCATTTCATTTTTTAGAGTAAAAAACTTTGGAGCCATTGTGTTTGTAGATAGCTCCATCCTTTCTCATCGGACCAAAACATGGTCTTTCAATTTATCTTACACTCGTGTGAGTGTGGTGTCTTTTCATTTTAATACCTTTTTTTTCTCCATGTTAATCTCGGAGTTCATTTTGATCTTTTAACTTTAAAAAGATACATATTGGTCTTTAACACTTCAAAATGTATCATGTTAATTATTTTTATTTAATTAGCTATAAATTTATGAATTTTTCCATCGTTAAATTGACGAAAATGACTATATAATACATTTTTAAAAATTAATTGATCTATATGAATCTTTTTTAAATTAAAGGATAAAATAAACCTCAAAATTAACATCCAGAAAAAAAAAGATATTAAGCCTTTTTTCCAATGAAATGTATCTGATATTCATGTGGGTTTTTCCTAAAAAAAATTCAATAACAAAACCTGCCGAAATTTTCCTTAAGATTATTTATGCTACAAATTAAGGTTAATGCTAACATGTGTCCCAAGGGGACAAGTTAATGATATATTTATAAAAATATTCTCTTAAAATGCGTGCATTTGATTTCTTAAAATTTAAAATTTTGTTTTATTCCACACAAATTTTTTAATAGTAATAACCTTAACTTGTGCCCCAAGGGCATAAGTTAGCGAGACCCACAAATTAATACATATCAATTTAAGAGACATTAATAATTATTCAATCATTAAAATACTTTTATTTTGCAAAATACATTTTTATTCTAACACTTGTTTTTATCTTCTCTAGAGCAAGTTTGTCATGTAAAAAATTGTATATTCTATTTTTTAACACGATATAAACATTTAATAATTTTATGTAAATAAAAATAAGAATTGTTTTTAAAAAACAATGGAAATATATTTATTGCGATGAGAAAAAGAAAATATTCTATACATGAAAAAAAAAATTAACAACTTAAAAAAATGTGAATTACATTAATTATTATCCATTCTTTAAGTACTTACATTGTTTTTTAATCTAAAATTGTCGAACATCATATAAAATATGATTTTGTGCATTTTTAATTTCAGTCACGTTAAAAGTTGTGTTTGGTGCATTTTTATACAGTATTCTCATACATTGTCATATTAATATTGATATGTAATGTTCAAATAATTATTATCCAAGAAATAATGTTGTAAGTGGGTGGCATATCTTAGATTTTATAGAATAGATTATGCACAAACTTAAATTCTAATATGATGTATGTGATAATTCATTTTAGATTGATTAATTTAAGATACTTTTGTAACACTTCCCAAACAAAACCTAAATATTTAGTCGTACCTATGCTTTTATAAATTGTGGTAACTGTTTATTTTTCTTCTTTCTGAATCAAACCGTGATTATTGATTTGTACTATTTAAGATGACTGGAATTGTTAGTACCAACTTCTTCTATCTGTTTTTGGCCACCACCAGCAAGAAACCAAGCTGCTTCAGGCCCCCCTCTCTCTCATTCTCTGATATATCTCTATCTGGTCCTATATATTTCATTTTTGTATGGCTGGTTGAAAGGTTCATAATTGCAATTAATGTGCATTGCATGCATCTGATCTGTTAAAATTTATCATCTTCTTGGGAAACATATAAAACCCCAGCAGCAAACCCTTATATATGTAAGAAAAGAAAGGATATGTCACTTTTGTGGTTCACTTCTATCCTGGACACTCCCATGTATTTAATTTTATTCTTTTGGCATGAGAATATGATGTTTTTGTCTATGTGCTATTTTTTTTATTAATTGCATCACTATGCTGGATTATTAAAATTTAATAATGCTTCAAGACAATATCAAGTATATTCTTGATATCATTATATAAATTTTATGTGAATTTTTATATTATGATTAACTTGTATAGCTTATTAAGATTTCAAGATTATTATAAATGAAAAATTTAAGTGTTTAGTTTTTTTTAGATAAAATTTCTACTCGATCAAACCTTTTGAAGATTTATTCAAGATTCTCACAATTTGAAGTGTATAACTCACGTAGATAATGAATATCTAACTAGAATGTTTCGGGTGGAAGAAATTAAGAATGCACTGCACAATGTAGATAATAATTATGCTCCAAATCTTGATGGCTTTGGGAGATATTTTTTCCAAATTTATTGGTATATAGTAGGGACTGATGTGATCAATAATCATTTTTTTTTGAAGAAGGTTGGATTCTTTCTAATCTCAATTCAATTATTGTGACTTTGATATCTAAACAACATGGAGCATATTTTGTTGAGCGTATAAACCTATTGCACTTGTAAATTTTTAACTCAAAACCATCATAAGATCCTTGCAGCCAGATTGGTCATCTTAACTCCTAAATCATTTCAGAACACTAAAGAAATATTTATGAATGCATTGAGATTACTTCAGAAGTCATTAATATGCTGGACATAAAATCTTTTAGAGGTATTATGGCTTTGAAGATAAATATCAAATAACATTTGATAATTTAGATTGACAATATCTTATTAAAGTTCTTGTTCAATTTGACTTTGATCAAAAGTTTTACGATTGAATTTTAACCATTCTCTACTCAACCAAACTATCAATCAAGATAAATGGGAAAACTGTAAGATTTTTTTCTTTCTCTAGAGGAGTGGGAAAAGGAGATTCTCTATCTTCTTTGATCTTGTGCATTGTTGGAAAGGCACTTATTTATGTTGGTGGATCAAGGTAAGTTGACATGAATATTAGTTGCTAGGATAATCATTACCAGCCACATTTTTTTGTAGAAGACCTTATGATATTCTGCAAAGCTATAAGGAAAAATGTTTAAATCATTAACTATCAAGAATATGGTCAGAACTTTGGTCAACATGCCAGTCCAACTAAGTGTAAGATTTATGGTGGAGGTATTTCTAGATCTAGGCTAAGGATATTGGATATATGCTTAGATTCCTAATGGGACATACATCGTTTAAATAACTTGGAGTTCCTATATTTAAATGAAAGTCTGGAACTCATTTTCTTTAGATCATTGATTATACAATATTGACCAAGCTACCTACATGGGAGGGCCTCCTTCTTTCTATGATGGGCAGGGGTCAATTGATCTAGTCATTCATACAAGAAATACTTCTGTATAGTCTTAGGTAGTATTTGTTTGACAAATCCAATTGTATTCCATGGAATGTTAGGTTTGAATTCCATATCGTATACTTAGGTACTTTTTATTCCTAGGAATATAATTTACACATGAAATCTTGAAGATTTAGTCTCATGTCAAAGAGTGTGAACCTTACATTTCCGTGGGAATAAAATGTTACTAACTACAACTATCCATTATATACTTTTTTACATTTTTGCATTTATTTTTAAATTTTCAAAATTATAAATAAAATAAAATTTAAAATATTCTTAGGAACCTAAATAAAATAAATTTATATTGATGCTAATTAAATTCCAAACAATAACATTCCTAGGAATGACATATTTTGGATTGTAAATTTAATATGTCAAACAAACACACCATTAGGATTTACGAATGCCCAATCAATCTTCTTAACAAACTAGATTCTTACATCATAAATTTTGTGTGGACATGTAGCATAGACAGTGAAAAATTGATTACTATATTTCTCACCTTTGTCTAAAAAGGAGTTCTTAGTATGAGAGATATTAATACAATAACAAGGTTGATTGTTTATCTCTTTGATGGCAGTTGTTGACTATCAATACTCAATGGTCTTATATACTTATCAGTAGATCATTCAGGCACAAAAAATCAATAAAGAATCATAAGTCTTGTTCAATATGGCATGACATTAAGAATTAATTTTACTTTCTGAAGGAACATAGTAGATGACAGGTTGGTAATATGAAGGACATTAATTTATGGGCTAACAATTGGTTGAGATACAAAATTAAATATTTGCGCCTAGTATTTCCAATGGATATTCAATTTATATAAATGGCTAAGGTCAACTCAATTATCTAAGACATCAATTAGAACATTCATCATAACTTATCCATTTTGGATCCTCAAATTGGTGAAGACATTTTGAAGATCAACTTGTCATTTGATAATACTATTGCTGATGAAATCATTCATACAAGATATACAAAGTACGATCTATATTTTAAAGATGCATACAATTGGACCAGGACGTATCACATTGAGATTTCTTGGAAAAAATTCATTTGATACCCCTACACACATCTCGGTAAGTCATTAGTAACTTGGAAGCTAATGTATAATTTTATTGCAACAGAAGACAACCTAGTTTGAATGGTAATTCATATGTCATACCCTAATTTTTAACCCTAAGATATCTCATACCATTGACATCCTTGCATATAAACAAGGTCACCTTTTGGTCCCTCTCCCTCTCATCTTTGGGTTTTGCCTTTGCAGGAATCATCAAGCACTTTTTTGTTAATGTTTTACCTTTATGTATATATGCTCATTGCTTAACCACTAATCAAATAGCAAAATATGTTTTGTTTTCTTTAAGTTTATTGTGTAGGGTAGGGTGTTTTCATCAAGAGTATCAAACATGGTTCCTCAGCTAGGTTTTATTTGATTCCTCAACAAAGTGTGGCCGACCATTGATTCTCAAAGGGACTATCTTTCAATGCATAATATCAAAGGTTATAAAAGCACCTTTCAATCACATTTTGATCAATATTACATCAAAGTTTTATGGTTTACTTCTCAAGAAAAGTCAAAAGTTCATGTGTTTATTTCGATGCATTCTTCACCAAGTTACCCCAAGCTTTGAGCAATCTAATCAAGGGACATTAGAGTACACCTTATTTTGAGTTCATATGATTATCCATGTGCTTTGAAATGTAAGGAACGTCTAAGTACATAAGTTTGTTCCAAGTGGTTTGACCAAAAAGTCAACATTTGAAGTCAAAGTTCCTAGGATCACAACTCCTTCAATACTCAACATTTTTGAATGCTTCATTTTGCATATGACTCTTCTAAACCTCCTATACAACTTATTTTTACATGACAAGAGCCAATTATTCTTAGAGGATCATCAAAAGTTTGGAGACATCATAAGTCATTTGTGGACTTAGTGAAATTTGACCTATTTCCAAGTAACTTTTTCTCATATTTCAAAGATCATAACTTCCTTAATTTTCAACATTTGAGCCTGATTCATTTTGCACAATATCATTTATGATACCCTCTACAAGTTTTCTTCAATGGTCAAGGTCAAATTATTCTTGGAAGGCCATAGAACTCATTGAGACATTATAGGTCATTTTCAGTTGTTGGATACTTAAATTTTTCTAAGTTATATGATCAGTTTTTCTTGCCAACTTCAACATGCCATAAATTTGTTCTTAAGTATCCAAATACAACCTTTCTTGGCACATTTTAATCTTTGTTATGATGTCAACACATTGCAAAAAGAATGGGATCAAAAAACCTCATGAGCAAGATGCCCCATTGAGTTGAACATGGTAACTTGGAACTGAAGAAATCACCATTCCTCAAAATTTTAACATCACTAATCTCAATTCCAAGCCAAATTATAATGTATTTTGGACCTAAACATCTTTCATTTTAAAATAATAACACTTACTAACATCTTATTATATTAACTTTATTTTAATGTCATTTATTTTATGCTTTTATTTCTTGTTATTTACTTTTTTCTTTTATTTTATCATCTCATATCATACTTTCTCTTTGTCCACTTGGACCTTTGTGTATGTTTATGCTCTTTTTCCTTTGTCCATTTGGATTTCTTTTTCTTTTAAGACACTAGTAAAGGAAAAACCCCTAAAAAAATTGGTTCTCTTTATTTATGGACTTGAGGTTACGATCCTTAATATTGTTATGGAGTTATGGACTTAGAATTGGGACCTTGATCTTTGCTTTGGGGAGATTGTGATTTGATACCTTGGGATTCATCTGATATCTTTGTCTTTGGATTTCTTTTGGAGACTTGTTTGGGTTACTTTGGTTTCATCTGATTCATGGATTATTATTTTCTTATTTTGTCTTGCTTGAGCCTTAATCCAGAGGAGGGAATCCTTGCTTGACTAATGTCATAAAGATTTCTATCTCTTGGTTAGATCTTTCCTCCCTAGCTTTTACTTCATGCTCTAGGATAGTCTCTTCTTCTCCTCTCCTTCTTTAATTTTCAAACCTTTTTAATAAACCTTGACTTTTTGTCAAGTGATTTTCAAAACCTCTTTCGAATAAACACTAATCCATCTTAAGCATATTCAGACCAATTTTAAAAGACTAAAAAATGCATAACTCACCCAAATCATTTTGTTCTCTTTGTGCACTTTTCCTTTTAAAACTTTTTTTAAAGTTTAGACATGAGTCATTTCAATAGTTAAGATATAATTATCCTATCTCCATAGTATTGATGATAATTCTTTTCCATCTGAGAGAGCTAGCGGCATACTTGTATATTTTTATCCAAGTTGGGGCCCTTCTCATGATGATGCAAAGTTCTCATACTTGTGGGTGACTAGTTGAGTATTATCCTTAAAATGACAAAATGTATTTTCATTAAAACTAAATCAAAACAAAAATCTTTTATAATTTTAGCATGAACTACGAGGTTTTGATCCTCCATTAAGAAAAATATTTATTTTCCCATCTCACCAATCTTTTGCAAACAACACCTTTTTCAAACTAAAGTGTACATATTTTCAAAGAGGTTCCCATGGAGTACCATGGATGTTTAGGGTGATAATACCTTCCCTTTGCATAATTAACCCCCATACCCGTATCTCTTTTATTAGTTTTGTTTTAAAACTTCTTTGGGTTTTATTCATACTTTTTACCTTTTCCTTTGGAAATAATAAAAGCGCAGTGGAGACTATTTCTTTATGAGTTAAGTTAATCAATAGCTTAATCTCAAAAAGTTTACCGCTACAAAAAAGTGGCGACTCTGCTGGAGATTAGTCCTCAATGGGTTTAGCATATCTTTGTTTATGTTTATATATTATACTTGTTGTTGTTTGTTATTGTATGTTCTGCCTGGTGCTTGGTGATCTCTGTGTGGTGAAATAAGTCCTATACCCGAACTTGAGAGTTCTTATGATAGGAGGGTAGTATATTATTGTTTGGATTACGTGGAGTTAATCCTTAATAAGCTAGCTTGAGATCCCCGCTCAGTGGAGGCCCCTTTAGGATTACTGATGTAACACGACTAGTCGTAGTTGGCGTTACTTTTTCCAACCTGGGAGCCCGAGAAGTTGAGGACCTTAGAACCCTTAACCCATCTTGTCCTTTTAGGATGTAGTGCGGTGGCTATTCAGGTGTAGACTTGAATTAGTTATTATGTGATACTACACTTGGACCAGTTTCTCTTGAGAATATTATTGTTTGACGAGTAGTCGTTTAAGCCAATAATATCCAAGAGATGGAATTATGCCTCTGGGAACTTTTTAGAACCTTGTTCTACAGGTGATTATACCCTGAGTACATACATTATGGGTTGGCTCTTACCCTTGGCTTCATGCTCGTGACTCCGGACCTTTAGACCTTGCTTGTGTGCCTTGTGTGATCTTGTTTGTGGTTGTTGTATCATGCATTCATTGCATTCATGAGCATTTTTCCTAGTTTTCAAGGAACTTAGAGATTCTCTTTAAAAACATCACAAATATTTTGATCATGGATATTGGAAGAAGGAACACTCGGAAATACAATTTCAGATGTCATGATCTCATGAAATTAAGGAAGCTAGCATATTTTGTGGATGATCCTAAGGATTTCAGAGACCATTTTGGAAGACTTTTTTTTTGTTCTATCTATTGATGTTGAGGATGGTCATCTTTGTACTCTAGTTCAGTTCTATGATCTCGTTTACCGGTGCTTCACTTTCCCTGGTTATTAGTTATTGCTTACCATGAAGGAGTATGCTTATCTTTTAGGTATGTCAATTTCTGATAGAGTTTAATTTAGTGGGGTGGAAGGAATTCTTGAATCTCGAGTTATTGCTGAAGTCATTCACCTGAGGAAATCTGATGTATATACTAAGCTCACCGTCAAAGGAGGTATCAGAGGACTAACTTTGAAATTTTTGATTGAGAAAACTTTTTCTTTTGCCAATGCTGGTAGCATGGTGGCCTTCGAAGCTATTCTTGTCTTACTCATAAATGGTTTGATCATGTTCACTAACATTGACAACTTTGTTGATGTTAATTCTATTAGGATCTTCTTGGTTGGGAATCTTGTTCTAACTTTGCTTGGTGACACTTATTTCTCCATTCATCGTAGGACTTCTAAGGGGGTGGAACTTATGTTTGTTATGCGCCTTTACTGTACAAGTGGTTTATTTCGCATTTGCCGCAATCTCCTATCTTCAAAGAAAATAAGGGTTATTTAAGATGGTCTCAGAGACTCGTGTCTCTCACCAATGATGACATTATTTGGTATTCTTCTATTTACAATGATGTCAAGATTATTGATAGTTGTGGGGGTTCTCTAATGTTCCTCTTCTTGGTACACTAGGAGGAATCAACTACAATCTGGCTTTCGTAAGATGTCAACTTGCGTTCTCCATGAAAGACAAACCTAGCAACACTTTGTTAGAGGGCTTATTATTCCAGGAAGGAAAAGACACTCAAGGGTTGAAATCCAGGATGGTGCATGTTTGGCACAATATTCATAGGAAAGAAAAAAGTGAGCTTGGATTGAAGAACTGTGTAGCTTTGGAGCGTTACACTAGTTGGGTGAAGAAGAGAGCAAAAGAATTTAAGATGACATACGCTTATGAAAGACATATGTCTTTAGCAATGGTCAAATCACCCACTATTAAAGGAAATTGAGGAGTTGCAAGAGGCTTTGGATAGGATGAAGCAAGAGAGGGATGATTGAGAAGATAAATTTCAAACCTCTCACCTTGAGAAGGTAGAATTGCATAAGCAGTTGAAAGAAAAAGAAGACTTGATAGAATTGCTTGAGCAACGTGCTATGAAGAGGTTAAGGGACCAAGAGGATTTATTTTCCTCTAACAATTCATCATCTACTCATCTTCCCACTTCTGGTGTTTGGAAAGGAATTGTAGACCAACTCGTGATGGAGAAGGACGCCATGAAAAACAACTATGAAAGAGAGATCAAAATACTTCGTAAGAAGTATCAGCTTGGAGTCAGGTCGTCATCGGATATGATTCCATAAATCTAGTTTCTTTCTGTTTATGATTGTTGAAGTTGTATTTCTGATTGTAATCCTTCATATTATTAATAAAATGAAATTTTTAGTACTTCAAAACGCATTATTCCCTTTATGATGTTCGCAATTTCTTTTATGTCTTAGAGTTCCTTAAAAAAATCACATTTACAATTGCATATCATGCATCATGTTGCATCTTCGTCTTGCTTTGAGTAACTTTTCCAGGGGTCTTATTTATTCCTTTCTTGGTCTTCTCCATACAAGTTGTCTCACCAGTACAACACTCAGGCTAATCAACTAAAGAAGATGGATCATCTAGAGTAAGAGAATCGTGAACTCCGCAAACAGGTGACTAGTTTGAGGGACCATTATGAAAGGCTCACTGTTATAATGGAAACTCTAGTGGCTGCTCAGAATCATCCTCTTCCTCCTCCACCTCAGACTCCACTTCAGAGGATTATGATTTCTGAAATTGTCTTTATGCCCATTCCTGTGGCACCAGCAAGTGCTCCACAGCACCATATGCCTTCTGGCTTCCCTTGGGGCATGCCTCCTAACTTTGTGCCTGAAGGGTATCAACCTGCTATCTAAGTTCCTATGGCTCCACCGATTATGTCTATACCACCTCCCATGGTTCATGCTACTCCTTATGTTGAAGAACATGTTTTCCATGCTGACTCAAGTGAAATTTTTGGTGTCTATTAAAGGATGGATGAGTTTCAAGATCAATTTCAAGCTATGTGGAAAGAGATTTAGGTTTTGAGGGGAAAAGATTTGTTTGGGAAGAATGCTCATGATCTGTGCTTAGTCCCTAATGTGAAGATTCCGCATAAGTTCAAAGTTCCAGATTTTGAGAAGTATAAGGGCAACTCTGGTTCTTTGAGTCATTTGGTGATGTATGCTTGCAAGATGTTGACCCAAATTGATAACCATTAACTATTGATTCACTACTTTCATGATAGTCTGACTGGTGTTGCTTTGAAGTGGTACATGGGACTTGATAGCACAAAGATCTGAACTTTCAAAGACCAAGGTGAAGCTTTTGTTCGTCAATACAAGTATAATGTTGACATGGCACCGGACATGGATTAGCTCCGTGCTATGTACCAAAAGGATAAATAAACTTTTAAAGAGTACGCGAAGAGATGGCGCGAGATTGCTGCACATGCTTGTCCTCCATTAGAAGAGAAGGAAATGACAAATCTGTTTTTGAAGACATTTGGTTCATTTTACTATGACAGGATGGTTGCAAGCGCTCTTAGTGATTTTACCGAGATGGTAAACATGGGAGTGAGATTAGAAGAAGGTGTTCGTGAAGGACGATTGAAAGAAGGTGGTTCATCTGATAGTTCCAGAAGGTATGGGAATGGCTTGCCCAAAAAGAAGGAACATGATGCTAATGCTATTTCACAAGAGAAGTGTAGGAGATCTCCGAGAAACAATCAGCGTCACCAGCAGGTGGCATCAGTTACTCTAGTTATTAATCCTTCTCTGGCTGTTCAAATAGCACCAACTTATCAACCATGTTTTCAACAACATACCAATCAACAGAATCAACAACATCAACATAACCGTGTCCATAAGCCATCACAGTTTGAGCTAATCTCGATGTCCTATGCCTAATTATTTCCTGCTTTGATAGAGAAAATTCTGCTACAAACAAGAACTCCACCAGTTATTCTGAAAGAGCTTCCATGGTGGTATAAACCTGATCATCATTGTGCATTCCATCAAGGAGCATCCGGTCATGATATTGAAAATTGTTTAGCTTTGAAAGTTGAGGTGAGAAGATTAATGCAAAATGGTATTTTGTCTTTTAAAGACTTTAGTCCTAATGTGCAAGCCAATTCGTTGCCTAAACATGGTGGTGCAACTATGAATATGGTTGAAGGATGTCCAGGAAAATACTGTGTTTTTAACGTCAATCCGACCAGAAAATCCTTGGTCGAAATGCATGCAACATTGTGCGAGTTGAGCTATTATAACCATGACCATGCTTCTTGCCACATTTGTTCCAGAAACCCTCGAGGGTTTGCTGTGGTGAAAAGAGACTTACAAGAGATGCTGGATCAAAATCTTATTCATATTACAAGGGATAGGGGTAGATATGAGCATGAGGTAAACATCATAGTTCCCCATTTTAATATCTCATAACCAGTTGTGATTGCATATAATGGTCAGAAGTATGTTGTTTCTCTGTTGGTCATTCATTTGGTGGGTCCTATGCCATATGAATCTAACAAAGTTATTCCTTACAAGTACAATGCTACCATGTTAGAAGATGGTAAAGAAGTCCTTATTCGTTCCTTTTCATATTTTGTAAACATTGCCGATGTAAGTGGTGTGACCCGAAGTGGTCGAGTATTTGCTGTTGTAGCTCCTAAAAGAACTGAAGATGTTGTGGTAGGGAATCCAACTCAAGAGAAAACTTCTATTATGCAGTCTGGTCAATCTAGCGGTGTGAGTCGGAATTCTGATCAAGATGAAGTGTTAAAATTGATTAAGAGTGATTTCAATGTGGTGGATCAGTTATTGCACACCTCGTCCAAGGTATTCGTCATATCTTTGCTGGTGAATTCAGAAGCTCATAGAGAGGTTTTGCAGAAACTATTAAAGCAAGTCTATGTGGACCATGAGGTGACAATTGATCAATTCGATGGAATTATGGCCAATATTACCGCATGTAATAATTTGAGCTTCAGTAATGAAGAGTTTCCCGAGCAAGGGAGGAACCATAACTTTGCTTTGCACATCTCTATGAACAGTCAAGAAGATGCCCTATCCAATATGTTGATGGACACTGGTTCTTCTCTGAATGGTTTACCCAAGTCCACTATGTCCAAGCTTTCTTATCAAGGTTCTCTGATGAGATTTAGTGGGGTTGTTGTGAAAGCCTTCGATGGCTCGATGAAGACCGTAATTGGGGAGGTTGATCTCCCAATGAAAATATATTTATGTTTATTGAATGTCAATTTTCAAGTGATGGATATTCACCCTGCCTACAGTTGTTTCTTAGGACGTCCATGGATTTATGAAGCTGGGGAAGTGACATTAACTCTCCATCAAAAGTTTAAGTTTGTGAAGAATGGGAAGTTAGTGATCGTGGATGGAGAGCAGGCCATATTGGTGATTCATCTCTCGTCATTTTCATACATTAATGGTGACGAAGTTGTAGGAACCCCGTTTTAAGCTCTTTCTGTTGATGATAATGTTGTTAAGAAGAATGGAGAATCCATGACTTCTTTGAAAGACGCACAACACATGGTGGAGAATGGTCAACCTTCTAGATGGGGACAAGTCGTCGTACTTGCTGAGAATAAGAACATAGCTGGTTTAGGCTTTTCACCCGGTTCAACTCGGAGAGATTTGAAGAGAATTCAGGAAGTGTTTCATAGTGTCGACATTATTCATTCAAAAGATCAGTTTGATGCCGCAATCATGGAAGATAACGAAGAGCAAGAAGCGCCATACTTTGTGATGCACTGATTGATATGCCAGAATTGGACTGTTGTTGATGTTCCTTTCTGTTATTCACTTATCAAAGTAATATGTTTTTTTTGTTATTTTCAAAAATCCTTTCACTATGCCCAAGGTGAAAGTGAATCTATGTGGGACTTGTTTCAAATCTTGTCATCATTAATAAAATGCTATTTCGTTTATCCATATTATGTTTTCTCTTTTTGCTTCTTATGAAAAATGGTAACATAAAAAACCAAAATAATAATCACTTTTATATCTACATCACAATGTGCATTTATTTGTTCATATTCTAAAATCAAGCATAAAATCATTGTGCAGATTAATCGTTAAATCCATTGAAAATAATTACCCTAGGCCCTCACCCAACTTTGAATTCACTGTGTTTGAGATGGAAGAAGAAGGTGTTAAATAGATTCCTGATGAGATTTCCTGTTTGCTTGAGCATGAAGAAAAGACCATTCAGCCTCATAAAGAGCCATTGGAAGTGATTAATATGGGTTCCGAAGATAACAATAACGAAGTCAAGATTAGGGAACTACTTTGTCCAGATGTTAAGAAGAGGGTGGTAGAGTTTCTTAGAGATTATGTGGATGTGTTTGCTTGGTCTTATCAAGATATGCCAGGTCTAGGTACTGATATTATGGAGCATAGATTACCATTGAAGCCAGAATGTCCGCCAATTAAACATAAGTTGAGAAGAACTCGTCCTGATATGGCTGTCAAGATCAAAGAGGAGGTTCAAAAGCAGATTGATGATGGTTTCCTTGTTACTTATGAGTATCCTCAACGGGTAGCCAACATTGTGCCTGTTCTGAAGAATAATAGTAAAGTTCGAATGTGTGTTGATTATAGATACTTGAACAAAGCTAGCCCGAAAGATGATTTTCCTCTGCCACACATTGCCATGTTAGTAGATAATACAACTAAGTTCAATGTCTTCTCCATTATGGGTGGTTTATCCGGTTATAATCAAATCAAGATGGAGCCCAAGGACATGGAAAAGACAACATTTATTACACCCTGGGGAACATTCTGGTATAGAGTGATGCCTTTCAGTTTAAAGAATGTTGGTGCAACGTACCAAAGAGCCATGACCACTCTTTTCCATGACATGATGCACAAATAGATATAAGTATATGTTCATGATATGATTTCTAATTCAAAGACTGAAGAAGATCATGTTGGGTATTTCTTGAAGTTGTTTCAGCGGTTGAGAAAGTTTAAACTCCGCTTGAATCCTAATAAGTGTAATTTCGGTGTCCGCTCAGGAAAGCCGTTGGGTTTTATTGTCAGCCAGAAAGGTATTGAAGTAGATCCTGATAAAGTCAAATCCATTCGAGAAATGCCTACACCAAAGACTGAAAAATAAGTCAGGGAATTTCTCGGGTGTATGAATTACGTCTCCAGGTTTATATCTCACATGACTTCCACGTGTGGGCCAATCTTTAAACTTCTCTTTAAAGATCAAGGTTGTGTCTGGATAGAAGACTGCCAAAAAGTTTTTGACAACATCAAGGAGTAACTTCTTGAACCTCTTATCTTGTCTTCTCCAAAGGAAGGAAGACCGTTGATTATGTATTTGAATGTGTTAGAAGAGTCCATGGGTTGTGTGCTTGGCAAACAAAATGAAACTGGTAGAAAGGAGCATGTCATCTACTATCTAAGTAAGAAGTTTACAGACTTTGAGTCTCGGTACTCCGTGCTTGAAAAGACTTATTATGCTTTAGTATGGGCTACCAAATGTCTATGCCAATATATGTTCAATCATACCACTTGGTTGATATCCAAAATGGATCTAATCAAGTATATTTTTGAAAAGCCTGCTTTGACTGGAAGGATTTCTCGTTGGCATATGATATTGTCTGAATATGATATTGAGTACCGTACTCAGAAGGCGATTAAAGGAAATATTCTTGCATATCATTTTGCTCACCAGCCGATCAATGATTATCAATCCATCAGGTTTGACTTCCCCGATGAAGATGTCATGTACTTGAAAGCTAAAGATTATGATGAACCGTTGCCTAAATAAGAACCAGAGCCTAGATCCCAGTGGGATTTAGTGTTAGTGGAGCTGTTAATGCTTATGGTAATGAAATTGGCACAATCATAATTACTCATAAGGGTTCTCATATCCCTTTCACTGCAAGATTGATGTTTAATTATACAAATAATATGGTAGAGTATGAAGCTTGTACATTGAGTCTTGAAGAAGCCATTGATTTGAGGATTAAGATCCTTGATGTATGTGAGGATTCAGCCTTGGTGGTTAATCATATTAAAGGTGAACGAGAGACTCTCCATCCTAGCTTGATCCCATACAAAGATTATGCAAGGAGGTTGTTGACTTTATTTAATAAAGTAGAGTTTCATCATATACCTCGCGAAGAGAATCAGATGGAAAATGCTTAAGCTACCTTATTCTCTATGTATAAGGTAAATCAATGGAATGACGCGCCTAATATCAGAAGTATGCAACTCGATAGGCCTGCTCACATATTTGTGGCAGAAGAAGTCACTGATGAGAAGCCTTGGTATCATGATATTAAGTGTTTCCTCCAGAGTCAGAAGTACCCATTTGGGGCATACAACAAAGATAAGAAGACCTTGAGAAGGCTGGTAGAAAATTTCTTTCTCAATGAAGATGTGTTGTACAAGAGAAACTTTGGCATGGTCTTGATCATATACGTGGACAGACACGAAGCAAACATGTTAATGCAAGAAGTTCACGAAGGATCCTTTGGTACTCATGCCAATGGACATGTAATGGCTAAAAAGATGTTAAGGGCAGGTTACTATTGGATGATAATGGAATCTGATTGCTGTAAATATGTGAAGAAGTACTACAAATGTCAAATTTATGCTGATAAGTTTCATGTGCCTCCAATACTTCTCAATGTTATTTTATCCCCATGGCCTTTCTCTATGTCGGGAATCGACATGATTGGTATGATTGAACCAAAGCTTTGAACGGACATTATTTCATTCTGGTAGCTTTTGATTACTTCACTAAATGGGTTGAAGTAGCATCTTCTACTAATGTGACCAAGCAAGTTGTGGTCAGATTTATCAAGAATCAGATCATTTCTCGATATGGTTTTCCAAGTAAGATCATTACCAATAATGGGTTAAACTTGAATAATAAGATGATGAAAGAGCTTTGTAATGACTTCAAGATTGAACATCATAATGGTTATCCTTACATACCTAAGATGAATGGGGTTGTTGAAGCTGTAAAAAAGAATATTAAGAAAATTATCCAAAAGATGGTCGTAACGTATAAGGATTGGCATGAGATGCCCCATTTTACTTTGCATGGGTATCGTACATATGTCAGTACTTCAACAGGGGCAACCCTTTTCTCCCTTGTGTATGGTATGGAAGCAGTGCTCCCTGTAGAGGTTTAGATATCGTCAATGTGAGTCTTGATGGAGGCCAAATTGTCTAAGACTGAATGGTGTTAAAACATATATGATTAGTTGAATTTGATTGAAGATAAAATAATGACGGCTTTGTTTCATGGCCAATTATATCAAAAGAGAATGAAGAAAGTATTTGACAAAAAGGTCTGACCTCGTGTGTCAGAGAAGGTGACCTCGTGCTCAAGAAAATCTTGTCTTTCAACACTGATTCTAGGGGCAGGTGGATTTCTAATTATGATGGCCCATATGTTGTTAAGAGAGCTTTCTCTAGTGGTGCAATGATTCTTACAACTATGGATGGTGAGGAACTCCCTCGTCCTGTGAATGCCGATGCAGTCAAGAAATACTTCGCCTAAAAAATAAAAGAACAACTCACTAAGTTGAAAATCCGAAAGGGCGGCTTAGGCAAAAATGAGCGTCTCGGTAGATTGAAAACCCAAAAGGGCGCTCCAGGAAAAAATTAGAGACATAAATAGAAAGTAATCATCCCAGTATATTGAATTCGAAAGTAACTGCATCAGGCCGGACTTGATCGTTTCAAGCAACGGTGCCTATCAAAGATCCTCATTCAGTCATCCTCGACCGAAGTTATGAGAATAATGGAATTCAAAGTTGTTATGGAGAATAATTTTCATTATGGTAGCCCTTTTAATGTACTTACCATTTTTCAACTTTGTAATAATCCATGGAATCACGTCATTCTATCAATAAAATTTGAGCATTTTGCCTATTTGTTTGGTGTTCTTATCTTGTTTCAGTTCATGAAATTTCATTTTTTATTTTTTGATAATAATTTTTTAAACAAAAGATATATAAACAACCATGCTTTTGAAATTTACAAAAAAATATTTTTCCTCTATTTGTGAATATAAGCGAGGAGCATTATCAGTAACCTCAAGGATGGTAAGATCTTGAAAAGCGAAGCTCAGTGGCCCCATACAGGATTTCCCTTTTGGTGCATGTATCCAAGAATATCAGTTTCCTTAGCACAGGATTGCGGGAACCGCAAAACCCCTAGTTAGCCTGTCAGCTGGTCTTCGGCACGAAGTTTGTTCGGATGTCCTTTATGCCTAGCAACCCCCCCCCCCCCATAACGGAGTTCATGATTCTAAAAGAGTAAGCCATGGGTTTCTAAGCAAGGTATTTTTCTCTTTCCATAAGGTTTTTTTTCCTCTGATGTTCTTATAATCACTTGTTGCAGGGTTTTCTTCAGCTGAATCCCTAGTAAAATCTTCAACAACATCTCCACCTTGTTAAGATTAGTCGAGTATCCAGTTGTACTTTTTTATCGATCTAACCCCTTGTGCCTGTTTTGTTAACATATTCATACACATATGCAAAAAATGATGTTTATTTGCGTATTTTGCATTTCTTGGTGCTTCCTCGCTCTATGGTGTTTTTCTCCCCGCAAAGTGTGTGTGTCCTCTTTCTCCAATAGAGTGTCGACCTTAAGCAGAAAGAGTTTATCCTTTCTAATTCCCCACTGAGTCTGATCCTCATGGAAAATTTGTTTCAGTTTCCCTTTTCAGTTCATTATCTGGATGGAATTATCCCCAATTGAGTTGGTAATATTTCCTTTTGAGGTTATTACCTTTGTTAAGCTATCACATGGCTGGTAGTAGGTAATATTTATCTTCCCCTTTGATTAATTACCTTTTTTAAAGCTATCACTTGGCTTATAGTTAGGTAATTTACCCCCTCTAGTGGAAATGGGTATTCCTTTTGATTGATCCTTTCCACCGGCTATTAGAAGTTCCAAATCCGCTTCTGCGCCAGTTATTAGAAGTTTTGAAAGATGTTCAATATTGATGTTGTAATGATCTACTGCTTCTGTGATAATTCACTCATAAGAACCTTATGAGGATACACTATGTTGCTACTGCAATGTTCTCTCAGTTTGTGCTTATGGACGTGACTCTGATCACCCAACTTCTGAAGAATGGCAAGCTTCTGAAGCTATGTTACATGGCTGAAGATTCTGAATATCTCAAGCCAAACGATTGAGGTTATCAAGGTTCTGACTGTAGATTCTGAAGACTCTGAAGATTCTGAAGAACTGAAGATCTCTAGCTAGACTATTGATGTTGTCAAGGTTCTGACCAAAGACCCTGAAGTTTCTGAATCCAGCTCTATGTTTCTTCATCTCATGCTTCAACAATTTTCATTTGAAGCCAATGAACTTGAAGACAAGATCAAATGGGAAAGGATAGTAGTATACATCACACCTATCACAAATTTTATGGGCAACGGACAGAACGCAATATCACTCCTTTCACCATCCAATAGTGGACAGCCTCTCTATGAGCTTTCCCTATTTTCCCTCAAAAGGTCTTCTTTTTATTCTATATAAGTGATACTTGGAGACTTGAAGAAAATGCCGATGATACAATATTTTGACAAGTCTATTTCTTTGTGAAAAGCTATCATTTTTTTGCACACAGTTTTTTCTTTAAGTAATTGTTTATCATTTGTGTAAAATATGCTTGTATAGAAGCATCTTGTAACACACAAAATATTATTCAAACTATTTGTTTGATTACTTAACGAGGTTATCCTTATAAAGACAAAGAATGGTATTCTTTGTGAATCCTTAAGGAGACTGGGGTATAGTTGGATCCTTGAGGAGACAAAGAAGGTTATTCTTTGTGATTATTGTAATATGTTGACTATAGTGGATTAAGTCCTTGCGTATAAGGCAAAATCACCTTGGCAGGTGGACTGGAGTAACTTTGAGTTTGAAGCGAATCATGATAAAAAATACTTGTGCTTTTGCTTGTAAAACCTAATTCAACCCCTTTCCCCCCTCTTGTGTTTTTCACACCTTCAATTGGTATTAGAGCTCCGATTATGATAGTGATAAAAAATTTATCAACACTTCATCGTGTTCAGTATCGATCCAGTTTGTGTGAGAAATAATGGTCGCTGCTAACGCTGCTAATGTTGCTAACAATAATGAAAGGGATCATGACAGTGAAAAACCACCAATCTTTAATGGTGAGAAATTTGGTTATTGGAAAGATAGAATAGAAAGTTTCTTTCTTGGTTATGATTTTGATCTCTGGGATCTTGTAGCCGATAGCTACATTCACCCAGTAAATGCTGAAGGAAATAATATAGCAAGAAGTGCTATGACTAATCAACAGAAGAAAGATTTAAAAAATCATCATAAGGCCAAAACCATATTGCTAAATGTTATCTCTTATACGGAGTATTAGAAGATAACAAACTGAGATTATGCCAAATCCATCTTTGACTCTCTAAGGATAACAATGCATCTTTTTATGTTTTTAGGTTCAACTTTTGAAACAAAAGCAAAGTGATAACAAAAATTACTTAGCTTAGAGTGTGTTCTCACTCCTTTGGAGATGTCTCCAAGAATGTTAACGATTGGATTATCTTTTGAAGACCTCTAAGCCAAAGGAATATTATCCATTTTATTTGGACTCTCATCTTTCTCCTTTTCAGAATTGTCATCTTCCTCCTCCTCAAGTTTCACTGCTTCAGGCTGATCAATTCCTTTTTCGGTGTCTTTGAGTATATCTTCTAAAGATACACATACATCATGAAAAGAAATACCTTTCCCAACAATTCTAGGATAAGATTCATCAAAAGTGACATGCACGAACTTTTCAATAGTTAGTAATCTCTTATTGTATACTCTATAGGCTTCGCTTGACTGAGAGTATCCAAGAAAGATACCTTAATCATCTTTTGCATCAAACTTTCTAAGATTACCCTTTCTATTATTTAAGACAAAACATTTGCATCCGAAGACATGAAGATGTGATAAATTTGACTTTCTACCTTTTAAGAGTTCATAAGGTGTTTTGTTCAAAATAAGACGAATAAGTATCCTATTTAAAACATAACACGCAGAGCTAATAGCATCCGCCCAAAAAAAGTTTGGTATACTACTCTCATTGGTCATAGTTCTTGTTGACTCCTCTCAAATTCTATTTTTGTGCTCCACAACACCATTTTATTGTAGAGTTCTTGGAGTGGAAAAATTATGTCCAATGCCATGTTTATTACAATAATGTTCAAAGAGGTGGTTTTCAAATTTACCTTTATGATCGCGTCGAAAAACAACTATGTTTAAACTTAGTTTATTTTAGGATAACTTTGCAAAAGATGTGAAAGTTGAAAAAGTCTCATCTTTACCATGCAAGGTAGTCTGACAAAATCTAGAGTAAACGTCTACTATAACAAAACCATAGTAATTGGGTCCTTGAGAGTGACTAGAAATATTGTTGCATTTGGGCAACCATTTAAATACACCTTTAGAAACAAAAAATATCATAAATTTGCATTTATCAATGATATGGCATTTCTTATAACAATAGTGACAATTCAAATGATGGTGTGAATGACTCTCGCTATTAGATTCCCTTACCACAAAATTGTACTTATTGTAAGACACATTTAAAGATCTCTTGAATTTCGAAGGGTTAATAGCACATGTGGCCTTTGGTTCTAAGGCCTTGTTTAATTTGGATTTTAGATTTATAACCTTTTTTTGCCAAATATGACAAGTCTCACAACCAAACCAAGAAGGTTTATATTTGATAACACGAAAACGTATCGTATTTTTGGCTCCATATGCATTGCTTTTTACTTGATTAACACTTATTATTACGCAGTATTTTATGTTTATTGCAGGTATTTATCGATTAAAAGGTTTACAGCAAGCAAAGTGGAAAATAGCAAAAAGGAAAGAAAAAGAGAAGAAAATGGAGAAAAATAGAGATAATGGGCCACCAAAGCAAATAGGCATGTGGCGCCCATCATCTAGGTTATGTGGCGCCCGCCACATGAACCCAAGGATGTGGTCACGCTTGCCACCAAGCATTAAGGGAGGTGGCGTTCAACCCTATATAGGTGGCGCTCGCCACGGATTCAAAGGCTAGGGTTGTGGCAACCGCCACAACCTAGTCTTCCCTCTTTTTCTCCATGTTTCTAGCCATTAATCCACCCACCTTCACTACAAATTAAGGATGTGGAAAAGATATAAAGACTCGCTCGGATCTCTCTCTTCTTCCAGTTTTCATGCTACGATTATTTTTATTCAGAATTATTTTCTTTTAGCTTTCTAGGAAGTTTTCTTACTTTGTAAAAGTAATAGTTCTCCACATCGGGGACTATTGCGGTTTATTATTTACGCATTTGAATTCAATTGTAACGGTTACTCATTGCCAAAGCCTGCCGACATTATTATAATCGAAGAATCAAGATTCAGTTCCAGTTCTCAATTCGTAATCCAGGTTTTATTTTAATTGTCGTTTTATTTATTTATGCCTTATTGCATGTTTGATTTTCCAAATACCATGTCTGTTACCGGATCCATGTCCGACTAAACCCTTAGGTATCGGTATATAAAGATCGTCAAAATGATGAGATTCATAATTAATTGGTGTTAGTTTTTATAAAACTTATTTTTCCGGTTTTTAGTTTCTTATTTTAATCAAACTGTTTTTTGTTTGAGAGTACAAAACAAACTAAGGTTACGGTCAACAAGAACATAGTTTGAGATTTTAACCAGATAACTGAAACTAGGCATTAATCTTAAACACAACGAGAGCGCTTTAGGATTAATTAGACTTTATTTATATTCAAAAATTACTTTTAAATTCAAAATGAGACCGCAAGAGCCAAGCATTTTGGTTTATGACTATGGTCAGAGTCAATAAAAACGAGAGTGTGAGACTAAGTCCTTTCTATAAATAATTTTTACTGAAGAATATTTTGACCAATAAGATTACACCAACTATCTATCAAATCCCTGAAGTTTAATGCGTTACATACCGATATCCCCTTTATCGCATATCTTTATTAATCTTCTATTTACGTTATAGTTATTTCTCTTCATCCCTTCAATCTAAGAACGATCATCAACCTTAGATTTGCATAGCAACATTAGACCATGATACGTTCGATTATTAGTCCTTGTGGGTTCGGTAATCTTTAAAACTACGCGATAGGACTGTGCACTTGCAGTCACGATTCCCATAGACTTACTAAGTCGCGATCAAGTTTTTGGCGCCGTTGTCGGGGACTAATTTAGTCGATATCGTAACTCCAGTGTTGCCCAGTATAGACTAAGACACTCTTTTCTCTATTATTTTGTATCACCCAAATTTTCTCTATGATTAACACTCCCAGTATTTTGAGGAATCGCAAGATTCCTATAAATCCAACCTGGAAATATTAATGGAGGATTTCATTGAGACGCAAACTCACTCTAGGATAGAATCTGTGATGGGACACTTTGTGGCTACACAAACTCTTCAGAATGAAGAATTTAGAAAATAAAGTCTCTATACCAATGAAACCCTTACGCAACTAACTACTGTGGTCGAGTCCCTCGTCACTCACAACGAGGCATTGGAGACTCAAATATCACTGCTTGCGTAGATATCTCTAGGACCATTCCCAGAGAAACATGCGGATGGTGTAACAATCACCAGTGAAAAATTTACTGAAAATCCTAAGGAGAGTGATAATGAGGAGGGTTTAGGTGAGAAAAGAGTAGAGATTGAGAAAGAACCACCGACACCACCCGAGAGGGAGGTTGTCAAAGAGGTAGAGAAGGAAGAACTATGTATGTTTTCCTCCTCCCTATAAATCACCAATTCCTTTCTCGCGAAGGTCTGTGGAAGTTAAGGTAGACCCCAAATCTGAAAGATATGAAGAGCTATCGGAAAATATCCACACCAATGCACCTTTATTTGAGACCCTGAACAAGAAGAGAAAATTAGAAGACCATGAAACTAGGGAACTCATTAGTATTAAAAGGGGAAAACCCGACTTTGAGGTGGTGGATGCAAAAATGGAACCTAAACCTGAAAAGGTAGCTCTCAGGATAGAGCCAGAACCACCACCACAAGTTTAGAAGGATAAACTACCTTGCAGAAGAAAAAGAAGAAAAGGTGACGGATATAAGAGATGGATTGATAAGTGGCCATGGAAATCAAGGATAATCAAAAGTTTTACCAGGGATTCATCCTCGAAAGAACCACCATGAGTACTTACACTCCTGACTCGCCGCGCTATCAACATAAAACATAGCGAATATTTCCTGTTTTATTAATCTCATTTTTATCTAGCCATTTTTTTCTTCTTTCTTCTCTTTCATAAAGTCAATCAATATTTTTCTTTATTATTAACCATTACTGACTTAATGCCAGTATCTACTTAAATTTATCTAGCCACTGACCATCATAATGCAACAAGTAGATTACATGGATATAGTCTTCAGAGGCAGAGCTCAAAGGAGACGTTTTAAGGCTTTAGCTCAGAGAGAAATGACACTAACCATATACCCAGATGGACGTACTATGACCAGGTTAGGTATAAGAGACAGTATCATATTCCTAATTAACCAAATATGCTAGGATACCCTTGCTATCAAAAGAAAATTTAGTTCCTACAGTAGGTCAACTTTAGAATTCCTAAGCTCCCTAGTTTACTTGCCAAACCATGGTATGGGATTTAACAAAGGCCTCATCACCTTTAGGTTGTTCGATAATGACTACCGCTACACCCATAAAGAAATAACTGAACTCCTAGGATGCCCTAATGGTCTTGATACCTTTACCATTACCCAGGAAGACAAGCTTATAGACCTTGAATTAGATCACTTTTGGGGTAGCATCACAAGAAACGACCATTCCGAGCCGGATCTTATGCATTCCGAGAACATCCATAACCCTGCCATTCATTACATTCATAAAATCCTAGCTCACACCTTATTTGGAAAGGAACAGAACAAAACCTTCGTGTCCAAGGACAAACTCTTTATAATGTATTATGCATCACATGCCCGACCTGTTGACGCTGCTACATTTATGATAGCTAATTTGGACCGTATAGCACATGATAACTATAGACCAATCTTAATGGGAGGCTTAGTGACCATGATAGCAAATGCCATCAGACTGAGACAACCACTTATCAGGCTCAACCCTTTAGGTGGGATACAACCAATGAATATCAGATTTTATTTCAACACTGGTATCATTAGGAACCTAGGACCAGATGTGTTTGAATTTCTAATTAACTGCCGAGTAGAACACCTGTTTACCCTGCCAGACCATAGGACGAGTGTACATGATAGGAACAATTGGCTCTATGATTTAGATGGACCACCAAATGCACCACCTTCTCCTCCAGAGACACCCTAAATCTACGACCACTATGACACTTATCTCTCTGACGCTGAATCACACGCCCCAGTTATACCTGCTGCACCTCTCACCGATCATGCTGCTGCCATCGAAGTTGTTCAGACAGACGTTGCCAATCTGAGAGGCGAGCTAAGCACCTTGCGCGTGGAATTCCACGGCTTTATGGATGTACTGATAGAGAACCTGGATCACATTTACCAGCAGTTCTAATCGATTGCTCCTCCTACCAGCAGTCGCCGTAATGGCTAATTTATTTGAATATTACCCATTCACTGACGTTTATTTTATTTTCTTGTTTAGAATTTTATTGTTGTTTTTACACATTGGGAATTTAGTTAATTACTTCATTTCTTTTAATTCCAGTAGACGAATTATATCATCTTTTCCCGTCTACTCCATTCTTTTATTCGTCATTTTGTGATTTAATTTCATTCAACTATATCATGTTTATTATTCCTATATACTATATATTATGGTAGTTCTCTTCTAATAAGTTTTTATTCCATGCCGGTAAACTAAAACTCAATAAAAAAAATTATGGTCAAAGCAACTATAAAGGCAGACGCGTGGGGAAAACCACACTGCATGTGGCGCCTGCCACTACACAGTTGTGGCGCCCATGTGAGGGTTATGGCGCCCGCCACAGAGCCCATAGTGGTGCCCGCCACCAACATCAAAAGTGGCGCCAGCCACTACACAAGCTCTCACGTGCAGGCTGTGTATTATTGTCACATCAAATCACTTAATGGTTTTGTCCCTTGCATGCTTGACAATGCCTTAAAGCCATTCAACCATTTTCAAAAACTCTTTGACCAAGACATTGAATACCGTAAATGAGATTTATTCCATCAATCAATTCCCAACCACCATCACCTCTATATAAACCACCAACATAACCTCAACAAATCACACCTCTCATAAGCATAATTCTCTTCTCTCTTGCTCTATTCTCACTACATTACACAACAAGTGTGAAATTCATTATGGCACAGATGAGGGAATACAAAATAATTTTCAGAAACAGCGAGCCATGCGAATTACAAGAGGAGACGTACACGTCTCTGAGCGCAAGAAAGATCAAATCAACAAGGTACCCCGATGAACAAAATTTTCCCAAGAAAGATCAAATCAACGAGGTACGCCGATGGACACGTCTCTGTTTATTTGCCTTAGGAATTCTAGATAGTGTTAACTACATGCTAGACACTTTAAGTTTAAATTATTTTCAATCTCTCAAGGACCCTGTTTATGGTCAATTGACATTAGAATTCCTAAGCTTGTTAATTTTTAGTCCCACACCCAACACAAACTGCTCCAGTGGGACTGTCCAGTTTCGTTTATTCAACGTCGAATATACCCTTAAATTTTCCCAACTAGCGGACCTTCTACATTTCCCCAATGGGGATGGCGTAGTAAGTGAGGTCCCAGATACTGAGGGTTGGCAACGCGCCTTCCAACCATTTTGGAGGGTAATAACCGGTACAGTAACCCATAACTTTGAGGGAAACAGAGCCACTTTAATTCACAATCCGACTATTCGATATTTCCGCCATATATTGGCGTCCACCATTTTTGGTCGAGCAAATTCTAACAAGGTGAACAAAAAAGAACACTTTTATTTGTTCGCCACATTTTTGCCACAAAAGGTGAATACCGTCCCTTTTATGCTATCTCACATGTAGGCCATTGTCAATGCGAAGCGAGGGCCGATTATTTTTGGAGGTTTAATAACCTCCATAGCCAGAGTCCTAGGACTCGAAGAAAAATTCTCCAGGCTAACCCCGCTCCCGCATCATGCCATTGACATGGCAAGGAGCATGAAATTAGTAAAACAAAGGAGTGACGGTAAATTTAATTTAATAATTGCAAATAATGTCTTACAAGATTTCATCCTCCCAAATCCAAATCCCACAGATGTGCGTAACCCGGATAATTATTGTTATACAAATGATCTGATGCCTAACTAAGTCCCCGCGCACATTCCTGAGAATGTAGCTGCTGGCGGGGACACCGATGAGGATCACATTCTGGAGAAAACTGCTCCCGCTACTGACCCACACACCACACACATGTCATTTAAAAATGTTGCAGGTACATCCTCCAGTCAAATACCAAGAAGAAATGTGGCAACAACCACTCTTGATGAGATCTATGCTGAACTGTTGCAGCGTAGCGAATTAGACGCTCAGCGCGACCTACAAATCCAAAACATGGAAGCTCAGCAAACTGAAATGATGCAAATCCTTCGCCAAATGCAGCATGATCAGCAGGACTACACTTTCAGAATTGAACAGAACATGTTTGGCTTGATCGATGAAATGACAACATTGACAATGCGTGTGGAAGATCTCAAAAACTACACGTCACCTCACCAGCCAGGAAACGATGGACGTGCACGTACACATGGCAAAAGGCGCCAGTAGCAGGAAAGCCAGGTTCTACCTTTCTTTCCTATCTTATGTCGTTGTATTAGGGACAATGCAAGGTTTAAGTATGGGGGAGGAAGCTTTACCGCTTTTATTTATCGCCTTCTAGGTAGATTTAAATTATTGTTATTGTTATTTCCTTTTGTTATTTTTGTTAAAGTGTCAGTCGAGTTAAATATCAATGTGATGTCGAGTCTTTATGCGTGGTTTCCGTTATTTACTAATTCACCCATTTTCTTAAGCCATACAAAATTTTACGCAAAAAAAAAATCTAGACTTAGAGATACACTGCATCTTTTGAAAATTCTAACCTATAAATAAAACTGAGGTTGAATTGTGGAGATTTGGAAAAACTTTATAAGATCGGTATCGCTTTAAACCTTAAATCTCCCAAGTATAAGATCGATTTGAGTACTTGTCATGTCATAGCCTTAAATTCTATCCTTTAATATTTCCTTAAGTAGTTTATCTAGCAGTCAGCACCATCCTAAGCACACACTACGCAAGAAGTCGATGCAAATAAGTGTATGATTTCAGGATTGAAAGAAGAAAAGATTATGAAATGTACGAAAAATGTTGTTCCCTCTAAGTTAGGCGATCCTTGCCCGGTCAATTAGTCCAACGATATAACCATCTTCAACTATTATTTAAGCCAAAGTGCGAAAAAGAAAGAAAGAAATAATGATGAGATCATAGTCACTAACAGATTATCTTGCTATGAATGTGAAAGGATAACGAGCTTAATGTGATTGCGCCAGAATGAAAAAGGATAAAAAATGTTTAATAAGGTAGGCTTAGGCATGCCAACATGATTGGATTGGTTTGTATAGGAGGGAGACTTATGGTTGCAATATTGTGACTATGTGTTCCAACGATACCCTTAGTGTGGAAGTGAGTACCTGTTAATACAATTTTGAACCAAAGTAAATTTTATAGACTAGAATGAGTGTTTGAATGCAATTGTGTCTTCTACGAGTCTTGATAATATATGCTGCAAATATTTTACAAAACTTTTTTTTCATATATGCGGCATTTGCTTGAGGACAAGAAAAGGTTTAAGTATGGGGGAGTTTGATAACGCGAAAACGTATCGTATTTTTGGCTCCATATGCATTGCTTTTTACTTGATTAACACTTATTATTACGAAGTATTTTATGTCTATTGCAGGTCTTTATCGATTAAAGGTTTACAACAAGCAAAATGGAAAATAGCAAAAAGGAAAGAAAAAGAGAAGAAAATAGAGAAAAATAGAGATAATGGGCCACCAAAGCAAATGGGCTTGTGGCGCCCATCATCTAGGGTATGTGGCGCCCGCCACATGAATCCAAGGATGTGGTGGCGCCCGCCACCAAGCATGAAGGGAGGTGGCATTCAACCCTATATAGGTGGTGCTCGCCACGGATTCAAAAGCTATGGTTGTGGCAACCGCCACAACCTAGTCTTCCCTCTTTTTCTCCATGTTTCTAACCATTAATCCACACACCTTCGCTACAAATTAGGGATGTGGAAAATATATAAAGACTCCCTCACAGACTCGCTCGGATCTCTCTCTTCTTCCAGTTTTCAAGCTACGATTATTTTTAGTCAGAATTATTTTCTTTTAGCTTTCTAGGCAGTTTTCTTACTTTGTAAAAGTAATAGTTCTCCACATCGGGGACTATTGCAGTTTATTATTTACGCATTTGAATTCAATTGTAACAGTTACTCATTGCCAAAGCCTGCCGACATTATTATAATCGAAGAATCAAGATTCAATTCCAGTTCTCAATTCGTAATCCAGGTTTTATTTTGATTGTCGTTTTATTTATTTATGCCTTATTGCATGTTTGATTTTCCAAATACCATGTCTGTTACCGGATCCATGTCCGACTAAACCTTTAGGTATCGGTACGTAAAGACCGTCAAAACGACGGGATTCATAAATAATTGGTGTTAGCTTTTATAAAACTTATTTTTCCGGTTTTTAGTTTCTTATTTTAATCAAATTGTTTTTCGTACAAGAGTACAAAACAAACTAAGGTTACGGTCAACAAGAACGAGAGTTTGAGATTTTAACCAGATAGTTAAAACTAGGCATTAATCCTAAACACAGCGAGATCCCTTTAGGATTAATTAGACTTTGTTTATATTCAAAAGTTACTTTTAAATTCAAAATGAGGCCGCGAGAGCCAAGCATTCTGGTTTAGGAGTATGGTCAGAGTCAGTCAATAAAAACGAGAGTGTGAGACTAAGTCCTTTCTATAAATAATTTCTACTGAAGAATATTTTCACCAATAAGATTACACCAACTATCTATCGAATCCTCGAAGTTTGATGCGTTACATACCGATATCCCCTTTATCGCATATCTTTATTTATCTTCTATTTACGTTATAGTTATTTCTGTCCATCCATCCAATCTAAGAACGATCATCAACCTTAGATTTACATAGCAACATTAGACCATGATACGTTTGATTATTAGTCCTTGTTTGTTCGATAATCTTTAAAACTATGCGATAGGACTGTACACTTGCAGTCACGATTCCCATAGACTTGCTAAGTCACGATCAATATTCCTCAACATCAACTTTTGAAGCATCTAGCATGGTTTTCTTAAGAGCTTCTATTTGTTTTTCCGTTTGTAAAACTTTTTCTTCAAGGTTTGAAAAAATCTTTTTCTTTGAAGCTAATCTTTTAAAAGCGTCTAAGGCTTCACCATATAGATTTTCAAAAGCGGTTTGCAATTCAGAATAAGACATATCATCAATAGGTTCATATCTAGAATGACTTACATTTTTCTTCTTATGATGATGGACCATGAGACAAAAGTTTTTCGCTTTATCACTTTCACTAGAGCTACCTTCACTTGAGGATTCACTATCAATTTCATAAGCTATGTATGCTCTTCTAGGATTTCTAAACTTCTTGTATTGACCCTTAATTTATCCTTCTTAAGTTAGGGATAATCTGGCTTGTAATGTTCAGTTTTACCACAATTGAAACATGAACCTTTGGACTTTCCTTTCTTGTCCTCATCTTGCTTTGAGGAATTAACTTGTCTTCTAAAGTTGATGAGATTGTTGTCGGAGTACTTTACTCCATTTCTCTTAATGTAGTTATAGCGGTAAATTCATGACCATCGAGCTATTGGTTAACTCAACGTCAATAAAACTAGAGTCGTCACCACGCTTTTATTGTTTCCAAAGAAAAATGGAAAAAGTATGAAAAAAACCCAAAGATAAGAAGTTTTCAAATCAAAACTAATAAAATGTCAGAGATTACAGGTAAGGGGGTTGGTTACACAGAGGGAAGGTATTAGCACCCAAAGAGTCCTAAATACTCTTAGGGAGCCATTTTTGTGTGTGCAAGTGTTTTAGTCGAAAATGATGTTTGATAAAATTATAGATTGGGGGGATGAGAAAAGAATTCATTATTTCCAATTTTTATGTTTGACAAGACCTTCGTTCTTTTGCCTACGTACCAACATAAAAATGAGGGATTAAAACCTCGTAGTTCGTGGTAAAAATTTCAAAGAGATTGGTGGATTGATTTTAACAAAAGCTTAAAGACCTTTTGTTATCAAAGGGAGAATACTCAATCAAATATCCACCAATAATGAGGGCTTTACAACATTTAAGAGGGAGGGCTCCAACTTGGATTCAATCAACCAGTATGCCACTAACCCCTAATAAATGGAAAGACTTATAATCAAATATCATGGAAATGGGAGAATTATATCTCAACCAAATATAACTCAAATCTAAATGCTTTCTTTTGAAAAGGTTAAAAGAAAAAGGCACAAAATTGCCAAAAGGATTAGATGAGGTTGTTAGTTTTTTTTATCTTTTGAAATTAAAGTCAATATGGTTAAGTTTATTTACAATTTTGGTTTAAGAAAATGTTTGAAAATTCAATGGCATAAGGCCAAAGTTTCTACTCGTTAAAACAAGTCTAAGTTGAAAACACAAACAAAGAACGTTTTAAAATGAGGGAGAGATTTTGAAATTAAAGAAGTGGGAGGAGATGAAGGGACTATCCTAGACCAAAGTTAAAAGTTTAGAGTTGAAAAGATCTGACCAATGGGATGCAATCCACAAGATAAGAATGTCAGATAGAAACTCATTTTCTTTGGAATTTTAAGCCAGCAATAAGCATAACCATACAAGCAATTAATATGAATATAATAGGCATCACATAAAGATGGTCAACATCCAAGCAAGCACTCTAAAAGCAAGAAGTCTTCAGTGTCTTCAAAATGTATCATATGAAATATTCCTTGTGACACACTCATAGAAACAATCATCAGATATAATCAACAAAATCAAAATAACCGCTTAAACACATAGATAAAATAATAGGTAAACCAATGGGGAACTTAAGGCTTGTCTCAGATGAATGACATTGGCCAAGATAGACTAGTCTCAAATAATGGCATTGGCCAATTCCTCAAAGCATATGGAGGTTGCCTATTCTAAGTCCAAAAGTTCAAATCAAATCCAAGGCAGAGGTTCAACAGTCCACCAACATATTTTTTAGGGTTTTTGTCATTATTAGGTATTTCAAGGTCCTAAGACCACAAACAAAAGAAAATCACAAGCACCCAATATGTACAAGCACAATGATATGCCTCAAGTGAGCAAAGTGAAGATGATTGAAACATAAACAAGTTGCATGAAATGTAAATGGAAATGAATGATAAAGGTACTAAAATTTAAATTGCATTAAGTAAATGACATAAAAGATAAATCAATAATAAAGAAACGTTAGTGAAATGTTAGTGAAGGATTCAATTGTTTAAGTCATTCTTTGGAGAACATTCAACCATCCACTCACAACCATAAAGACAATAACCAAGACATCATCTATGAGAAGGGCTCCAACTTCGATAAATCAACAAGTATGCCACTAGCTCTCACAAATGGAAAAAAGGTTAAGGCTTCACACAATACCATTAGGAATGGGAGACTTACAATCTCACTTACAAGAATGTTATGCCTTTTGGGATAGATTTAGCTCTTTGTTAAGCAATCGGAATTGGACTTATGTAGAAGTCACAACTATCTGAGGTCGGGCAATAAAAATAGTGGTGTTAATGTATGTTAGAGACATGGTACAAAGAACCAAGCTCCTAAAGCATACCAGACACAAAAATAAAATGGGGTGGACCTATCTCAATCAAGCTCATGTTGATTCATCTGACACCAGGTCATTGATGAATCAACAAGCATTTGATTTGTAGAGAAATAATTGGTCAATGATGGATTGAGAAATAAAATGGATGAATATGAAGAGGGAAAGGGAAATAAAAACCCAAATTGATCAAGGGATGAATTTCATCTGATCAATACTATCCATTCATCTTGAGGGATGAAGTTTACACTTCATCAACCCCCTAAATCCAATATTATTGATCAAATGGAAGTTCAAATCAATCATGATCAAGGCCAAACAGAAGATGAAACAACACAAGGTCAACCGAATGATTCAACAATATTTTTAAACAATTAAACAATTAAAAATCAATTTAAAAATGAAGTAAAATTCATTTTAAAAAGGGAAAAACCTCAAGTCCCTTCAAATCACCAAATAAATAGCCAAGGGATTTATCGTAGGCCAAAGGACCTTAGACAAAAAATTGGGAATTTTAGAAAGTCAGAAGTATTTAAAAATATTTAAAATCAAGTCAAAAACTATTTAATTCGCAAAAAATATCAAATATAATCCAAAAAATGATTTTAATTCAAAATATGGAAGAGGAAATTATTTAAAGATTTTTGGTGAAAGTCCCATATTTTTTGGATTAAAAATGAAATTATTATGAATTAAACAAAATAAGCTAATTAAAATGAAAATCAGAAATTAAAATAAAAAGAGAAAAAACAAGGGCCATCAGATCTCCCTCATTAATTGAGGTGGCGGATCTGATGGCCACGCATGTGGTGTCTATAATGCACCGAGTCAAACGCGTTGCAAACGTGGTAATTCAAACCAATGGCCAAGAATAGAACACAAGGCAAGGATCAGATGGCCTAAGGCGTTCCAACGCATCACCAGAGCCCTAGCTTCGGTCATCTTCTCTGGTGGACCTCACCAGACTAGTTCACCTCCAAAGTTCACCAAAATTGAAGATCCATATACCAATTTAAAGAGAAAATGACGGAGAGCACGAATCTGACCTCTATTTTTTTCTTTCAATTCTCAGTATATAGAGAGACATGTGGAATTGAAAAATGAGGTGGATGAACTGAGTTACTTCGGTTTGACCTCAAAGCAACTCAATCTTATTGTCTATATTGGTAGGACTCCAGACAACCAAGAATCAAGAGAAATGATGGAGAATTGGAGGAGATTCAAAGAAGGACCTTCTGTTTGTAGTAATGGAACTCGATCTCTCTTCCAATTTGCTTTGCCTTGCTTCTACCAACTTGCAGGAGAAGATTTGGATGCAAAAAAAGCTTGAACCCTTAGAGTTTCAATCCCAAAACAGAAGGAGAATTAAAACTAGATTTCAAGAGAAATCCTTAAGGTGTTCTATCAATGGAGGGTGGGAGAGATTGCAGATTAAAACTTGGGCCAAAGTGTCCAATTCTGAGCAGAATGACATCTATTTATAGCCTCAAAGATTCATTTCCACACACTTTCAAAAATTGGCCAAACATAGCAATATGATATGCATGGTTGCATGGGCATGCAACAAGGCCCAAATGATGATTGAAATAAGTCCAAATTCGTGCACATGTGATGCTGAAAGCAATTCATGAAGTCATGCAATGCACTCATGCATAAGTCCTTTAAACTTAATCCAAATGCCATGATATTAGACTCTTTGGAAAGCTAGCATAAAGGGGAACAACTTTTCTGTTGAAGCTTTTACCATTTGGAGCTTGGATCATGATGAATTTTGGTGTGGAAGTTGGAAGAATCAAACATAGTTGAAAATTTTCTAAGTTAAAAGTAAAATGACCACTTTTTCCACCTTGAAGAACTTTTGGTATGAGGTTCAAATGACTTTGGTTCTTTATTCAAAGTTGAATCTCTTTCAATCCTCTTCAATTTGGTCACTGTAGCGGGGTATTCATTACCATTAGAGATATTGACTAAATCCAAGGTAAATCATACAAGTCGAGTCGCCACCGCACTTCTATTTATCCAAAGGAATGGTTAGAAAGCGAACAAAAACCTAAAAGTTTTATCGAATCAAAAACTAGTAAAAATGTCAGAGATCTGGGTAAGGGGGTTGGTTATGCAATGGGAAGGTATTAGGCACCCAAAGCATCCTCGGTACTCCTAGGGAGCCCTTTTCACATTTGTTGCAAAGGTTGTTGTTTTTTTTTGAAAATTTATTTGTGCAAACATGATTGAAGGGATGAGAAAAGCGTGTATGTTTATCTAATGTACTACTTACTAAAAGAAGGGTCAAAAGAAAATGACTCGCACGGACGTCGCATCCACTGCATACGTATCTCATCTGAATCTGAGAATCAGAGTCTTCGTAGCTCGGCTATCTATGGGTTAAAGAGGAGTGTGCTCGGTAAGACATCGCATCCTATGCCTATGTATCTCATCTGGGATGAAAATCAGAGCAAAACGTAGTTCGACCAACTACGGGTTAAGGGTTGTGTTTTGGGGTGAACGACGTTACTACGCAATCTACCAGATGCTCGACCTTTGGAGACTTATTCGCCTGTAGTAGAAGGAGATAACGTGTTCTTAGGAGAAGAAAAGTCAATGAGTTTGGGGTGTTTAGGGATGCTCATGCAAAAAGGCAGTCCTAGATGAAGGAACCGCGCTACCTTAAATGACATGCCACGAGAGGCTATACGAAACCTAAGAAATCGGTAACATGCGGGAAAAGTAAAGGGATCGAGAGATCTACCGTACGGATAAAGATCCGAAGTAACAACAATTAGATAAATAAGAAACCCAAAGACTCTTCCAAGCTAAACACCATCAAAGAAAGCGAGTCAGTACAGGTAATCGGAATAGACCTCCAGATGGTACCCCACAAATAAAGTGGAACACCAGGAAAGCCATCTCTGCAAGAGTCATATGAGCCCTCACAAAACAAAACTCAAAAAACAGGTTAGAGAAACAAGATAGGATAATCAAGAGTTGCCCCCAAATCAAAATGTAACCACATGAATCATGCCATTAAAATTCACAAAAAGCTCACAAAAAGAAACCAAGGGTAGGAGGCCTAAGCCTCTTGTCAAACACATGCATCAAAAGGGTATAAAATTCACCCATAATACCTCATAAATTCAGAGCATTCAAATTAAAAGCATAAAGTAATGGGAATAAGGCAAACCTTACTGGAGAGATCGAATGAAATTGAATTACCCGGTTGGGTTTGCAAAGCAATCTGAGGGTTTATATGAGAGCGAATTGGTTCTTTGCCGATGAGTTCCCTTCAGTCTCCGGAGGTTGCTCTGAACTCTGTTAGCTCTTCTCTCACTATCTTTTTCCCTGCCAGGGTAATAGGAATAGAATTCTTTTGTTTCACTGAAACTCTGAATTTATAACCTGATTTTTGTGGACCTGTGGGCTCAAATGAGAGAGGCCCAAGTCCAAAATTTTTTTGTTATATTTTATTTATTTATTTATTTATTTATTTATTATTATTATTATTATTATTTTTTTAAACACGTGGGCTTCGCCTAGCGAGCATGACAGTTCAAGAAATTCCTCTGAGCGTAGGTGATTCTGGTGGCTTTTCTTGGGACTCGCTAGGCGACCCATTCTGCTCGCCTAGCGAGCATGACAGCTCATGAACAAACTTTTGCTCCTTCAAGATTAACGTTTTGACTGACGAATAAACCCCATTTGAACCTGTTGGAAGTATCTCAAGCCATTCCCTTGTGTTGACTGATCATCTAAATAGAACCCACAAAGTGTCTTGGATGATACTCAAGCTTCAGACAAAAGATGTTAGTGACACATTTTTGTGCTTTTGGTTAGTAAACAAAAGTAAGAGAAACAATGATGTATAATTCAAGCATGTTGGGTGATCTCAAACCAATCACAAGGAGTCCCACCCAAAGGCAAAGGGAACCAAGATGCTAAAGATCCTTGAGGCAATGCAAATGCAATGTTATGATGCCATGAGGGATCTTAGGGTCAAAATTGGGGTCTTACAGATGCCCCTATTTAAGGTCATTCTCGCCGGAGAAGTGAAGGTTAAAATCTTCGTCTCGACGGGGTAGAATGGGCTTAAATAATAACAAAGAGACGAATTTTGGTCCCTAAGAGACCTCATGATGCAAATGTAGGTATGAAAAATGGTAGCACTCTATGGAGATATGTGTCCACAAAAGCAAAGAAATCAGAAGCCACTGATAATCCATATGAGCAATTCACTCCATTGGACCAAGACCCTGGGGACTCTCCTGGGGATAGAAAAGGGATAAAAATGCACGAGCAGGTCACGACTCAAAGCGTGGGGAATAGAATTCCAAAGGGAAAAGATCCAATGGAACGACTCGAGCTGACTCGAAGATGCATGTATTGGGGAATATGCCAATACAGCAAAAAACTATCCACAACGGATATTTCGGATAAAATCCGGATGAAAACAATCCACTAAGGGACTTTGCTGGGGATGTCCACAAGGACACTCTTAGGGAAGCAGCGGGACGAGGTATTACCGGTTACTGGGTAATAAGCTCAAGGAGACATGTGATCTGAACGCCAGGTATGAGGGTGAGAGATACAACATGCTCAGGAAGAGATGAATATCCAAGACCGGTATAAGGGTGAGAGATATCAAAACTTCAAAACATCTGAGGAAAACCTAAAAGGTATACTTCAACTCAGGGATTTTGACTCCACAGGGGACAAAAAGTCATAATAGGGAGCAGAGAGGAAGGAACACCAGGGATACCGGTTACTAGGCATATAATAGGTGACCAACCAAGGCGTGAATTGGGGAATATTCCCAAAACACTCATCATCCAAAAGAGGGCTAAAAGCAAACTCGATTACAGGATGGATATTCGACTCCACAAAGGGGATACGAATCTTACTCAACTGGGGAAGAACAAAAGGCTTCAGACCTGAGAGTGCATGAGATATACTATCTATTACCGTCAGAACGTACATAATATACTCGCATGGACGATTATCCACAACCGGTTACTGGGTTAATAAAGGATAAACCGACCGAAAAGAAAAGGCATCGGGATACCGAAACTAGGTATATAATGATGACCAATTAAAGGGAGAAACAATCGTTACCAAAAACAGCAAGGTAGACGAGAGATGACCCGCTGGGGATAAATTGCATAATCAGGGCAATTATCCGAGAAGATGAGGGGATATCAACACCGAATATTGGATGAAGATAACTGTCACCAATTAAAGATGAGCAAAAAATAGTTACTCTGCAAAAAGGGAAGAAATAGGGTTTACAACTACCGGTATGAGGGTAGAGAACCACAGACTCCGTCGAGGATAATAATTACTATTTATTGAGAAATTATTCATTTACCACGGGGAAACAGGAAAAGAATCTCAAGAGACCGATCTAGGATCAAACTAGATAGGCACACCAAATCAAGACTTGTCCCGGTGAGGATATAACTCAATGGGGAAAACCATCCCAGTATATGTGTTGGGAAGGAACAAAAACAATCAACATCCCCGAGGATATAACCCGGTGGGGAATATGTAAGAAAGGATAGACGCTTTCTGCTTATGGAGCTGACTTTATATGGAGAGATCAGACACACACATCTGCTCGGGGAAGTATATCACCAAATAGCAGGAGACAGCAAACAACGATATATGGCAAAGAATGCAACATGAATATCTGAATGTTATAATTATGCATGAATATGTGTGGTTTATATATGATGTATGCTGACAGACAGAGATATTTAACACAACCAGGTCCAGGAATCAACCACCCGGTACTACACCGCAAGAGAGAAAGCCAAGTTCACCGGAGAGTATCCAATCTGCTGGGGATCAGAGATACCAGGAAGCAAAGAACTCTACAGGGGATGAATCATCAATCATTCCAGCTTGGGACGAGAGTTATCACAAACAAGGTCCACCACACCAACAACTCTACTGGGGAATCTATCCGAGGAGATAAAGGATTTATCGGGATCAACCACCAAATACCGCTCTTGCCCAAAGAGATCCAAGCTGCTGAGGAAGAAAGATTTCTACTCTGCTGAAGGGAAGAGAGGTGACTCTCAACAAGCAATCCACTTGGTAGGATAAACCACAAGGGGTTCCGGAGGGAGGAGATACAATCATGCCAGGAATATGGACAAAAATCTTACCCTATTGGGGATCGTACCACCCTTGGGAGAGCACTGAGGATCTCCTAAGTATCCTTTCGTCATTGTGAATGTTCACTTTGTTTAAAAACAAATTATAAAAAATTTGATCGTTTAAAACAATGATATTTTCTTAATCAAAACATGCAAAACATTTGTTGAATAGAAACAGATAAGAGTGCCAATAATTGGATAAAAGGCTCAAATTTATTTGATAGAATGGTAGTCTGCGAATGGCAAGACTCCATAGATCTTTACAAATTTGAAATTGGTGATATATATTGGAAAAGGGCTACATTGAACATAATGACCATTTCTCCACCAATTCTGAATCCGATGTATTTGAAGCTTTGGTTGATAATGAGCAAGAATCTCTGACGGACGACAGTTGTAGAACAAAGTCTTGTCAGGATGCAGTTACTTGCCAAATCCCTAATTTTTGCCTAGATTGCCCCAGGATGAGGTACTCAATCTAGCGGGATACATATATCATTATTATATATTTTTTGTGTCTCTAACTTTTTCCTGGATCGCCCTTTCGGGTTTTCAATCCACCGAGACGCTCATTTTTGCCTAAGCCGCCCTTTCGGGTTTTCAACTTAGCGAGCTATTTAGTTTTTATTTTTTAGGCGAAGTATTTCTTGACTGCATCTGAATTCACAGGACGAGTGAAATCCTCCCCATCCATAGTTGTAAGTATCAAAGCACTGCCTGAAAAGGCTCTCTTAACAACATACGGACCCTCATAGTTCGGAGTCCACTTTCCCCTGGAATCGGGCGCGAAAGACAAGACTTTCTTGAGCACAAGGTCACCTTCTCGTAACACACGAGGCTTGACCTTCTTATCAAAAGCTTTCTTCATTCGCTGCCGATATAACTGACCATGGCACATGGCAGTCAATCTCTTCTCTTGAATCAAATTCAGCTGGTCATAACGACTCTAAACCCATTCAGCATCAGTCAACTTGGCTTCCATCAAGACTCTCATTGATGGGATCTCCACCTCTACAGGGAGTACAACCTCCGATCTTGACTTAGCGATCATATCGTCAACGTACACCTCAATCTCCTTGTGCATCATGTCATGGAACAAGGTAGTCATAGCTCGTTGATACGTGGCTTCGGCGTTCTTCAAACCGAAGGGCATCACTTGATAACAGAATGTTCCCCAAGGTGTGATGAATGTTGTCTTCTCCATATCCTCGGGTGCCATTTTAATCTGATTATATCCGGAAAATCCATCCATAAACGAGAAGACTTTGAATTTAGCTGTATTGTCTACCAACATATCAATATGTGGTAGGGGGAAATCATCTTTCGGACTAGCTTTATTCAAGTCCCTATAGTCCACACACATCCGGACTTTTCCATCTTTCTTAGGCACGGGCACAATATTGGCCACCCATTGAGGATATGTAGAAGTCACCAGAAACCCCGCATCGATTTGCTTCTGAACTTCCTCTTTGATCTTCACTGCCATATCAGGATGAGTTCTTCTGAGTTTCTGCTTCACAGGCACGCACTCAGGCTTTAAAGGTAGGAAATGTTGCACAATATCAGTATCTAGACCAGGCATGTCTTCATATGACCAAGCAAAGACGTCAACATATTCTCGTAGCAACTTAATCAACCCCTTCTTAACAGATTCTTCCAGAAGTGCCCCAATCTTTACCTATCGCACACAATCTTCAGACCCCAAGTTGACTGTCTCCAGATTCTCAAGATGCGGCTGAATGATCTTCTCTTCATGCTCAAGTAGCCGGGTGATCTCATCAGGAATCTCTTCAACATCATCTTCCTCTACCTCAAATACAGGGAATTCAAAATTGAGAGATGGTGTTGGGTCATTATGTTCAATGGGTTTAGAAATCAACCTGCATAATGATTTTGGATATGAAAAGCTTTAGAATTCAAACAAGGCAAATCATTATGCAGATGAGAATATTGATTTTATTTTATTTTTTAGGGTTTTATGTGATCACCGATTTCATGCAAAAACAAAAAGGGAAAATAAATGGGAAAAACAAACATTTAACATGAATTTATTGAATGAAAATATCATTGTACTTATGCGCCAACAATGTCATCACTCCTCCTTTTGGGATGGGAGAAGGGTTTTTAAACAAAGTCATTATTACGTTGACTTATGGACAATTGTTGGAATATCCACAGCGACCCAATTATTGCAGACCCCTCCAGGGATGATGAAGTTGCCAGAATCCTTTGTATCTTCTTCTAAAACGGCAGCAGCCTCCTCATCTAGACCAGTGTGGATGAAACCCCCACTCTTGAATAACCCTTGCTTGTTGAAAGTACCAGAAGAAAAACCTATGCCAGCCCGGGACTCGTTGTCTTCTAACTCAATCATTTTTCCTAAACCAGTGGTTGCACCACACTCAATGGCCAACTTTGCATCTTTGTAGGAAGCAAATGAAGGAGTTCTTTTCTCAATAGGCTCAGCAATAGATAACGCTTGGAAAGGAGTTCCAACTTCAACCTCAGCATCTATATAAGAGAAGGAAGACAAATGGCTAACCAGGAGAGCCCTTTCTCCCCTACCACCACCAGCTTCTTGTTTTTCACAAATTTCAATTTCTGGTGTAGGGTGGATGTCACGGCGCCTGCCTCGTGAATCCATGGTCTTGAAATATTGGCTCTAGTGTAGTACCGGTGAGTCAGCTTGTCTTCAAAATAAATGAAGGACACAAAGTTAGACCACAGGGCAAGGGACCAGAAACAAAACCTGCTTATGCATATGATGCATGCAATGCTTGTGCATATGATTTGTTTTTTATTTCAAAGGAACTTTAGAGTTTTATTTGCAAATTTTGGAAATTTAAGCATTTTATCACATATGGAAATATCTCATCAAATAATATAAGGGAAAAGAAGTGCAGCATCGTCAATCATATACAAGAGAAAAGGAAAATAATCGTCTTATGGATCCCTAGAAACAATCATCTAAAGCTCGGGACACAGGAAGATAAGATGCGCGAAGCCTCTTCACCTCCCTCTCGTAGGCTGCCTCCATATCGGCCTTCTCTTTGGCGAGTCGATCATACTTCCTCTTCCAGAACTTAGAAGACTGAGGAAGTAGAGAAGTCCATACATCATCAGGGTCATCAACAACCTGATGCTTAAGAAACTCAATCAACGCATCCTTCTCCTAAATCTGCTGAAGCAACTCTTCACGTTCACGGATCCAGGCACGTGAACGGTCTTCGTCTCTCAACTCCTCTACTCCTTGATTAGGGAGGGTTGAAGGCCCAGCCATAATCATAGGTGTAGGTCTCGGATACTCGTAAGGCATGAGATACTCAGACGCCCTCTTCCTAACCCAAACAGTGTAAGGCTCCAAAGCGATGCAATTCTTAGGACCCAACTCTTTCCTTCCTTTCCTATGAATCTTGCGCCAAGCGCGGACCATCCTAGCTTTCAAGCCTTGGGGATCTTTACCATCCTGAAAGAATACACCCTCTAACAGAATGTTATTGGGTTTATCCTTTAAGGGGAACCCAAGCTGCCGACGTGCCAAAACAGGATTGTAGTTAATCCCACCACATGTACCAAGAAGAGGTACATTGGAGAATTCACCACAAGAGTCAATAATCCGCACACCATCATACACATGGTTATACCAAGAGATATCATCATTAGTGAGAGACATCAGTCTCGTGGACCACCGTAGACATTCCTTGTTCTCCTTGAAAGCGACCGTCTGAGGTAAGTGAGAAATAAACCACTTATACAACAGAGGCAAACAACACACAATGGCGCCACCACCCTTTGCATTCCTCATATGCAAAGAGAAGTAGGTATCGCCCAACAGAGTCGGAACGGGATTAAGAGTAGATAAGATCCTAATAGCGTTCACATCCACAAACGTGTCGATGTTGGGGAACAATACCAATCCATAGATGAGAAGTACAAATATGGCTTCAAAGGCATCCTCACTCATAGCCTTCCCATAAACAGTAGCTTGAGCAATGAGGAACTCAGAAGGGAGACCTTGAATTCCACCTTTGGTAGTCATATGAGCACCAACCAGAGATTCATCTATGTGTAACATGTCAGTTATCTCTTGAGAAGTAGGAATACTCTCCAAGCCACTGAACGGCACCTGATCCAGGATAGGTATGCCCACAAGATAAGCATACTCCTCAAGTGTAGGCAAAAGCTGAAAATCCGGAAACGTGAAGCAACGGTACAAAGGATCGTAAAACTGCACCAATACACTCATCAATCCTTCATCCACTTGAGTAGTCAGAAGAGGAAGAAGCTTCCCAAAACTAGCTTTGAAACCCAAGGGATCTAATACATAAGATGTCAAATTCCTTAGCTCTTTCAAGTCTGGTTGTCTGAAGCTGTACTTCTTTGTATTCCTTCTTTGTCTTTTCATGTCTTAAAATTTTGCAAATAGACCTCTTAAGTTCCTTGAAAATTTTCTTTATTATTTTGAGGATATGAATGCAAATGGGTGCATGAATGCATGAATGCAACAATCACAGTCAAGGATCAAGCAAAGCACACCAAACAAAGGTCATGGGATGGATCATGTTATCCTTAATATCAACCATCCATTTTGGTGGATTATGGTTTACACCTTATCTACACCCAAGTTCCATTGATATTAAGGATATCTGAACGGATCAACCATGAATCAAGGGTTTGTTGCAAGTCACGAGCATGGAGTTTAGGTTAAGAACCACCCAAAAGGGAGTGTACTAGGGTTTAAACCTGCCAAACATGTTCTACAAGAGGTTCCCATAGTCATCATCCCATCTTTCGGATATTATTGGAGAAACGACTACTCGTATTTCGAAAATATTCTCAAGAGAGACTCTTATGAGTGTAGTATCGTGTAACAATCGTATCAAATCTTACACTTGAACGACTTTCGCACTACATCCTAAGAATAGGCCAAGATGGGCTTGGTAAACTAAGGTCCTTGGCTTCTAAGGTCTATATTGGAAAGAGTAATGTCTAACCACAACTTACTTGTGTGACATTATTGATCCCAACATAACCTCCACCAAGTGAATGGACTTGCAAGTCAACTTGCTAAGGAATAACTCCACACAAGTCAACAAGACTACGCCATTCTCCTATCCTAAGTGCACTCGAGTCCGGGTATAGAACTCATCTCACAAAGATCAACAAGCATACAAGGAATTAATATCAAGCAATTCAATCATTACATACAATACAGTAATCCAAAATTGCACAAAAATATGTCACAAAACAAATACAATACAACAAGCATGAAAAGTCGGCAAAACCCACTAGGCAAATACACATCCCCAGTAGAGTCGTCACTTTTCTGTAGCGGGGTATTCGTTACCATTAGAGATATTGACTAAATCCAAGGTAAATCATACAAGTCGAGTCGCCACCGCACTTCTATTTATCCAAAGGAATGGTTAGAAAGCGAACAAAAACCTAAAAGTTTTATCGAATCAAAAACTAGTAAAAATGTCAGAGATCTGGGTAAGGGGGTTGGTTATGCAATGGGAAGGTATTAGGCACCCAAAGCATCCTAGGTACTCCTAGGGAGCCCTTTTCACATTTGTTGCAAAGGTTGTTGTTTTTTTTGAAAATTTATTTGTGCAAACATGATTGAAGGGATGAGAAAAGCGTGTATGTTTATCTAATGTACTACTTACTAAAAGAAGGGTCAAAAGAAAATGACTCGCACGGACGTCGCATCCACTGCATACGTATATCATCTGAATCTGAGAATCAGAGTCTTCGTAACTCGGCTACCTATGGGTTAAAGAGGAGTGTGCTCGGTAAGACATCGTATCTTATTCCTACGTATCTCATCTGGGATGAAAATCAGAGCAAAACGTAGTTCGACCAACTACGGGTTAAGGGTTGTGTTTTGGGGTGAACGACGTTACTACGCAATCTACCGGATACTCGACCTTTGGAGACTTATTCGCCTGTAGTAGAAGGAGATAACATGTTCTTAGGAGAATAAAAATCAATGAGTTTGAGGTGTTTAGGGATGCTCATGCAAAAAGGCAGTCCTAGATGAAGGAACCCCGCTACCTTAAATGACATGCCACGAGAGGCTATACGAAACCTAAGAAATCGGTAACATGCGGGAAAAGTAAAGGGATCGAGAGATCTACCGTACGGATAAAGATCCGAAGTAAGAGCAATTAGATAAATAAGAAACCCAAAGACTCTTCCAAGCTAAACACCATCAAAGAAAGCGAGTCAGTACATGTAATCGGAATAGACCTCCAAGTGGTACCCCACAAATAAAGTGGAGCACTAGGCAAGCCATCTCTGCAAGAGTCATATGAGCCCTCACAAAACAAAACTCAACAAACAGGTTATAGAAACAAGACCGGGTAATCAAGAGTTGCCCCCAAATCAAAATGTAACCACATGAATCATGCCATTAAAATTCACAAAAAGCTCACAAAAAGCAACCAAGGGTAGGAGGCCTAAACCTCTTGTCAAACACATGCATCAAAAGGGTATCAAATTCACCCATAATACCTCATACATTCAGAGCATTCAAATTAAAAGCATAAAGTAATGGGAATAAGGCAAACCTGACTGGAGAGATCGAATGAAATTGAATTGCCGGTTGGGTTTGCAAAGCAATCTGAGGGTTTATATGAGAGCGAATTGGTTCTTTGCCGATGAGTTCCCTTCAGTCTCCGGAGGTTGCTCTGAACTCTGTTAGCTCTTCTCTCACTATCTTTTTCCCTGCCAGGGTAATAGGAATAGAATTCTTTTGTTTCTCTGAAACTCTGAATTTATAACCTGATTTTTGTGGACCTGTGGGCTCAAATGAGAGAGGCCCAAGTCCAAAAATTTTATGTTATATTTTATTTATTTATTTATTATTATTATTATTATTATTTTTTAAACACGTGGGCTTCGCCTAGCGAGCATGACAGTTCAAGAAATTCCTCTGCGCGTAGGTGATTCTGGTGGCTTTTCTTGGGACTCGCTAGGCGACCCATTCTGCTCGCCTAGCGAGCATGACAGCTCATGAACAAACTTTTGCTCCTTCAAGATTAACATTTTGACTGACGAATAGACCCCATTTGAACCTGTTGGAAGTATCTCAAGCCATTCCCTTGTGTTGACTGATCATCTAAATAGAACCCACAAAGTGTCTTGGATGATACTCAAGCTTTAAACAAAAGATGTTAGTGACACATTTTTGTGCTTTTGGTTAGTAAACAAAAGTAAGAGAAACAATGATGTATAATTCAAGCATGCTTGGTGATCTCAAACCAATCACAAGGAGTCCCACCCAAAGGCAAAGGGAACCAAGATGCTAAAGATCCTTGAGGTAATGCAAATGCAATGTTATGATGCCATGAGGGATCTTAGGGTCAAAATTGGGGTCTTACAGTCACAAATGTGACACAGTTCGAATCTTTCATGAGGGAGTTATGGATTTTAGAAGTTGCGGAAAATTGCTTGTTCAATGATGATGGCCCAAAATGACCTATAATGTTTCCTCTCGGTACATCCCTTTGCAAGTTAAATTTGACCTTTATCAAAGAATAAAAGTTGAATATGACATCTTGAAATTGATCATGAAACTTGGATTGTATTCATATCATAAAAATTGAGCAAGTTAGGGTCCTTGGAAGTTGACCTTCCATCTAGGGCACATATAAAATGACCTAAAATCTTTCAGCATAAAAAGTGACTTTCCAAGTAACATTAGCTCTTTATGTAAAAATGAAAGTTGTTTGGAATGCCATAAATAGTAAGTTTTCTCTTGTAATCATTTTCATATGACAAAAATTGTAGGAGATAGGGTCTAGGGAACCCTAGATTTGACCATTTGACTTCTCTGGTCAACCTCCTTGAACCAACTTGCAAACTTGAAGTTCTTTTGCTTTTTGGGGATCATGAAGAATCATATATGCTTAAGATTATGTTAAATGAAGTATCCCATAATATCTTTGACCAATTATTGAAGAAACTTGTTGAGGAAGTCACACAAGATACCCAGATGAATTAGGGCTTCCAAGGCAAACAAACTTCAAAATATTGATGAATTCTTGATCAAATGACAAATAAAGAACACGGGGATCCATAAATGATGCTTAGAACCAATGTGAAACTTTCCTTGATTAATCTCTTGCATTGAGGGTCTCAAACCCTATATGTGAGCTTGATGAGGCACAAATTAATGCATACACTCCCTACAAAAGAAATAAAACTATGCTAGGCATATTTTTGGTATTTTAGTTAGTAATTAAATAAAAACAAAGTATGACACAATCAAATATGTTTGGGGATCTCTCATAATCCAAACCCAATGAATGAGGGGTAAGGAGGATACTAAGGTGTGATCCCAAAGCCAATGCAAATTGATGAGATGGCATGAGGAATCTTAAGGTTAAAATTGGGGTCTTACAGCTGCCCCTATTTAAGCACATTCTAGCTGAGGATGTGAAGGTTAAAATCTTTGTATCAACTCGGTAGAATGGACTTAAATAACAACATCAAGAAATAAATTTTGGTCCCTAAGAGACCTCATGATGCATATGTTATGAATGCAAAAATAATCTTTGTGGGGAATATATTGCCACAAAGGAAAAGAATCCAGGAGACACTAAAAGTCCACAGGAGCATAATTCATTCCATAAGGAAAACTCACTGAGGGGACAGAGACTCTGGGGGATAAAAATCTATGCGTGCCAGACTACGTCTTAAAAACTAGAGACACAAGGGGATTTCCATGAAAATAAATCAATGGAAAGACTCGGACTGAGGGAAAAAGAATCCGCATGTATCAGGATAACACCAATATAGCAAAAGGCATCCGCAGGGGAATGAGTAGATCAGAACAAAGCTGAAATACTCAAACAAACAAAAGGAAATTCGATTTCACAAAGAAATACGAACCCAAACTCAACTAGGGAAGAAAAACTTCAACACAGGAGTAAAAGAGATATATTATCTACCACTGGTTACTAGGTAGGGAGATAATATACTCAGACAGAGAGACATCCATTATCGATTAGGGTAAACATATCAAGGATGACTCGCTGAGAAAAAAGAGGAATATTCATTACCGATTACTGGGTAAGAAAAACCTACTGGGAAAAAGAAACAAATAGGATTTAAAACTACCAGTTTACTGGGTAGAAGACCAAAGAGAGAGTATTTGTCACCGGTTAAAGTGAACATATCAAGGATAAACTCAAAGGGAAGGATATTCGTCACCAGTTAAGGTGAATATATCAAGGATAAAATGAAAGGGAAAATAGGATTTACAACTACCTTTTTACTGGGTAGAAGACCAAAAATTGGATTTATAACTACCTTTTTACTGGGTAGAAGACCAAAAATAGGATTTACAACTATCTTTTCACTGGGTAGAAGACAAAAAATAGGATTTACAACTACCTTTTAAATGGGTAGAAGACCAAAAATAGGATTTACAACTACCTCTTCACTGGGTAGAAGACCAAAAATAGGATTTACAACTACCTTTTTACTGGGTAGAAGACCAAAGAGAGAATATCCGTCATCGGTTAAAGTGAACATATCAAGGATAGACTCAGCAGAGGAGAACATGATTTATATCTACCATTTACTGGGCAGAATACCGAACAAGTAGATTTATAACTACCTTTTTACTGGGTAGAAGACCAAAAGGGAAGAATATTCGTCACTGATTAAAGTGAACATATCAAGGATAGACTTGATGGGGACATGAAAAAAACAAATCCACTGGAGAAATAAAAAAAAGTAAGTTACCTTTTACCAGTTACTAGTTAAGTCAAAGGTAAAGTACTCAACCATCTAGAAGGATATTACCGGTTACTGGGTAATAAACTCCTGGGACCAAAAGATCTATCTAGATAAGAACTAGAAAGAAACGGTCAAACAAGACTCGACCCAATGAGGACATAACTTAAGGGGAGTAGTCACATCCAGATAATGAACTGGGAGGAAACAGAAATAACAATCATCCACGAGGAAATAACTTAGTGGGGAAGAAGAAAGGATAAACTCTTTCTGCTTAAGGGGATGACACTCTACATTGAAGGAGGACAAGCACACCAAATCTGCATGGAATAATATCACCAAAGCAGGGGATCAGAAAAAAAATGGTCAATGTGTAAAAATTCATAATGAAATATTTGATGTTATGTTTATGCATGCATTTAGGCATGAGTATGTATATGATTATGATGACAAACGAGCACGAAGGATACAAACAGGAAGATCCAAATCATCACAACTAGATACTCGTCTAATCTCAAAAAGATAGGAACACCAACTGGAGAACCTACTAGGGGATATGCAAAGGTTGACAAAGATCTTGCTTAGAATTCAAACTCTCTGGAAGAGGAGGAAAATACAACTTGGTGTCTACGCGGGGACGAAATCACTGATGAGAATATCAATCAAAATGCTTAGGATAAAGGGAGATTCGTTGAGGATCTTCAAAGCATAAAAGTCAATGCTGTGGGGGATTTTAGGTCAACACCATATCAAATGGGAGACAACCCTACAGGGGAGGACTGCATCAAATACTGCTCAAAATCAATCATTGTTTGAAATGAGGAAATCATTTTATTAGAAGATGGAGCTCCGGTAGGGACCCATGTCACAACAAAACGTAAAGCCCTAAGTGGGGAACCAGACAATCTACTGAGGATTCAACAATCAAACTTTGTGGGGCTTCACTAGGGATTCAACAATCTGCCAGGACAAATCAAAGGCCACACTAGTGTAGCGGGGTTTTCGTTACTTTTAGGTTTATTGACTAAACCAAAAGTCAACATACAATTCAAGTCGCCACCGCACTTTTATTTGTCCAAAGGAAAGGCTAAAAAGCGAACAAAAGCCAAGTAAGATGTTTTATCAAATCAAAAACTAATAAAAATGTCAGAGATCTGGGTAAGGGGGTTGGTTATGAAATGGGAAGGTTTTACGCACCTAAAACATCGTTAGTACTCTAAGGGAACCTCTTTTTGCAAACATGTGTTGTACGTTGGTATTTTTGAAAATATGTGCAAAAGATTGGAGGGATGAGAAGAGAATAGATTATATTTACAATTTTGTTGTTTGAACGGATGAACCCATTGCCTACGTACCAACACAAAAGGTAGGATCAAAACCTCGTAGTTCGGGGTAAAAATCTCAAAGAAGATTGATGAATTGATTTGATCAAAAGCCTTAAGGTCTTTTGTTATCAAAGGGAGAAAACTCAACCTATACCAACAATCCACCATGTGAGGATAGCTTCAACATGATAGTGAGGGGTTAACCCTATAATAAGCATGAAAGGCTTATAATCCAACCACTAAAGATGAGGTGAGATTTACATCAACCACTATGATAACTCAAACCTATGACTAATGTTTATGAAAAGGTTTAACAAAGGTGGCCATTGAAACCACAAAATAACTTGAAATGAGTTATATTTACAAGTTAGATTTATTTACAAAAATAAAGTCAAAGTAGGGTTAAGATTCATTTACAATGAGTATTAATGAAAAGATTTTGAAAAGTCAAAGGCATAAGGCCTAGGTTTCTAGTTTGAAAACAATATCAAAGTTTGAAATAAAAGATTTTTGGCTTGGGTTAGAGTGAGGAGAAGAAGAGAAGGGCTAGTCCTAAAGCATCCAAAGATAAGAGAGAAGATAAAACCCTTGGAGTTCCTTTTCTTGATATCATAGGGATGATTCAAGATGCTCCTTTCCTTTGGACTTAGCAAACACAATCAAGCAAACAAACAATTTGGATTCAAGCTCCTAGGATCTCCATTTAGCTTGTCTCTCTTAACTTGGTTATTCATGACAATGGTCCTCCTTACTATCTCAAGATAGAATCCCTAACACATAAGAGCAAACATCAAAAAGTTCACAATACAATAAGGGGAATGGACAAAGAAAGAGTTTAGATGAGAGGTCCTTTAAATTCAACTTTGAGATTTAGCATTCTAAAGGCATGAGGCCTAGTTGCTCTTCAACAAGTTTAGCATTCTAAAGGCATGAAGCCTAGTTGCTCTTGAACTCCTTTAAACATGGGTATGTCCTAATTCTAAGTCCTTTCTCCTTTTTGCATTGGGTTCACACAAAACAAAGACAAAACAACCACAAGACAAAAATATATTTATATACAATAATGAGCTCAAATGAGAAAAAGAAAAATGGCATAAACATAAAATATGTGCTCAAGTGAGCAAAATGAAAAATAATATGAATAAATGAGCAAGAAATAAAGTGCATTAAAGTAAAGGGCAAGAAATTAAATGCTCAAATTAAAGTTAGTAATTAGTGAGGTTATGTTAGTTTGTCATAAGACAATGTAGCGCTATGTTAAGCAATCGTAAGTGGACTAATGTAGTAGTCACACCTATCTGAGGCCGGTCAATAAAACTATAGGCAAATAACACAAGTTAGAGATCATTACTAGTAAGCCAAGCTCCAAAAACATGCCATGCCAAAACAAAAAGGGGAAGGCCTTGTATGGACTTTAGGTTTTTTGCTTGACCAAGAAGCAACCTATCTTGGACACAAAACAACTCCCTTGATCTTGGATCAAGTTGAGTTTGGTTTGGATCAAAGAAGGTTAAACCTCTCATTTGTCAAGACTAACCATAAGACATTAACTCATTGGCCGAAATAAAAAGAAATGGGATGAAGATGAAATGGATGAAAAGAGAATTCAAGCATCAAATCCAATTGGTTAAAAGTGAACCAAATCATCATCAACCCTTGCTAAACAGAAGAGAAATGAAGATTACAAGTCAACAAGTCAAACATTTTTTTTTGGTAATTTTTGAATTAAAAATAAATGCAAAATAAAATAATCAAAATATGGTCAAACCTCAAATTTAATTCAAATCAAGTTCAACAAGTCCAATTAAATTCTCATAGGTCTAACATGGTCAAACAAGCTTTGACAAATTTTCTCAATAATTTTTGAAATCAGAAACTATTTAAAAACAATTAAAAACCATGAAAAATAACACAATATGAATTAAAATCTCAAATAAATCTCAAATCAAATAAGAAATTGATGAGACTATTTTTCATTGACTTATCATGATCCATAGGTGTTAGGAAAATATTTTTGGATTTTTCAAATATCAAAAAGTATTTTAAAATGAATTAAAACTAATAAAAACCAAATAATTCACAAAAGATATTAAATGAAGTCACAAAAATAATTAAAAATCAAAATATGAAACTAGATTTTTCAAGAAATTTTTTGGCAGTGGTCTCATATTTTTGTGACTTCAAATAAAATATTTATGAATTTTTGAAAATAAAAGGAATTATCTAAAATTAAAAGGAAATAAGAAAAATAGGAAAATCCAGCGCCATCAGATCATCTCATTAATTGACGTGGCAATGATCACATGGCTCTAAGGCGCGGATACACGATGCTCTCAAGTCAAACGCGCAACACATTGTATTAAAACAAGTCAACATATGCAATGGCCAAGATTAAAACGTTTCAGCATGATCCAAAGGCTGGGAGGCTACCACGTGGGGATGGTGGTGGAAACCACCATCTTCTCCGGCGATCCAACAAGATCCGGCCACCATGCGCAGGAAATTAAATTGCAATGAAAATAAAAAAAGAGGACATCAAAATGAAGCTGAGGTGATGTACATCACCTCTATAACCATGGATCATCCTCACAGTTCCTATTTAGAGAGAAACATGAGTTTGAAGATCATGGTGCATGAACTGAAATGGCACGATTTACAAAATTAAGACCACCACTGGCCTGCCTCATGTGAGAGGACTTCAGAAAACAGCATAGACCAAAGGAATTCACATTATATTGCAAGATCTAGATCAAGAAAGTTTGGTGTTCTACCTCTGAAATGCAGCTCCAAACAGCACGAATTTCCCAAGCTCTTGATCTACTTTTGCCTTGGAAGTGTGATGGTGATGCTAGGTTAAGGAATTGAGCTTTGAAGATCAACTAATGATGTTGAAATTCAAGCTTGAAAGAGAAATGGAAAAATGAAAATTCCTTTAGTGAGGGTTTGGATTTCAATTCAGCAGCAATTCAGATCTCCACTTGGTTGCCAATTGAATGAGAATTCACACTTATTTATAGCTGAAATGTGATGAGAGGCATGGTTCCCTCATGTGCATGGGATTTAAATTCCCCTTGCATGGGCCTGTACAGGCGCATGTAAGCCCTAATGATGGGTGCAAATCCTTGCTGAGACCATCTGGAAATGAAATGGACGTGCAATTGGAGTGGCATTAGCTTGCACATCAAGTTTTAATGTGAAATGCAAAAATGAACCTAAATAGAAATCTCTCCGGAACTCCCACACGGAAAGTCAAAAAAATTAATGTGAGTAATGGTTAGAAAGCCCTTGAAATAACGAACAAAAGTCATGTAAGGCAAAAATTCATTTGGAGTTTGGAACTTAATGAAAAATGGCTGTGAAAGTTTGGGTACAAAACATGTCTAGGTCACCTTTGAAAATTTTCACCAAAATCAAGCCTCTTCAAGCCCTTTCTGTTTCAATTATGCAAGCCTCAAATGGAAAAACCTCCAACATAAGAGTTGTAGATCTTTCAAGGTGATCAATTTTGACTTAAATTTTGCATCATTTGGATTTTTCATGAGAAATTTATGGGCACTTGAAGTTGGGCATTTTTCAAATTCAATGACTTAGGTCAAAAGTGACATATAATGTTTTGTATTATCACATGTATTTTTTTTAGGATTATGAAATTTTGTCCAACATAACATTTGAATTAGACATGTTAATATTTACAATGCATTTGGTCTCACCTCAAAATCATAAAAAATAAGGAAGTTAGGTCCTTGGGAAGTTGACCAAAAATTAGGGTTTCAGTCAAAATGACCTATAATGTTTTGAACTGAATGATGACCTTCCAAGTTTCAAATGGATTTTTGATGAATATGAAAGTTGTTCATATGGTTCTTAAGAACATGTTTTCTCTTGGGGTCATCCTCAATTGACAAACGCATTAAAAGTTGTATCTCAGTGATCTTCAGTTTAGTCAGATGACTTGACTAGTCAACTTCTCAAGGCCAAACTTCAAATCTTGATGAATGAATGATTTAGGATTCTCACATAGGATAATATATGCATATAATAATGAATGAAATAACTTCCCTTGATTAAATTTGATCATAGGTTGAGGTTGCTTCATGAGCAAGGCACAGTCAAAGCACAGTTGAATTAGGGTTTCCTTGGGAAACAAACCTCAAGCCCTTTGGGTTATCTTGATCCAATTGGCAAATTGAGATACTTGGGAGACATATATGATGATTAGGAACTTTGTGAACCATTTTCATGCTTGTTCTCATCTTCATCTAGCCATTTCATTGAGCTTAGGAGCCTCATAGGAGCATGGGAGCACATGATCACTTGAGCTTCAAAACAAAAAGAGTTAGTGACATATTTTTGTGCTTTTGGTTAGTAATAAAAATAATAAAGGCAATAATATACAATAAAATCATGCTTGGTGGTCTCAAACCATTCACACAAGTCCCAACCTAGGGTTAAGGAGCCAAAACATGCTATGATCCTTGAGGCAATGCAATGAGCAATGATATGATGCCATGAGGGATCTTAGGGTCAAAGTTGGGGTCTTAGAACTAGTATGCAAATTAGAAACCAATTCCTCAAAAGGAAAATAATAGTCATAAGACTCTTCTTGGAGATTGAGAAATAAACCAATTCCAAGGTACTAACTATAACAGCCGGATCTACAGACTCATGCTAGGGAGGAACTGTCACGGCTATGCAACAACCAAATAAAGGTGTGATGTGGATCTGAAAACAAAATAAAGATTCCATGGAGATCCAGTCCTCATTCACCAATATATAAACTGAGGATGTAAAAACATGAAAGCCTCAGCTGGGAAGGATGAACTGCAAAGGGAACAACACATCAGCTCTATCAGGGATGATAGATTGCTTGGGGAACAACTCATAAACCATGTTGGGTATGAACGACGAACTTTTGGGGAGGTAAGATCACCAGCAAACTACTTGGGGGAAGACAACAATGCTTCACACATTAATAATTACCGTTCTTAAATTGTTGTTGACATTCCTTTTTGAATTTGATGTTCTTAAAGTAAATGTTTTATTATTTCAGAAAAATGATTATTCATTGATTTATTTATTTCAAAATTATCATCATAAAAATTCAATTTTATTAAATAGAAACAAATAAGAATAATAAATAATTGGATAAAAACTCAATTTTATTTAATAGAATGGTAGTCCGCAAATGGCGGGACTCCATGGATCTGTACAAAGTTTGAAAATGGTAATTTACATGGAAAAGGGATACATTGAATACAATGATCACTACTCTCCCTACCAACTTTGAAATCCATTGTGCTCTTGTCTTCGGTTGAGAATGATGAATAAGAACCAAATGACTGCTCAAAACTGCTTCAAAGATCAGGACTAGCCGGATGCAGTTACTTGCCATAATCCCTAATTTTGCCTAGATTGCCCCAAGGTGGGGTATTCAATCTACCGGAATAAATTTTTCTGTTTTATGTCTCTAACTTTTTCTTTGATTTCCCTTTCGGGTTTTCAATCCACCGAGATGCTCATTTTTTCCTAAGTTTCCCTTTCGGGTTTTCAACTTAGCAAGCTGTTCTTTTCTTTTTTAGGCGAAGTATTTCTTGACTGCATCGGCATTCACAGGACGCGTGAAGTCTTCACCATCCATAGTTATGTTAATCAATGCACATCCTGAGAAGACTTTCTTAACAACTTTGTTGTTGAGGCTTTTTCCATTTGGAGCTTGGATCATGATGAATTTTGGTGTGGAAGTTGGAAGAATCAAACATAGTTGAAAACTTTCTAAGTTAAAAATCAAATGACCATTTTTTCCACCTTGAATAACTTTTGCTATGAGCTTCAAATGACTTTGGTTCTTTCTTAAAAGTCTTAGCCCTTTCAATCCTCTTTAATTTGGTCACAAATTTGACACCATTTGAATATTGCATGAGGGAGTTATGTATTTTAGAAGTTGAGGAAAATTGTTTGTTCAATGATGATGGCCCAAAATGACCTATAATGTTTCCTCTTGGTACATGCCCTTGAAATTGAAATTTTACCTTTATCAAAGAAGAAAAGTTGGATAGGACATCTTTAAATTGATCATGAAACTTGGATGGTTTTCATATCATAAATATTGAGCAAGTTATGGTCCTTGGAAGTTGACCTTCCATCTAGGACACAAACAAAATAACCTATAATACTTCACCATAAAACATGACTTTCCATGCAAAATTAGCTCTTGATGTTAACGTGAAAGTTGTTTGGAATGCCATAAAGAGTAACCTTTCTCTTGGAATCATTTTCATATGACAAAAATTGTAGGAGATAGGGTCTAGGGAACCCTAGATTTGACCAGTTGACTTCTCTGGTCAACCTCCTTGAACCAACTTGCAAACTTGAAGTTATTTTTCTCTTTGGGGATCATGGAGATTCATATATTATTAAGATGATGTTAAATGAAGTATACCATAATATATTTGACCAATTGTTGAAGAAACTTGCTGAGGAAGTCACACAAGATACCCAAATGAATTAGGGCTTCCAAGGCAAACAAACTTCAAAATCTTGTGAATTCTTGATCAAATGACAAATAAAGAACATGAGGATCAATAAATTATGATTATAAACAATTTGAACCTTTCCTTGATTGATCTCTTGCATTTACAGTCTCAAACCCTAGATGTGAGCTTGATGAGGCACAAGTGGATGCACACACTCCCTACAAAAGAAATAAAACTATGTTAGGCATATTTTTGGTATTCTAGTTAGTAAACAAATAAAAACAAAGTATGATACAATCAAATATGCTTGGTGATCTCTCCCAATGCAAACCCAATGAATGAGAGGTGAGGAGGATACCAAGGTGTGATCCCAAAGTCAATGCAAAATGATGAGATGGCATGTGGGATCTTAAGGTCAAAATTAGGGTCTTACAATAGTTATGGTACCTTTTAACAAACAATCCCATTTTTTGATCATCTGACTTCTCCTTATCACTAATTCCACTTTCATCATACTCTTTTGTTTAGGACTTAGAACTATAATCCAAAAAAGAAATTGACTTCTTTTCAACCTCCTTGTCCTTGTTCTTTTCTTTCTTTATCTTCTTCTCGTGCTTCTATAAGAAAATAAGCTCTTGCTCATGTTCTTCAAGCTTAGCAAACAAAGTAGTAATGCCTAATGTTAATAAGGTATTAACTACCTTGATAGAGGTGACCTTAGGTTGTCATTCCCTATTAAGACATCTCGAAACTTTGTCAGTATAAATTTCATTGGAAACAGGCTTACCAACTTCACTCTAATGATTTATAAAATGAGTGAACCTATTTTTCATACCGGAAATTTTTTCACCATGCTTCATATGAAAGAGTTCAAAATATTGATTTAATGTATTGATTCTAGCTTGTTTGACCTCATTTGTACCCTCACCGGCATCTTATAACAAGTCCCATATAGCTTTAGCAATTTCATAATGAGAAACATAGTAATATTCATCAACTCCTAAAGTGGAGATTAGAATATTCCTTGCTTTCCAATCACAAGAGTACTTTTTCTCATCATTTGCATTCCATTGTGCATCTGGTTTAGGTACAACAACACCATTTGCATTGGTCATAGAAATTTCAAATGGACCATCGTTGATGGTGTTACATACATTCTTATTAATAGAATTAATATGGATATGCATCCAGTTCTTCCAATAACCATAGCTTTCAACATTAAAAATTGGTGATTTATTATACACCCTTTTAGGTTCTGAAGCCTTAATCTAATAAGCGGATTTGAAGCACAAGATAAATTGGTTATCGAGATACCACTTGTTAGACGAGGGCAACTGATCTAGGGGGGGTGAATAGATCCCCAGTTAAAAATTCAGAATTTAAAAATATTCTTGATGGTTTTGCGAAAGCGATTCCGAATCAAAAACTCATCTATCCAAACTCGTTATCGAAAGGACCGAACATGCGTATAAATTGTAATATGTTAAGTTTAATACAATGCCAAGATGGGAATTAGAATAAATGTGATTTTCTAAAAACACGTTTGAACTTTAATACAATCTAATGAAACAAGTTAACAAAAATTGACTTGAGAAATGTATCAAACACTTGGTGTGCAATGATCGCCAAGCATAATTTCTCTATGTGTTGATAATGATGGAATCTAATTGCAATTGATAGATTGCAATACTCTTCAGAAAAGCAGTTTGAGAAACAATCCTAAACTTAGAAACTTTCTGCAATTAAATTGCACACTTAATTCAAAATAGTACCAAATTAAACTTAGAGAGAGAGAGAGAGAGAGAGAGAGAGAGAATATTTTTTAGGCAGTTCCCCAATCGACGTCGCTATGGGTACGTCTGCCCCCAATTCCAAACGGGAATTGAGATAGTTTATATAACCTTTTGCATTATGTTTTACAAGAGAAGAAATAGATATACAAACCCTCAATTTCAGTATTTGATGTTGATCATATCTTCTTCTCTCCCCTAGATCTTAAGCAAGATCAAGTAACCTAAGAACTCTGATTGATCCTCTGGTTACTATTTCTCCCTTGATAGATACCATGGTTCTTCTATGGTTTAACTCGGCTGAATCCAATCTTGAAACTCTTGTCAAAAACCCGCAAATCTATCCCAATCTTGGAGGGAAAACCCTAATAAGTTTTATCAATGAAACCCCAAAGATTCTCAACCCAATTAAGATTTTACAAACCCTAACTTAGATATTATCACTCTCAATCTAGATAACTCAACAAGAATGTTTATGTGTAAATGTTGAATGTATACTAAGAAGAAGAATGAAGATGAAGAAAAATCATTATATCTTTCAGGTTTAAAAAAAAATGTGAAGTGAGATGCATGAATGTATTTATATGTGTTAGAAAGAGGAAATGTAGTAGAAATTTTATGCAAAGAATTACATTTTTTTACCAAAAATAAGTTATGTGTCAGCCTATAGACCTTCATGCATCGATGGGTGAAGGCAAAAGAGAAATGATTTGTGAAAACACAACTTATGCATCAACCTATGGAGCTATGCGTCGACTCATAGAAGGGAAATTTCTTATATGTATCGACCTGTAAAATGCGTGAGTCGACTCCTATTATCCAAGGATTTTTCTTTTAATAATTGAGTCTACATGCATCAACCTGAAGAAGATATGATTCGATGCATGCTGAGTGAAAATAATTTCCCACGGTATTTGTGCAATATGAGGTGACCTTTGGCTTTCATGAGTCGGCCTATAAAATTCATTTTGACACAAAACCTTGTTTTTGACTTAGGAAATGACTTTAAATAGATAAGAATGATTCTATGATGATTATTGTAGCGGGGTATTCGTTACCTTTAGATTTATTGACCAAATCAAAAGTAAATCATACAATTCGAGTCGCCAGCGCACTTCTATTTATCCAAAGGAAAGGTTAGAAAGCGAACAAAAACCGAGAAGTCTTATCAAATCAAAAACTAATAAAAATGTCAGAGATCTGGGTAAGGGGGTTGGTTATGCAATGGGAAGGTTTTAAGCACCCGAAACATCCTTAGTACTCTAAGGGAGCCCTTTTTGCAAATGTTGTATGGTAGGTTGGTATTTGTGAAGAAATATATGTGCAAACATGATTGGGGAGATGAGAAAAGAATATACAAATTATTTACAATTTTGTTGTTTGAATGGATAAACCCATTGCCTACGTACCATCTCAAAGGTAGGATCAAAACCTCGTAGTTTGGGGTAAAAATCTCAAAATAAGTTGGTAAAAATCTCGTAGTCAGAGTTCAGATGTTCTACTCCAAGTAATGACATCTAATCCAACATTGTTACTAATACAGCAAGACAGTTATACAAATTAAAACCCAGTACTGATAAGCACACATTCACAGATGTCACGACATCTGCTACTATATCACCATAGAATGGAAGAACACCCAGTTCTGTCCATCTGGTACAACGACACAATAGAGATCAAACATAGCACTTACTTCTGTTGAGCCTGCACAATTAACAGCATGATGTCTCACCATTGATTTGAACATCACCTGTTACAGCATTACAGGTTGACCTTATTTTATAACAGACAGAATTATAACTTGCAGAAGGTAAAAACACAAGTAATTGTTTACCCAGTTCGGTCCAACATGACCTACGTCTGGGGGCTACCAAGCCAGGAAGAAGATCCACTATCAGCAGTATTAATTCAGAGTTAAACTCCCCTGTTTACAACTCTTCACTTAATCCCTACCCAATGCAATCTATACCTAGGAACTCCTAGATAGAAACCTCCAGTTTCCATTCCTATCACTACAAAAACAATGTAATGTTAAACAACTTGAACTTGCTTCACAGCTTTGTTCAAGACCATAACAACTCTTGCCTACAGGCTTTGAGTTACAAATACTCTCAGCTTTGAACACTGAGAAACACATGGTAACCTTCCCACAGGTTGGGAGGTTTACCTCACACAAACCCCTAATTTTTCATTCTAAGAGGCTTACAAAACCTAGGTTACACTATGTTATTTATAACCTAAGCACCCAACTGGATTTGGGCCTTCAGAAATCGCAGCAAACTTCTCCTTTGCTGTTACAAAGCCAGCAGAAACTTCTGCTACAATCAAGGTCTTCAATCTTTTAGTTCCTAAAATATCTCCATATTTTGTTCCTAAAATATCTCCAAATTTAGTTCTTAAAATATCTCCATATTTAGTTCCTAAAATATCTCCATATTTAGTTCCTAAAATATCTCCATATTTAGTTCCTAAAATATCTCTATATTTAGTTCCTGTTTATTCTGATTGAGTCTTCAAGACCTCCACAAATAAGGCCACATATGATTCTAATTTCCACATATTAGGGTGCTAACAAATAGGCTATTTGTTAGGTTCATTAATTGAAGCTTAGTTGTTAGTTTCCTGGATTTTAGATCAGCTGTTGGATTCCTGAAGAATAGCCTGAGAAAAATCCTGACGCAGAAAAACTAACCATCCTACGATTTAGCATATGCTGTCAGGAATGAATGTCACAACATTCAGTTTGACTTCCAAAACATAGACCATATGCTAAGTCTGTTATTTTCCTGAAAACAGACTGTGCTAAATGTTGTACTGTAAAAGACCAACCAGTCTATACTTCAGTATCAGCTTACAATAATAAATGTCAAGACATCCAGTTTGACATTTTCACAATGGGCCTTATGCCAGGTCTGTTATCCTCCTGAAGAACAGACTGAATTAAATACTGAATTGAAGCAGAAAAACCAACCTGCCTATTATTCAGTATATGCTGTCACTGATGAATGTCACAAAATCCAGTTTGACATTCAGACAGTAGGCCTTATGCCAGGTTTGTTATTCCCTTGATAAACAGACTGAACTACATACTAAGTTATAACAGCCAACCAACTATTCTATACCTCAGTATCTGCTGTCAGGGATGAATGTCATACTATCCAGGTTGACATTCAGTAAATCCTGTATTAGCTAAACCTGCAGCATACTACTCAAGTATGTCATGACATCAGTCAAGACATCAGAGTACAGTTAGTGTTTTAGCACAACATGCAGCCAATCAAACATCTACAAAGCATGGCATGACATCAGTCAAGACATTAGACTTCAGTTAGTGTTTTAACATAAAATGCAGCCAATCAAACATCTACAAACTCCCCCTTTGGCAAATTTTTGGCTAAAACACCTTGACATCACAACAGAGTTCACAGCAGCGGAAAACACACATCCTAGTAGAGTAATACCATAGCTAATACATACACTCAGAACAGCAGCACACTCAGCACACATACAGAAGTCAAATAAAAACTTCTAACAGCAGCACAACCTCTGGATTAGAGGATCTTCAATATCTGTTCAAGCACATAGCAAATAATCTGTTGTCCTGGGGCATCACAGGTGTTACTCCCCCTTTTTGTCAAAAATGTTGCCAAAGCAACACTTTAAGTTACAGACCAAAATAAACAGAATTACACACAAATGACAGAACCACACACTTGATTTTACTTCACAGTTTCAATCAAGAATACACACTCTTGATCTTGCTTTACAGCTTTGATCAAGACTACACCCACTTGATCTTGCTTCACAGCTTTGATCAAGTAGACACACACTCTTGCTTCACAGCAGGTACACCCATATCAGATTCCATGACTTTGAGTCTGACATCTTGAACCACTCCTGCATGAACACTTTCTTGAACTCCAGCAGGCACATAGGCTGTATCATGTTAGGATATCCCCTTAACATCTTGTTACCACACTTGCAGCAAGTAACATACAGGCTCATCATAATGAGATACACCACATCCATATTTCCTTATGACTGTAAGTTTCAGAAGGAAATAACAATATTGTCCTAGGCAATGTCATGACATCCGGTCAGACATTCTTCTGCTCACTCAGCCTTGACACACACCACATCATCCCAATAACTAACAAGGTGCCATACCTTGTTATCTGAGAACACATAGACCACAAGCTTGATGATTACTTGCGGCACAAAGATAGAACTCCCCCTGTCATGAACAACCAACTCTCCTCTTGAAACTTGGAGATCACACATGAACATATCCAACACCCCAAAGTTGGACCTTCACATACTTCCTGATTCAAAGAGAACCCAGACCACTTGATGAATGGAAAACATAAGACGCATCTTCATGTCTTCAAGAGCACACCCTCTGTTCAACCCTCTTGGATGAACACATCCACACTCTGTGTCAATCTCTCTTCTAACCAAAACAGAAAATCACTTCACAAAATGTTCTAACATTAGTTAGGACATCCTCACAACATAACAAAGAACACCATCTGATAATCTTCAGATATCACTCAGTCACCAGCTTGATCCAAAAGAAACCAGACACAAGTTGGGACATATACAAGAGATAATCTTCCATAGATAGCTTAGAACTCCTACCACAAGCTCCAAGAGATGAGTAGAAAACACCTCCTTTTGTCTTAAACTTACTACTTTTCTGCTCAAAAGTAATTTGTCTCAGACTTTCCTCAAGAATAATCAGCTGCCATATGTTGATTATCTTGATTCTTCGAACTCACTTCTGAGATAGACCAAATGCCACTGGTTGATTACCTCCTTCATGAATCCTCATATGAAAAAGGCAAATGCCACTTTTTGACCTCTCCAAGTTTATCAGACTTCTCCCACATATATTCTGACCTTCCAAGTGAGACTTGAACTTCAAGCTACATGTTAAACAAAACTTAGATTCTCTAAGACATGAACATATAACATCTTCTCCATCCAGCAACTCCAAAGAACTGCAATGAGAACGATCTTTTTGAAGTACCCAATCTACAACTCTGTAGACCCTTCTATCTTAAGTTGATGTGCCACTTCACCAACTAAGATTCTGATGTTGAACCAAATGTCACAACATTGTGTTTTAATATCTAACTGTTGAATTCAGCTCCTTCTTCTGCCACTTGAAAGAACTTCCTCCCTACACAGAACAAGAGTTCAACGCTCTCATAGACTTGATTGTGGAACCAAGTTTGAGTAAACAACCTCCATCCTGCAGGTTTGCAGTTAAGTCATCCAAGCTCACACCTTGATGAATTCCTGCTTCTTCTCCAAAGACATCAGACACTCTGATGCATGAGTCTTCAGAAGGACCAGTTAGAGACTAACCCTTCAGCTATACCAAGGATTCCACTTCCTAAAGCAAGGTTGTTTCCATGATGTCAAGAATGTTGCCACTTGTTCTTAACTCCACAGTGTGCATTAGCCAATGCACTTCCTTACCTAGATCAGAAATAAACTGATCCAAGTAACCACCATCAAGACTATGATGTCTTCTTCTTCTTGTACACACCAAGGCTGAACATGTTTCTTGCCAAGAAACCTTTTCAGAGATCATATGCTCTTGCTGCCACCAAAGAGATAGATCATAAACCAATGTACTATCCTTCCTGTGATTCTGCACAGGATCTTGAAGATGAGATGTTCCAACATCTTTAAGAACATCAGTTATCTGGAGCTCCAAGGATAATCAATTAAATACTTGTACTTGGCACGAGTAGACATTGATCTTAAATCCTTTCCCAATTATCCTTTCAGATACTTCCACCATAAGAATACTTTGAAAATACTCTTCTTGTGTCAACATCTTCTACTTGCAAGCACCTCAATAGTTTAGAGAATCTTTCCAGATTAGATTCACCCTTAGGAATGAGAGAGATGAATCCTTCCTTGCAAATGTGTCACACAACAACCAGAACCCATGTGACACAGGTCAACAACCAACCAGACCCTAGGCTGACCAAACGTGAGGAGGTTAACCAAAACTCCCCCTCAAATTAACAATCATGGAAACTCCACACCAATATCCATGCATTGTACACAAATGTCTCAACATGACATACATCATCCCTACCAGTGGCAACTAACTCTATGAGTTATACCTATACATACTTCAATCACACCAATCAGACTCCAGCTGACCATAAGTACTAGTGACAACAAAACAACACCAGTTAATAGTAGATATGCATTGCCAGAGCATACTACCTCAACCAACCACTGAATCTTCATATTCTCACTCCTTGAAAGAACTGCCACTTCTGAGCGTGGTGTTTGAATAACAAGATTCATGGTCCCAATCCTCTTAAATGAAATAGCAGTCAGGTTACCACATTATTGACTTCTAACATCCAGGGGACTTGTCTTCCAACACAACATAGTACTTCAGGGAACAACTATCCAACCCTGATCAATCTACAGGAATAAGGCACACAGCAGGGATTGCACAATGTCACATCTCAACCAGCTCCACTTCTAGAGATCAGACTTCTAAAAGTGACCTTCTTGAGCATACACACAGTTGACCCTACCCTTGTCAACTTAGCACACACAGATGTCTCCTCTTCCAGGTCAGGAGTAGGTTCCAAACAAAAGTATCTCTTTGTTTGACGCCTAAAAACATCTGCTCTTCAACCAGTAGGTGCATACTTGTTGAACAACATATTCTAAGATCACATAGAACATTAGTTCCACCTGCTTGGAACAAACCCTCCTTGAAAGTCTTCAAGGTCTTCATATGCACTACCCAAGAGAGTAAAAGAATCAGTGATCAGGTGATTCTTACCATGATGAGTGGACTTGAGGAGACTCAAGTATCTATGACATCTTCAGTAGATTATGATGAAATCTTGAATACAGCAGCCTTTCATCCACAAGAGGGGAAACTACATCAGAGTTTGAGTTTTGCCAGGTATTATGAGGCGGAAATCATAATACAACTCAACCTATGAACACACACTTCACCAGATCAGCCTCCAAGAACATACCAAGTTTGAATATGATTCAATACTAGCACAACTGTCCCATAAAAAGGCCAATTGCCAATCTCCAAAGACAGGTACACACAGTTCCTATCATGAATAGTCCATCCACCTACTTCAAGGGACCATTCAGGTACATCACAGAACCTTCCACATGTTCCAACATCAGTACTAACATAACTCCTTGCAAGATACCAGAAAGTATCACCCATGGATCTCATCCAGAAGCAGAACAGGATGCCTGCTCTGATACCATTTGAAATTCTGGTGTAGTCAGAGTTCAGATGATCTACTCCAAGTAATGACATCTAATCCAACATTGTTACTAATACAGCAAGACAGTTATACAAATTAAAACCCAGTACTGATAAGCACACATTCACAGATGTCACGACATCTGCTACTATATCACCATAGAATGGAAGAACACCCAGTTTTGTCCATCTGGTACAACGACACAGCAGAGATCAAACATAGCACTTACTTCTGTTGAGCCTGCACAGTTAACAGCATGATGTCTCACCATTGATTTGAACATCACCTGTTACAGCATTACAGGTTGACCTTATTTTATAACAGACAAAATTATAACTTGCAGAAGGTAAAAACACAAGTAATTATTTACCCAGTTCGGTCCAACATGACCTGCGTCTGGGGGCTACCAAGCCAGGAAGAAGATCCACTATCAGCAGTATTAATTCAGAGTTAAACTCCCCCGTTTACAACTCTTCACTTAATCCCTACCCAATGCAATTTATACCTAGGAACTCCTAGATAGAAACCTCCAGTTTCCATTCCTATCACTACAAAAACAATGTAATGTTATACAACATGAACTTGCTTCACAGCTTCGTTCGAGACCTTAACAACTCTTGCCTACATGCTTTGAGTTACAAATACTCTCAGCTTTGAACACTGAGAAACACATGGTAACCTTCCCATAGGTTGGGAGGTTTACCTCACACACACCCCTAATTTTTCATTCTAAGAGGCTTACAAAACCTAGGTTACACTATGCTATTTATAACCTAAGCACCCAATTGGATTTGCGCCTTCAGAAATCACAGCAAACTTCTCCTTTGCTGTTACAAAGCCAGCAGAAACTTCTGCTACAATCAAGGTCTTCAATCTTTTAGTTCCTAAAATATCTCCATATTTGTTTCCTAAAATATCTCCATATTTAGTTCCTAAAATATCTCCATATTTAGTTCCTAAAATATCTCCATATTTAGTTCCTGTTTATTCTGATTGAGTCTTCAAGACCTCCACAAATAACGCCACATAGGATTCTAATTTCCACATATTAGGGTGCTAACAAATAGGCTATTTGTTAGGTTCATTAATTGTAGCTTAGTTGTTAGTTTCCTGGATTTTAGATCAGCTGTTGGATTCCTGAAGAATAGCCTGAGAAAAATCCTGACGCAGAAAAACTAACCATCCTACAATTTAGCATATGCTGTCTGGAATGAATGTCACAACATTCAGTTTGACGTCCAGAACATAGACCATATGCTAAGTCTGTTATTTTCCTGAAAACAGACTGTGCTAAATGTTGTACTGTAAAAGACCAACCAGTCTATACTTCAGTATCAGCTTACAATAATAAATGTCAAGACATCCAGTTTGACATTTTCACAATGAGCCTTATGCCAGGTCTGTTATCCTCCTGAAGAACAGACTGAATTAAATACTGAACTGAAGCAGAAAAACCAACCTGCCTATTATTCAGTATATGTTGTCATTGATGAATGTCACAACATCCAGTTTGACATTCAGACAGTAGGCCTTATGCCAGGTCTGTTATTCCCTTGATAAACAGACTGAACTACATACTGAGTTATAACAGCCAACCAGCTATTCTATACCTCAGTATCTGCTGTCAGGGATGAATGTCATACTATCCAGGTTGACATTCAGTAAATCCTGTATTAGCTAAACCTGCAGCATACTACTCAAGTATGTCATGACATCAGTCAAGACATCAGAGTACAGTTAGTGTTTTAGCACAACATGCAGCCAATCAAACATCTACAAAGCATGTCATGACATCAGTCAAGACATTAGACTCCAGTTAGTGTTTTAACATAAAATGCAGCCAATCAAACATCTACAAAAAGAAAAGAAGAATGACCTTGTATGGATTTTAGGTTTTTTGCTTGACCAAGAAGCAACCTATCTTGGACACAAAGCAATTCACTTGATCTTTGATCAAGATGAATTTGATTTCGATCAAAGAAGGTTAAGCCTCTCATATGTCAAGGCTAACCACAAATCATTAACTCATTGGTCAAAAGAAAAAGATGAAGAAAGGAGATGAAGATAGAATGTACAAAATGAAAATCAAATGACATAATCAAAACACATTGATCAAACATGAATGGAATCAACATCAATCAATGGTAAACAGAAGTGAAATGAAACTTAAAAGTCAAGAAAGTTCAAACATATTTTTGGTATTTTTTGGAATTAAAATAATACATGAAATAAAATGAACAAATAAAGGTCAAACTTCAAATCCAATTCAAATCAACTTGGATAAGTCTAATTGGATCATCATAAGTCTAACATGGTCAAACAAGGTTTGACAAATTTTCTCAACATTTTTTGAAAACAAAACTAATTTTAAACAATTAAAAATGAAGAAAAATGACATAATTGGACTAAAATCTCAAATAAATCTCAAATCAATTAAGAAATTGATGAGAATATTTTTCATAGATTCATCATCATCCAAAGATGTTAAGAAAATATTTTTGGCATTTTTGAATATCAAAAAGTATTTTAAAATGAATTACAAAAATAATTAAATGGAATCACAAAAATAATTAAAAATCATTTTATGAAACTAGAATTTAAGAGAAATTTTTTGCAATTGGTCTCATATTTTTGTGATTCCAAATAAAGAAGTTATGAATTTTTAAAATAAAATGGAATAAAAGAAATTAAAACAGAAATTAATAAAAGAGAAAAATCCTGAGGCGTCAGATCATGGCTCATTAATTGACGTGGCTCATCAGATAGTCAGGAAGCGCGTGCGTATGGTGAGTGTTAGTCAACAACGTGGCATAGTGCATTAAAATAAGTCATAACATTCAACAGCCAAGATTAGATCTGAGAGTCATCATCCAATGGCCTAGGTTTGGACGCGTGGGGACGGTGGTGGAAACCACCATCTTCTCCGGTGAGAAGGCCAGTTCCGGCCACCAGTTACAGGTTTTCAAACCTCAACCATAACACGCGATCCATATACCATTCGAAAGCTGGGGTGATGTACATCACCCCTGTAACCTTAGTTTTCACTCAAGATCCCTATAGAGGAAGAAATCTGAGCTTGAAAAATGAGGTGTTCAATCTGAACTTAACCAATTCTCAAAATTAAAACCACAAGTCAATTGCCTCTCACATGAGGACTTCAGAAATACCAACCAAACCAAGAAATGCATAATAATAAGAGAGATTCGAAGGAAAATAGTTATGGTGAAAACCTTTGAAGTGCTGCTTGTGTGAGCTTGATCCAATCCAATCCTTGAGTGCAACTTGATCTTGAAGTAACAAGGGAGTAAGGTTAAGGAATTAGAAGCCAAAGATCAACCAGGGAAGTTGAAATTTGAGCTTGAAAAGTGAAGAGAAAATTCAGAATTCCTTTAATGCAGAGGGTTGGGGAATCGGTTGAGCAGAGCTTCAGGCGCCTTTAGGTTACCATTCAAGTGAGGCAAGCATGTCTATTTATAGCCACAACTGATGCAAGGCATGATCAAACTCGTGTGTGGATGAACTTGGGTCCTCCATGCATGGGCCTGTACAGGCGCATGTGAGGCCTAAAACCACTTGCAATTGAGTGTTGAACACTAATGAATGAAGTTTAGACGTGCAAATGGCAAGGCAATGGAGTGTGCAAGAAGATTTCACTTGGTTTCCCTAAATGATCACAAAACTTCACCTCTTCGAAAATGCCATTTGAAAAATCCAAACATAAGCATGTGGGTAATGGTTGGAAAGGTCTTGACATAAGGAACAAATGTTATGTTGAACAAAAATTGATTTGGAGTTTGGAAAATATTAAAAACTGGCCATGAAGTTCAAGGTACCAAACATGTATTTGAGAAATTTGCCAAAATGGACCAACTTCAAGCCCTTCTGTTTTAATGATGCAAGCCTCAAATGACAACACCTCCAACATCAAAGTTGTATATATTTTCAATAAAATGAATTTGGACTTAAATTTTGCATCATTTGGGTTTTTGATGAGAAAGTTATGGGCACTTGAATTTGGACTTTTTCACATTTCAATGGCTTTGGTCCAAAGTGACCTATAATGTTTTGTATTATCACATGTGTTTATTTTAGGATTATGAAAATTTGTCCAACATAACAATTTAATTAGACATATTCAAATTTCCAATGCACTTGGTCTCACCTCAAAATCATAAAATATGATGGAGTTAGGTCCTTGGGAAGTTGACCCAAAATTAGGGTTTCAGTCAAAATGACCTATACTTTTTTGAAATGAATGATGACCTTCCAAATTTCAAATGGATTTTTGATGAACATTAAAGTTGTTCATATGGTTCTTAAGACATTGTTTCTCTTGGGTTCATCATCATTTGGCAAACACATCAAAAGTTAGGTCTCAGTGGATTTCAAAATAGTCAGTTGAATTGACTGATCAACTTCTCAAGTCCAAACTTCAAATCTTGATGAATGAATGATTGAGGATACTCACATAGGCTCATATATGCATAAAATGATGAATGAAAGAACTTCCCTTGATTGTATTTGATAATAGGTTGAGGTTGCTTCATGAGCAAGGCATAGTCAATGCACAATTGAATTAGGGTTTTCTTGGGAAACAATCCTTAAGCACTTTGATTTATATTGATTAAATTGACAAATTGAGATACTTGGAAGGCATATATGATGATTGAGAGCTTTGGGGACCATTGCCATGCTTGCTTTCTCCTTCATTTGGCCATTTCTTTGAGCATACGGGCCTCCTAGGAGCCTTGGATCACATGACTGCTCAAGCTTCAAAACAAAAGATGTTAGTGACATATTTTTGTGCTTTTGGTTCGTAAACAAAATAAGCAAAGAAATAATATACAATTCAAGCATGCTTGGTGGTCTCAAACCAACTCACACAAGTCCCAACCCAGGGGTAAGGAGCCAAGATGCTATGATCCTTGAGGCAAAATGCAATGAGCAATGTTATGATGCCATGAGGGATCTTAGGGTCAAAATTAGGGTCTTACAGATGCCCCTATTTAAGGTCATTCTAGCCGGAGATATGAAGGTTAAAATCTTCGTCTCGACGAGGTAGAATGGGCTTAAATAATAATAACAAAGAGACGAATTTTGGTCCCTAAGAGACCTCATGATGCAAATGTATGCATGCAAAAATTAATACTCTGTGGGGACATATGTCCACAAAGGAAAAAGAAATCGGGAGAAACTAAAAATCCGTAAGAGTAATACACTCTCTACGGAGACCGAGACTCTAGGGGGAAATAAAGGGTAAAATGCGTGAGCAGGTCACGACTTAAAACTTGACGGGAGACACGAAGAGATTCCATGAAAATAAACCAATGGAAAGACTCGAGTTGACGCAAAAATGCATGTATTGGGGAATATGCCAATACGCAAAACTATCCATAAAGGATACATCGGATAAAAATCCGGACTCAGGTGGGGAAATCCATAAAGGACTCGGCTGGGAAGAATGAGATATTACCGATTACTGGGTAATAAACTCAAAGAGAGACATGTTATCAAAACACCGGTATGAGGGTGAGGTAACAACACGCTCAGGGAGAAAGAAAATCTAAGACCAGTATAAGGGTGAGAGATATCAATCATCAAAAACGTCTGAGGAGGACCCAAAAGGCATATCTCAACTCAGGAAAAATCTGACTCCACGGGGGACAAAAGTCATAATAGGGAGCAGAAGGAAGGAACAACAGGGATACCGGTTACTGGGCATATAATAGGTAACCAACCAGGCATGAATTAGGAATAAATCCAAGACACTCATCATCCGAAGGGATGGCTGAAAAAGAAAACTCGATTACAGGATGGACATTCGACTCCATAAGGAAATACGAATCTTACTCAACTAGGGAAGAAAAAGACTTCGACTGAAGAGTGCATGAGGTACATTATCTATTACCATCAGAACGTAGATAATATACTCGCATGGAAGATTATCCACAACCGGTTACTGGGTTAATAAAGCATAAATCGACCGAAGAGAAAGGACATCAGGATACCGGTTACTGGGTATAAAATGATGACCAATCAAGGGGAGAAACAATAATTACCAAACAAGGGTAAATGAAAGATGACTCACTGGGGATACATTGACAAAATAAATGATCCGGGGAATATATCACCAGTTACTGGGTGGTATACTCAAAAACGAAGGAATATCACTACCGAATATTGGATAAAGATAACCAACAAATAGGGGATTACATCTACCGGTTACTGGATAGAAAACCAAAGAAGAGAGTAACCGTCATCGGTTAGGATGAACAAAAATCAGGGTTTAACTCTGCAAGGGGATAAATGGGGTTTACAACTACCGGTTACTGGGTAGAAAACCACAGAAATAGGACTTACGACTACCGGTTACTGGGTAGAAGGCCACAGAAATATGCTGGGGAAAGAATGAACAATTACGGTTTACTGAGTAATTGATCACCTGAACCACAGGGAAGCTGCAGGGGAAAATAACAAGAAAGGAGTCAATCTAGGAACAAACTAGAGAGACACAAGGAAACAAGACTTAACCCGATGAGGATATAACTCAGGGGAGTAATTCCATCCCAATACATATTTTGGGAGGAAACTGAAATAGTAATCATCCACGAGGGCATAACTCTGTGGGGAATATGGAAGAAAGGATAAACACTTTCTGCCTATGGGGCTGACTCTATATGGAGAGATCAGACACAAACATCTACTTGGGGAAGAACATTTCACCAACTAGCAAGAGATAACAAGTAAAGATATATGGAAAAGAATGCAACATGAATATCTGAATGCTATAATTATGCATGTATATGCATGGTTTATGTATGACAAATGCTAACAAACAGACATATCTAACACAAACAGGTCCAAGAATCAATGGTCAGACATCCGGTACAACATCTCAAAAGAGAGAAGCCAGGAAACACCAATCACTGCTGAAGATCACGCAGAGTGGTTGCTGGGGACAAAGACCACTGCTAGGGGAACGAGCAGGATTGCCAGGGATCAGCCAAAGGGCACAACTACCACATGCTGGGGATCGTCCGACAGTTCGCAGAGATGTGGATAAGATCGGTCGTAGAAGAAATCTACTGGGGATCTTATCAGGGGATAATATGAAATTCTGTGGGGAACATCCACCAAACAGAAACACATCAATCAAACATCCACTTATAAACACGGAAGGAATATCTTTGCTGCGGAGAAAGAACCAATCACCCCGCTGGGGAATGGAATAAAACATCTTCCTCGAAGTTCCAATGCCAAACTAGGATCAGGTAAAGTCTCAGCTCGGGGAGCTACACAGCCACTGCCAGGGAAATCAGCACGGATAAAATCCATCGTAGAAGAAAACTCTACTGGGGAACTTACCGGGACAAGATATGAAACTCTGTGGGGAACAACCACCAAACAGAAGTTTCAATAATCAACATATTTCCTCATCTCTGATGGAGAAACATCTCTGCCGAGGAGAAAGAGACAACTGCTCCGCTGAGGGAAGGAAATAAATATCTTCAACACCAGCTCTGCTAGGAGGAAAATTATCCAAGAAGGAGGAAGCAAATATATCACGCTCTGATTAGGCAACTCCATTGGGGAAAGACTGCTGGCATTCAACCTGGGGATAACCTGTAGGCGATCATGCTGGAGAGGTCCTGCTAGCGAACCCATTGGGGGAAGTCTAACATGAGCAACCCTACTGAGGATGAGTGATATGCAAATTTTCTGGGAAAAAATTGCATACGAATCCGCTGGGATAAGTTACAAACCAACTTGCTGAAAATTTCCACTCATGCTGGGAATTCCTGCTCACTCTGCGGGAGATTTCCGCTTATAATGAGGGAAGACCAACTTCCTTAAAAAGATAGCATATCAATTTTTATCAATCTATAAGGGATTTTAGGTTGATCCACACAAGGGATGACAACCATATATTTGATAAAACACAGATGCTAGACTCAGACTCACTGGGGAGTTGAGGATGTTAGAAGACCAAGACCAAAACTCCAGACTCTCTAGGGAATTTGGTGGTGTATCACCTTTCTCCGCACTCACTGAGGAGACAAACCTGAAAGATGATGAAAAGGATATAAATATGCTAGGAATATGAATAAATGTCTTACCCTTTTGGAGATCGTACTATCCTTGGGAGAGCACTGAAGACGTTCCATTTATCCTTTCAGTCAATGTGAATGTTCACTTTGTTTAAAAACAGTTTATAAAGACTTTATTTGTTTAAAACAATGATATTTATCAATTAAAACATGCAAACATTTGTTAAACAGAAACAAATAAGAGTGCAAATAATTGGATAAAGGCTCAAATTTATTTGATAGGATGGTAGTCTGCAAATGGCAAGACTCCATGGATCTTTACAAATTTGAAAATTGGTGATATATATTGGAAAAAAGGCTACATTGAACATAATGACCATTTCTCCACCAACTTTGAATCCAGTGTATTTGAAGCTTCAATTGACGATGACTGAGCGAGAATCTTTGATAGATGACAGCTTGTAGAACAAAGTCTTGTCAAGACGCAGTTACTTGCCAAATCCCTAATTTTTGCCTAGATTTCCCCAGGGTGAGGTACTCAATCTAGAGGGATATATACATTCATTTTTTTTATGTCTCTAACTTTTGCCTGGACCGCCCTTTCGGGTTTTCAATCCACCGAGACGCTCATTTTTGCCTAAGTCGCCCTTTCGGGTTTTCAACTTAGCGAGCTATTCTGTTTTTATTTTAGGTGAAGTATTTCTTGACTGCATCTGAATTCACAGGACGAGTGACATCCTCCCCATCCATAGTTGTAAGTATCAAAGCACCGCCTGAAAAGGCTCTCTTAACAACATATGAACCTTCATAGTTTGGAGTCCACTTGCCCCTTGAATCGGGCGTGAAAGACAAAACGTTCTTGAGCACGAGGTCACCTTCTCGGAACATACGAGGTTTGACCTTCTTTACAAAGGCTTTCTTCATCCTTTGCCGATATAACTGACCATGGCACATGGCAGTCAATCTCTCCTCTTCAATCAAGTTCAACTGGTCGTAACGACTCTGAACCCATTCAACCTCAGTCAACTTGGCTTCCATCAAGACTCTCATTGATGGGATCTCAACCTCCACGGGGAGCACAACCTCCATGCCATAAACAAGGGAGAAAGGGGCTGCCCTTGTTGAAGTGCGAACAGATGTACGATAGCCATGCAAAGCAAATGGCAACATCTCATGCCAATCTTTGTATGTAACAACCATCTTCTGGATAATCTTCTTGATATTCTTATTAGAAGCTTCAATAGCGTCATTCATCTTGGGTCTATAAGGAGAAGAATTATGATGCGCAATCTTGAACTCACTACACAACTTTTTCATCATCTTGTTGTTCAAGTTAGATCCATTATCAGTAATGATCTTGCCTGGCACACCATAACGGCATATGAGTTGATTCTTGATAAACTTCACAACCACCTGCCTGGTCACATTTGCATATGATGCCGCTTCGACCCACTTGGTGAAGTAATCAATTGCTACGAGAATAAATTTGTGACCGTTTGACGCTTTTGGCTCTATCATGCCAATCATGTCAATTCCCCACATATATAAAGGCCATGGTGATGAAATAACATTCAGAAGTGTCGGGGGAATATGAATCTTATCCGCATAAATCTGACACTTATAACATTTCTTCACGTATTTGCAGCAGTCAGACTCCATTGTCAGCCAATAGTAGCCTGCTCTCAACATCTTCTTAGCCATAGCATGTCCATTAGAATGAGTACCAAATGAACCCTCATGGGCTTCAGTTATTAACAGGTCTGCTTCGTGTTTATCCACGCATCTGAGCAAAATCATGTCAAAATTCCTTTTATAAAGCACATCGCCATTGAGGTAGAAACTGCCAGATAATCTCCTCAAAGTCTTCTTATCTTTAACGGATGCCCCAGGCGGGTAAATCTGACTTTGAAGAAAACACTTGATATCATAATACCATGGCTTATCATCTTTTACTTCTTCTACTGCAAATACGTGAGCTGGTCTATCCAAGCGCATCACAGTAATATTGGGGACTTCATTCCAATATTTCACCATAATCATCGAAGCAAGCGTAGCAAAAGCATCTGCCATCCGATTCTCATCTCGAGGAATATGATGGAAGTCAACCTCAGTAAAGAAAGTTGAAATCCTCCTCGCATAATCTCTGTATGGGATGAGGCCAGGCTGATTTGTTTCCCATTCACCCTTAATCTGATTAACAACAAGGGCCGAATCATCGTAAACATCAAGATGCTTGATCCTAAGATCAATACACTCTTCCAAACCCATAATACAGGCCTCATACTCCGCCACATTATTCGTGCATTTGAAAGTTAGCCTTGTTGTAAAAGGAAAATGTGTTCCCTGAGGAGTAATAATCACTTCCCCAATACCATTTCCATATTGATTTACAGCGCCATCAAACACCATGCTCCATCGGGAACCAGGCTCTGGCCCTTCATCGAGCGTAGACTCATCGCAATCTTTCATATTCAAATACAGAATTTCCTCATCTGGGAAGTCGTAACGAACAAACTGATAATCCTCAATTGGTTGATGTGCCAAGTGGTCAGCCAAAATACTACCTTTAATAGCCTTCTGAGCTCGATACTCAATATCATACTCAGACAACAACATCTGCCAACGAGCGATCCTCCTAGTTAAAGCAGGCTTCTCAAAGATATATTTGATTGGATCCATTTTGGATATCAACCAAGTTGTATGATTCAACATATACTAGCGTAAGCACTTAGTAGCCCAAGCCAAAGCACAACATGTTTTCTCAAGCATTGAGTATCGAGACTCACAATCAGTGAACTTCTTACTCAGATAGTATATATCATACTCTTTCTTACCTGATTCATCTTGCTGACCTAGTACACAACCCATAGAGTCCTCAAGAATTGTCAAGTACATAATCAAGGGTCTCCCTTCCACAGGCGGAGACAGAATCGGAGGCTCAGACAGATACTCTTTGATACTGTCAAAAGCTTTCTAGAAATCCATGGTCCAATCATGACGCTAATCTTTTCGGAGGAGCTTGAATATTGGCGCACATGTGGCAGTCATGTGGGATATAAATCTCGAAATATAATTCAAGCGACCAAGAAAACCTCGGACTTGCTTCTCAGTTTTGGGCGCAGGCATCTCTTGTATTGCTTTGACCTTGGCAGGATCAACTTCAATACCTCTTTCGCTGACAATAAAGTCCAATAACTTGCCGGAACGGACTCCAAATGTACACTTGTTCGGGTTCAGACAGAGTTTGTACTTCCTCAAACGCTGAAAAAGCTTCAACAAGTGCTCTACATGTTCAACTTCCGTTCTCGACTTTGCAATCATATCATCAACATACACCTCGATCTCCTTGTGCATCATATCATGAAACAAGGTAGTCATATCTCGTTGATACGTGGCTCCGGCGTTCTTCAAACCGAAGGGCATCACTCGATAACAGAATGTTCCCCAAGGTGTGATGAATGTTGTCTTCTCCATATCCTCGGGTGCCATTTTGATCTAGTTATAATCGGAAAATCCGTCCATAAATGGGAAGACATTGAATTTAGCTGTATTATCTACCAACATATCAATGTGTGGTAGAGGAAAATCATCTTTTGGACTAACTTTATTCAAGTCTCTATAGTCCACACACATTCGGACTTTTCCATCTTTCTTAGGCACGGGCACAATATTGGCCACCCATTGAGGATATGTAGAAGTCACCAGATACCCTGCATCAATTTGCTTATGAACTTCTTCTTTGATCTTCACTACCATATCATGATGAGTTCTTCTGAGCTTCTGCTTTACAAGCACACACTCAGGATTCAAAGGTAGGAAATATTGCACGATATCAGTATCTAGACCAAACATGTCTTCGTATGACCAGGAAAAGACGTCGACAAATTCTCGTAGCAACTCAATCAACCCCTTCTTGACTGACTCTTCCAGGAGTGCCCCAAAAATTACCCTTCATTTTTCCTGGAAGCATGGGATTATGTTTTACACTTCATTAGCATCATATTAGGTCATACTCATTGCATACTGCATTAGTGACATGGAGATCAGGTTTTGATCGATCACTCCTTAAAGGAAGGAGCCCACACAAAGCAAGATTGAGAATTGGACTTCATTTTCTAAGTACACAAGTGTCAAGGGTCTCAAGGGGGTCCAGGTATCTTATTATGGTCCTCAGTTCATCAGTGAAGGATTCAAAGCTATCAGAGTGTTCATCTGGATTTAATTAGAAATTAGGGTTTCATGGCTACCTGCAACAGGAAATGTTTGGTTGGAAGTAGAGGAGCTCATCCATGTCATGATTAGAGAGGTATCTTGGCCTAGGAAGATTCACAATTATCTCAGAAAGATCCATTGGCAATCAGTGGAATCGGTTCTTGATCATTTTCCCCTAAAACTAGGGTTTGGTATAAAACAAGTTTATTTCTGATTCTTTGGGTGAAACTCTTTTCCATGGCCCTCCATATGTCCACAAGGGTCTACATACAAAAAATCAGCTCTTTATTTGAGCTAGAAGTGCTTCAATTGATCAATGGAATCAGGAATCAGACAGTTTGGGAAAAGTCAACTGTGGGGCCAGAAAAGTCAACTCCTGACATTTTGAGAGTGGAATCTCAAAATCCATGCCTTGGGGATCCTACATGTGAAATTTGATCAAGGTTGGATCATGGATTCATCATTTAATCAAGAATTGGAAAAGTTACTTAATTTGGAAATGGTTGACTTTCCATTTAGGGCAAGTTTTCATGATCGTTGCACTCACTTTAAGCCCATTTTGCATCAAGATAAAAGCTCCATTTGAAAATTTCTATAGCATGAAAGTTGTTCCTCTTGTTCCAAGCTTTCTATATATATAAAGTTTGCTCCATTTGGATTAGAATTGAGAAAGTTATGCTTAGTCAAAGTGAGACATTTTTTTAGGACAGTTAGAAAAATATCTAAGTCCAAAATCTTCAAAATTTGTCAAGACTTCTTGGCCAGTTTTCTTGCACTTCAAGGCATTATTTAAAAATACTTTCTTCACAACAATTGTACCTTGCCATGTCCTCTTTCACATCCTTTTGGAATCATCTCATTTGGATCCATGGTTTGAGAGATACATTCATTTAAAGTGGGCACCATGACTTGATTTTCTAGGCAGATTTTGGGCCTGACTGGCCCAATCAGATTTTCTAAGCATGCTGCACAAACCAGTCATGTTTTTTTACCTATTTTGGCCATGCATTGGACATCCATTCACTTAAGTTTGACCCTAAAATAACAACATTTTACACCACCCTTCACACTTTTATTCTTATGGATAAATCACTTATTAAAAAGCCCATGAGAACACCTAATCCACCCTATTTAAGAAGCTGAAACCCTAACCCTAAAGGAGCATTGGAATTTCGCGGCAAGGAGGAAAAGCTTCATCACATATCAGATTCCATTCCACTTCTATTCTCCATTAGGTAATCATCTCTTCCATGGCCATGTTTTGATATATCTACGCTTGCTTACCATGTTCATCACCATTAATCCTTCCATTTTCATGTTTCTTTTTCTTATTTAAAATATTTTCTTCGTCTATAAAATTACCCAAAAATATTTTTCACTTTTCTTAACGTTTTATTTAATTTTATATAATTTTTGTTTTCGTATTTTTTTAATATTAATATTTTATTTTAATTATTTATTCTAAATGGTCGATTTTAACACACTTTTTTATTGATTTTATTTTTATGACTTAAAATTATTGTTAGCATTTGATTTTTTGGATAAAGGTTTATCACTGTCTCATGGTCAACCTGACCTTTTCTTGGAATTTTATATCACATTTTCAATTTATTTTGGATTTATTTTTGACCTAGTTTGGTTGGTTGACTTTTAATTTGACTTCTGTTTTATTTTAATTAAGTCACGTACTAATATTCATTATTTTTAAAATATTTTTGGGGGATGATGATGTCCTGACCGCACTTTATTTAGTTTAATTTTTCATAATTTTCTTGATTAATTTACTATTTATTCTTGATTTATTTCTAACCTAGTCTTATTAATTGACTTTTGATTTGAGCTATGTTTTGTTTTAATTAATTCACGTGCCAATTTTCATTATTTTTAAAATATTTTTGGGGGATGATGATATCCTGACCCCACCTTATCTATTTTAATTTTTCATAATTTTCTTTATTAATTTACTATTTATTCTTGATTTATTCCTAACCTAGTCTTATTAATTGACTTTTGGTTTGACCTATGTTTTGTTTTAATTAATTCACGTGCCAATTTTCATTATTTTTAAAATATTTTTGGGGGATGATGATGTCCTGACCCCACCTAATCTAGTTTAATTTTTCATAAATTTCTTGATTAATTTACTATTTATTCTTGATTTATTCCTAACCTAGTCTTATTAATTGACTTTTGGTTTGACCTATGTTTTGTTTTAATTAATTCACATGCCAATTTTCAATATTTTTAAAATTTTTTTGGGGGATGATGATGTCCTGACCCCACCTTATTTAGGTTAATTTTTCATGATTTTCTTGATTAATTTGATATTTATTTGTTATTTTTTAAGTTGACTTGAATTTTCAGTTGACTTCTTTATGATCGTTGTTTGACTTAGGGATTGCTTATGGCAATTGAAGAGATCTTTTGATCCTCCCTCGTTCATCTCATATGCCATGTATTAGAGGCCTTTTACCTTGATTTTATTTGGTCCTTACCTCATTTCCTGATTAAATTATTCAGTGGACCCTTCGTGTGCATATTCTCATCTGTTTGATTCATCTGTTATCTTTTATACTTGTTTCTCTCATTCATGCTTTCTATTGCTTGATTATTTAACATGTTCATACTTCCATGCATTGTTTAAATGCTCCATTATTTGATTATTTGGTTTGATTATATATTGTTTATTTATCCGATCTGATTGATAACTGTTGCCTACTTGTATGATGTATGAGGCATATATTCTTATTGTTTGTTTGCCATGAACAATCCCCATTCATAAAAAATGTACCCCTCTCCCATAAAGTGTATAATATTTATTTCTTTATTTCTTTAGTCACCTGTTAATACAAGAATTAAGACGAACATCCGATAACCATTTCAAAATAAGATCAAAAGCTCGATCCAACGTCGAGTAATCATTTTCAAAACTTAACAAAACCAGCACGCATTCATCCATCCTCTTGTAAGTCGATTGCCTCAGGCATCACCATCTACCTGTAAGTCGATTGCCTCCGGCAACGCCATCTACCCTTATCCGTAACTCCTCTCCGCGCTCCATCCGTCGACTCTTGTTCCGTTTAGGTAGCACCCATTAGGTAGAACCCTTTGTATGATAACATAGGTAGAATTCCCTTATTCTTTGCATGCTAACATTAGGTAGATGTTCCCCTTTGTAAATCCTAACACATAGGTCCATATTGCATGACAACTCTAGAGCAGAGCTTCCCCACTTTTAGACCTTTCGTGCGTCTCCGATCTTGCGGCATGTCAGTCCGTTCTATTGCAAAGAGGTAACTGCCTAAGACTCGATTCAGCGAGCTGTGACACCTACTGCTAGGACGTTGAACACACTGCCCGCCCTCCTTTGACACAACTGGTGTCCTCTTTTGTAAGTCCATGTTCAGATGGCAATCCTTAACCCCTAGTTAGCCGAACTACGTTTTGCTCTGATTCTCATTCCAGATGAGATACGTAGGCATAAGACGCGACGTCTTACCGAGCACACTTCTCTTTAACCCATAGGTAGCCGAGCTACGAAGACTCTGATTCTCATACTCAGATGAGATACGTAGGCAGTGGATGCGACATCCTTGCGAGTCATTTTCTTTTAACCTTCCTTTTAGTAAATAGTACTTTAGATATACCTACACCCTTTAGACTAGAACAACACTTATGAAAAGGGCTCCCTAGGAGTACCTAGGATGTTTTGGGTGCTTAAAACCTTCACATTGCATAACCAACCCCCTTACCCAGATCTCTGACATTTTTACTAGTTTTTGATTCGATAAAACTTTTAGGTTTTTGTTCGCTTTCTAACCATTCCTTTGGATAAATAGAAGTGCGGTGGCGACTCGACTTATATGGTTTACCTTGGATTTAGTCAATATCTCTAATGGTAACGAATACCCCGCTACAGAAAAGTGGCGACTCCACTGGGGACTATCATTTGCCTAGTGGGTTTTGCCTACTTTTCATATTTGTTGTATTGTATGGTATATTGCTTTGTGACATATTTTTGTGCAATTTGGGATTACTGTATTGTATGTAATGATTGAATTATTTGAATATTAATTCCTTGTATGCTTGGTGATCTTTGTGAGATGAGTTCTATACTCGAACTCGAGTGCACTTAGGATAGGAGAATAGCATAGTCTTGTTGACTTGTGTGGAGTTATTCCTTAGCAAGTTGACTTGCAAGACCATTCACTTGGTGGAGGTTATATTGGGATCAATAATGTCACACGAGTAGTCGTGGTTAGGCATTACTCTTTCCAATATATGCCTTAGAAGCCAAGGACCTTAGTTTACCACTTGTAATACCCCAAAATTTACCCTTCACTTTTTCCTGGAAGCATGGGATTATGTCTTACATTGCATTAGCATCATACTAGGTCATACTCATTGAATACTGCATTAGTGACTTGGGAAATCAGGGTTTGATTGGTCACTCCTTACCAGAAGGAGCCCACACAAAGAAAGACTTATAATTGGACTTCATTTTTCTATGTATACAAGTCTCAAGGGTCTTAAGGAGGTCCAAGTGTCTTATTATGGTCCTCAGTTCATCAGTGGAAGATTCAGAGCTCTCAGAGTGTGCATCTGCATTTAATCAGAAATTAGGGTTTCATGGCTATCTGCAACAGGCAAGGTTTGGTTGGAAGTAAAGGGGACTCATTCATGTCATGATTAGAGAGGCATCTTGGCCTAGAAAGATCCACAATTATCTCACAAAGATCCATTGGCAATCAGTGTAATCAGCTCCTAGTCATTCTTGCCCTAAAACCAGGGTTTGGTATAAAATCGGTTTATTTCTGATTCCTTGAGTGAAACTCATATCCATGGCCCTCCACATGTCCACAAGGATCTACATGCAAAAAATCGGCTCTTTATTTGAGTCGGAGGGGCTTCAATTGATCAATGGAATCGTAAATCAGATAGATTGGGGAAAGTCAACTATGGGGCCAAAAAAGTCAAATTCTGACATTTTGAAGGGGGAATCTCAAAATTTATGCCTAAGGGAGCCTACATGTGAAATTTTATCAAGGTTGGGTCATGGGTTCATCATTTAATCAGGAGTTGGAAAAGTTACCAAATTGGGAAATATGTTACTTTCCATTTAAGGCAAGTTTTTATGGTTTTTGCACCCACTTTAAGCCTATATTCCATCAAGATGAAAGCCCCATTTGAAAATTTCTTCAACATGAAAGTTGTTCCTCTTGTTTCAAGATTTCTAGAGATATAAAGTTTGTTTCATTTGGATTAAAAGTGAGAAAGTTAGGCTTGGTCAAAGTAAGACATTATTTTAGAACACTTAGAAAATTTTCTAAGTCCAAAATTTGTCAAGACTTATGGGCCAGATTTCTTGCACTTCAAGGCATTTTTCGAAAACACTTTCTTCATGACAGTTGTACCTTGATATGTCCTCTTTCACAACTTTTTGGAACCACCCCATTTGGATCATTGGTTTGGAAGATACACTCATCTAAAGTTGGTATCATAGGCTGAATTTTTTGACAGCATTTAGGCCAAACTGGCCCAACCATTTTGCAGCCATGAAACCTGAACTTTATGGCCATTTTCCACCTCTTTCCACTCACCATTTCAAGATGTGTTCAACATGAAAAATGTTAAGTTCCATGCCCTCTTTCTACTGTTTGCATTGCCTTGCCATTTGGACATGTATTCATCAAGATACAAGGTCTTAAAATCACCCTGTTGGGCCATTTTTGTGTTGCACTAGAAAATCAAGTCTAACCAAAAACGACCCACACACCACTCTTTACCTCATTTGGCCATTTGCTTTTGGTTCACTCACTTAAGTTTTGCTACAATTAGAGTTTACTCATACACCTCACTTTTACACATTTTTTGTTCATTATGCACATAATCAAAAACAAATCTTTCAAGCCCATTAAACATTCCAAACCCTACATACTTAAAGCTCTTAAACCCTAATCTGAAGTGGAGGCTGCCACTACTTTCAAACAAAGCAAAACAAGAGGAAAAAATCAAGTTTCATTCCATTACATTTCCACAAGGTTCTTGAAGTTTCAAAGCATCTCTTTTTTTCTTCCATCTTCAAAGGGGCAGTGGACCTTGCATCCACTAGGTACCTTCACTTTTCCATTTTTATGACCATATATCCATGTTTATCATCATGTTTACCATTGTTCATTACTATTCTTTCATGCTTACTATCCATATTTCATGTTATTTTCCACTATGCCATGCTTGTTTAATACTAACTTTTGTTGTTAATATTATGCTATGTGTGTCTTATGGACCCTTCATTGAAGCATGTTCATTAAACTTTAATTTTATAACATTGAATTTTTTTTACCGTATCCTTGCATGAGCCTCCCTTGCTGTTCATTTTTCTCTATGCTAGAGGCATTATTTTTAATAAAATAAGACACCATTGTATTCTACATGTTTCAAACTTGAATTTTGATTTTTATATCATCCCATTTGGAGCCTTGAGTTGTGAGATATTGGGATTTGAAGTTTGGAAAAATATGTTGCATTTCTCACGTTTTGGTGCATGGCTGCTGCGTTTTTGCATGCTGCATGGAGAGACGACGACGTGTCATCCTCACAGCCTTCGGATCATGCGTCCGCCCCTTTCATCTCCACCGTCCAACACGTTTTGTCCTGTAGCGGCTAACCCCAGCCTCGCCGGTTCGATACCCATTGTTTGCATAAATTTATTTAATGAACCTTTTTAATTCATGTCTCATGCTGGTAATTTCGTGGACCTGGGCCTGGCGCACGCTTGCTTCTTACACCCCACTCATGGCCCATTGTTCCAATTCACATCTTATTTCCATTCTTTTTTTTAAAAAAATTCATTTTATTTTTCTGTTTTCATTTTGATTAATAAAAATATTTTATTTATTCATAAAAATATCAAGAAATATTTTTTACTTCCCTTAATGTTTTATTTAATTTATTTAATTTTTACTTTTATGTTTCATTTAATGTTAATATTTTATTTTGATTGTTTATTCTAAATGGTTCATTTTGACACACATTTTTTCATTTATTTTATTTTCATAACTTAAAATTATTTTTAGATTTTGATTTTTGGGATGAGGGTTGACCAATGTCTCATGGTCAACCTGACCTTTTCTTGGGATTTTATTTCTCATTTTCAATTTATTTTGGATTTATTTTTGACCTAGTTTGCTTGGTTGACTTTTTCATTTGACTTCTGATTTATTTCAATTAATTTATACACTAATTTTCATTATTTTTAAAATCATTTTGGGGGATGATGATGTCCTGACCCCACCTCATTTATTTTAATTTTTCATAATTTTTGTGATTAATTTACTATTTATTTCTTGATTTATTTCTAACCTAGTCTTGTTGTTTGACTTTTGGTTTGACCTTTGTTTTGATTCAATTAATTCAATAACCAATTTTCATTATTTTTAAAATCTTTTTGGGGGATGATGATGTCATGACCCCACCTCATTTAATTTATTTTTTCATAATTTATTGACTTGACTTTTCGGTTGACTTTTGTATGATTGTTGTTTGACATAGGGATTGCTTAGGGCAATTGAAGAGATCTTTTGATCCTCCCTTGTTCATCTTATAGGCCATGTATTAGAGGCCATTCATCTTGATTTTATTTGATCCTTGCATCATTTCCCGATTAAATTATTCATTGGTTCTTTGTGTGCATAGTTTCACTTGTCTGACTTCATCTGATATTTTTTACACTTGTTTCTTTCATCCATGCTTATATTGTTTGATTGTTTAACATGTTTATACTTGTCATACATTGTTTAATGTCTTATTATTTCATTCTTTGATTATTTGACTTGATCATATACTTGTTTATATATCTTATCTGTCTGATTAATAATTGTTGCCTACGTGTATGATGTATGAGGCATATATTATTATTGTTTGATTGCCATGAACAATCCCCATTCATAACAAATGTATCCTTCTCCCATGAAATGTATAATATTTATTCTTTCACTCTTTACTCATCTGTTAATACAAGAATTAAAATGAACATTCGATAACCATTTCAAAACAAGATCAGAACCTCGATCCAACGTCGAGCAATCATTTTTTCAAAAACCTAACAGAACCAGCATGTATTCATCCATTTACCTTGTAAGTCGATTGCTTTATGCATCGCCATCAACCTTGTAAGTCGATTGCTTTATGCATCACCATCAACCTTGTAAGTCGATTGCTTTATGCATCGCCATCAACCTTGTAAGTCGATTGCTTTATGCATCGCCATCAACCTTGTAAGTCGATTGCTTCATGCATCGCCATCTACCTTTACCAGTGACTCTTCTCCTTGCTCCATTCGTCGATTCTTGTTCCGTTTAGGTAGCACCCATTAGGTAGAACCCTTTGTGATACCATAGGTAGTATTCCCTCATTCTTTTGTATGATAACATAGGTAGTATTCCCTTATTCTTTTGTATGATAACATAGGTAGTATTCCCTCCTTCTTTTGTATGATAACATAGGTAGTATTTCCTTATTCTTTTGTATGATAACATAGGTATAATTCCCTCATTTCTTTGCATGCTAACATTAGGTAGATGTTCCCATTTGTAAATCCTAACTCATAGGTCCACAATGCATGGCAACTCTAGGGCAGAGTTTCCCAATTCTTTTAAACCTTCCGTGCGTCTCCGATCCTGTGGCATGTCACTCCGTTCTATTGCAAAGAGGTAACCTCCTAAGACTCGATTCAGCGAGCTGCGACACCTACTGCTAGGACGTGAACACATTGCCCACTCTCCTTTGACACAACTGGTGTCCTCCTTTGTAAGTCCATGTTCAGATGGCAACCCCTATGTTGCCGAACTACGGCAACTCTGATTCTCATGTTCAGATAAGATACGTAGGCATAAGATGCGATGTCTTTCCGAGTTTTTGACTGACAACTAATAACTAATCCTTGCTTTCGCCTTTGTTGCGATTCTTTTCTCTCGCCCTCGTTGCGATCGAGACCTTCCCTTTCTCTTGCCCTAGTTACAATCGAGACCCTTGTTCCCGTAGTTAGTTGAACTACGTTTTGCTTTTATTCTCATTCTAGATGAGATACGTAGGCACAAGACGCGATGTCTTAGCGAGCACACTTCTCTTTCACCCATAGGTAGCCGAGCTACGAAGACTCTGATTCTCATATTCATATGAGATACGTATGCAGTGGATGCGACATCCGTGCGAGTCATTTCTTTTGACCCTCTTTTAGTAAATAGTACATTAGATAAACACACACCCTTTAGACAAGAACAACAAGAGTGGATCCCGTAGAGTACTACGGGTGCGTAGGGGTGCTAATACCTTCCTTTCGTATAATCGACTCCCGAACCCAAGATTTGGTTGCGAGACCTTGTCTTTTCCTTTCCTTTCTCTAGGTTTACTTCGAGCGTTTCCTTTCCCTCCTTTGGGATAAATAACGCACGGTGGCGACTCTTCTGTCATTTCTTTCTCGCCGGTTGTTTCTTTCGCACATTAATATTTTTTAGGCTGCGACAACTGACGACTCTGATGGGGACCCGGTTTCCCTAAGCGAGTCCCTCCTAGCTTTTGTAGGTTTCTTGTTTGTTGGGTGTTTATTCTTTTGTACAGTTATTTATTTCCCGGTTGTACCTTATTGCATTCATGTACATATGACTGCTGTATCTGTGGGTTCTGTGGGTTGGTTGTTTGTTGGGGTGGGATGTTCTATGAGAGATAAGCCCACTACCCAGGCTTGAGCGTACACACAGGTTTTAGAGTGGATAGTCATGAGGCTTGCGTGGCATGTTGCTACGTTAAGTCGTTCATGAAGACCCACATCCAGACGAGGTTTCTTTTGGATATATTTTGTCTTATGGGTGTTCCATGATGACAAATGTTCCTCTAGAAATCATCGACTCAGGTGACCATTTCCCGAGAACTCAGTCGAGGCCTCTCCTCCGAGACGCGTTTATGTTAGCTCTGGTGGGCACATTCTCGCTGCTCAATTCGAGGACCCCGAGACTGGGAACTTGCTTTAGGATATCCTGTTGAGGGGAGTCAGTGGAGGTCTTTTATCACGTAATAATGTCAAACCTTCAGTGGTAAACGTATTATTCTCGACTGAAGGGCTGAAGCTAACAATTTTCTGTTCTTAGAACCTACCAGTGAGGGGCAGGCTAAATTCAGGAAACCTTAACCTTCAACCAACCCGGTTTTCTAGAGCAGAGTTTTGGCTCTTGTATTATATTCCTCAGTGGGTTTCTCTTCAGACAGTGCAACCCGACAGATGTTCAAGCAGATACAGCAGTCTTGATTTCCATGTCACTGCATTGCATCACATCATTCTGCATTCATATCATTTAACACATGTTTATCCATTTCTAGGGGGTTTACATCTTCTTCTTGATTCCGGTCGGGGTTTTTCTGGTTCTCTTAAGATGGATATTGGCAGAAAGAGACATGTCGCCTACAAGTTTCCGGTGGTCTGTCTGGAGCCTATTCAACAGTTGATGAAGTTAATGGACAGTGGTTCTCTAGAAGGATTCCGGAAGGAGTACGATTTGATTCTAAGTTTCGTCACGGTTCTTTCCAAGGATCAATGTGATGCTCTCTTCACACTGCTGCAGTTCTATGACCCTCCATTGAGGTGTTTCACAATCCCGAATTATATTTTGGTCCCTACTTTGGAAGAGATTGCCAGTTTTCTCAGAGTCCCTATCAAGTCACAGTTGTTGTTCTACAGTTCCGAGTTTCTGCATGATCTCAACATGGTTGCTTCAGCCACATATTTGGGGAAATCAGTCTTGAAGGCTAATATGTGTCAGAAGGGAGGAGTCAGTGGTTTTCATTTGAGTTTCTTACTGGGAGAAGCAAAGAAGAAGCTTGAAGATGGTGACCAGAGGGGTTTCAATGCTGTGTTGGCTCTTTGTGTGTATGGGATTGTCTTGTTCCCTAATGTTGCCAAATTTGTGGACATGGACGCAATACGCCTCTTCGTGTTGGGAAATCCAGTGCCGACCTTGCTAGGAGATGTCTTTCATTCGGTGCACCACAGGAATGAGAATAGAAAAGGAGGATTGTTGAATTGTTGTGCGCCTTTGTTTTATAAGTGGTTCGGTTCTCACCTACCCAAATCAGGAGCGTTCATTGATGTTGAGGACTCGTTGAGTTGGTCGAAGAGATTGATGGGGTTGAGAGCTGAAGATATTTCTTGGTGGTCTGACCGGAGCTTGCTTCGGGCGGATATTATTCACAGTTGTGGGAACTTCCCAAATGTACTATTGGTAGGAAGAAGAGGAGGAATCAACTATAATCCTTCTCTAGCAGTTAGACAGTTTGGATATGCTTTAAGAACTCCACCTTTGGAAAAGGATGTGGAAGAATCTCTGTTTTTCCATTCTTCGCCTGATTTGACTGTATCCCGTAAGGCAGCTGAGGCCTGGCTCAAGGTGATCAAGAGAGGAAGAACTGTGCTTGGAAAAGGAGATTGTAGAACCTACCCTCAGTATGAAGAGTGGCTTCAAGGAAGAGTCGAAGAGTTTGGTCTGTCGTTTCCTATTGAAAAACCTTTGTATCCACCTACTCTTGAGGAGTCAACAATGGTGAGCCGAGAGGAGTATGACAAATTGAAGAATGCCATGGAGGAGCTTCAAACTGAAAACTCGGAGTTAAGTGTGAAGTTGCAAGACTGTATGCATCAATTCCATGAGGCAGATTGCAAGAGGAAGCAGAGAGGAAATTGGCCGTAGAGGTGGACTTCTTCAGGAAGACAGACAAAGCCTTGGGGTCATCCAGTTCTGAGTTGAGACGAGTCAAGCAGCAGTTAATGGACGCTCATGGCAAGATAGCAGGGTGGCAAGAGCAATGGGATGCATTTTCAGCTTCTCGGAAAGCAAAAGAGGAGGAGATGGTAGCTCAACTGACTGGTCAGATGGAGAAATTAAAGATTCTGCTGAAGGAGAAGAACAATGAACTTTTGTGCGCCCGTTCAACCAATGGTTACATCACAGATCAACTCAACGAGGCTCAAGAACAGATTGAAGAACTCAAAGTGCTGACGGGTTTGAAGAAGTCTAAACTTGAAGAGGTATTCGGAGAAGACGATGGGAATTACTACAGAGAGCACATCAACAAGTTGGTTGGAGTTATTCACAAAAGGAATTTTCTTATCCGGCGTTTGACAGAATCTCCCGATCATCCCGACACGGTGGCATTACTGGCTGAAGTGAGGAGCAGTCCTTATGGGTTGTATACAAGAGGCTGATTCCTGATTTTTGTTCCTCTCTTTACTTATTGTCTTGTTGCTATGTAGTGATGATCCACAGGCTTGTTGTGGAGATCCTCTTTTGATGTACTGTTGGCTAAGGCCCTTTTCCTTGAACTCATTTGTATGATGGTTTCCTTTTATTGCATCTTGATCTCAAAAGCTTATCCATGGCTCAGTCTTCTTGCACTTTCACCTGATGTGAGACTGGAATCAAGGGGTTTGAATACCCCTTTGGGAATTGATAAACATGTCATTACATTAACATATTCATTTGCATATCTTGCATAACAGGTACTGCTGCGGTGTTCTCATATTATTTGGCGTTCCACTAGCAGGATAGCTGATTCAGGAATTCACCGGTACGGTACCCGCAGAAATCAGTAGAGAGCAATGGAAAGCCTACAAGAAGAGCTCGCCGAGATGAGGATCCGCATGACCCAATTCATGGATGTGGTTCAAGGAGTGGCTCAGGGACAACAAGAGCTCAGGCAGATGATGCAGAGGAATCCTGCCACTACTCAACCAGAGACGTTGACTGATCCTCCAGCTGGAGAGGTTAACGGACCCAGTGGACCGGGGCCTACCCCGATCCCGCATGTCAACTCCGGTCAACAGCCCATCCATGATGATCATGACGATCAGTTCACCCAGATGCAGGAAGACTTTGGCATGGGCCATGGCATGGACCCCATGTTTAGAAGGTTAGAGGAGAGGCTGAAGGCAGTGGAAGGACAGAATCCTCTGGGAGTAGACGTTGCTGACTTGGGATTGGTCCCAGGCGTGAGGGTGCCACCGAAATTCAAAGTCCCAGTCTTTGACAAATATAATGGCAGCTCTTGCCCAAAGACCCATGTGCAAGCCTACTTCCGAAAGATGGTTGCATACTCTGATGACGAGAAGCTACTTATGTACTTCTTCCAGGACAACCTAGCTGGGGCATCCTTGGAATGGTACATGAGGCTGGACAGAGCCCACATCCGTTGCTGGAGGGATTTGGCTGAGGCTTTCGTGAAGCAGTATCAGTATAATGCAGACATGGCTCCGGACAGAACTCAACTTCAGAATCTATCTCTCAAAAGCAATGAGTGCTTCAGGGAATACGCCCAACGCTGGAGAGAAACAACTTCCCGTGTTCAACCTCCTATGTTGGAGAAGGAAATGGCTAACATGTTCATGAACACTCTGCCCGGACCTTACTTGGAGCGCCTGGTGGGTTGCAATGCCTCCAACTTTGCTGATGTAGTCTCTACCGGTGAGAGGGTGGAGAACTACCTGAAGACATACAAGATCCAAAGTGGAGGTGGATCTTCATCTGGGGTGAAGAAGCCGTTTATTGGTGGACAGAAGCAGAGAGAGGGGGTGTGAATTCTTTGTCTTCATACCAAAGCAGGGGTATCAAAAGAAGCAGTTTTCAGAACTACCATTAACAACCGTATGTTGCGGCTGTGACCATTCCGGCTGCAGCACCACTACAACAACAACAACCACAGCGTCAACCACCTCAGTACCAACAACAACAATAGGGTAACAGACCCGCCTATCAACAGAGGCAAAGGATGATGGACAGGCGTTTCGACACTCTTCCAATGTCGTACGCTCAGTTGCTTCCTAGCCTTCAACAATTACAACTCGTGCAGTTGCGCACTCTGGCTCCTCCTGTTGGCAGACTTCCAGTGGCTTATGACGCCAACGCTAGGTGTAACTTCCACTCTGGGGCACCTGGCCACAATATTGAGAACTGCAAAGCTTTTAAGCACGTAGTTCAGGACCTCATAGATTCAAAGGCCATTAACTTTGTGCCGGCTCCTAATGTCGTCAACAATCCCATGCCACAACATGGTGGTGCAAATGTTAATATGGTGGGAGGAGAGACCAAGTCCATCAAAGATGTGTTGAAGTTGAAGACTCCGCTGTTGGAGATTAAAAAATATTTGCTGAAGGCCGATGTTTCCCCCGGTTGTGGGAAGGGTTGTTTGGATTGTGCTACATAGGGCAAGGGTTGTTTGAAGCTGCAGCAGGGTATCTAGGTCTTGCTTGACAATGGTATCCTCTAAGTTGAAGACTTGTCTGTCAAAGAGTTTGCTGAAGGGGTTGCTGAAGAGGTGTTTGAAGGTGCTGCTGATGAATTCGCAGATGTTGCTCCTGCTGATTCTGTAATTCATGACGATGTATTTAATTTTTCCAATGTTGTTGCTGATATCTCAAACAATGTGGTTGATTCTGATGTAATTGAACTTGATTCCGATGTTTCAGATGTTTATGTTTCAATGAATGAGATTCCTGAGTATGACTATGATGTTGCTACTATCACCATTTTCTACCCAACTAATCAGATCAATATGCCAGAAGCGCAACCGATGCCACCAGTGCGACCGTCCACTATGACTATCACAACCCCTGGTCCTTTACCTTTCACCAGCGAAAGGGCCATTCCTTGGCATTATGGGGGGAGTGTGTACACACACGATCATGGAGTGGATCAACCATTGAAAATAGAGGAGAAGTCTGAATCTGAATTGGAAATAGTAGATCACGCGGTGGATAATGTTGGTGGAATCAGGCGATTCACCAGGAGTGGTAGACTGTTCTCACCACCCGCTACTCAAGTTGATAATGCTGATGCCGCAGCGAAGACCAAAGGAAAACAAGTTGTGAATGAGGATACCTCTGCACCAAAGGCTGGTTCTGAGCCTACTTTTACGAAGGACGTGGACGAGCTTCTAAGAATCATAAAGAAAAGCGACTACAAGGTAGTCGATCAGTTGATTCAGACGCCGTCTAAGATATCTATTCTCTCACTCCTGTTGTGTTCGGAGGCACACATGGAGGCACTTCTGAAGGTTCTTAATGCTGCTTATGTACCTCAAGAGATCTCGGTAAACCAACTAGAAGGGATCGTTGCCAATGTTCATGCAAGCAACGGGTTGGGTTTTACCGATTCTGACTTGACACCAGCCGAACGCAATCATAATAAGGCTCTGCACATCTCGATGGAATGTAGAGACACCGTGTTATCACATGTTCTGGTGGATAGAGGTTCCTCTCTCAATGTGCTACCCAAGAGAGCCCTGTCAAGGCTAGAAGTAGAAGGTTTGGTCTTGAAGCCTTCTAATCTCGTGGTGAGAGCCTTCGATGGTTCTAAGAGGTCGATGTTTGGAGAGGTAGAATTTCCAATTCTGATTGGATCACAAACCTTCAACACTCTCTTCTATGTGATGGATATCAGTCCCTCGTACAGTTGCCTGCTGGGTCATCCCTGGATCCACAATGCTGGGGCAATCTCCTCAACTCTACATCAGAAGATCAAACTCCCGGTCAACGGACGAATTATCACTGTCTGTGGTGAAGAGGACATTCTGGTCAGTAACCTGTCTACATTCAAGTATGTAGAAGTAGAAGGTAAAATTCATGAGACCCTATGTCAGGCCTTTGAGGCAGTTCAGATCAAGGACGCAGCTCCGGTGGAAGAAGTTAAAGCGGGTGCCTCTATCTCGTCCTTCAAGCAGGCACAGGCCTTGGTAGATTTGGGTGTTGCCCCCGGTTGGGGACGTCTGTTGGAGTTACCAATGAAAGAAGACAAGTTCGGGATTGGGTATCAGCCAACTCTGACTTCTACAACTTCAACACTTTAGACTCGTCAGGGGCCGATTAGTTTCTCCAGCGCTGGCATCATCCAATATGGTCAGATCTCTGCGATCAACGATGAAGACGAAGATAGTGATTGCGACATCGACAACTGGGTGCGTCCGAGGATCCCGGGTGAAGTCATCAACAATTGGTCTTCCAAGGAAATTGTCCAAGTCACTTTTCTAGAGGAGTAATTTTTCTTTGTTTATTCATGCATGTCCAAGTCTTACGTTCCGCCCAGGGCGTAATGACTCATTGTAGGGCTCATCTATATGAATACCTGCATTGTTTATCATAAATGAAGGACGTCTTTTGCATTCAAATATTTTGTTCACTGTCTTTCTATTTTTGCAGTTTTCAAAATTTCAAAAGAATAAAAATATTTGGCAATGTTTTGTTTAGTTTTCACTCACTGTTCACACTCATAAGCACATACCATCACTCATGCAGATGCACATCAACGGATCCTATTGATAACGGTTCTGCTATGGCTCGCTTCGACTTTGAAAATCCGATCTTTCAAGCTGAAGAAGAGGGTGATGAAGACTGTGAACTCCCTGAAGAACTTGCCAGGCTGTTAAAGCAAGAGGAAAGGGTCATTCAACCGCATCAAGAGTCTACTGAAGTGATTAATCTCGGCACCGAGGACGCCAAAAGAGAAATCAAGGTAGGGGCTGCCTTGGAAGATGATGTGAAGAAGGGTTTGATTGAATTGCTGCAGGAGTATGTCGACATCTTCGCTTGGTCTTATCAGGACATGCCAGGGCTTGACACAGACATTATGGAACACCGTTTGCCTCTCAAAGAGGGTTGTCCTCTGGTCAAGCAGAAGCTCAGAAGAACAAGACCAGAGATGGCTATCAAGATAAAAGAGGAAGTGCATAAACAGTTGGATGCAGGGTTTCTAGCAGTTACGAATTATCCTCCTTGGGTTGCAAACATCGTTCCAATACCTAAGAAGGATGGAAAGGTACGGATGTGTGTCGACTACCGGGATCTGAACAGAGCTAGCCCTAAAGATGATTTCCCATTACCTCACATCGACGTTTTGGTGGATAACACGGCTCAGTTCTCGGTATTCTCCTTCATGGATGGCTTTTCTGGCTATAATCAGATTAAGATGGCACCAGAAGACATGGAGAAGACAACTTTCATAACCCCCATGGGGCACCTTCTGCTACAAGGTGATGCTGTTTGGTTTGAAAAACGCAGGGGCAACATATCAACGAGCTATGGTAACTCTTTTCCATGATATGATTCATCATGAAATCGAGGTTTATGTTGATGATATGATTGCCAAATCTCAGACAGAAGAAGAACATCTGGTGAATCTGCAGAAGTTGTTTGAACGTTTGAGGAAGTTCAAGCTGAGGCTTAATCCGAACAAGTGTACTTTCAGGGTGAGATCTGGAAAGCTGTTGGGTTTTATTGTTAGTGGAAAAGGGATTGAGGTGGATCCTGCCAAAGTGAAAGCGATACAAGAAATGCCTGAGCCAAGAACAGAGAAACAAGTCTATGGTTTCTTAGGAAGGTTGAACTACATTGCAAGGTTCATCTCTCACCTAACAGCCACGTGTGAGCCAATTTTCAAGTTGTTGAGAAAAGATCAGGCTATCAGGTGGAATGATGATTGTCAAAGGGCTTTAGAGAAGATAAAAGAGTATTTGTAGAATCCTCCAATCCTCATGCCTCCAGTCCCAGGGAGACCGTTGATTATGTACTTGACAGTACTTGACAATTCCATGGGTTGTGTTCTCGGTCAACACGACGAGACAGGTAGGAAAGAGCATGCCATCTACTACCTGAGTAAGAGATTCACAAATTGCGAGTCGAGATACTCAATGCTTGAAAAGACATGTTGTGCACTTGCATGGGCTACTAAGCGATTGAGATAATACATGCTGACTCACACAACCTTACTGATATCCAAGATGGATCCAGTCAAGTATATATTTGAGAAGCCAACTCTCACCGGAAGGGTTGCTCGTTGGCAAATGGTACTGACAGAGTATGACATCCAGTATACATCCCAGAAATCCATCAAGGGGAGTATTCTGTCAGACTATCTTGCTCAACAACCGATTGAAGACTATCATGTTCCTCAAGATGAAAGACTGTGAAGAGCCAGTTGTTGAGGAGGGACCCGATCTAGATGAAAAGTGGACTTTAACGTTTGATGGGGCCGTCAATCCCAGAGGAAGTGGAATTGGTGCTGTCATTACTACTCCGAAAGGTGCCCACATGCCTTTCACTGCTCGTCTGACCTTCGAGTGCACCAATAATGAAGCTGAATATGAGGCCTGCATCTTGGGTATTGAGCAAGCCATTGATTTGAGAATCAAGACTCTGGACATCTTTGGAGATTCAGCTCTGGTGATCAATCAAGTGAATGGTGATTGGAATACTCTCCAGTCTACTTTGGTCCCCTATAGAGACTACACGAGAAGACTGTTGACTTTCTTCACAACAGTAAAGCTGTATCATATACCTCGTGATGAGAACAAAATGGCAGATGCTCTTGCTACTCTATCCTCCATCATCAAGGTGATTCGTTGGAACCATGCTCCTAAGATCGACGTGATGCGCCTTTGTAGCGGGGTATTCGTTACCATTAGAGATATTGACTAAATCCAAGGTAAATCATACAAGTCGAGTCGCCACCGCACTTCTATTTATCCAAAGGAATGGTTACAAAGTGAACAAAAACCTAAAAGTTTTAACAAAAACTAGTAAAAGAGAAACAGAGATCTGGGTAAGGGGGTTGGTTATGTAATGGGAAGGTGTTAGGCACCCAAAACATCCTAGGTACTCCTAGGGAGCCCTTTTCACACTTGTTGTAAAGGTTGTTGTCTTGTGAAAATTTTGTTTATGCAAACATGATTGAAGAGATGAGAGGAGAATATACAAGTTTATTTACATTTTGTGTTTGGATGGATAAACCCATTGCCTACGTACCATCTTAAAAAAGATAGGATCAAAACCTCGTAGTTCGGGATAAAAATTTCAAAATGAGTTGGTGAATTGATTGGTCCAAAAGCCTTAAGGTCTTTTGTTATCCAAGGGAGAAAACTCAACCTAAAACCACAAATCCACCATGTGAGGATAGCTTCAACATGCTAGTGAGGGGTTAACCCTATAATAAGTATGGTAGACTCATTGTCCATCACTAAGGATATAGGTGAGTATTACATCTACCTCAAGGATAACTCAAACCTAATAGCTAAAGGTTATGGAAAATTTGATTAAGAAAGTGGCCATTGGAACCACAAAAAGACATTTGAATGGGTTATATTTACCAATTAGAAGTATATACAAAAATGGTCAAAGTTGACTTAAAGATTCAATTCAAAATAAGTGTTATGAAAAAAAGGTTTGAAAATCAAAAGCCTAAGGCTTAGGTTTCTAATGTTTGAAAACAAATGTTAAATGTTTGCACAAAAGTTTTGGCTTGGGTTAGAGTGAAGGGAAGAAGAAGAATGGCTAAGTCCTAAGTAAAGCAAAAAGGTGAGGGATAAAGAAAACAAGACCACAATAGAGTTCCTCTCTTGAGATCATATTGATGATCCAAGTAGCTCCCATCCTTTGGAATAACCAATCACACAAAGCATAACGTCAAGCAATCATCAATCAAAGTGAATTCTTGGAAAGACTCCTCAATGCATCTTGGATCTCTCTCTTTTAGAAGCTCATGGTGATGGTTTCCCAAATAAGCTCAAGTTAGAACTCCTAGCACAAGAAAACACACATCAAAAGGTTCTATAATACAATCAAATAATGGACAAAAAGGAGTTTAGAGTATGGTCCTTTCAATGTTCATCTTCAAGCTTAAGCATTCTAAAGGTTCAATGCCTAGTTGCTCTTTGACTCCAAGTTTGCATAGGGAAAGTCCTAAAGTCTAAGTCTATTTTGTCCATTTTTGCATAGGGAAAGTCCTAAGATCTAAGTCCACTTCTTTGCATTTGGTTCACAACAATCAAAACAAAACACAAGCACAATAGTATATACACAATTATGTGCTCAAGTGAGCAAAACGCAAATGGCATTAACATAAACAAAGTGCTCAAGTGAGCAAAGAGAAAAGCAAATGGATAATATGTGCAAGAATAGTAAATTGCATAAAAGTAAAGAGGAAAAAGTAAATGTTAATGGTTAATAGTTAGTGTTAGTAGTTAGTGTGCCATAAGGCAAAATTTAGGGCTATGTTAAGAAATCGTAATTGGACTTATGTAGAAGTCACAACTATCTGAGGTCGGTCAATAATAATGTAGGCAAAAACACAAGTTAGAAGTCTTGATTAGTGAACCAAGTTCCAACAACTTGCCATGCCAAAAAAGGAAAAGAGAATTGATCTTGTATTGGTTTAAGCCTTTTGCATGATTTAGAAAACAACCTATCCTTAATGCAAAGCCATTCACTTAATCAATTGATCAAGATGAATTAGATTTGAATCAAGGAAGATTAAGTCTCCTTAATCAATGCTAACTTATCAACCTTCAACTCATTGATCAAAGAGAAAGAAGAAGAAGAAGAAGGAGATGAAGAATGGATAAGGAAATGGAAAGATCAAAATGCATAAGGTCAAATAAAATGTACCAATCCATGTGTATTGACCAAGTGACATTGAAGGTCAAAGTCAAACAATAAGAAATCAGAAATGGGATGAAGATTTGGGTTCAAACCACAAGCAAAATATTTTTGGCATTTTTTAATATTAAAATAAACTTGAATTAAAAATAAAAGAAAGGTCAAACTTCAAAATTACTTCAAATCAACCTTGAGAGGTCCAAGTAATTTATCCCAAGTTCAACAAGGTCAAACTAAGTTTGACAATAAATTTCAGCATTTTTAAAAGTCAGAAACTAATTTTAATCAATTAAAAATGAATAACAATAACCTAATTGAACTAAAATCTCAAATAAATCTCAAATCAATTAAGAAATTGATGAGAATATTTTTCATAGATCCGTCATCATTCAAATAGGTTAGGAAAATATTTTTGTATTTTTTGAGTATCAAAAACTATTTAAAATGAATTAAAAATAACCAGAAAAGAGAAAATTCACAAAAAATATCAAATGATGAAATAAAAAATATTAAAAATCAGAATTAGAAACTAGAAATTATTTGGAGAAGAATGCAATTGGTCCCATATTTTTTGGATTAAAAATGAAGAAGATATTGATTTTTGAAAATAAAAGAAATAAAAGAAATTAATTCAAAAAAATGAAAAATAACAAAAATCAGGGAGCGTTGGATCACATTCATTAATTGACGTGGCCAATCTGATGGTCCTGAAGCGCGCGCGTACCAAAGGCTTGAGTCAAACGCGTCACATGCTGAATTAAAAAAAAGTCATATCATGCAATGGCCAAGATTAGATCTGGAAAATGAATCCAACGATCCAGATTGGATTTGGCAATGGGACGACCACCGGAGCCACCTTCTTCTCCGGTGAGCATGAAGATTCCAGCCAGAAATGCAGGTTTTAAGAGCTTAACAGAAATACACGATCTATACACCGTTGGAAAGCTGGGATGATGTACATCATCCCTGTATCACTCAATTCCACTCTAGATCTATATATTGAGAGAAATCAGAGATGGAAATTCTGTGATGTTCATGAGAACTTGATGGATTTCAAAAATTAAATGCACAGTAATGATTCCTCCATTGAGAGGCCTTCAGCCAACACAAAATCCAAGTAAATAGATCAATTGATGATGAGTTTCGAAGAAAAAATCAGTTGAAGAACAACCTTGGATTCTGGAGATTTGAGCTTGATTCCTTACTTTCTTTATCAAAATAGAAGATCAATGAACTAAAGGATGAAGGTTTAGAAGCTTTAGATCCAAAGATTCAACCAGATGTAGCTGAATATTGGATCTGAAAAATTTGAAGAAAAGTGAAATAGCTTCTTTGGTGAGGTTAGGTTTTCAGTTCTGCAGTATTTCAGGTTGATTCATGGATGAATTTTGAATGGAATAGAGCTTCTATTTATAGAGGGAATGGCAAGGAGAGGGTGATTCAATCCGTGTGCATGAAGTTGGACATTCCTTGCATGGGCTTGCATGATCATGCACAAGGCCCAAAACCAAAGCCAAATGCAATCTGAAATCATACCAAAGTGAAATGGACGTGTAATTTGAATGGTAATTGCTTGTGCATGGAATATTGAGGTGTTATGCATAATTGAACTAAAAGCTTCTCCTCTTCGAAAATACCAATTGCCAAATCCAAACATGATCATGTGAGTAATGGTTGGAAAGGTTTTGATGTAAGGAACAATTGTTATGTTGGGCAAAAATCCATTTTAGGTGCGGAACTTGGTGAAATTTGAGTTTAAAGTGCAAGGTGCAAAACATGTAAAGGCAAAGTTTCTAAATTTGGCCAATATTCAAGCCCTTCTATTTGAATTATTCAAGCCTGAAATGAAACAACCTCCAACATAAAAGTTGTAGATCTTTTCAAGACAATCAAAATGGACTTAAATTTTGCATCATTTGGATTTTTTATGAAAGAGTTATGGGCACTTGAAATTGGACTTTTTTTGCCTTTTAATGCATTTGGCCCAAAAGGACCTATAATGTCTTGCATTATCACATGTATTTCCTTTGAGATTTTGAAATTTTGTCCAACATAACATTTGAAGTAGACATCTTAAGATTTCCAATTCATTTGATCCCATCTCAAAATCATAAATAATTAATGAGTTATGTCCTTGGGAAGTTGACCCAAAATTAGGGTTTCAGTCAAAATAACCTATAATGTACTGGAATGGGAGATGACCTTCCAAGCTTCAAATCATTTTTTATGAACATTAAAGTTGTTCATATTGTCCTTAAGAACATTTTTTCTTTTAGTACCATCTCCATTTGACCAACACACAAAAAGTTAGGTCTCAGTGTATTTCAAAATAGTCAGATGAATTGACTGAATAACTTCTCAAGTCCATGACTCATATCTTGATGAATTGATGATTGAGGACAATAAAATAAGTTCAATATGCATGAAATGAAGAATTAAAGAACTTCCCTTGATTATATTTGACCATGGGTTGAGGTTGCTTCAAGAGCAAGGCATTGTGGTGCACAGATGAACTAGGGTTTCCTTGGGGAGCAAACTTCAAACCCTTTGACTTACTTTGATCAAAATGATGAAATGAGATGCTAGGGAGGCATATTTGATGGAGGAGATATTTGGGAACCATTACCATGCTTGCTATCATCTTCTCTTGGCCATATCTCTGCACCAAGGATCTCTTTGAAGCTCTTGACCTTGTGATTGCTCAAGCTACAAACACAAGATGTTAGTGACATATTTTTGTGCTTTTGGTTAGTAAACAAAATGAGAAAAGCAATGATATACAATTCAAACATGCTTGGTGATCTCAAACCACTCACAAGGGGTCCTACCCAAAGGTAAGGGGAACCAAGATGCTTATGATCCTTGAGGCAATGCAAATACAATGTTATGATGCCATGAGGGATCTTAGGGACAAAATTAGGGTCTTACAGATGCCCCTATTTAAGGTCATTCTAGCCGGAGAAGTGAAGGTTAAAATCTTTGTCTTGACGGGATAGAATGGGCTTAAATAATAACAAAGAGACAAATTTTGGTCCCTAAGAGACCTCATGATGCAGATGTATGCATGCAAAAAAATAGTAATACTCTATGGGGATATGTGTCCACAAAGAAAGAAAGAGATCAGGAACAGTTGAAAATCCACCGGAGTAACACACTCATAAATGGAACAGAGACTCTACCGAGGAGTAAAAGGTTATAAACGCGTGAGCAGGTCACGACTTAAAACTTGCTGAGAGACACGAAGAGAATCCATGAAATAAATCAATGGAAGGACTCGCGCTGACTCGAAGATGCATGTATTGGGGAATATGCCAACACAGCAAAATTATCCACAACGGATACTTCGGATAAAAATCCGGACACAGGTGGGGAAGTCCACTAAGGACTCAACTGAGAAAAAAACAAATGAGGTATTACCGATTACTGGGTAATAAGATCAAAAAGAGATTATGTGATTCCACCGGTATAAGGGTGAGGAAAAACATGCTCCGAGAGAATGAATATGTAAGACCGGTATAAGGGTGAGAGATATCAGTCAACCAAATCACCTGAGTAAAACCTAAAAAAGGTATATTTCAAATCAGGGAAATCTGACTCCATAGGGGATAAAAAGTCATAATAGGGAGCAGAAGGAAGGAACACCAGGGATGCCGGTTACTGGGCATATAATAGGTGACCAACCAAAGCGTGAGTTGGGGAATATTCCCAAGACACTCATCATCCAAAAAAGAGGGCAAAAAGCAAACTCGATTATGGGATGGACATTCGAATCCAAAAAGGGATACAAATCTTACTCAACTGGGGAAGAACAAAAGGCTTCGACCAAAGAGTGCCTGAGATATATTATCTATTACCGTCAGAACGTAGATAATATACTCGCATGGATGATTATCCACAACCGGTTACTGGGTTAATAAAGGATAAATAAACCGACAAAGAAAAGCATCAGGATACCGAAACTAGGTATATAATGATGACCACTCAAGGGGAGCAACAAACATTACCGACAACCGGTATATGAAAGATGACTTGCTGGGGGTAAGCTGCCTAATCAGAGCAATTATCTAAGAGAATGAGGGAATATCAACACCTAATATTGGATAATGATAACCGTCAAGGAGGGGATTACATCTATCGAATACTGGATAGAAAACCACGGAAGAGTAACCGTCATCGATTAGGATGAACGTAAGGTTAACTCTGCAAAGGGGAAAATAGGGTTTACAACTACCGGTATAAGGGTAGAAAACTATAGACTCCGCCGAGGATAAGATGAATGATTACTGATTACTGAGCAATTATTCATTTATACCACGGGGAAACAAGGAAACAGTCACAAGAAACCAATTTAGGATCAAACTAAAGAGGCAAACTGAATCAAGACTTATCCTAGTGAGGGTATAACTCAACAAGGACTCCCATCCCAATATATGTGTTGGGAGGAAGAAAAAACAACCGTCGTCCACGAGGATATAACTCAGTGGGGAATGCGGAAGGAAGGATAAACACTTTCTCCTTAAGGGGTTGACTCTACATTGAGGGATCAGGCGCCGACATCTACTTGGGACATGTATTATCAACTAGAAGGGAATAACAAACAAAGATATATGGCAAAGAATGCAATATGAATATTCGAATGTTTGAAAATTATATGCACACATGCATGGTTTATGTATAATGAATGCTGACAAACAGACATTTCTAACACAACAGCTCCGAGGGATAAGTACACAAACATCCGGTACTACATCTCAAGAGAGAAAGTCAGGTTCACCGGAGAGTATCCAATCTGATGAGGGCAAGATACCAAGAAACAAAGATCTCTGCCGGGGGGGAATCATCAGTTATCTCGGCTGGGGACAGGAGTTATTGCACGGATAAAATCCGTCGTATAAGCAACTCTACTGGGGAATCTATCCAAGGGATAAGGGGATTCTCGGGCTCAACCACCAAGTATCGTGCTTACCAAAGAGATCACATCTGCTGAGGAGGAAAGGTCGCTACTCTGCTGTAGGGAAGAGTCACCAAACACTCCACCCAGTAGGAAAACTACAAAAGGCTCCGGAGGAAGAAGATACATCATGTCAGGAATATGAACAAATGTCTTACCCTGTTAGGGATCATACCATCCTTGGGAGAGCACTGAGGACCTCCTAAGTATCCTTTTGTCATTGTGAATGTTCACTTTGTTTAAAAACAATTTATGAAAAATTCGATTATTCAAAACAATGATATTTTCTCAATTAAAGCATGCAAAACATTTGTTGAATAGAAACAAATAAGAGTGCGAATAATTGGATAAAAGGCTCAAATTTATTTGATGGAATGGTAGTATGCTAATGGCAAGACTCCATAGATCTTTACAAGTTTGAAATTGGTGATATATATTGGAAAGGGCTACATTGAACATAATGACCATTTCTCCACCAATTCTGAATTCGATGTGTTTGAAGCTTTGGTTGACGACGAATGAGCGAGAATTTCTGACGGATGACAGTTGTAGAACAAAGCCTTGTCAGGATGCAGTTACTTGCCAAATCCCTAATTTTTGCCTAGATTTCCCCAGGATGAGGTACACAATCTAGCGGGATACAGATATTCATTTTTTATGTCTCTAACTTTTTCCTGGATCGCCCTTTCGGGTTTTCAATCCACCGAGACGCTCATTTTTGCCTAAGCCGCCCTTTCGGGTTTTCAGCTTAGCGAGTTATTCTGTTTTTATTTTTAGGCGAAGTATTTCTTGACTGCATCTGAATTCACAGGACGAGTGAAATCCTCCCCATCCATAGTTGTCAGTATCAAAGCACCGCCTGAAAAGGCTCTCTTAACAACATATGGACCTTCATAGTTTGGAGTCCACTTGCCCCTGGAATCGGGCGCGAAAGACAAGACTTTCTTGAGCACAAGGTCACCTTCTCGGAACACACGAGGCTTGACTTTCTTATCAAATGGTTTCTTCATTCTTTGCTGATACAATTGACCATGGCACATGGCAGTCAATCTCTTCTCTTCTATCAAGTTCAATTGGTCATAACGACTCTGAACCCATTCAGCATCAGTCAACTTGGCTTCCATCAAGACTCTCATTGATGGGATCTCTACCTCTATTGGGAGTACAACCTCCATGCCATAAACAAGAGAGAAAGGGGTTGCCCCTGTTGAAGTACGCACAGATGTACGATATCCATGTAAAGCAAATGGCAACATCTCATGCCAATCCTTATATGTGACAACCATCTTTTGGATAATTTTCTTGATATTCTTATTAGCAGCTTCAACAGCCCCATTCATCTTGGGTCTGTAAGGAGAAGAGTTATGATGTGCAATCTTGAACTCACTACACAGTTCTTTCATCATCTTGTTGTTCAAGTTAGATCCATTATCAGTAATGATCTTATCTGGCACACCATAACGGCATATGAGTTGATTCTTGATAAACTTCACAACCACCTGCCTGATTCTTATCCGCATAGATCTGACACTTATGGCATTTCTTCACATATTTGCAGCAGTCAGACTCCATTGTCAGCCAATAGTAGCCTGCTCTTAAATCTTTCTAGCCATGGCATGTCCATTGGAATGAGTACCAAATGAACCCTCGTGGACCTCAGTCATCAACAGGTCTGCTTCGTGTCTATCCACGCATCTGAGCAGAACCATGTCAAAATTTCTCTTATAAAGCACATCACCATTAAGGTAGAAACTTCCTGATAATCTCCTCAGAGTCTTCCTGTCTTTCACAGATGCCCCAGGCGGGTAAATCTGGTTCTGAAGGAAACACTTGATATCATGATACCACGACTTATCATCTTTCACTTCTTCAACCGCAAACACATGAGCTGGTCTGTCCAAGCGCATTACAGTGATATTGGGGACTTCATTCCAAAGTTTAACCATAATCATCGAAGCAAGTGTAGCAAGAGCGTCTGCCATCCGATTCTCATCTTGGGGAATATGATGGAAGTCAACCTCGGTAAAGAACGTTGAAATCCTCCTCGCATAATCCTTATATGGAATGAGGCCAGTCTGATTCGTTTCCCATTCACCCTTAATCTGATTAACAACGAGGGCCGAATCACCATAAACATCAAGATGTTTGATCCTTAGATCAATGCATTCCTCCAATCCCATAATACAAGCCTCATACTCAGCCATATTATTCGTGCATTTGAAAGTTAGCCTTGCTGTAAAAGGAATATGTGTGCCCTGAGGAGTAATAATCACTTCCCCAATACCATTTCCATACTGATTTACAGCGCCATCAAATACCATACTCCATCTGGAACCAGGCTCTGGCCCTTTATCGAGTGTAGGCTCATCGCAATCTTTCATTTTCAAATACAGAATCTCCTCATCTGGGAAGTCATACTGAACTGGCTGATAATCCTCAATCGGCTGATGTGCCAAGTGGTCAGCCAAGATACTACCTTTAATAGCCTTCTGAGCTCGATACTCAATATCATACTCAGATAACAACATTTGCCAACGGGAAATCCTCCCTGTTAAAGCAAGCTTCTCGAAGATATACTTGATTGGATCCATTCTGGATATCAACCACGTCGTATGATTTAACATATACTGGCGTAAGCGCTTAGCAGCCCAAGCCAAAGCACAACATGTCTTCTCAAGCGTTGAATATCGAGACTCACAATCGGTGAACTTCTCGCTTAAGTAGTAAATAACATACTCTTTCTTTCCTGATTCGTCTTGCTGACCAAGGACACAACCCATTGAGCCTTCAAGAACAGTCAGATACATAATCAAAGGTCTTCCTTCCACGGGCAGAGACAAGATCGGAGGTTCAGACAGATACTCTTTAATACTGTCGAAAGCTTTCTGGCAATCCTCGGTCCAATCATGGGACTGATCTTTCCGGAGGAGCTTGAATATTGGCGCACATGTGGCAATCATGTGGGATATGAATCTAGAAATATAATTCAAGCGGCCAAGAAAACCTCGGACTTGCTTCTCAGTTTTGGGCGCAGGCATTTCTTGTATTGCTTTGACCTTTGCAGGATCAACCTCAATACCTTTCTCGCTAACAATAAAGCCCAATAACTTGCCGGAACGGACTCCAAATGTACACTTGTTGCGATTCAGACAAAGCTTATACTTCCTCAAATGCTGAAAAAGCTTCAACAAGTGCTCTACATGTTCAACCTCCGTTCTTGACTTAGCGATCATATCGTCAACATATACCTCGATCTCCTTGTGCATCATATCATGAAACAAGGTGGTCATAGCTCGTTGATACGTGGCTCCGGCGTTCTTCAAACTGAAGGGCATCACTCGATAACAGAATGTTCCCCAAGGTGTGATGAATGTTGTCTTCTCCATATCCTCGGGTGCCATCTTAATCTAATTATATCCGGAAAATCCGTCCATGAATGAAAAGACATTGAATTTAGCTGTATTGTCTACCAACATATCAATATGTGGTAGAGGAAAATCATCTTTTGGACTAGCCTTATTCAAGTCTCTATAGTCCACACACATTCGGACTTTTCCGTCTTTCTTAGGCACGGGCACAATATTGGCCACCCATTGAGGATATGTAGAAGTCACCAGAAACCCTGCATCAATTTGCTTCTGAACCTCCTCTTTGATCTTCACTGCCATATCAGGATGAGTTCTTCTGAGCTTCTGCTTCACAGGCACGCACTCAGGCTTTAAAGGTAGAAAATGTTGCACAATATCTGTATCTAGACCCGGTATGGCTTCATATGACCAGGCGAAGACGTCCACATATTCTCGTAGCAATTCAATCAACCCTTTCTTAACAGATTCTTCCAGGAGTTCCCCAATCTTTACTTCTCGCACACAATCCTCAGACCCCAAGTTGACTGTTTCCAGATTTTCAAGATGCGGCTGAATGATTTTCTCTTCATGCTCAAGTAGACGTGTAATCTCGTCAGGAATCTCTTCAACATCATCTTCTTCCGCCTCAAATACAGGGAATTCAAAGTTGGGAGATGGTGTTGGGTCATTATGTTCAATGGGTTTGATCAACCTGCATAATGATTTTGGATATGAAAAGCTTTAGAATTCAAACATGGCAAATCATTATGCAGATGAAAAGATTGATTTTATTCTTATTTTTAGGGTTTTATGTGATCACCAATTTCATGCAAAAAGCGAAAAGGGAAAATAATTGGAAAAACAAACATTTAACATGAATTTATTGAATGAAAAATATCATTGCATTTATGCGCCAACAATGTCATCACTCCTTCTTTTGGCATGGGAGGAGGGTTTTTAAAACACAATGAACATTACTTTGACTTATGGATAACTGTTGGAATATCCATAGCGACCCAATTATTGCAGATTCCCCCAGGGATGACGATGTTGCCAGAATCCTCTTCGTCTTCTTCCAAGATGGCAACAACCTCCTCGCCTTGACTGGTGTGGATGAATCCTCCACTCTTGAACAGCCCTTGCGTGTTGAAAACCCCAGATGAATAGCCTATGCCAGCCCAGGACTTGTTGTCTTCTAGCTCAATCATTTTCCCTAATCCAGCAGTTGCACCACGCTCAATGGCCAACTTTGCATCTTTGTAGGAAGCAAATGAAGGAGTTCTCTTCTCGATAGGTTCAACAATAGATAAAGCTTGGAAAGGAGTTCCAACTTCATCCTCAACATCTATATATGAGAAGGAAGACAAATGGCTAACCAGGAGAGCCTTTTCTCCCCCTACCACCACCAGCTTCTTATTCTTCACAAATTTCAATTTCTGGTGTAGGGTGGATGTCACGGCGCCTGCCTCGTGAATCCATGGTCTGCCTAAGAGACAACTATATGATGGGTGAATATCCATAACCTGGAAGGTAATCTGGAAATCACTTGGTCCGATCTTGATTGGGAGATCAACTTCCTCAATCACCGTTTTGCGAGACCCTTCGAAAGCCTTTACAACTACTCCACTCTGCCTCATGGGAGGCCCTTGATATGATAGTTTTGAGAGAGTGGATTTTGGCAATACGTTCAGTGATGACCCAGTGTCCATCAGCACATTGAACATGGCGTCGTCCTTGCAACCCATAGATATGTGTAATGCCAAGTTGTGGTCTCTTCCCTCCTCGGGGAGATCAGAGTCACAAAAACTCAAGTTGTTACAAGCAGTAATGTTTGCAACAATGCTATCGAATTGTTCTATTGTGACATCGTGATCCACATATGCCACATCTAAAACCTTCTGCAGAGCCTCTCGGTGTGGTTCTGAATTCAACAGCAAGGATAACACCGATATCTTGGATGGCGTTTGTAGAATTTGTTTTTAAATATTGTACTTGCTTCTCTTGATGAGCCTTAGCATCTCATCGCAGTCTTCTTTCGTATTGCCACTCGGGCCAACAGAAGCAGGAGTTCTCAAAGTAGAGGAGGGCTTAACAACAAGTGCCGGATTCGGAGTGCTCACAACATTCCCAATCGGGCGTTCAACAGAATCAACATTAGTTGGAGGCTTTGGCGGTGCTGAAAATACACGACCGCTACGGGTCAGACCGCTAACATCAGCAATGTTAACAACAGATGAAGATGGCAAGGACACCTCTTTCCCATTTTCTACTGTGACAGCATTGTAGCGATAGGGAACCGCTTTTTCAAAAGAGTACGGTACTGGTCCGGCTGGCTTGATGGTTAATAAGGGAGAAACCTTTTGCTTGCTACCATCATACTTGATGATAACAGGCTCGGGGATCCAGAATACTGGAGAAATTACGTTGACCTCATCAGCGTCTTCGTCAACATTTTTGTTTTGAAGGATCTCAATAACTCCTTCGTCCAGCATTTCTTGAACATCTTTGTGCACCTGACGGCAACCTCTTTGATTGACAGAACAAACTCAGCATTTATCGTGGTCATGCTCATAATGACTATAATCACATAGCAAATGATGCATCTCGACCAGAGATTGTCGAATATGACTGACATATTTGACTTTGTACTTGCCAGGGCAGCCCTGGACCATGTTGACAGACTTCCCATGCTCGGGCAATGGGTTCTTCTTCACGTTAGGACCTACATCCTCAAAACACAGAATGCCACACCTCACAAGATCTTGAACCTTGGTCTTCAAAGGGTAACAGTTCTCCACGTCGTGGCCGGGAGCACCAGAATAATAAACACAGTGTAATTCGGGCTTATACCACCACTGGGGGTTAGCAGGTATAGTCGGTGGGTCTCGCGGAGTAATCAACTTCCTCTCTATCAAAGAGGGGTATAACTCTGCATACGTCATCGGAATAGGGTCGAAGGTGACCCTTTTCCTCTCGTAACTTGTGCTGGTTTGATTACTGTTTCGAGGCTGGTAGGCCTGCTGTTGCGGACGGTGCTATTGATGTTGATATTGCGGATGTGGTTGCTGATTGTTGTTATGTTGCTGATACTGCTGATTATCTCTGAAAACAGGTGCTATATGAGCCACCTAGTGCTGGTTATCGGCGGGACGCACGGTCTTTCTCCTCACAGAGGGTCTTCTTGGTTTCATATGGGAGGTCACATCATGTGCCTCTCCATCTTTCTTCTTCGCAAACGCCCCATAACGTTTGGGAGAAGAGCCTTCTTCTCTGGTCAAACGTCCTTCTCTAACCCCTTCTTCTAGATGCATCCCCATATTCACCATCTCGGTGAAGTCAGAAGGAGCGGTAGCGATCATCCGCTCATAATAAAAAGAACTTAAGGTCTTCAAAAAGATCTTAGTCATCTCTTTCTCTTCTAGCGGAGGCACGATCTGTGCTGCTAACTCTCGCCACCTTTGGGCGTATTCTTTGAATGTTTCCTTGTCCTTCTGGGACATGGCCCTCAATTGATCCCTATCGGGAGCCATATCCACATTGTACTTGTACTACTTGACCAACGCCTCGCCAAGATCGTTGAAGGATCGGATGTTCGCACTATCTAAACCCATGTACCAACGCAGAGCGGCACCGGACAGACTGTCCTGAAAGTAGTGGATGAGCAATTGGTCATTGTCGGTCTGAGTTGACATTTTCCTGGCATACATGACCAGGTGGATGAGAGGGCAAGTATTCCCCTTGTACTTCTCAAAGTCAGGGACCTTGAATTTCACGGGGATCTTCACATTAGGAACCAAGCAGAGTTCGGCAGCAGACTTGCCGAAAAGATCCTTTCCTCTGAGAGTTTTCAATTCCTTGTGAAGCTCAAGAAATTGATCGTTCATAGCATGCATCTTCTCATAGACATCTGGGCCTTCAGACGGCTCAGAATGATAGATGGTGTCGTCTACTCTGGGCAGAGTATGCACGACAGGAGGAGGAACAGCAAGGACCGGGCTAGATGTCGACATAGAAGCAAAGGTGGGAGCAGGACCCTCGGGCATGAAATTGGGAGGCATCCCCCACGGGAATCCGGTTGGCATGGTCGTTGGAGCAAAGTGTGCACTGGCTTCCGGCACGGTCGAGGAGACAATCTCAGAGATGACTGTCCTCTGGGGAGGAGTTGAAGGTGTTGGAGAAGACTGGCTCTGGGCAGCCATGAATGATTCCATCAAGGCACTTAATTTGGCCACTTCCTCTTTCAGCTCGCGGTTCTCTTGTTCCAGATGATCCATCAGTCTTGAAATGTTGGCTCTGGTGTAGTACCAGTGAGTCAGCTTGTCTTCAAAATAAATGAAGAACACGGAGTTAGACCACAAGACAAGAAGTCAGGAACAAAACCTGCTTATGCACATGATGCATGCAATGTTTGTGCATATGATTTTTTCTTTTATTTCAAAGGGACTTTAGGGTTCTATTTGCAAATTTTGGAAATATTAAACACTTTTATATGGAAACATAATATCTGGGAAATACTTTACACCAAAGAAGTACAACATTGGTAACCATATACAAGAGAAAAGGAAAATAATCATCCTATGGATCCCTAGAAACAATCATCTAAAGCTCGGGACACAGGAAGATAGGATGCACGAAGTCTCTTCACCACCCTCTCGTAGGCTGCCTCCATATCTGCCTTCTCTTTGGCAAGTCAATCGTACTTCCTCTTCCAAAATTTGGAAGACTGAGGAAGTAGAGAAGTCCATGCATCATCAGAATCATCAATAACCTGATGTTCGAGGAACTCTATCAAAGCGTCCTTCTCCTTGATCTGCTGAAGCAACTCCTCTCTTTCACGGATCCAAGCACGTGATTGGTCTTCGTCTCTCAACTCCTCTACTCCTTGGTTAGGGAGGGTTGAAGGCCCAGCCATAACCAAAGGTGTAGGTCTTGGATATTCACAAGGCATGAGATAATCAGACGCTCTCTTCCTAACCCAAGCAGTGTAAGGCTCCATAGCAACACAATTCTTAGGACCCAACTCTTTCCTTCCTTTCCTATGAATCTTGCGCCAAGCACGGACCATTCTGCCCTTCAAGTCTTGGGGATCTTTACCCTCCTAAAAGAACACACCCTCTAACAGAATGTTATTAGGTTTATCCTTTAGGGGGAACACAAGCTGACGACGTGCCAAAACAAGGTTGTAGTTAATCCCACCACATGTACCAAGAAGAGGTACATTGGAGAATTCACCACAAGAGTCGATAATATGCACACCATCATACACATGGTTGTACCAAGAGATATCATCATTAGTGAGAGACATGAGTCTCGTGGACCATCGTAGACATCCCTTATTCTCCTTGAAGGCGACCGTCTGCGGTAAGTGAGAAATAAACCACTTATACAACCAAGGCAAACAGCACACAATGGCACCACCACCCTTTGCATTCCTCATATGCAAGGAAAAATAAGTGTCACCCAACAGAGTCGGAACGGGATTAAGAGTAGAGAAGATCCTAATAGCGTTCACATCCACAAACTTGTCGATGTTGGGGAACAAAACTAACCCATAGATGAGAAGTACAAATAGGGCCTCAAAGGCATCCTCACTCATGGCTTTCCCATACACAATAGCTTGAGCAATGAGGAACTCAGAAGGGAGACCTTGAATTCCACCTTTGGTAGTCATATGGGCACCAACCAGAGATTCATCTATGTGCAACATGTCAGCTATCTCTTGAGAAGTAGGAATACTTTCCAAGCCACTGAACAGCAACCGGTCTAGAATAGGTATACCCACAAGGTAGGCATACTCCTCAAGTGTAGGCAAAAGCTGGAAATCCGAAAACGTGAAGCAGCGGTACAAGGGATCATAAAACTGCACCAATACACTCATCAACCCTTCGTCCACCTGAGCAGTCAGAAGAGGAAGAAGCTTCCTAAAGCGATCCTTGAAACCCAAGGGATCTAGTACATAGGATGTCAGATTCCTTAACTCTTTCAAATCTGGTTGTATGAAACTGTACTTCTTTGTATTCCTTCTTTGTTTTTCCATGTCTGAAAATTTTGCAAATAAACCCCTTAAGTTTCTTGAAAATTTTCTTCATTATTGATGATATGGATGCAAATGGGTGCATGAATGCATGAATGCAACAATCACACTCAAGGATCAGGCAAAGCACACCAAACAAAGGTCATAGGGTGGATCATATCATCCTTAATATCAATCATCCATTTTGGTGGATTATGGTTTACACCTTATCAACACCCAAGTTCCATTGATATTAAGGATACATGAACGGATCAACCATGAATCAAGGGTGTGTTGCGAGTCACGAGCATGGAGTCTTGGTTAAGAACCACCCAAAGGGAGTGTACTAGGGTTTAAACCTGCCAAACATGTTCTACAAGAGGTTCCCATAGTCATCATCCCATCTTTCGGATATTATCGGATAAACGACTACTCGTATTCCAAAAATATTCTCAAGAGAGACTCTTATGAGTGTAGTATTGCGTAACAATCGTATCAAATGTTACACTTGAACGACTTTCGCACTACGTCCTAAGAATAGGCCAAGATGGGCTTGGTAAACTAAGGTCCTTGGCTTCTAAGGTCTATATTGGAAAGAGTAATGTCTACCCATAACTTACTTGTGTGACATTATTGATCCCAACATGACCTCCACCAAGTGAATGGACTTGCAAGTCAACTTGCTAAGGAATAACTCCACATAAGTCAACAAGACTATGCCATTCTCCTATCCTAAGTGCACTCGAGTCCGGGTATAGAACTCATCTCACAAAGATCACCAAGCATACAAGGAATTAATATTCAAGCAATTCAATCATTACATACAATACAGTAATCCCAAATTGCACAAATATATATCACAAAACAATACAATACAATATAACAAGTATGAAAAGTAGGCAAAACCCACTAGGCAAATGCATGTCCCCAGCAGAGTCGCCACTTTTCTGTAGCGGGGTATTCGTTACCATTAGAGATATTGACTAAATCCAAGGTAAATCATACAAGTCGAGTCGCCACCGCACTTCTATTTATCCAAAGGAATGGTTAGAAAGCGAACAAAAACCTAAAAGTTTTAACAAAAACTAGTAAAAGAGAAACAGAGATCTGGGTAAGGGGGTTGGTTATGTAATGGGAAGGTGTTAGGCACTCAAAACATCCTAGGTACTCCTAGGGAGCCCTTTTCACACTTGTTGTAAAGGTTGTTGTCTTGTGAAAAATTTGTTTATGCAAACATGATTGAAGAGATGAGAGGAGAATATACAAGTTTATTTACATTTTGTGTTTGGATGGATAAACCCATTGCCTACGTACCATCTTAAAAAAGATAGGATCAAAACCTCGTAGTTCGGGATAAAAATTTCAAAATTAGTTGGTGAATTGATTGGTCCAAAAGCCTTAAGGTCTTTTGTTATCCAAGGGAGAAAACTCAACCTAAAACCACAAATCCACCATGTGAGGATAGCTTCAACATGCTAGTGAGGGGTTAACCCTATAATAAGCATGGTAGACTCATTGTCCATCACTAAGGATATAGGTGAGTATTACATCTACCTCAAGGATAACTCAAACCTAATAGCTAAAGGTTATGGAAACTTTGATTAAGAAAGTGGCCATTGGAACCACAAAAAGACATTTGAATGGGTTATATTTACCAATTAGAAGTATATACAAAAATGGTCAAAGTTGACTTAAAGATTCAATTCAAAATAAGTGTTATGAAAAATAGGTTTGAAAATCAAAAGCCTAAGGCTTAGGTTTCTAATGTTTGAAAACAAATGTTAAATGTTTGCACAAAAGTTTTGGCTTGGGTTAGAGTGGAGGGAAGAAGAAGAATGACTAAGTCCTAAGTAAAGCAAAAATGTGAGGGATAAAGAAAACAAGACCACAATAGATTTCCTCTCTTGAGATCATATTGATGATCCTAGTAGCTCCCATCCTTTGGAATAAGCAATCACACAAAGCATAAAGTCAAGCAATCATCAATCAAAGTGAATTCTTGGAAAGACTCCTCAATGCATCTTGGATCTCTCTCTTTTAGAAGCTCATGGTGATGGTTTCCCAAATAAGCTCAAGTTAGAACTCCTAGCACAAGAAAACACGCATCAAAAGGTTCTATAGTACAATCAAAGAATGGACAAGAGGGAGTTTAGAATATGGTCCTTTCAATGTTCATCTTCAAGCTTAAGCATTCTAAATGTTCAATGCCTAGTTGCTATTTGACTCCAAGTTTGCATAGGGAAAGTCCTAAAGTCTAAGTCCATTTTGTCCATTTTTGCATAGGGAAAGTCCTAAGATCTAAGTCCACTTCTTTGCATTCGGTTCACAACAATCAAAACAAAACACAAGCACAATAGTATATACACAATTATGTGCTCAAGTGAGCAAAAGGCAAATGGCATTAACATAAACAAAGTGCTCAAGTGAGCAAAGAGAAAAGAAAATGGATAATATGTGCAAGAATAGTAAATTGCATAAAAGTAAAGAGGAAAAATTAAATGTTAATGGTTAATAGTTAGTGTTAGTAGTTAGTGTGCCATAAGACAAAATTTAGCGCTATGTTAAGCAATCGTAATTGGACTTATGTAGAAGTCACAACTATCTGAGGCCGGTCAATAATAATGTAGGCAACAACACAAGTTAAAAGTCTTGATTAGTGAACCAAGTTCCAACAACTTGCCATGCCAAAAAAGGAAAAGAGAATTGATCTTGTATTGGTTTAAGCCTTTTGCATGATTTAGAAAATAACCTATCCTTAATGCAAAGTCATTCACTTGATCAATTGATCAAGATGAATTAGATTTGAATCAAGGAAGATTAAGTCTCCCTAATCAATGCTAACTTATCAACCTTCAACTCATTGATCAAAGAGAAAGAAGAAGAAGAAGAAGAAGGAGATGAAGAATGGATAAGGAAATGGAAAGATCAAAATGCATAAGGTCAAATAAAATGTACCAATCCATGTGTATTGACCAAGTGACATTGAAGGTCAAAGTCAAACAATAAGAAATCAGAAATGGGATGAAGATTGGAGATCAAACCACAAGCAAAATATTTTTGGCATTTTTTAATATTAAAATAAACTTGAATTAAAAGTAAAAGAAAGGTCAAACTTCAAAATCACTTCAAATCAACCTTGAGAGGTCCAAGTAATTTATCCCAAGTTCAACAAGGTCAAACTAAGTTTGACATTAAATTTCAGCATTTTTAAAAGTCAGAAACTAATTTTAATCAATTAAAAATGAATAAAAATAACCTAATTGAACTAAAATCTCAAATCAATTAAGAAATTGATGAGAATATTTTTCATAGATCCATCATCATTCAAATACGTTAGGAAAATATATTTGTATTTTTTGAATATTAAAAACTATTTAAAATGAATTAAAAATAACCAGAAAAGAGAAAATTCACAAAAAATATCAAATGATGAAATAAAAAATATTAAAAATCAGAATTAGAAACTAGAAATTATTTGGAGAAGAATGCAATTGGTCCCATATTTTTGGATTAAAAATGAAGAAGATATTGATTTTTGAAAGTAAAAGAAATAAAAGAAATTAAATCAGAAAAATGAAAAATAACAAAAATCAGGGAGCGTTGGATCATATTCATTAATTGACGTGGCCAATCTGATGGTCCTGAAGCGCGTGCGTACCAAAGGCTTGAGTCAAATGCGTCACATGCTGAATTAAAAAAAGTCATATCATGCAATGGCCAAGATTAGATCTGGAAAATGAATCCAACGATCCAGATTGGATTTGGCAATGGGACGGCCACCGGAGCCACCTTCTTCTCCGGTGAGCATGAAGATTCCGGCCAGAAATGCAGGTTTTAAAAGCTTAACAGAAATACACGATCTATACACCGTTGGAAAGCTGGGATGATGTACATCATCCCTGTATCACTCAATTCCACTCTAGATCTCTATATTGAGAGAAATCAGAGATGGAAATCCGGTGATGTTCATGAGAACTTGATGGATTTCAAAAATTAAGTGCACAGTAATGATGCCTCCATTGAGAGGACTTCAGCCAACACAAAATCCAAGCAAATAGATCAATAGATGATGAGTTTCGAAGAAAAAATCAGTTGAAGAACAACCTTGGATTCTGGAGATTTGAGCTTGATTCCTTGCTTTCTTTATAAAAACAGAAGATAAATGAACTAAAGGATGAAGGTTTAGAAGCTTTAGATCCAAAGTTTCAACCAGATGTAGCTGAATTTTGGATCTGAAAAATTTGAAGAAAAGTGAAATAGCTTCTTTGGTGAGGTTAGGTTTTCAGTTCTGCAGCATTTCAGGTTGATCCATGGATGAATTTTGAATGGAATGGAGCTTCTATTTATAGAGGGAATGGCAAGGAGAGGGTGATTCAATCAGTGTGCATGAAGTTGGACATTCCTTGCATGGGCTTGCATGATCATGCACAAGGCCCAAAACCAAAGCCAAATGCAATCTGAAATCATACCAAAGTGAAATGGACGTGTAATTTGAATGGTAATTGCTTGTGCATGGAATATTGAGGTGTTATGCATAATTGAACTAAAAGCTTCTCCTTTTCGAAAATACCAATTGCCAAATCCAAACATGATCATGTGAGTAATGGTTAGAAAGGTTTTGATGTAAGGAACAATTGTTATGTTGGGCAAAAATCCATTTGAGGTGTGGAACTTGGTGAAATTTGAGTTTAAAGTGCAAGGTGCAAAACATGTAAAGGCAAAGTTTTTAAATTTGGCCAATATTCAAGCCCTTCTATTTGAATTATGCAAGCCTCAAATGAAACAACCTCCAACATAAACGTTGTAGATCTTTTCAAGACAATCAAAATGGACTTAAATTTTGCATCATTTGGATTTTTTATGAAAGAGTTATGGGCACTTGAAATTGGACTTTTTTTGCCTTTTAATGCATTTGGCCCAAAAGGACCTATAATGTCTTGCATTATCACATGTATTTCCTTTGAGATTTTGAAATTTTGTCCAACATAACATTTGAAGTAGACATCTTAAGATTTTCAATTCATTTGATCCCATCTCAAAATCATAAATAATTAATGAGTTATGTCCTTGGGAAGTTGACCCAAAATTAGGGTTTCAGTCAAAATAACCTATAATGTACTGGAATGGGAGATGACCTTCCAAGCTTCAAATAAATTTTTGATGAACATGAAAGTTGTTCATATTGTCCGTAGGAACATTTTTTCTTTTGGAACCATCTCCATTTTACCAACACACAAAAAGTTAGGTCTCAGTGTATTTCAAAATAGTTAGATGAATTGACTGATCAACTTCTCAAGTCCATGACTCATATCTTGATTAATTGATGATTGAGGACAATCAAATAAGTTCAAATATGCATGAAATGAAGAATTAAAGAACTTCCCTTGATTATATTTGACCATGGATTGAGGTTGCTTCAAGAGCAAGGCATTGTGGTGCATAGATGAACTAGGGTTTCCTTGGGGAGCAAACTTCAAACCCTTTGACTTGCTTTGATCAAAATGATGAATTGAGATGCTAGGGAGGCATATTTGATGGAGGAGAGGTTTGGGAACCATTACCATGCTTGCTATCATCTTCTCTTGGCCATATCTCTGCCCCAAGGATCTCTTTGAAGCTCTTGACCTTGTGATTGCTCAAGCTACAAAGACAAGATGTTAGTGACATATTTTTGTGCTTTTGGTTAGTAAAAAAAATGAGAAAAGCAATGATATACAATTCAAACATGCTTGGTGATCTCAAACCACTCACAAGGGGTCCTACCCAAAGGTAAGGGGAACCAAGATGCTTATGATCCTTGAGGCAATGCAAATGCAATGTTATGATGCCATGAGGGATCTTAGGGACAAAATTAGGGTCTTACAGCCTTGATAGGGCCGCGTATGTGTTTGCTGCTGAACTGGTAGTTGATGACAAGCCCTGGTATCACGACATCAAGTGCTTTCTGAAGAGTCAAGAGTACCCTGCAGGGGCATCCAACAGTGACAGAAAGACTTTTAAAAGATTGGCAGGCAGTTTCTTCTTGAACAAAGACGATGTGCTATACGAGAGGAACTTCGACATGGTTTTGCTCAGATGCGTGGATAGACACGAAGCAGACATGTTAATGCAAGAAGTTAATGAAGGCTCCTTCGGTACTCACGCCGGTGGACATGCAATGGCTAAGAAATTGTTAAGAGCAGGTTATTATTGGATGACCATGGAATCCGATTGTTTCAAATATGCTCGGAAGTGCCATAAATTCCAGATTTATGCTGATAAGGTGTATGTGTCGCCAAATCCTCTGAATGTGATGTCTTTGCCGTGGCCGTTTTCTATGTGGGGCATTGACATGATTGGAAAGATTGAGCCGACTGCTTCCAATGGGCATCGCTTCATCCTTGTTGCCATTGACTATTTCACCAAGTGGGTCGAAGCAGCGTCATTTGCGAATGTCATCAGACATGTGGTTGCCCGATTCATCAAGAAAGAAATCATTTGTCGTTATGGGATTCCCGAAAGAATCATTACTGATAATGGTTCTAATCTCAATAACAAAATGATGAAGGAGTTATGCCAGAACTACAACATTCAACATCACAATTCTTCCCCTTATCGTCCTAAGATGAACGGTGCTGTTAAGGCAGCAAATAAGAACATAAAGAAGATTGTGCAGAAGATGGTCGTTACGTACAGAGATTGGCATGAGATGCTACCCTTCGTCTTGCATGGGTATCGTACTTCAGTACGTACGTCGACCGGGGCAACCCCTTACTCCCTTGTGTATGGTATGGAAGCAGTCCTACCTGTTGAAGTGGAGATTCCTCCTCTAAGAGTCATGTTGGATGTCAAGTTAGACGAAGCTGAATGGATTCGAACAAGGTTCAATGAGTTAAGTCTTATCGAAGTGAAGCGAATGGCAGCCATTTGTCATGGGTAGTTGTATCAGAGTCGGATGAAGAGAGCCTTTGATCAGAAAATGCATCCTCGTTGTTTCCAAGTCGGAGATTTAGTGTTGAAAAGGATCCTTCCTCCTCAGACAGATCACAGGGGCAAGTGGACTCCTAACTACGAGGGACCATACATTGTCACTAAGATTTTTGATGGCGGATCCTTAATGCTTGCAACTATGGATGGTGAAGACTTCACGTCCCCTGTGAACTCAGACGCAGTTAAAAAATACTTCGCATAAAATAGACCCGCCGAACAATAAAAAGAATAGTCCAGGAAAAAATGGGCATCCCGGCGAACCAAGAAAATGAAAAGGTTCGGGCAAAAGTTAGGGATTAAAAAATGAAAAGATTGTACACCCGGTAAGTTGAAAACCTGAAAAGGAAACTTAGGCAAAAATGGGTATCCCGGTGGATTGAAAACCCGAAAGGGCGATTCAGGCTAAAGTTAGGGATTAAGTGAATGACTGTGTTCTGAGTAGTTCTGAATCTCATCCCGTATCGATAACTGGAAACTTTCGAAGGATAGGAAACATTTAAATCACCTTTTTCAGAAAGTTGATCATCTGGAGGATCTTGAAGACGAGCGAGTCATGTCAGAATTGGAACCCGATAGAAATCCATTTCACATTGCCATTAGATTAATTTCTATTTTTATCTTTTGTGCAATTACCTCTTTCCAGGGATTGCTTCCTGATGTAAATGCCTATTCAGAGCCCATTCAATCAATAAAATCATGTTATTCAGTACATCTCTGTGTTCATTTTCATTTTACTGTTTTGTTTGCAAAAATGACGTCCGAATTTTCGATAAACATTGCATCATGAAACATAAGAGCTTTACAGGTACATGCTCAATGAACATTTAAAATTGCTGTAAATTTTAAGTACTTTGAATCGTCTATTCAGAACAGGTACACTCGGGGCATTTCCTTAAGATCCCCAGCAGACGATCGCGATTGTTTTACTTCAACAATCGGTATTTGGTATCTTATCCCTGCAGAGCTGGTCCAAGCATTGGATTCTTCAATCCCCAGCAGGTTTCTCACTATTGTACCTCCCCAAGCATGTGTTTCAGACTATACACTCCCCAGTAGAGTTGACAGTGTCAGACTGTATATCCCCAACGGAGTTGACAGTGCCTGACTGTATCTTCTCAGCAGAAGCCGCTGCTCCTCAGAGCTCGATGCCAGATCGACGATGTCGACGCCAGACTCACGGTCTCTTTCCTTGAAGCAGGATCTCGGTACCGTATCGGTGTTTGCTTCCCCTGCTGAGTCATCTCTCTCACAGATTATGGTTGCTAGAACCACTGTCTCTTTCCTCAACAACAAGCTCTCAGTGCCATTCTCTCCTCGGTCAGAGTCTCGGTATCTTCTTATTGTTAGAACACCGCGTAGCCGATCATTTCCCCACAGAGTTCATTATGCTGTGTGTCTCCAACAGCATTGACAGGTTCCAGAAGATTGTAATCATTTCCCCAGCAGAATTCCTTGCCTTGGCTTGGCATTATCCCCAGCATTTCGCATCCTTGCATGTAGAATCATATTGCTTTGCATCCTCCCAAATCGTGTAGCATTTCCATTTTCATGGAGCATTACGCCATTGAAAAATTCAAACATACGCATGTGAAGCATAAAACATTCTCGGTATCCCAAGCGATGAACCAGAAGTTGCTTCCAGTGCTCAGACTGAAGGTTGTTCATGACTTATTGTCCCCAGCATAGGTCGTTGGCCCACGTGCCTCCTCAATCATCATTTTCCTTATTTCTGCCGATGCTGACAGGCATGAAAGTTTCCGGTATCCAGACCGAAGTGGCATTCAGGCCAGCTTTTCCGATATTCAGACCGAAGTGGCATTCAGGTCAGTTTTCCGATGTTCAGATCGAAGAAGTTTCCGACGTTCAGGTCGACGCAACTTGTGGCATTCAGGCCAGTTTTCCCGATGTTCAGATCGAAGAAGTTTCCGACATTCAGGTCGATGCAACTTGTGGCATTCAGGCCAATTTTCCGGTATTCAAACCGAAGTGGCATTCAGGCCAATTTTCCGATATTCAGATCGAAGAAGTTTCCGACATTCAGGTCGATGCAACTTGTGGCATTCAGGCTAGTTTTCCGGTATTCAGACCGAAGTGGCATTCAGGCCAGTTTCCCGGTGTTCAGACCGATTGTTGATAATCTTGTAGCTCCCGATGCTCAGATCGAAGTCATTTCCAGTATTCAGACTGATGAGCGGCATTCAGGCCCTGGTTATCTCTGTGTTACCATTTATTTTGGTATTCATGCTAACATTCTCCTTTTTTTCGGTGTTCAGACCGACTCTCACCGTATCAGACGGATTCTTTTTCAAAACTACCTCTTTGCCGATTCTGACAGGCATTGTTACTTCACTTCACTTCAGTGTAAATTTCCGTTTTTTTTATTGTATTCAATCCCTTGATACCTCGAAAGTGCGAAAGTCGTTGCTATCTCCCTTTCGGGTCTCCAGTTGATTGAATAGGGGCAGTTGTAATACCCCAAAATTTACCCTTCACTTTTTCCTGGAAGCATGGGATTATGTCTTACATTGCATTAGCATCATACTAGGTCATACTCATTGAATACTGCATTAGTGACTTGGGAAATCAGGGTTTGATTGGTCACTCCTTACCAGAAGGAGCCCACACAAAGAAAGACTGAGAATTGGACTTCATTTTTCTATGTATACAAGTCTCAAGGGTCTTAAGGAGGTCCAAGTGTCTTATTATGGTCCTCAGTTCATCAGTGGAAGATTCAGAGCTCTCAGAGTGTGCATCTGCATTTAATCAGAAATTAGGGTTTCATGGCTATCTGCAACAGGCAAGGTTTGGTTGGAAGTAAAGGGGGCTCATTCATGTCATGATTAGAGAGGCATCTTGGCCTAGAAAGATCCACAATTATCTCACAAAGATCCATTGGCAATCAGTGTAATCAGCTCCTAGTCATTCTTGCCCTAAAACCAGGGTTTGGTTTAAAATCGGTTTATTTCTGATTCCTTGAGTGAAACTCATTTCCATGGCCCTCCACATGTCCACAAGGATCTACATGCAAAAAATCGGCTCTTTATTTGAGTCGGAGGTGCTTCAATTGATCAATGAAATCGTAAATCAGATAGATTGGGGAAAGTCAACTATGGGGCCAAAAAAGTCAACTCCTGACATTTTGAAGGTGGAATCTCAAAATTTATGCCTAAGGGAGCCTACATGTGAAATTTTATCAAGGTTGGGTCATGGGTTCATCATTTAATCAGGAGTTGGAAAAGTTACCAAATTGGGAAATAAGTTACTTTCCATTTAAGGCAAGTTTTTATGGTTTTTGCACCCACTTTAAGCCTATATTCCATCAAGATGAAAGCCCCATTTGAAAATTTCTTCAACATGAAAGTTGTTCCTCTTGTTTCCTAGAGATATAAAGTTTGTTTCATTTGGATTAAAAGTGAGAAAGTTAGGCTTGGTCAAAGTAAGACATTATTTTAGAACACTTAGAAAATTTTCTAAGTCCAAAATTTGAAAAATTTGTCAAGACTTATGGGCCAGATTTCTTGCACTTCAAGGCATTTTTCGAAAACACTTTCTTCATGACAGTTGTTCCTTGATATGTCCTCTTTCACAACTTTTTGGAACCACCCCATTTGGATCATTGGTTTGGAAGATACACTCATCTAAAGTTGGTATCATAGGCTGAATTTTTTGACAGCATTTAGGCCAAACTGGCCCAACCATTTTGCAGCCATGAAACCTGAACTTTATGGCCATTTTCCACCTCTTTCCACTCACCATTTCAAGATGTGTTCAACATGAAAAATGTTAAGTTCCATGCCCTCTTTCTACTGTTTGCATTGCCTTGCCATTTGGACATGTATTCATCAAGATACAAGGTCTTAAAATCACCCTGTTGGGCCATTTTTGTGCTGCACTAGAAAATCAAGTCTAACCAAAAACGACCCACACACCACTCTTTACCTCATTTGGCCATTTGCTTTTGGTTCACTCACTTAAGTTTTGCTACAATTAGAGTTTACTCATACACCTCACTTTTACACATTTTTTGTTCATTATGCACATAATCAAAAACAAATCTTTCAAGCCCATTAAACATTCCAAACCCTACATACTTAAAGCTCCTAAACCCTAATCTGAAGTGGAGGCTGCCACTACTTTCAAACAAAGCAAAACAAGAGGAAAAGACCAAGTTTCATTCCATTACATTTCCACAAGGTTCTTGAAGTTTCAAAGCATCTCTTTTTTTCTTCCATCTTCAAAGGGGCAGTGGACCTTGCATCCACTAGGTACCTTCACTTCTCCATTTTTATGACCATATATCCATGTTTATCATCATGTTTACCATTGTTCATTACTATTCTTTCATGCTTACTATCCATATTTCATGCTATTTTCCACTATGCCATGCTTGTTTAATACTAACTTTTGTTGTTAATATTATGCTATGTGTGTCTTATGGACCCTTCATTGAAGCATGTTCATTAAACTTTAATTTTATAACATTGAATTTTTTTTTACCGTATCCTTGCATGAGCCTCCCTTGCTGTTCATTTTTCTCTATGCTAGAGGCATTATTTTTAATAAAATAAGACACCATTGTATTCTACATGTTTCAAACTTGAATTTTGATTTTTATATCATCCCATTTGGAGCCTTAAGTTGTGAGATATTGGGATTTGAAGTTTGGAAAAATATGCTGCATTTCTCACGTTTTGGTGCATGGCTGCTGTGTTTTTGCATGCTGCATGGAGAGACGACGATGTGTCGTCCTCACAGCCTTCGGATCACGCGTCCGCCCCTTTCATCTCCACCGTCCAACACGTTTTGTCCTGTAGCGGCTAACCCCAGCCTCGCCGGTTCGATACCCATTGTTTGCATAAATTTATTTAATGAACCTTTTTAATTCATGTCACATGCTGGTAATTTAGTGGACCTGGGCCTGGCGCACGCTTGCTTCTTACACCCTACTCATGGCCCATTGTTCCAATTCACATCTTATTTCCATTCTTTTTTTTTAAATTCATTTTATTTTTCTGTTTTCATTTTGATTAATAAAAATATTTTATTTATTCATAAAAATATCAAAAAATATTTTTTACTTTCCTTGATGTTTTATTTAATTTATTTAATTTTTATTTTTATATTTCATTTAATGTTAATATTTTATTTTGATTGTTTATTCTAAATGGTTCATTTTGACACACATTTTTTCATTTATTTTATTTTCATAACTTAAAATTATTTTTAGATTTTGATTTTTGGGATGAGGGTTGACAAATGTCTCATGGTCAACCTGACCTTTTCTTGGGATTTTATTTCTCATTTTTCAATTTATTTTGGATTTATTTTTGACCTAGTTTGCTTGGTTGACTTTTCATTTGACTTCTATTTTATTTCAATTAATTTATACACTAATTTTCATTATTTTTAAAATCTTTTTGGGGGATGATGATGTCTTGACCCCACCTCATTTAATTTATTTTTTCATAATTTATTGAATTAATTTACTATTTATTTGACATTTTTTAAGTTGACTTGACTTTTCGGTTGACTTTTGTATGATTGATGTTTGACATAGGGATTGCTTAGGGCAATTGAAGAGATCTTTTGATCCTCCCTTGTTCATCTCATAGGCCATGTATTAGAGGACATTCATCTTGATTTTCTTTGATCCTTGCATCATTTCCCGATTAAATTATTCATTGGTTCTTTGTGTGCATAGTTTCACTTGTCTGATTTCATCTGATATTTTTTACACTTGTTTCTTTCATCCATGCTTCTATTGTTTGATTGTTTAACATGTTTATACTTGTCATACATTGTTTAATGTCTTATTATTTCATTCTTTGATTATTTGACTTGATCATATACTTGTTTATATATCTTATCTGTCTGATTAATAACTGTTGCCTACTTGTATGATGTATGAGGCATATATTATTATTGTTTGATTGCCACGAACAATCCCCATTCATAACAAATGTATCCCTCTCCCATGAAATGTATAATATTTATTCTTTCACTCTTTACTCATCTGTTAATACAAGAATTAAAATGAACATTCGATAACCATTTCAAAACAAGATCAGAACCTCGATCCAACGTCGAGCAATCATTTTTTCAAAAACCTAATAGAACCAACACGTATTCATCCATTTACCTTGTAAGTAGATTGCTTTATGCATCGCCATCAACCTTGTAAGTCGATTGCTTTATGCATCGCCATCAACCTTGTAAGTCGATTGCTTTATGCATCGCCATCAACCTTGTAAGTCGATTGCTTCATGCATCGCCATCTACCTTTACCAGTGACTCTTCTCCTTGCTCCATTCGTCGATTCTTGTTCCGTTTAGGTAGCACCCATTAGGTAGAACCCTTTTGTGATAACATAGGTAGTATTCCCTCATTCTTTTGTATGATAACATAGGTAGTATTCCCTTATTCTTTTGTATGATAACATAGGTAGTATTCCCTCATTCTTTTGTATGATAACATAGGTAGTATTCCCTTATTCTTTTGTATGATAACATAGGTAGAATTCCCTCATTTCTTTGCATGCTAACATTAGGTAGATGTTCCCATTTGTAAATCCTAACTCATAGGTCCACATTGCATGACAACTCTAGGGCAGAGTTTCCCCATTCTTTTAAATCTTCCGTGCGTCTCCGATCCTGTGGCATGTCACTCCGTTCTATTGCAAAGAGGTAACCGCCTAAGACTTGATTCAGCGAGCTGCAACACCTACTGCTAGGACGTGAACACATTTCCCACTCTCCTTTGACACAACTGGTGTCCTCCTTTGTAAGTCCATGTTCAGATGGCAACCCCTATGTAGCCGAACTACGGCAACTCTGATTCTCATGTTCAGATGAGATACGTAGGCATAAGATGCGATGTCTTGCCGAGTTTTTGACTGACAACTAACAACTAATCCTTGCTTTCGCCTTTGTTGCGATTCTTTTCTCTCGCCCTCGTTGCGATCGAGACCTTCCCTTTCTCTTTCCCTAGTTGCAATCGAGACCCTTGTTCCCGTAGTTAGTTGAACTACGTTTTGCTCTGATTCTCATTCCAGATGAGATACGTAGGCACAAGACGCGATGTCTTAGCGAGCATATTTCTCTTTCATCCATAGGTAGCTGAGCTACGAAGACTCTGATTCTCATATTCAGATGAGATACATATGCAGTGGATGCGACATCCGTGCGAGTCATTTCTTTTGACCCTCTTTTAGTAAATAGTACAATAGATAAACACACACCCTTTAGACAAGAACAACAAGAGTGGATCCCGTAGAGTACTACGGATGCGTAGGGGTGCTAATACCTTCCCTTCGCATAATCGACTCCCGAACCCAAGATTTGGTTGCGAGACCTTGTCTTTTCCTTTCCTTTCTCCAGGTTTACTTCGAGCGTTTCCTTTCCCTCCTTTGGGATAAATAACACACGGTGGCGACTCTTCTGTCATTTCTTTCTCGCCGGTTGTTTCTTTCGCTCATTAATATTTTTTAGGCTGCGACACCACTCTCATCTTGGCCTATTTTTAGGACGTAGTGCGAAGATCGTTCAAGTGTAAGATTTGATACGATTGTTACGCGATACTACACTCATAAGAGTCTCTCTTGAGAATTTTTGGAATACGAGTAGTTGTTTATCCGATAATATCCGAAAGATGGGATGATGACTATGGGAACCTCTTGTAGAACATGATTTTCAGGTTTAACCATAGTACACTCCCTTTGGGTGGTTCTTAACCAAGACTCCATGCTCGTGACTCGCAACAAACCCTTGATTCGTGGTTGATCCGTTCTTGTGATTTCTTAATATCAATGGAACTTGGGTGTTGATAAGGTGTAAACCATAATCCACCAAAATGGATGATTGATATTAAGGATGACTTGATCCATCCCATGACCTTTGTGTGGTGTGATTTGCTTGATCCTTGAGTGTGATTGTTGCATCCATGCATTCATGCATTCATACACATCCATATCATCAACAATGAGAAAATTTTCAAGGAACTTAAGAGGTCTATTTGCAAATTTTTAGACATGGATAAGCAAAGAAGGAATACGAAGAAGTACAGTTTCAGACAACCCGACTTGAAAGAGTTAAGGAGTTTGACATCCTGTGTATTAGATCCCTTGGAATTCAAGGCTCGTCATGGGAAGCTTCTGTCTATTCTGGCTACTCAAGTGGATGAAGGTCTAATGAGTGTGTTGGTGCAGTTCTATGATCCCTTGTACCGTTGCTTCACTTTTCCGGATTTCCAGCTTTTGCCCACGCTTGAGGAGTATGCCTATCCTGTGGGCATACCTATCCTAGACCAGTTGCCGTTCAGTGTCTTGGAGAGAGTTCCTTCTTCTCAAGAGATTGCTGATCTGTTGCGTATAGATGAATCTATTATTGGTGCTCATATGACTACCAAAGGTGGAATTCAAGGTCTCCCGTCCGATTTCCTCATTGATCAAGCTACTATGTTTGGGAAGGCCATGAGTGAGGATACCTTTGAGGCCATATTTGTACTTCTCATCTATGGGCTAGTGTTATTCCCCAACATCGACAAGTTTGTGGATGTGAACGCCATTAGGATTTTCTCTACTCTTAATCTCGTTCCTACTCTGTTGGGTGACACTTATTTCTCTTTGCATATGAGGAATGCAAAGGGCGGTGGTACCATTGTGTGTTGTTTGCCTTTGTTGTACAAGTGGTTTATTTCGCACTTGCCTCAGACGCTCGCCTTCAAGGAGAACAAAGGATGTCGTCCACGAGACTTATGACTCTCACTAATGATGATATCTTTTGGTACAACCGTGTATATGATGGTGTGCAGATTATTGACTCTTGTGGTGAATTCTCCAATGTACCTCTTCTTGGTACATGCGGTGGAATTAACTACAACCCTATTTTGGCACGTCGTCAGCTTGGGTTCCCCCTAAAGGATATACCCAATAACATTCTGTTAGAGGGTGTGTTCTTTCAGGAGGGTAAAGATCCCCAAGGCTTGAAGGGAATGATGGTCCGCGCATGGCGCAAGATCCATAAGAAAGGAAGGAAGGAGCTAGGTCTGAAGAACTGTATCGCTTTGGAACCCTATACCTCTTGGGTTAGGAGGAGAGCTTCCGAGTACCTCATGCCTTATGAGTATCCAAGACCCACACCTTTGGTTGTGGCTGGGCCTTCAACCCTCCCTAGCCAAGGAGTAGAAGAGTTGAGAGACGAAGACTGTTCACGTGCTTGGATCCGTGAACGAGAGGAGTTGCTTCAGCAGATCAGAGAGAAGGATGCTTTGATAGAGTTCCTTGAGCACCAGGTTATTGATGATCCTGATGACGCATTAACTTCTCTACTTCCTCAGTCTTCCAAGTTTTGGAAGAGGAAGTGTGATCGACTCGCCAAAGAGAAGGCAGATATGGAGGCAGCCTATGAGAGGGAGGTGAAGAGGCTTCGTGCAGCTTATCTTCCGGTCTCGAGGGCTTTGGACGATTGCTTCTAGGAATCCATAGGATGTTCATTTTCCTTCTCTCTTGTATTTGGTTAACAAGACTGTACTTCTTTGGCGTAAAAACATTTCCAAATATTAATTGACGTGATATTTCCGTATGTGATAAACGTTTAATATTTCCAAAATTTGCAAATAAGACTCTAATGTTCCTCTGATATAAAAATTAAATCATAAGCATTGCATGCATCATGTTTATCTATTCCCTAGGGGTTTATATCTTCTTCTTGATTCTAGTCGGGGTTTTCTTACACTGTTTATCTAATGTGAGACTGGAATCAAGGGGTAGAATACCCTTTGAAATTGATAAACATGTCATTGCATTTGCATATTCATTAGCATGTCTTGCATAACAGGTACCGCCGCAGTGTTCTCATCTTGTTTGGTATTCCATTATTAGGATAGCTGACTCAGGCATTCACTGATACGGTACCCGAAGGAATCAACAGAGAGCAATGGACGGTTTACAAGCAGAGCTCGCTGAGATGAGGATTCGCATGAATCAGTTCATGGAAGTGGTCCAAGGAGTGGCTCAGGGACAACAGGAGCTTAGATTGTTGGTACAGAGGAATCCCCCTACTACACAACCGGAGGTTGTGGTTGATCCTCCAGCTGGAGAGGCTAATGGACCCAATGGACCGGGGCCTATCCCAACCCCGCATGTCAACCTTGATCAACAACCCATCCATGATGATCAGGAGGATCAATTCCCCCTACTTCAGGAGGACTTTGGCATGGGCCATGGTATAGACCCTCTGTTTCGGAGACTGGAAGAGAGGTTGAAAGATGTGGAAGGGCAGAATGCTCTTGGTGTGGATATTGCTGACTTGGGGCTGGTCTCAGGCGTGAGAGTTCCGCCAAAATTCAAAGTCCCCGTGTTTGATAAGTACAATGGCAACTCTTGCCCGAAGACTCATGTATAAGCTTACTTCTGCAAGATGATCGCGTATTCTGACGATGAGAAGCTACTCATGTACTTCTTCCAGGACAACCTCGCTGGGGCATCATTGGAATGGTATATGAGGTTGGACAGAGCCCATATTCGCTGCTGGAGAGACTTGGCTGAGGCCTTTGTGAAGCAATATCAGTACAACGCAGACATGGCACCTGACAGGACTCAGCTCCAGAATCTGTCTCTCAAGAGCAATGAATGCTTCAAAGAGTATGCTCAACGCTGGAGAGAGATGGCTTCCCGTGTTCAGCCTCCGATGTTGGAAAAAGAGATGGCCAACATGTTTATGAACATGCTGCCTGGATCTTATTTGGAGCGTCTGGTGGGTTGCAACGCCTCGAATTTTGCTGGTGTGGTCTCTACCGATGAGAGGGTGGAGAACTACTTGAAGACGTGTAAGATCCAAAACGGTGTTGGATCATCTTCGGGGTCAAAGAAGTCGTTCTTAGGAGGAGAGAAGAGGAGAGAAGGGGATGTGTAACACCCTTCTAAATACCCCAATAATTTAATTAAATATCAAAATACAACATCAGAGTAATTATGCCCTTTAAGGGTGTCACACAAAATATTCACACCGTTCAACAATATAGAGGTCATGCTCTTTTATTAATTTAAAACTTAAACAATTGCATAAAACACAGCGGATATAATTTCATCAATCATGTAAAACATTACATGGAAAATGGTTCTCAACCAATAATAAAACATTCAAAACAAGTTAGGACAACCCATCCCGATGTTACATCTATCAGAGCACGACCCACTACGAAGACTACACTAGACTCCAATAATTAGCTTCTACTCAACTCATTTCTCGTTACCTGAAAAAGAGTTGTAAGGGTGAGTTCCTCAATCAATATAACGAGCATTATACAACATTATGTAATGTTAAGTAAATAACGCATCAAATCACCCTAACCAGACCACATACTCAATAACAGCAGTATCAACTCAAACATCATACTTAACAATAACATATAGCATATGTATAATCTCAAACCATACTCAATGACCACACAACAATACCAACACAAACACACGTGTAATATTGGAATACATCCATTCATATTACACGCCATACATATATTATGCAATGAGACTCTATGCATGCGGTACCGACTATTTGTGAACATATAGTTCAACCTCACCGTCCAAACCCAGGCACGGCTACCAAGCTCACTAGTCCCACTCATTTGAGACATAGTGACTCACTCACTAATTCCTCACCATGGGAATTAGCTACCACCCCAAATGGGCCATGAAATGCACGCTAATCACCTAGCATGCAAACAATCAACAACAGTCCAATAATGACTAACTCACTAATTCCTCACCATGGGAACTAGCTACCACCCCAAATGGGCCACAATGTGCAAGCTAATCACCTAGCAATTGCAACATCAACAACAATTCAAGAATAGACACATGCCCACACTCTAAGCAACAAAACAGTCTATTCACAATGCCTACATAACTGATACATTCACAGCATCATGCATAGCATCACACGTCATTAACACATTTTATCACAACAGCATATCATGTCATGCCACAAAATCAAACACAGTATTAGCACCCTCTACTAATACCTATGCTACTCAAAACAATGGGAAATGATCCCTACTACATCATGCATCAGCTAAGTCACCTCACTCAGCCTAAACAGCCAAAACTGCACAACAACAGTTCAGAAAAATCATCAATTCTGCCCATACGCGTATTGCCCATGCCATACGCGTATTGCCCACACCTGACCAAAGTCCATACGCGTAACGCCCATGCCCATACGCGTATGCTACGCGTATCACATTTCCATACGCGTACCACCAGAGACCAAAACACGTTCAAAACCTCATCTCTTTCACTCATACGCGTATGACATACACCATACGCGTACCACATCCAGGGATACGCGTATCACACGCGTATGGCGCGTACCAGCGCCAAAACTCCCACTTCCAAGCCATTCCATACGCGTATTGCCTAGTGCCATACGCGTACCAGCCCATCTCATACGCGTATTGCCTAGTGCCATACGCGTATGACCAGAGACCACAATTCCAGGTCTGTCATGGTTTCCCTGCTACGAATTCTCAGATCTACACTTCCACAATCCAATTTTTTTTCATACACTTTCGTTCGTTTTATCAATTACAACTCAGATACATTCAACTTCTCAAATCGCTAACCTTACTACATCTAATTCCTACGAATTTCATCGATTATCATTCAATTTTCGTTCATCCCAACATTTCACAGATTTTCAGCATACATCAATCCAATCAGAGGTAAAACAATGATTATTACTACCCAGTACATATTATCATATAATACCCTTTAACCGATGATAAACCCCCCTTACCTGAGTTAATCCGGCAAATTCTGCAGCTTCAAGCTCTTCCTCTTCTCTTGCTCTGCCTTTTGCCCTTTCTGCCTCTTTTCCCTTTTCACGTGAAAACCTTTTTCCAAAAATTGGGACTTTTTATTATTCCAACTTATATACTCCAATAATATTATTCCACTAAATAATTATCCCAATAATTATTATTCCAAAATAATAATAATAATTCAAATATTCTAATTAAATTAATAAATATATTATTAATTTAATTTAAATAAATACATATTATTATCGGGGTGTTACAACTCTCCCCCACTAAAAGAGTTTTCGTCCTCGAAAACATACCTCAAGCGAACAACTCCGGATAAGATTCCTTCATCTGACTCTCGAGTTCCCAAGTCACATTACCACCTGCTGGTCCTCCCCAAGCTACCTTCACCAAGGCAATCTCTTTACCCCGCAACTGCTTCAACTCTCGATCCTCGATCCTCATAGGTGATGTTTCAACAGTCAGGTTATCTCTCACCTGTACATCATCTACTTGGACTACATGCGACGGATCATGAATGTACCTCCTCAACTGAGACACATGAAAGACCTCATGCAAATTCGCAAGCGACGGCGGTAAAGCGATACGATAGGCTACCTCTCCTATCCTCTCCAAAATCTGATAAGGACCAATAAATCGAGGTGTCAACTTCTTCGACTTCAAAGCTCGACCAACACCAGTTATCGGAGTAACACGAAGAAACACATGATCTCCCTCTTGGAACTCAAGTGACTTCCTCCTCTTATCATGATAACTCTTCTGACGACTCTGAGCAATTCTCATCTTATCCTGAATCATCTTAATCTTTTCGGTAGTTTGTTGAACAATCTCCGGTCCAACCACAGCACTCTCACCGGACTCATACCAACACAAAGGTGTCCGACATCTCCTACCATACAAAGCTTCAAACGGTGCCATACCAATGCTCGAATGAAAACTATTGTTGTAGGTAAACTCAATCAAAGGCAAGTAACAATCCCAAGCACCTCCTTTTTCCAAAACACAAGCTCTCAAAAGATCTTCTAACGACTGAATCGTCCTCTCAGTCTGACCATCAGTCTGCGGATGATATGCAGAACTCAATCTCAGCTTAGTTCCCAAAGCCTTCTGCAAACCTTCCCAAAACTTCGATGTAAATCTAGGATCTCTGTCCGAAACAATACTCGACGGAATACCATGCAAACTTACAATCTTCTCAATATATAACTCAGCTAATCTCTCCAACGGATAATCCATTCTAATCGGAATGAAATGAGCCGACTTCGTCAATCTATCAACAATCACCCAAATAGCCTCAAAATTCTTACTTGTCCTCGGCAAACCAGAAACAAAATCCATACTGATACTATCCCACTTCCACTCTGGAATAGCCAACGGTTGCATTAGCCCAGACGGCTTCTGATGCTCAATCTTCGACTTCTGACAAGTCAAACAGGAATAAACAAAACCCGCAATTTCTCTCTTCATTCCCGGCCACCAAAATAACTTCTTCAAATCATGATACATCTTCGTAGCTCCAGGATGGATACTCAAACCACTACGATGTCCTTCCTCCAGAATACTCTTCTTAAGCTCAGTAACATCCGGAATACACACCCGACTACCAAATTTCAAAACACCATTCTCATCAACTCTGAATTCACCACCTTGGCCTTGATTCACTAAAGTCAACTTATCGACCAAAAGCATATCAGATTTCTGACCCTCTCTGATCTCCTCCAGAATACCACTCGTTAATTTCAGCATTCCCAATTTAACACTATTGTGAGTACTCTCACACACCAAACTCAAATCTCTAAACTGCTCAATTAAATCCAATTCCTTAACCATTAACATAGACATATGCAATGATTTCCGACGCAGTGCATCAGCTACTACGTTTGCTTTACCCGGATGGTAATTCAAACCAAAGTCATAATCCTTCAGAAATTCTAACCATCTCCTCTGTCTCATATTCAGCTCTTTCTGATCAAACAAATACTTTAAACTTTTATGATCACTGAAAACCTCAAATCTTGATCCGTACAAATAATGCCTCCACAACTTCAGAACAAACACCACAGCTGCCAACTCTAAATCATGTGTCGGATAGTTCCTCTCATGAACCCTTAGTTGTCTCGAAGCATAAGCTATAACCTGCTTATTCTGCATCAACACACCACCTAGACCCAACAATGAAGCATCACAGTAAACCTCAAATAATTCCGACGGACTCGGTAATACCAGGATAGGAGCAGTAGTCAACCTTCTCTTTAATTCTTGAAAACCTTCTTCACATTTCGAATCCCAAACAAACGCTTGCCCCTTTCTAGTCAACATCGTCAACGGTAACGCCAACTTGGAAAATCCCTCAATAAATTTCCTATAATAACCTGCAAGTCCAAGAAAACTCCTTATCTCAGAAACTGACTTCGGAGCTTCCCACTTAGATACCGCTTCTATCTTAGAAGGATCAACAGCAACACCACCTCTTGAAATCACATGACCAAGAAAACTAACTTCTTCTAACCAAAATTCACACTTAGACAGTTTAGCAAATAACTGCTTTTCTCGCAGCACTCCCAAAACCACTCTCAAATGCTCCGCATGCTCTTCTTCAGATTTCGAATACACCAAAATGTCATCAATAAACACCACAACAAACTGGTCTAGATACGGATGGAAAATCCTATTCATATACTCCATAAATACTCCAGGCGCATTAGTCACACCAAAAGGCATTACAGAATACTCATAATGTCCATACCTTGTTCTGAAAGCAGTCTTCTGAATATCCTCAGTTTTCACACGTATCTGATGATACCCAGATCTCAAATCTATTTTACTGAACACACTCGCACCAACTAACTGATCCATCAAATCATCAATCCTCGGCAAAGGATACCGATTCTTGATCGTCACTTTATTCAGTTGCCTGTAGTCCACACACAACCTCATAGTACCTTCTTTCTTCTTAACCAACAACACTGGTGCACCCCACGGTGACACACTCGGACGAATAAACTTCTTATCCAACAGATCTTCCAACTGACTCTTCAATTCAGTTAACTCAACCGCAGACATACGGTACGGAGCCATCGATATCGGTCTAGTACCAGGTACCAAATCAATCGAGAACTCAACTTCACGCTCTGGCGGCAATTCATTCACCTCTTCCGGAAACACATCAGGAAAATCACACACCACTGCTAGATCACCAATCACCAGTTTATCTTTAGCCTCCAAAGTCGCTAACAGCATAAACAACTCTGCCCCATCTTCCACTTCCTCATTCACCTGTCTTGTAGATAGAAATAAACTCTTTCCTTCCTCAATCTCAGGAAAAATCACAGTCTTATCAAAACAGTTAATAGAAACTCGGTTAAACACCAACCAGTTCATTCCCAAGATAACATCAATCTGTACTAGAGGAAGGCACACAAGGTCTATCCCAAAGTCCCTACCAAAAATACTCAAAGGACAACTCAAACAAACCGAAGTAGTAGTCACTGAACCCTTCGCAGGAGTATCAATCACCATACTTCCATGCATCTCAGATATTTCTAACTTAAGTTTCACAGCACAATCCAAAGATATAAAAGAATGAGTCGCACCTGTGTCAATAATAGCTATAAGAGGAAAGCCATTAATATAACACGTACCTCTGATCAAACGATCCTCTGCAAAAGTCTCAGAACCTGATAGAGCAAAAACCTTGCCTCCTGACTGATTCTCTTTCTTCGGCTTAGGACACTGTGGACTGATATGACCCAACTCTCCACAGTTGAAACAAGTCACAGTCTTCAACCGGCAGTCTGCAGCCAAATGACCACCCTTGCCACACTTAAAACACTTCTTCTCATTACTGGTACACTCATGGATACGGTGCCCAGCCTGACCACATCTGTAACACTTAGCAGGAGCACTAGAATCTCCCCCACTAGGCCTCTTCATCCCACTCTGCCTCTGAAAACCTTTGCCAGCTGCATACGGTTTTCCACGTTCAATCTGATTCTTGCCTTTCCTATCAACCCTCTGCTGATAGCTCTCAGCTCTGGCCTTGGAATCCTGTTCGAAAATCCTGCAACAGTCAACCAAATCAGAAAACACTCTAATCCTTTGATACCCAATAGCCTGCTTGATCTCGGGACGCAACCCGTTCTCAAACTTCACACACTTAGAAAATTCTCCAGCAGCCTCACTATAGGGAGTATAATACTTTGACAGCTCTGTGAACTTAGCAGCATACTCAGTTACAGACCTGTTACCCTGTTTCAATTCCAAAAACTCTATCTCCTTCTTTCCTCTGACATCCTCGGGAAAATACTTCCTCAGGAATCTCTCTCTGAACACCGCCCAAGAAATCTCAGCATTTCCAGCAGTTTCTAACTCAGTGCGGGTAGCAACCCACCAATCATCAGCTTCTTCTGACAGCATATGTGTACCAAACCTGACCTTCTGGTTCTCAGCACACTCAGTTACTCTAAAGATCCTCTCTATCTCCTTCAACCACTTCTGAGCACCATCTGGATCGTATGCTCCTTTGAACATTGGAGGATTGTTCTTCTGGAACTCACTCAACGGACGAGCAGCTCCCATTCCCATAACATTCTGATTTCCTCCAAGTACTCCAGCTAGCATACCCAGAGCCTCAGCAATTGCAGCATCATCTCTACCTCTTCCAGCCATCTCTATTCTGAAAACCCAACAAACCAAACAATAAGTACTGATAGGGTTACACAACACCTATCCCGTACAGGGGAAACAGAATAATTACGACTCGACACGACCGACTATGCTCTGATACCACTAATGTAACACCCTTCTAAATACCCCAATAATTTAATTAAATATCAAAATACAACATCAGAGTAATTATGCCCTTTAAGGGTGTCACACAAAATATTCACACCGTTCAACAATATAGAGGTCATGCTCTTTTATTAATTTAAAACTTAAACAATTGCATAAAACACAGCGGATATAATTTCATCAATCATGTAAAACATTACATGGAAAATGGTTCTCAACCAATAATAAAACATTCAAAACAAGTTAGGACAACCCATCCCGATGTTACATCTATCAGAGCACGACCCACTACGAAGACTACACTAGACTCCAATAATTAGCTTCTACTCAACTCATTTCTCGTTACCTGAAAAAGAGTTGTAAGGGTGAGTTCCTCAATCAATATAACGAGCATTATACAACATTATGTAATGTTAAGTAAATAACGCATCAAATCACCCTAACCAGACCACATACTCAATAACAGCAGTATCAACTCAAACATCATACTTAACAATAACATATAGCATATGTATAATCTCAAACCATACTCAATGACCACACAACAATACCAACACAAACACACGTGTAATATTGGAATACATCCATTCATATTACACGCCATACATATATTATGCAATGAGACTCTATGCATGCGGTACCGACTATTTGTGAACATATAGTTCAACCTCACCGTCCAAACCCAGGCACGGCTACCAAGCTCACTAGTCACACTCATTTGAGACATAGTGACTCACTCACTAATTCCTCACCATGGGAATTAGCTACCACCCCAAATGGGCCATGAAATGCACGCTAATCACCTAGCATGCAAACAATCAACAACAGTCCAATAATGACTAACTCACTAATTCCTCACCATGGGGACTAGCTACCACCCCAAATGGGCCACAATGTGCAAGCTAATCACCTAGCAATTGCAACATCAACAACAATTCAAGAATAGACACATGCCCACACTCTAAGCAACAAAACAGTCTATTCACAATGCCTACATAACTGATACATTCACAGCATCATGCATAGCATCACACGTCATTAACACATTTTATCACAACAGCATATCATGTCATGCCACAAAATCAAACACAGTATTAGCACCCTCTACTAATACCTATGCTACTCAAAACAATGGGAAATGATCCCTACTACATCATGCATCAGCTAAGTCACCTCACTCAGCCTAAACAGCCAAAACTGCACAACAACAGTTCAGAAAAATCATCAATTCTGCCCATACGCGTATTGCCCATGCCATACGCGTATTGCCCACACCTGACCAAAGTCCATACGCGTAACGCCCATGCCCATACGCGTATGCTACGCGTATCACATTTCCATACGCGTACCACCAGAGACCAAAACACGTTCAAAACCTCATCTCTTTCACTCATACGCGTATGACATACACCATACGCGTACCACATCCAGGGATACGCGTATCACACGCGTATGGCGCGTACCAGCGCCAAAACTCCCACTTCCAAGCCATTCCATACGCGTATTGCCTAGTGCCATACGCGTACCAGCCCATCTCATACGCGTATTGCCTAGTGCCATACGCGTATGACCAGAGACCACAATTCCAGGTCTGTCATGGTTTCCCTGCTACGAATTCTCAGATCTACACTTCCACAATCCAATTTTTTTTCATACACTTTCGTTCGTTTTATCAATTACAACTCAGATACATTCAACTTCTCAAATCGCTAACCTTACTACATCTAATTCCTACGAATTTCATCGATTATCATTCAATTTTCGTTCATCCCAACATTTCACAGATTTTCAGCATACATCAATCCAATCAGAGGTAAAACAATGATTATTACTACCCAGTACATATTATCATATAATACCCTTTAACCGATGATAAACCCCCCTTACCTGAGTTAATCCGGCAAATTCTGCAGCTTCAAGCTCTTCCTCTTCTCTTGCTCTGCCTTTTGCCCTTTCTGCCTCTTTTCCCTTTTCACGTGAAAACCTTTTTCCAAAAATTGGGACTTTTTATTATTCCAACTTATATACTCCAATAATATTATTCCACTAAATAATTATCCCAATAATTATTATTCCAAAATAATAATAATAATTCAAATATTCTAATTAAATTAATAAACATATTATTAATTTAATTTAAATAAATACATATTATTATCGGGGTGTTACAGGATGCAAATGCCATATCTTCTTATCAGAACAGGAGTAACCGGAGGAATAACTTTCAGAATTACCATCAACAACCTTATGTTGCAGCAGTGACCATTCCGGCTGCAGCACCAGTGCAACAACAACAACCTCAACGTCAACAAAATCAATACCAACAACAACAGGGTAACAGACCTGCTTACCAACAGAGGCAGAGGATGATGGATAGGCATTTCGACACTCTTCCGATGTCGTACGCCCAGTTGCTTCCCAACCTTCAACAGTTGCAACTTGTGCAGTTACGCATTTTGGCTCCTCCCGTTGGCAGGCTTCCAATGGGTTATGACGCCAATGCTAGGTGTAATTTCCACTCTGGGGCACCTGACCACACTATTGATAACTGCAAAGCTTTTAAGCACGTAGTTCAGGACCTTATTGATTCAAAAGCCATTAACTTTGCGTCGGCTCCTAATGTTGTAAACAATCCTATGCCGCAGCATGGTAGAGCAAATGTTAACATGGTTGAAGGAGAAGTCAAATTCATCAAGGATGTGTTGAAGCTGAAGACTCCGCTGTTAGAAATCAAAGAATACTTGCTAAAGGCAGATGTTTTCCCCGTCTGTGGGAGCGGTTGTTTGGGTTGTACTGCATAGAGTGGGGGTTGTGTGAAGCTGCAGCAGGGTATCCAGGCCTTGCTTGACGATGGTGTCCTTCAAGCTGAAGACTTATCTACCCAAAAGTCTGTTGAAGGGGTTGTTGAGAATGCAGATGTTGGTCCTCTCTTTCCTGAAGATGCTGAAGAATTTACAAATGTTGCTCCCGTTGATTTTGTAATTCCCAAGGATGCAATTAATTTTTCTGATGTTGTTGCTGATATTCCAAATATTGTGCTTAATTTTGATGTACTTGTTGAACTTGATTCTGATGTTTCGGATGTTTGCATTTTAATGAATAAGATTTCTGAGTATGACTGTGACGTTGCCACTATCATAATTTTCTACGCGACCGCTCAGATCAGTGTGCCAGAAGCGCAACCGGTGCCACCAGTGCGACCGCATCAATCCACTATGACCATCACGACCCCTGGTCCTTTACCTTTCACCAATGAAAGGGCCATTCCTTGGCATTACGGGGGGGGAGTGTGTACACACATGATCATGGAGTGGAGCAGCCACTGAAAGTAGAAGAGGTGCAGGATCAGAAGTCTGGACCTGGAATTGAGATAAAAGATCCCGCAGTGGACAATGTTGGTGGAATCGGGCGATTCACTAGAAGTGGTAGATTGTTCTCACCACCGGTTACCCAACCTGATAGTGTTGACGCCGCGGCGAAGGCCAAAGGCAAGCAAGTTGTGAATGAGGGTACCTCTGCACCACAGGTTGGCTCTGAGCCTGCTTTTGCGAAGGATGTGGACGAAATTTTGAGAATTATAAAGAAAAGCGATTACAAGGTAGTCGATCAGTTGATTCAGAGGCCATCCAAGATATATATTCTCTCACTCCTGCTGTGTTCGGAGGCACACAGGGAGGCACTCCTGAAGGTCCTTAATGATGCATATGTGCCTCAGAAGATCTCAGTGAACCAACTAGAAGGGATCGTTGCAAATGTTCATACAAGCAACGGGTTGGGTTTTACTGATTCTGACTTGACGCCAGCTGGACGCGATCATAACAAGGCTTTGCACATCTCGATGGAGTGTAAAGACACTGTGCTATCCCATGTTCTGGTGGATACAGGTTCCTCTCTCAATGTGCTACCCAAGAGAGCCCTGTCAAGGTTAGATGTAGAAGGTTTGATCTTGAAGCCTTCCGATCTTGTGGTAAGAGCCTTCGATGGTTCTAAGAGGTCGGTGTTTGGAGAGGTAGAATTGCAAATTCAGATTGGATCACAAACCTTTAACACCGTATTCTATGTGATGGATATCAGTCCTTCGTATAGCTGTTTGCTGGGTCGTCCTTGGATCCACAATGCTGGGGCAGTCTCCTCGACCTTGCATCAGAAGATCAAGTTCCCGGTCAACGGAAGAATTATCATTGTCTATGGTGAGGAGGATATTCTGGTCAGTAACCTGTCTACATTCAAGTATGTAGAGGTAGAAGGTGAGATTCATGAGACCCTGTGTCAGGCCTTTGAGGCAGTTCAAGTCAAGGATGCAGCTCCAGTGGAAGAGGTTGAAGCAGGTGCATCTTTGTCGTCCTTCAAGCAGGCACAAGCCTTCGTAAATTCAGGTGTTGCTCCCGGTTGGGGACGTCTGGTGGATTTACCTGTAAAGGAAGACAAGTTTCGGATTGGGTATCAGCCGGCATTGACTTCTACAACTTCAACGCCTCAGACTCGTCAGGGGCCGATTACTTTCTCCAGTGCTGGCATCATTCAGTACAGCCAGGTCTCTGCAATCAACAAAGAAGATGGGGATAGTGATTGCGACATTGACAACTGGGTGCGTCCAAGGGTCCCGGGTGAAGTTCTCCGCAACTGGTCTTCTGAAGAGATTATCCAAGTCACTCTTCTTAAAGAGTAATTTTCTTTGTTTATTCATGCATATCCAAGTCTTACGTTCCGCCCAGGGCGTGATGACTCATTGTAGGGCTCATCCATGTGGATACCTGCATTTTTTATCATAAATAAAAGACATCTTTTTGCATTCAAATATTTTGTTCACTGTCTTTCTATTTTTGCAGTTTTCAAAACTAAAAAATAATATATATATATATATATATATATATATATATATATATATATATATATATATATATATATATATATATATATATATACATTTGGCAATGTTTTGTTTAGTTTTCACTCCTTGTTCACACTCATAAGCACATACCATCACTCATGCAGATGCACGTCACCGGATCCTATTGATAACAGTTCTGCTATGGCTCGCTTCGACTTTGAAAATCCAATCTTTCAAGCTGAAGAAGAGGGTGATGAAGACTGTGAACTCCCTGAAGAACTTTCCAGGTTGTTAAAACAAGAGGAAAGGGTCATTCAACCGCATCAAGAGTCTATTGAAGTGATTAATCTCGGCTCCGAGAACGCCAAGAGAGAAATCAAGATAGGGGCTGCTTTGGAAGATAATGTGAATAAGGGGCTGATTGAATTGCTGCAAGAGTATGTTGACATCTTCGCTTGGTCTTATCAGGACATGCCAGGGCTTGACACAGACATTGTGGTACACCGTTTACCTCTCAAAGAGGATTGTCCTTCGGTCAAGCAGAAGCTCAGAAGAACAAGACCAGAGATGGCTGTCAAGATAAAGGAAGAAGTGCAAAAAACAGTCGGATGCAGGGTTTCTAGCTGTTACAAATTATCCACCATGGGTTGCAAATATCGTTCCAGTACCTAAGAAGGATGGAAAGGTACGGATGTATGTTGACTACCGGGATCTAAACAGAGCTAGTCCTAAAGATGATTTCCCATTACCTCACATCGACGTTTTGGTGGATAACACGACTCAGTTCTCGGTATTCTCCTTCATGGATGGCTTTTATGGCTATAATCAAATTAAGATGGCACCAAAAGACATGGAGAAGACAACTTTCATAACCCCATGGGGCACCTTCTGCTACAAGGTGATGCCGTTTGGTCTGAAAAATGATGGGGCAACATATCAATGAGCTATGGTAACTCTTTTCCATGATATGATTCATCATGAAATCGAGGTTTATGTTGATGATATGATTGCCAAATCTCAGACGGAAGAAGAACATCTGGTGAATTTGCAGAAACTGTTTGAGCGTTTGAGGAAATTCAAGCTGAGGCTTAATCCGAACAAGTGTACTTTCGGGGTGAGATCTGGAAAACTGCTGGGTTTTATTGTTAGTGAAAAAGGGATTGAGGTGGATCCGGCCAAAGTGAAAGTGATACCAGAAATGCCTGAGCCAAGAACAGAAAAACAAGTCTGTGGTTTTTTAGGAAGGTTGAACTACATTGCAAGGTTCATCTTTCACCTAACAGCCACGTGTGAGCCAATATTCAAATTGTTAAGAAAAGATCAGGCTATCAGGTGGAATGATGATTGCCAAAGGGCTTTCGAAAAATAAAAGAGTATTTGCAGAATCCTCCTATCCTTATGCCTCCAGTCCCAGGGAGACCGCTGATTATGTATTTGACAGTACTCGATAATTCCATGGGTTGTATTCTCGGTCAACACGACGAGACAGGTAGGAAAGAGCATGCCATCTACTACCTGAGTAAAAAATTCACAGATTGCGAGTCGAGATACTCAATGCTTGAAAAGACATGTTGTGCACTTGCATGGGCTGCTAAGCGATTGAGACAATACATGCTGAGTCACACGACCTTACTGATCTCCAAAATGGATCCAGTCAAGTATATATTTGAGAAGCTAGCTCTCACCGGAAGGGTTGCTCATTGGCAAATGGTACTGACAGAGTACGATATCCAGTATACATCCCAGAAAGCCATCAAAGGGAGTATTCTGTCAGACTATCTTGCTCAGCAGCCGATTGATGATTATGAGCCGATGAAGTTTGATTTTCCGGATGAAGACATCATGTTCCTCAAGATGAAAGACTGTGAAGAGCCAGTTGTTGAGGAGGGTCCTGATCCAGATGAAAAGTGGACTTTAATGTTTGATGGGGCCGTCAATGCCAAAGGAAGTGGAATTGGTGTTGTCATTACCACTCTGAAAGGTACCCACATGCCTTTCACCGCTCGTCTGACTTTTGAGTGCACCAATAATGAAGCTGAGTATGAAGCTTGTATCTTGGATATCGAGCAAGCCATTGATTTGAGAATCAAGACTCTGGACATTGTCGGAGATTAAGCTCTAGTGATCAATCAAGTGAATGGTGATTGGAATACTCTCCAGCCTAATCTGGTCCCCTATAGAGATTACACGAGAAAACTGCTGACTTTCTTCACAATAGTAAAGTTGTATCATATACCTCGTGATGAGAACCAGATGGCAGATGCTCTTGCTACTCTATCCTCCATGATCAAGGTGATTTGGTGGAACTATGCTCCCAGGATCGATGTTATGCGCCTTGATAAGGCCACGTATGTGTTTGTTGCTGAATTGGTAGTTGATAACAAGCCCTGGTACCACGACATCAAGTGCTTTCTGAAGAATCAAGAGTACCCTGCAGGGGCATCCGACAATGATAGAAAGACTTTGAGAAGATTGGCAGGCAGTTTCTTCTTGAACAAAGACGATGTGCTGTATAAGAGGAACTTCGACATGGTTTTGCTCAGATGCATGGATAGACACGAAGCAGACATGTTAATGCAGGAAGTTCATGAAGGCTCCTTCAGTACTCATGTCGGTGGACATGCAATGGCTAAGAAATTGTTGAGAGCGGGTTATTACTGGATGACCATGGAATCTGATTGTTTCAAATATGCTCGGAAGTGTCATAAATGCCAGATTTATGCTGATAAGGTGCATGTGCCGCCAAATCCTCTGAATGTGATGTCTTCGCCGTGGCCGTTTGCTATGTGGGGCATTGATATGATTGGAAAGATTGAGCCAACTGCTTCTAATGGGCATCGCTTCATCCTTGTTGCCATCGACTATTTCACCAAGTGGGTCGAAGCAGCGTCATTTGCGAAGGTCACCAGACATCTGGTTGCCCGATTCATCAAGAAAGAAATCATTTGTCGTTATGGGATTCCCGAAAGAATCATTACTGATAATGGTTATAATCTCAATAACAAAATGATGAAAGAGTTGCGCAAGAACTCCAACATTCAACATCACAACTCTTCCCCTTATCGTCCTAAGATGAACGGTGTTGTTGAGGCAGCAAATAAGAACATAAAGAAGATTGTGCAGAAGATGGTCGTTACGTACAGAGATTGGCATGAGATGTTACCCTTCGCCTTGCATAGGTACCATAGTTCAGTACGTACATCGACCGGGGCAACCCCTTATTCCCTTGTGTATGGTATGGAAGCAGTCCTACCTGTCGAAGTGGAGATTCTTTCTCTAAGAGTCATGTTGGATGTCAAGTTAGACGAAGCTGAATGGATTCAGACAAGGTTCAATGAGTTGAGTCTTATCGAAGAGAAGCGAATGGCAGCCATTTGTCATGGGCAGTTGTATCAAAGTCGGATGAAGAGAGCCTTTGATCAGAAAGTGCATCCTCGATGCTTCCATGTCGGAGATTTGGTGTTGAAAAGGATCCTTCCTCCTCAGATAGATCACAGGGGCAAGTGGACTCCTAACTATGATGGACCGTATATTGTCACCAACATTTTTGATGGTGGAGCCTTAATGCTTGCAACTATGGATGGTGAAAACTTCACTTCCCCTGTGAACTCAGACGCAGTTAAAAAATACTTCGCATAAAATAGACCCGCTGGACGATAAAAAGAATAGTCCAGGCAAAAAAATGGGCATCCCGGCGAACCAAGAAAATGAAAAAGGTTCGGGAAAAAGTTAGGGATTAAAAAATGAAAAGATCGTACACCCGGTAAGTTGAAAACTTTAAAGGGCAACTTAGGCATAAATGGGTATCCCGATGGATTGAAAACCCGAAAGGGCGATCCAGGCAAAAGTTAGGGATTAAGTGAATGACTGTGTTCTGAGTAGTTCTGAATCTCATCCCGTATCGATAACTGGAAACTTTCGAAGGATAGGAAACAGTTCAATCACCTTTTTCAGAAAGTTGATCATCTGGAGGATCTTGAAGACGAGCGAGTCATAGCAGAATTGGAACCCGATAGAAATCCATTTCACATTGCCATTAGATTAATTTCTGTTTTTATCTGTTGTGCAATTACCTCTTTCCAGGGATTGCTTCCTGATGTAAATACCTATTCAGAAGCCACTCAATCAATAAAATCATGTTATTCAGTACATCTCTGTGTTCATTTTCATTTTACTGTTTTGTTTGCAAAAATGACGTCAAAATTTTTGATAAACATTGCATCATGAAACATAAGAGCTTTACAGGTACGTGCTTAATAAACATTGAAAATTGCTGTAAATTTTAAGTGCTTTGGATCATCTATTCAGAACAGGTACACTCGGGGCATTTCCTTAAGGTCCCCATCAAATGATCGCAAATGTTTTTCCTCAACAGTTGGAATTTGGTATCTTATCCCTGCAGAGCTGGTCCAAGCGTTGAATTCTTCAATCCCCAGCAGGCTCTCATTGTTGTACTTCCCCAAGCATTTGTTTCAGATTATATGTTCACCAGTAGAGTCGAAAGTGTCTGACTGTATATCCCCAACAGAGTTGACAGTGTCTGACTGTATATCCCCAGTGGAGTTGACAGTGCCAGAATGTATCTTCCCAGCAGAAGTGGTTGCTCCTCAGAGTTCGATGCCAGATTGATGATCTCGACGCTAGACCCATGGTCTCTTTCCTTGAAGCAGAATCTCGGTACCCTATCGGTGTTTGCTTCCTCTGATGAGTCGTCTCTCTCGCAGATTATGGTTGCCAGAACCACTGTCGCTTTCCTCAGCAGCAAGTTTTCAGTGCCATTCTCTCCCCAGTCAGAGCCTCCGTATTTTGTTATTTTCCAGAACACCGTGTGGCGAGTCATTTCCCCACAGAGCTCTTTGTGTTATGCATCTCCGACAGCCTTGCCAGGGTCCAGAAGATGGTGATCATTTCCCCAGCAGAATTCCTTGCCTCAGCTTGGCGTTCTCTCTAATCAAGCATTTCGCATCCCTGCATGTAGAATCATATTGCATTGCATCCTCCCAAATTGCGTAGCATTTCCAATTTCATGGAGCATTACGCCATTGAAAAATTCAAACATACGCATGTAAAGCATAAGGCATTCTCGGTATCCCAAGTGATAAGCCAGAAGTTGTTTCCAGTACTTAGACTGAAGATTGTTCATGACTTATCTTTATTATTCCCAGCAGGGGTCGTTGGCCCACGCGCTGCCTCAATTATCATTTTCCCTATTTCTGTCGATGCTGACAAGCATGAAACTTTCCGGTATTCAGACCGAAGTGGCATTCAGGCCAGTTTTCCGATGTTCAGATCGAAGAAGTTTCCGACGTTCAGGTCGACGCAACTTGTGGCATTCAGGCCAAGTTTCCGGTATTCAGACCAAAGTGGCATTAAGGCCAGTTTTCCGATGATCAGATCGAAGAAGTTTCCGATGTTCAGGTCGACGCAACTTGTGCCATTCAGGCCAAGTTTCCGGTCTTCAGACCGAAGTGGCATTCAGGCCCGTTTCCCGGTGTTCAGACCGATGTTTGATAATCTAATATCTTCCGATGTTCAGATCGAAGAAGTTTTCGACATTCAGGTCGATGCAACTTGTGGCATTCAGGCCAATTTTCCGATATTCAGACCGAAGTGGCATTCAGGCCAGTTTCCCGGTGTTCAGACCGATGTTTGATAATCAAGTATCGTCCGATGCTCAGATCGAAGTCATTTCCAGTATTCAGATTGATGAGCGGCATTCAGGCCATGGTTATTTCTGTGTTACAATTTATTTTGGTATTCAGGCTAACATTCCTTGTTTCGGTGTTCAGACCGACTCTCACCGTACCAGACGGATTCTTTTTCAAGACCACCTCTTGGCCGATTCTGACAGGCATTGTTACTTCATTTTTTCACTTCAGTGTAAATTTTCGGGCTTTTATCGTATTCAATCACTTGATACCTCGAAAGTGCGAAAGCCGTTGCTATCTTCCTTTCGGGTTTCCAGTTGATTGAATAGGGGCAACTGTAATACCCCAAAATTTACCCTTCATTTTTCCTGGAAGCATGGGATTATGTTTTACACTTTATTAGCATCATATTAGGTCATACTCATTGCATACTGCATTAGTGATATGGAGATCAGGTTTTGAATTATCACTCTTTAACAGAAGGAGCCTACACAAAGCAATATTGAGAATTGGACTTCATTTTCTAAGTACACAAGTCTCAAGGGTCTCAAGGGGGTCCAGGTATCTTATTATGGTCCTCAGTTCATCAGTGAAGGATTCAAAGCTATCAGAGTGTTCATCTGGATTTAATCAGAAATTAGGGTTTCATGGCTACCTGCAACAGGCAATGTTTGGTTGGAAGTAGAGGAGCTCATCCATGTCATGATTAGAGAGGCATCTTGGCCTAGGAAGATTCACAATTATCTCAGAAAGATCCATTGGCAATCAGTGCAATCAGTTCCTGATCATTTTGCCCTAAAACTAGGGTTTGGTATAAAATCAGTTTATTTCTGATTCTTTGGGTGAAACTCTTTTCCATGGCCCTCCATATGTCCACAAGGGTCTACATACAAAAAATTAGCTCTTATTTGAGCTAGAAGTGCTTCAATTGATCAATGGAATCGGGAATCAGACAATTTGGGAAAAGTCAACTGTGGGGCCAGAAAAGTCAACTCCTGACATTTTGAGAGTGGAATCTCAAAATCCATACCTATGGGATCCTACATGTGAAATTTTATCAAGGTTGGATCATGGATTCAACATTTAATCAGGAATTGGAAAAGTTACTTAATTTGGAAATGGTTGTCTTTCCATTTAGGGCAAGTTTTCATGATCGTTGCACTCACTTTAAGCCCATTTTTCATCACGATAAAAGCTCCATTTGAAAATTTCTCCAACATGAAAGTTGTTCCTCTTGTTCCAAACTTTCTAGAGATATAAAGTTTGCTCCATTTGGATTAGAATTGAGAAAGTTATGCTTAGTCAAAGTGAGACATTTTTTTAGGACACTTAGAAAAATTTCTAAGTCCAAAATCTTCAAAATTTGTCAAGACTTCTTGGCCAGTTTTCTTGCACTTCAAAGCATTATTTGAAAATACTTTCTTCACAAAAATTGTACCTTGCCATGTCCTCTTTCACATCCTTTTGGAATCATCTCATTTGGATCCATGGTTTGAGAGATACATTCATTTAAAGTGGGCACCATGACTTGATTTTCTAGGCAGATTTTGGGCCTGGCTGGCCCAATTTGATTTTTTAAGCATGCTGCACTAACCAGTCACGTTTTTTTACCTCTTTTGGCCATGCATTGGACATCCATTCACTTAAGTTTGGCCCAAAATAACAACATTTTACACCTCCCTTCACACTTTTATTCTTATGGATAAATCACTTATTAAAATGCCCATGAGAACACCTAATCCACCCTATTTAAGAAGCTGAAACCCTAACCCTAAAGGAGCATTGGAATTTCGTGGCAAGGAGGCAAAGCTTCATCACATATCAGATTCCATTCCACTTCTATTCTCCATTAGGTAATCATCTCTTCCATGACCATGTTTTGATATATCTACGCTTGCTTACCATTTTCATCACCATTAATCCTTCCATTTTCATATTTCTTTTTCTTATTTAAAATATTTTCTTCGTCCATAAAATTACCCAAAAATATTTTTCACTTTTATTAACGTTTTATTTAATTTTATATAATTTTTATTTTCGTATTTTTTTAATATTAATATTTTATTTTAATTATTTATTCTAAATGGTCCATTTTAACACACTTGTTTTATTGATTTTATTTTTATGACTTAAAATTATTGTTAGCATTTGATTTTTGGGATAAAGGTTGACCACTGTCTCATGGTCAACCTGAACTTGGAATTTTATCTCACATTTTCAATTTATTTTGGATTTATTTTTGACCTAGTTTGGTTGGTTGACTTTTAATTTGACTTCTGTTTTATTTTAATTAATTCACGTACCAATTTTCATTATTTTTAAATTTTTTTTGGGGATAATGATGTCCTGAACCCACCTTATTTAGTTTAATTTTTCATAATTTTCTTGATTAATTTACTATTTTTGCTTGATTTATTTCTAACCTAGTCTTATTAATTGACTTTTGGTTTGACCTATGTTTTGTTTTAATTAATTCACGTGCCAATTTTTATTATTTTTAAAATATTTTTGGGGGATGATGATGTCCTGACCCCACCTTATTTAGTTTAATTTTTCATAATTTTCTTGATTAATATACTATTTATTCTTGATTTATTTCTAACCTAGTCTTATTAATTGACTTTTGGTTTGACCTATGTTTTGTTTTAATTAATTCACGTGCCAATTTTCATTATTTTTAAAATATTTTTGGGGGATGATGATGTCCTGACCCCACCTTATCTAGTTTAATTTTTCATAATTTTCTTGATTAATTTACTATCTATTCTTGATTTATTCCTAACCTGGTCTTATTAATTGACTTTTGGTTTGACCTATGTTTTTATTTTAATTAATTCACGTGTCAATTTTCATTATTTTTAAAATCATTTTGGGAGATGATGATGTCCTGACCCCACCTTATTTATTTTATTTTTTCATAATTTTATTGATTAATTTGCTATTTATTTGTTATTTTTTAAGTTGACTTGAATTTTCAGTTGACTTCTTTATGATCGATGTTTGACTTAGGGATTGCTTATGGCAATTGAAGAGATCTTTTGATCCTCCCTCATTCATCTCATATGCCATGTATTAGAGGCCTTTTACCTTGATTTTATTTGTTCCTTACTGTAAGACCCCAATTTTGGCCCTAAGATCCCTCATGGCCCATATCATATCATATCATGGCCTCAAGGATCATTGCATGCCCTAGCTTCCCTCCTAGTGGGTAGGTTGCCTTGTGAGTTGATTCTTGATCACCAAGCATGTTTTGCATTTGTATATCTTTGCTTTTCATATGTTTATTAATCAAAAAGTACAAAAACATTGTCATCTAACCATGTTACTTGCAGCTGAAGCAATCATCAGCAATTAGGTCAAAGTCAGTCAAAGTCAGTCATTGCAGTGGATGGTGGCCATTCTTGCAGAATTTGGGCACCATGATCAATCATCAAGGGTTCATATATGTTGAGATATCATTTGGAATCGAGATATCAAGGAATTAGGGTTTGGAATTCATCAGAAGGTGGTTCAGTCAAGCAAAACCCTAGAAAGTCAAACTTGGTCAACTGTGGATTTAATCAGTGATTTGAGGATGGGATTTGGTCTGAGAGGTCTCATTCATGTCTATACAAGCTTCATATATCATGTCAAGCATCCACAGTGAAGGAAATAAAGTCAGACCAGAAATTTCCAGAAATAGAAAGTTGACCTGTAATTCAAATTTGCCAAAAATGGAAACTTCTTGATCTTAAACTTACATCATCATACAAGCTTCAAATGAATTTTTTCCCAACATGAAAGTTGAAGATCTTGTTCTCCCATTTTCAAAAAGTCCAAGAACTCTCAAATCCCATGTGTGGTTGGCAAGTTATGATCGAATCGATTTCAGAAAATCTTGAACTTCAAAGGGCCATATCTCTCAAACCATTTGGCCAATTTTGGTGGGGTTTTTTCCTACAAGTCACATTTGATCCCCTCTTTCCAAAAATATAAATTTCATGTGCCAAAACTTCACCAATCAAAATGGCATTTTTTGACTTATCTCATTTAAATGCAAGTTTGACCAATGTTTGACTTTTTGATATAAACATTTTTCTAACATTTGGCCAATTGGAACAGCTCAAAAATATCATTTAAAACATGTTTGCCAAGTCAAATTATGCAGTACATGAGGCCATTACTTAGTTGCTTGAAATTTGGAAAAAGTACAAGTTTCACTATGCTACTCCATACTCCCATGAACCTTGCCATGCTTGGTACTTCTAGCAGCATTCTTGATCATTTTTCTGTTAGTTTGAAGCCTCAATTTGCAGCCAAAAAACCAGCAAAACAAAGGCCATGCTTGCTTGCTTGAAATTGGGCAAAAAGGACACTTTCATCCATACTTCCATGGCCATGCTTTGTACTCACACATAGCAGTTTTGTGCACCATTTTTTCTGTCAAAAAAACCAATCCCAATAGCAGACATGAACCACATTGGACAGCACAAAAAAACCAGAAAAAACTTCATTCATAAAAAATCACTTTGGCCATTTTCCAAAAAAAAAACTCCAAAGAGAAGGCTTTGCTCAACACCATATTCTCCATCATTTTTCTGTCATGAGAAGCACCAATTGCAGTCACAAATCCTTTGGCCTAGGCAGAAAAACCATTGATCACTCACCCTAAAAACCTTCATTTTATGCATTTTCAAAAATCTGTCCAAAACTTCAAAAAGAGAGAAGACTTGCCTTGATTTCTTTTGTTCCAATATACATAAACTTTCTGGAGTTGAATTGAAGCTAACAAACCACCATTTTCGAGCTGTGTTCTTTAAACTTTCGCATTGAGCCTTTCCATGACAGTTGGGATTTTGAGAAGAACCAAGCATCATTGAACTCCATTTCTTCGTCCATGCGTCTCCTGGAGTACTAAGGAAATTCTGTTTTTACCTTTCAAGGCCAAAAGACCACAAACTCATCACTGCCATAGCCAAAGCTTCAAAAAAGGTTAGAATTCGCGTGGCTCAGTTTTGGTTTTTAAGCACACAGTCATGAAGTTCCTTTCACCCTGATTCTATTGATATAAATTTTGTGGAAAATGGTTGCATATTGAGAGAAATACATGGATTTAAAGTTTCACACTCAAATATGTTTTTGTTTGGTTCTTGGTTGTTAGCTTGATTTAGTGAACATGAAGGTTGGATTATTAATGTACATGATGAGATGTACACATTGATATGTTTATTCTTGAATTTAAAAAAAAAAAAAAAAAATTTTTTGACCTGGGAATTTTGCATTCTACTGTAAGTATTTTTTTGATGCTGGGAATTACTTTCGTTACTGTAGCTAAGCCATTACACAATAAGCCAAATAAATGCCAAAAGGCCTGGGGCAAGGGGGATTCGAACCCCAGACCTTTGCTTCAAATACCAAGTGTTTTACCACTGGGGCGCAATGCCAATTCATTTATTTAACGCCTTCTAAAATATATATTAAAAAAGAGCGCTGCCATGCCGTCCTGCTATTGACCATGTTGGCGCGTTGACCGGGGCGTTGACCCCCCCCATTGTTTCTTTATTTATTCCATTAATCATTTTGTTTTGTAATGTTTGTTTCATTTGCCATGCCTAACTTACAAAAATCATAACTTGTTCATTTTTAATCCAAATTTAATGGGATTTTTTGTGTTGTGTTCATCATGATCTCTACTTTTTTATCATTATTTTTCCAGAATTTTTTGATGGATGGTTTTTAAATGGGGCTAGGGTTTGTGACATGTGACCAATTTTTGTACATCTTGCCAAAACATTTGTGAAATGGTGATACTTTATCCAATGGCTCCCAAATTTTTTGTGCTTAAACTAGACACATTCATGGTGATTTTGGTGTAGAGTTTGTGAATTTATCATTTGTGGTTTGTGAGTTATGATTTTTTGAATTAGGGTGTGACAATTGGTGTCACACCATTGATGTCCAACTTCATGATTTTCATTCCCATGCTTCTTGACCTCAAAATGGATTGAAATTTTGCATGAATCTACTCTTGTATGTCTAGTTTTCATGTGAATTTTCTTGGAATTATTTGAGCCATTTCCTAATTGTTTGAGATTTTTCTCCCCTGTCTAGTCAAATGTTGACTTTGTGTGACACATCTTGCCATTCCATTTGTGAAATTCTCATACTTTATTGGATGATCATGAAATTTTACATGTGCATACTAGACATCTTAAGCTTTGCATTGGTGTTGATCCCACCCACTTCTCATCTGTTTCCATTTAGTTATGATTTTTTGAAGTTGATACATGTATGTTTGACATCTTTGTGCATGCTTGAAATTGTTCTGACTTCCTGATTTTAATTGACCATCTTCCCATGATCCAATTGAGCTGAAATTTTGTATGCATGTCATTATATGGATTATGATTGATCATGAATTATTTGATGATTTTTGGAATTGATTATGATTGGTTTTGAGCTAAGTCTTGCTGTTGACTTCTATGAGCTTTCATTTACCATGCTTTGACTTCTTTTGCTTATGAAATCATGATGATGAATGATATGAATGTGGGACCAATTGAGTTTGCTTCTTGATTGTTTAAACTTGATTTTGATTGGATATCCCTTGCTGTTTTGACTTTATCATCCTCTTTTGACCCTAGGCTTGTCCTAGTGGTCCTGTGGCTTATGTTTGAGTTCCTGTTTTCAGGTTAAGCAAATGCTTCAAAGAGAACAATACAAAATTGATTGAGCTTGATTGTTTATCATGAGCTAACCTCTTTGTTTTGTAGGTTGCTTGGCTCATATGCCTTGAGACTTGTGCATTGCACATTTGTCTGTTTGTTTTGACTGTTGATTCCTACTTCCTTTTGCTTTAACTTTTGAATTGTGTACTGATTCTGTTTGACTATTTCAGGTACCTTTAGTTGCTTAGTTCTTTGAATTTGCTTTGCTTTGCTTTAATAGCAATTTGCTTTGAGGTATAATCCCTTTTTCTTCATGTAGTCTGGAAGACCTGGCCTGTTACTTGGCCAGGCAACTGTCTGAAGTCCTCCTTAAGAGGCAATGCTTGTGTGTGTTTATATTTGTCCCAAGCAGGAAAAGTCCTTTAAATAAGGCAATTGGTAGATCAAAGAGATAAGCAACCTATCTCCTACTATTCTGTGAGTCTTCTCCTTGCTCCCATTACATGGTTGTAGCATCGAGATCCAAACCCAAGATCTATCGAGTCAATAATCTGTGGAAAGAGTTCCTACTTTCTGAACTCCCACACCTTCTGATATTCAAATGCTCTCTCTGACCAGAGATAAGAGCAATGAGGCACACCCCTCATATCCTTTCATCTGCTTCACCTTAGCCCCTCAATGGCAAGGTTAAGAGCACCTGTGACCCTATTCCAGTTGGCTTCAATGCCTAACCCTTTTGTATGAGCCTCCTTGTTTGGTGATAGTGTGTGCTGAATGCTTTCATTGATTGATTGTTGTTTTATATACACATGTTTGCTTGTATGCTCTATGCATTTACCATCATTTATTGCTCATTGATGCATAATCATCTCATTTGTCTTTGTGACATTATCATTATTGTTTACCCATTGAGGACAATTGTAAGACCATCCATTGGCCATTGCTCCTATGATATGGAAGTGAGTATAAGACCATTACCTTGGCCACTCATCTTATCTTTGCTTGATGCACTTGTTTGATTGTATGTGAGGATGCAATTGTAAGTCCCTGCAAGTTGGCATTTGTTTTCCTAGGATCATATTGTGTGTTAGAGTAAGCCCAGACAGATTGGCATCTGACATCCATTATTTTGTATTTGTTATTGTGTGTGAGGATGCAATTGTAAGTCCCTGCAAGTTGGCATTTGCTTTCCTATGATCACATGTTGCGTTGTTTGTTGTATGAGAGGATGCAATTGTAAGTCCCTGCAAGTTGGCATTTGTATTCCTAGGACCATACTGTGGATGTTAGAGTAAGCCCAGACAGATTGGCATCTGACATCCATGTTTTGCTTTTGTTTGTTTATGTGAGGATGCAACTGTAAGTCCCTGCAAGTTGGCATTTGCTTTCCTGTGATCATATGTTGGATATTGGTATAAGTCCAGACAGATTGGCTTCCAACTTCCATTTTTGTTTTGTTTTAGGATCGTGGTGTAAGACCATTGAGTGGCATCCAGTATCCAAGTTTCATTTTTGTTTAGGAGATTAGTGTAAGTCCATTGAGTGGCATCTGATATCCAGTTTTTGTTTTAAGGATCGCGGTATAAATCCATTGAGTGGTATCCGGTGTCCGTTTTCTTTTTGTTTGTGAGATTGGAGTAAGACCATTGAGTCGCATCCGGTATCATTGTTTGCTTATTTTATTATTATCCATTGCTCATTCCAAAGGGCACACTTGAATCATCTCCCATATGATCTCAAGAAGTGAACCTTCTAAGAAGTTTTACAATCCATATTCATCCATTCATCCTCATTAGGTCCTAAACCTTTTCACACCTTTACTTCCAAACTTGACATAAGTGTTGTGCAAACATCTTCATGTTTTCCAAACTAAAAACCTGGACCCAAGTCCTTGACTTTTTTCAAACTTCATTTCATAATACTCATTTGAATTAATCTTAATCATACTTTGACTCCATTTTCATAATCACAATCAGTTAACTTCACCCATTCACTTGTTTTGGCTTTGTCCATTGTTAATCTTTTCACACATTAGCCATAGGTTTCAATTATCATTGCGGTTGATGTAAATCTTGCCTATCCTTAGTGAGTCGACAGTAAGACTTCCGTACTAAAAACAGGGTTAACCCCTCCAGTACGTCGAAGCTATCCTCGCATGGTGGATGTTGGTTTTGGTCGAGTTTTCTCCCATTGATAATGAAAAGCCTCAGTGCTATTGTTTAAAATTGAATCCATCAACCTTTTTGAAATCTTTTAGCCGAACTACGGCGTTTTGATCCTTACCTTTGATGGAAGGTACGTAGGCAGCGGGTTCATCCGTTCAAACCCAATAATAAAATTGTATATTCTTTTCTCATCATCCCAATCATGTTTGCACAATACTTATGTCATAACAAATAACAATTTAGTACAACAAGTGTGAAAAGGGCTCCCTAGGAGTACCTAGGACGTAGTGGGTGCCTAACACCTTCCCATTGCGTAATTTACCCCTTACCCAGAATCTCTGATCTTTTTATTAGTTTTCTACGTGTAAAACTTCTTAGGCTTTTGTTCGCTTTTTAGCCAGTCCTCTGGATAAATAAAAGTGCGGTGGCGACTCGAAAATCATTGTATGCTTTGCTTATGGTTTAATCGATAAATCATATAGCGACGAATACACCGCTACAGAAAAGTGGCGACTCTACTGGGGATCGAACCCAGAATCTCTGGTTGTATTGCCTACTTTTCACCCTTGTTGTGCTATATTGTTATTTGTTATATGACATATTTTTGTACAATTTGGGATAACTGTATTGATTGTAATGTGTGAATTGCTTGATATACAATTGCTGTTTGCTTTGGTGATCTGTGAGATGAGTTCTATACCCGAACTCGAGTGCACTCTAGGATAGGAGAATGGCATAGTCCTGTTGACTGGTGTGGAGTATTCCTTAGCCAGTTGACTTGCGAGCCCATTCACTTGGTGGAGGTCATGTTGGATTAATAATGTCACACAAGTCATTTGTGGTTAGGCATTATTCTTTCAATCCTGTGCCGCAGAAGCCAAGGACCGTAGTTTACCAAACCCATCTTGGCCTATTTTTAGGACCGTAGTGCGGAGGTCGTTCAGATGTCAGTTCTGATACGATTGTCACGCGATACTACACTCATGAGAGTTTCTCTTGAGAATATTCTTGGAATACGAGTATTCGTTCCTCCGATAATATTCGAAAGATGGAACGATGATTATGGGAACCTCTGATAGAACATGTCTGGCAGGTTTAAACCCTAGTACACTCCCTTTGGGTGGTTCTTAACCGAGACTCCATGCTCGTGACTCTCAACAAACCCGTGATTCGTGGTTGAGTCGTTCAAACATTGTTAATATCAATGGATCCCGGATCAGGTGTAAAACCTAAAATCCACCAAAGCGGCTGGTTGATATTAAGGATGTTCGAGCCGGTTCATGTACCGTTAATATCAATGGAACTTGGGTGTCGATAAGGTGAAAACCTAAATCCACCAAAATGGATGATTGATATTAGGGATACATAGAGCTTTCCCACGACCTTTGTTTGGTGTGCTTTGCTTGATCCTTGAGTGTGTTTGTTGCATTCATGCATTCACGCATTCATCCGCATTCATGTCATCACAAAAAAAAAAGATTTTCAAGGAACTTAAAAAGGGTTTATTTGCAAAATTTTCAGACATGGAAAGACCAAAGAGGCATACAAAGAAGTACAGCTTTAGACAGCCCGATGTAAAAGAGTTAAGGAATCTGACATCGTATGTACTAGATCCCTTGGGTTTCAAAGCTCGCTATGGGAAGCTTCTACCACTGCTCACCACTCAGGTTGACGAAGGGTTGATGAGTACTCTGGCTCAGTTCTACGATCCGTTGCATCACTGCTTCTTATTTCCGGACTTCCAGCTATTGCCAACCTTGGAGGAGTATTCTCATCTCATTGGGATTCCAATTCTGGATCAAGTGCCGTTCAGTGGCTTAGAGGATATTCCATCTGCTCGAGAGATTGCCAGCTTGTTGCATATAGATGAAGAACTGATTAGAGCTAACCTGACTACCAAAGGCGGAATTCAGGGTTTTCCTTCCGAGTTCCTCATTGCCCAAGCTACCTTTTATGGGAAGGCCATGAGTGAGGATGCCTTTGAGGCTCTCTTTGTATTACTCATCTATGGATTGGTGCTATTTCCCAACTTCGACAAGTTCATGGACATGAACGCCACTAGGATCTTCTCGGTTCTTAATCCAGTTCCGACTTTGTTGGGTGATACATATGTCTCCTTGCACCTGAGGAATATGAAGAATGGAGGAGTCATTGTCTGCTGTTTACCCCTGCTGTACAAGTGGTTTATTTCGCACTTGCCGCAGACGGTTGCTTTCAAGGAGAACAAGGGATGTCTACGGTGGTCTCAGAGACTCATGTCTCTCACCAATGATGATATCACTTGGTATGATCGCGTGTACGATACCGTCCAGATCATCGACTATTGTGGTGAATTCCCTAATGTGCCCCTTCTTGGTACATGTGGTGGGATCAGCTACAATCCTATACTTGCACGTCGCCAGCTTGGGTTCCCCCTAAAGGATAAACCTAATAGCATTCTGTTAGAAGGTGTGTTCTTTCAGGAGGGTAAAGATCCCCAAGGCCTGAAAGCCAGATTTGTCCGTGCATGGCGCAGTGTTCACAAGAAGAGTAGGAATGAGTTGGGCCCAAAGAACTGCATTGCTTTGGAGCCATACACCTCTTGGGTCAGACAGAGGGCTGCTACCTACTTGATGCCGTATGATTATCCAAGACCTACACCGTTGGATGTGGCTGGGCCTTCAACCCTCCCTACCCAACGTGTAGAGGAGTTGAGAGAAGAAGACCTTTCGCGTGCTTGGATCCGTGAGAGGGAGGAATTGCTGCAGCAGCTCAAGGAGAAGGACGCTATGATTGAATTCCTCGAACACCGAGTGATCGATGATCCGAACGACGCTTGGACTTCTCTGCTTCCTCAGTCTTCCAAATTCTGGAAGAGGAGGTATGATCGACTTGCAAAGGAGAAAGCTGACATGGAAGCGGCCTATGAGAGAGAGATCAAGAAGTTGTGCACTTCTCGTCTTCCAGCATCCCGAGCTTTTAGGGATCCATAGGATGTCATTTACCTTTTCTCTTTGTAATTTAAAATGCTGTACTTTTTGTCTTGATGTATTGAATGAAATATTTTCCATGAGGAATCAAAAATGCTTAAATTAATCAAAATATTGCAAAAAATACCCTAAAGGTTCCTTGAAAACAAAGCATTTGCACAAGCATTTCATGCATCATTCTTGCATAAACAGGTACCCTTTGTTTCTGGTCTTCTTGTCCTAACCTCTGTTCTTCATTTATTTTGAAGACAAGCTGATTCACCGGTATTATACATGAGTCAACTCTGCAAGAATCATGGAGCAGTTGGAACAAGAGAACAGAGAATTGAAGGAAGAGGTCGCCAGACTTGGCGCTTTGATGGAGCAACTCCTTGCCGCTCAGAATCAACCTGCTCCGACGCCTGCAACTCCTGCTCAGAGGACAGTCATTTCAGAGGTAGCTACTTCTACAGTGCCAGTCAGCACCCACGCGCCCAATGCCATGCCGCCCGGGTTTCCTTGGGGCATGCCCCCAGGTCTTATGCCAGATATTCCTGCGCCAACCTTCGCTCAAATGGCGGCGTCTAGCTCGGTCCCTATCGCCGCTCCTCCTGTCGTGCATACCATGCCAAGGGTAGACGACATCATCTATCACTCCGAGCCATCTGAGGGCGCAGACGTTCATGAAAAGATGGATGCCATGAACGATCAATTCCTTGAGCTGAGAAAGGAATTGAGGACTCTTCGAGGCAAAGACCTATTCGGCAAGTCTGCAGCCGAACTCTGCCTAGTTCCCGGTGTCAAGATACCGATCAAATTCAAGGTCCCGGACTTTGAAAAATACAAAGGGAACACCTGTCCGCTTGCTCACCTGGTCATGTACGCCAGGAAGATGTCAACACAGACTGATAATGATCAACTCCTGATTCATTATTTCCAAGACAGTCTATCTGGTGCCGCGCTCAGATGGTACATGAGCTTGGACAGCGCCAACATCAGATCTTTCAATGACCTTGGCGAAGCTTTCGTCAAGCAATATAAGTACAACGTCGATATGGCGCCTGACCGAGATCAACTCAGGTCCATGTCCCAGAAGGACAAGGAATCGTTCAAGGAGTACGCCCAGAGATGGCGAGAGCTGGCAGCTCAAATCACTCCACCGCTGGAAGAGAAGGAAATGACCAAGATCTTTCTGAAGACTCTTGGCTCATTTTATTATGAGCGGATGGTAGCAAGCGCTCCCTCTGATTTCACCGAGATGGTGAACATGGGGATGCGTCTCGAAGAAGGTGTCCGTGAAGGACGGTTGGCTAAGGATGATAGCTCTTCCTCTAAACGATATGGGGCGTTTAAGAGGAAAGAAGGTGAAGCACATGCCGTTCAATCTCAGCCCAAACACAGAAGACCCTCTGTTCAGAGGAATCCTGCACGACATGTCAGTCATCAGCACCAGGTGGCTCACGTAGCACCTGTTTTCAAGGACAATACTCCTCAACATCAACAGTATCAGCATCAGCAACAATATCAACAACCGCAGTACCAACAACAACAATCTCGTCCACAGCAACAGGCTTATCAGCCTCGTGGGAGTACGAGTAATCAGGCAAACATGGGTTACGAAAGGAAGAAGATCAGTTTTGATCCGATTCCTATGTCGTATGCGGAGTTATATCCCTCTCTAATAGAGCGGAAGTTGGTTTCTCCGAGAGATCCTCCGGCTATACCGGTCAACCCTCAGTGGTGGTATAAGCCTGACCTACACTGTGTCTATCATTCTGGTGCTCCGGGCCATGATATTGAGAATTGCTTCCAGCTGAAGACTAAGGTGCAAGACCTTATGAGAAGTGGAATCCTGAGTTTTGAGGACTCAAGCCCGAACGTCACCAAGAACCCATTGCCTGCGCATGGGAAATCTGTCAACATGATTCAAGAATGCCTTGGGAGGTACAAGGTCAAGTACGTCAGCCACATCAGGCAGTCGTTGGTTGATTTACATAAGATGCTGTGTCAGTACAGTTATTTGGAGTATAACCACGACAAGTGCCACGTTTGTTCGGTTAATCGTCTGGGTTGCGATCAAGTACGCAGAGAACTTCAGAAGTTGTTGAATGAAGGTACCATTGAGATTCTGCAGAATCGCAATGTTGATGAAGTCGAACCTGAAGTGAACGTCATTTCACCAGTGTTCAAGCTGCCTGAACCAGTTGTTATTTGCTATAATAGCAACAAGCCAAAGGTTTCCCCTTCCTTGGTCATTAAACCAGCTGGCCCTGTGCCCTATTCATCTGACAAAGCTGTACCCTTCAGATACAATCCTGTTGCTGTCCAGGATGGGGTCGAAATGCCTTTACCTTCCACTTCCGTCACCAACATTGCTGACGTCAGTAGGTTGACCCGAAGTGGTCGTGTATTTTCTGCGCCTCCAAAGGCTACTGCTTCTGATACTGTTGAGCGTCCGGTTGGGACCGCTGTGAGCATTCAGAATCCGGCACCTGATGTTGCCAAACCCTCCTCATCCGTACGAAAGACTCCTGTTTCTTCAGTTGGCCCAAGTGGCATTGTTGATGAAGAATCTGATGAGATGCTGAGGCTCATCAGAAAAAGCGAGTACAACATTGTAGACCAGCTTCTACACACGCCCTCCAAGATTTCTATTCTTTCTCTACTGCTGAATTCAGAACCCCATAGGGAATCTCTGCAGAAGGTCTTGGACCTGGCATATGTTGATCACGACGTCACCCTAGAACAATTTGATAGCATTGTTGCAAACATTACCGCTTGCAACACTTTGAGCTTTTGTGACGCTGATCTCCCCGAGGAGGAAGAGACCACAACATGGCTTTGCACATCTCTATGAATTGCAAATCTGATGCAATGTCCAATGTGTTGGTGGACACTGGATCTTCTCTTAATGTGTTGCCAAAATCCACACTCTCTCGACTATCATATCAAGGTCCTCCTATGAGGCAGAGTGGGGTTGTTGTGAAGGCGTTTGATGGGTCGCGCAAGACCGTGATTGGGGAAGTTGATCTCCCTATCAAGATAGGACCAAGTGATTTCCAAGTCACTTTCCAAGTAATGGATATCCACCCATCTTACAGCTGTCTCTTAGGCAGACCATGGATTCACGAGGCTGGCGCCGTGACATCCACCCTACACCAGAAGCTGAAATTTGTGAAGAACAAGAAATTGGTTATAGTAGGGGGAGAAAAGGCTCTCCTGGTTAGCCATCTGTCTTCTTTCTCGTACATTGACGCAGAGGATGAAGTTGGAACTCAGTTCCAAGCTTTATCTATTGATGAACCAATCGAGAAGAAGTCTCCTTCATTCACTTCCTACCGTGATGCTAAGCTGGCCATTGAATGTGGTGCAGTTGCTGGTTTGGGGAAGGTGATTGAACTTGAAGACAACAAATCCCGGGCTGGCATTGGCTATGGTTCTGGGGCATGCAATGAGCAAGGTCTGTTCAAGAGTGGAGGGTTCATTCACGCCAATCAACCTGAAGAAGAGGAAGCTGCTGCCATCATTGAAGAGGAAGCAGAGGACATGAACAATTTTGTTATTCCTGGTGGTGTCTGCCACAATTGGGTCGCTGTAGATGTTCCTACAGTCATCCATAGATCAGAGTAAATTGTTCATTTTGTTTAAAACCTTCTCCCATGCCAAAAGGAGAAGTGATGACATTGTTGGCGGCATTTAATACAATGATGTTTTCATTCAATTAATGCATTGTTTAACATTTGTTTTTCCTTTGTTTTTACTTTTTGCTTTTCTGCATGAAATCAGTGATCACAAAAAACCATAAAAACAAAAAAAAAGGAGAGCAAACATTTTTTTCATCTGCATAATGGTTTGCTTGTTTAAATGCTGAAGTTTTTTTCCTTAACCAAAATCATTATGCAGATTGATCCTAAAACCCATTGAACATAATGATCCAACGCCATCTCCCAATTTTGAATTCCCTGTATTTGAGGCAGAAGAAGATGACGTTGAGGGGATTCCTGATGAGATTACCCGTCTTCTTGAGCACGAAGAGAAGATCATTCAGCCACATCTCGAAGACTTGGAAACAGTCAACTTGGGGTCTGAGGATTGTGTTCGTCTGGTGAAGATCGGGGCACTTCTCGAAGGGTCTGTCAAGGAAGATTTGGTCAGTTTGCTACGAGAATATTCAGATATCTTTGCTTGGTCCTATGAAGACATGCCGGGTTTAGATACAGATATTGTGCAACATTTCCTGCCTTTGAAGCCTGAGTGCGTGCCTGTGAAGCAGAAGCTCAGAAGAACTCATCCAGATATGGCAGTAAAAATCAAAGAAGAAGTTCAGAAGCAAATTGATGCGGGGTTTCTGGTGACTTCTACATATCCTCAATGGGTGGCCAATATTGTGCCTGTTCCTAAGAAGGACGGAAAGGTCCGTATGTGCGTTGACTATAGAGATTTGAATAAAGCTAGCCCAAAAGATGATTTTCCTCTACCACACATTGACATGTTGGTAGACAATACAGCTAAATTCAAAGTCTTTTCCTTTATGGACGGATTTTCTGGATATAATCAAATCAAGATGTCACCAGAGGATATGGAGAAGACAACATTCATCACACCTTGGGGAACATTCTGTTATCGAGTGATGCCCTTCGGTTTGAAGAACGCCGGAGCCACGTATCAACGAGCTATGACTACCTTGTTTCATGACATGATGCACAAGGAGATAGAAGTCTATGTTGATGATATGATTGCTAAGTCCCGAACGGAAGTGGAGCATATTGAGCATTTGTTGAAGCTTTTTCAGCGTTTGAGAAAGTTCAAACTTCGCCTGAATCCGAACAAATGTACATTTGGAGTCCGTTCCGGCAAATTGTTGGGTTTTATGATAAGCGAAAGAGGTATTGAGGTTGATCCTGCAAAGGTCAAAGCAATACAAGAGATGCCTGCACCCAAAACTGAGAAGCAAGTCCGAGGTTTTCTTGGCCGCTTGAACTACATTTCCAGATTTATATCCCACATGACTGCCACATGTGCGCCGATATTCAAGCTCCTCCGGAAAGATCAGTCGCATGATTGGACCGAAGATTGCCAGAAAGCTTTCGACAGTATCAAAGATTATCTGTCCGAACCTCCGATTTTGTCTCCGCCTGTAGAAGGAAGACCTCTGATCATGTACTTAACAGTTCTTGAAGACTCGATGGGTTGTGTACTCGGTCAACAAGACGAATCAGGGAAGAAGGAGTTTGCTATATACTACCTCAGTAAGAAGTTTACTGATTGTGAGTCTCGATACTCTACACTTGAGAAGACGTGCTGTGCTTTAGCTTGGGCTGCTAAGCGTTTGCGCCAGTACATGATAAATCATACAACTTGGTTGATATCCAGAATGGATCCGATTAAGTATATCTTCGAGAAGCCTGCTTTAACTGGGAGGATTGCCCGTTGGCAGATGTTGTTGTCTGAGTATGATATTGAGTATCGAGCTCAAAAGCTATCAAAGGTAGTATCTTGGCTGACCATCTAGCGCACCAGCCGATTGAAGATCATCAGTCTGTTCAGTATGACTTCCCTGACGAGGAAATTCTGTATTTGAAGATGAAAGATTGCGATGAGCCTACACTTGATGAAGGTCCAGAACCTGGTTCCAGATGGACGATGGTGTTTGATGGCGCTGTTAATCAATATGGAAATGGAATTGGGGCAGTGATTATCACTCCTCAAAGTTCACACATTCCGTTTACAGCAAGGCTAACTTTCAAATGCACGAACAACATGGCGGAGTATGAAGCCTGTATAATGGGACTTGAAGAATGCATTGATTTGAGAATCAAGTATCTTGATGTCTATGGTGATTCGGCCCTAGTTATCAATCAGATCAAGGGTGAATGGGAGACGAACCAGCCAAGTCTCATTCCGTACAGAGATTACGCAAGGAGAATTTCAACATTCTTTACAGAAGTTGAATTTTATCACATTCCTCGAGAGGACAATCGGATGGCGGATGCTCTTGCAACGCTTGCTTCCATGATAGTGGTCAGACGGTGGAATGATGTCCCCAATATTACTGTGATGCGCTTGGACAGACCAGCTCACATATTTGCAATCGAAGAAGTGAAAGATGACAAGCCTTGGTATTTTGATATCAAAAATTTCCTCCAGAACCAGGTCTACCCGCCTGGGGCATCTGTGAAGGATAGGAAAACTTTGAGAAGGTTGTCAGGCAGTTTCTACCTCAGTGGTGAAGTGCTGTATAAGAGGAATTTCGATATGGTTTTGCTCAGATGCGTGGATAGACACGAAGCAAACCTATTGATGACTGAGGTCCATGAGGGTTCATTTGGTACTCATTCCAATGGACATGCCATGGCTAAGAAAATGTTGAGAGCGGGCTATTATTGGCTGACAATGGAGTCTGACTGTTGCAAGTATGTGAAGAAATGTCACAAGTGTCAGATTTATGCGGATAAGATTCATATTCCTCCGACACTCCTGAATGTGATTTCATCACCATGGCCTTTCTCTATGTGGGGAATCGACATGATCGGCATGATTGAGCCGAAAGCATCCAACGGGCATCGGTTTATTCTCGTAGCGATTGATTACTTCACCAAATGGGTTGAAGCCGCTTCATACGCGAATGTAACCAGACAGGTGGTTGTGAAGTTTATCAAGAACCAGCTGATTTGCCGTTATGGTGTGCCAGAGAGGATCATTACTGATAATGGATCCAATCTGAACAATAAGATGATGGATGAGTTGTGCGCTGAATTCAAGATTGCACACCATAACTCCTCTCCTTACAGACCTAAGATGAATGGGGCTGTTGAAGCTGCTAACAAGAATATCAAGAGGATCATCCAGAAGATGACTGTCACGTACAAAGATTGGCATGAGATGCTGCCATTTGCTTTGCATGGATACCGTACGTCTGTACGCACTTCAACAGGGGCAACCCCTTTTTCTCTTGTTTATGGCATGGAAGCCGTTCTCCCAGTAGAGATGGAGATCCCATCAATGCGAGTCTTGATGGAAGCCAAGTTGACTGATGCTGAATGGATTCAGAGTCGTTATGACCAGTTGAATTTGATCGAAGAGAAGCGATTAACTGCCATGTGTCATGGTCAGTTATATCAGCAGAGAATGAAGAAAGCATTCGATAAGAAGGTCAGGCCTCGTGTGTTCCGAGAAGGTGACCTCGTGCTCAAGAAAGTTTTGTCTTTTGCGCCCGATTCCAGGGGCAAGTGGACTCCAAACTACGAGGGTCCATATGTTGTTAAGAGAGCCTTTTCAAGCGGTGCTTTGATGCTTACAACAATGGATGGGGAGGATTTCACTCGTCCTGTGAATTGAGATGCAGTCAAGAGATACTTTGCCTAAAAAAAAAAAGTATATGCAAATGAAAAAAAACAGAATAGCTCGCTAAGTTGAAAACCCGAAAGGGCGGCTTAGGCAAAAATGAGCGTCTCGGTGGAGAACCCGCAAGGGTAATCTAGGCAAAAATTAGAGACTTGAAAAGAGAATATTTGCATCCCGCTAGATTGAGTACCTCACCCTGGGGCAATCTAGGCAAAAATTAGGGATTTGGCAAGTAACTGCATCCTGACAAGACTTTCTGGTTCATCGGTCGTCATTTCGTCAGAAGATTCTCGATTCGTCGTCAACCGAAGCTTCGGATACATCGAGATTCAAATTGGTAGAGAAAGGATCATTATGTTCAATGTAGCCCTCTTCCAATATATATCACTGATTTCAAATTTGTACAGATCTATGGAGTCTTGCCATTTGCAGGCTACCATTCCATCAAATCAATTTGAGCTTTTATCCAATTATTTGCACTCTTATTTGTTTCAATTCAACAAATGTTTTGCATGTTTTAAATTGATAAAATATCATTGTTTTAAACAAATCAAAATTTTTCAAAAAAATTGTTTTAAACAAAGTGAACATTCACAAGATTGAAAGGATACTCAAGAATATCTCAGTGCTCTCCCGAGGGTGGCATGATTTCCAACAGGTAGGACATTGGTTCATATTCCTGGTTTGGTGGTATCTTCTTTCTTCAGATCTTTGTTGGGGTTGTTCCTCAAACAGAGTTGTTGTTGGGGTTGTTGCCCCAGTATAGTCGCAAGCAGAGTGTTGTTGAAGACTTCGTTTCTCCAGCAGCAGTTTTTCCAGCATGAGTGTTTCCTTGTGAGTTTCGGCGGTTGATGGTTTGTCATCTTGGTGCCCCGTCACTTTCACCAGTGGGTCGTATGCCCCAGACTTTATTTGTCTCCTCGGCAGTCATGAGTAGAGCTGTTATTGATATCCCCATCGGATTCGCGAGCAGAGTTGTTATCACTCTTCCCAGTGCAGTTGCCAGCGGAGTTGTCTGTTTCCTCAGCATGATCGTTTTCTTTTGAAGACTCGGTAAGTCAGCGGTTTGATACCCGGTACTTTACCTTTTCCCCGGCGAAGTCGTCTGCGGAATTGTTGCTATCTCTCCATCAGAGTTTGTTCTCTTCAGCAGAGCAGGATTTATTTTCCTATTCAGCGGTTGATTGGGTCGACATCCCAGTGTTTTCAACCATCTTTTTCCTCAGCATAGTCTGCAGAGTATTTGTTATGGCAATTTCGCCTGTTGAGTACTCCTTCAATCCCCGGTATGGTCGGATGATGGTCCTACCATCCAGAGAACGGATTGATTTCCTGACTGTTTGTGATCCCCAGTAGAGTGGCTTATATTGCAGAATCTACTTGTTGGGATCAGTTTGCTATGCATATTCTTTCCCAAGTAGAGTGGTTCGTTGCAGAATCTACTTGTTTGATCTGTCCTCCCTCAGTGGGTTGTTCCCCAAGAGAGTAGCCGACAGTTTTCCCCAGTAGAGTTGCTTATGCAGTTAGATTCTATTTGGATGATATCACTCTCCCTCAGTGGGTTGTTCCCTAGCGGAGTTATGTGGATTTGCTTCTACAACAGTTCGTGCTTGTGCAATGCATCCTTTTGTTTCTCAGTTGACACTGAGATCCCCTGCAGATACTTTGGGACTTCTCTTGTTCCCCTACAGATTCGTCTTGGTGGCTGCTTTGCCCATTGTGACTTTCTGTACCCTGATTGGTTTGTTTCCCGATATCTCTGATCCTCTGCTTCTTCAGCAGTACCCGCAGATCTTTGCTTTACAGCATGAAGATCTCCGCAGATTGGCTCTCCAGCTGGTTGTTCCCCTGGAAGTATAATACCAGACGTTTTGATTCCTGAACCTGTTTGTGTTAGAATTGTCTGTTTTGTCAGCATTCATCAAACATAAATCACGCATATTCATGCATACTCAAAAACATTCAGATATTCATGTTGCATTTCTTGCCATATATCTTTTGTTTGTCGTGTCTCCTGCAATGGGCGATACAGATCTCTTTATAGGTCTCCCCAAGCAGATGTCGGGTGTCAAAATCTCTCCATATAGAGTCAACCCCATAAGCGAAAAATGTTGCCTTTCCTTCTGCAGTTCCCCACTGAGATATATCCTCGTGGATGACGGTTTCTTCTGTTTCCTCCCAACACATATATTGGGATGGATGTTCCTATTTGAGTTACATCCTCATTAGGACGTGTCTTGATTCAGTCTGTCTTTTCGGATTATTCCCGAATTGGCTATTTGTCAAATGTCTTGTGCTTCCCAGTGGGTTGTTCCCCAGCGGAGTAATTTTGGGCCGCTACCCTCATACCTGTGGTTATAAGTCCTACTTTTCCTGGCTTTCTTGACAGAATTTGTGGTTATACACCTTTTATTCTCCAGCCAGAGTTTTGGTTTTCTACCTAACAGTCAGTATTTGTAAATCCTATTTTCCTGCTCTCCAGCAGTTTGTGGTTTGTTATAAACCCTATTTTGGTTTCCCGTGCGGATTTGTGATTCGTTCTATCCCCACGTGGAGTTGTTGGTCTTCTATCCCGTATTCGGTAGATGTAAACCCTAATTTTGTGGTCACCTCCACCCTTTTGGCCCTCTGCCTACAAACAGCAGTCGTAAGTCCTATCTTTGCGGTTTTTCTACTTACAAACCGGTAGTCATAAACCCTGTTTTCTCCACTTGCAGAGTTAACTTTGTTGTTCATCTCAACCGATGACAATTTCCCTTGTGGTTATCTTCATCTAGTTCTTGATGTTGATTTTCCTTTGCTTGGATAAGTCGCTCAGATCAGTACTTATATCCCTCGCAAGTCTTTTGTGGACAATTGCCGTATGCTAGCAATTTTATCCCCAGTAGGTCCTTTCACCTTGTGTCAGTGATTGTGTTCCCTGGATCATTGGTTTTCACCAGTGAATCCTCAGCAGATCGCCTTTCATTTACCCTTTTGTCGGTAATGTCTGTTGCTCCTTTTGATTGGTCATCATTATATACCTATTCTGGTATCCTGATGCCTTTCTTTTCGGATTTTTATCCTATAAACAACCTACAACCCGGTTAAGGATAATCTTCCATGCGAGGTTATTATTCACGTTTTGACGGCTATGAATAATATGTCTCATGCGCTCTTTGGTCGGAATCCTTTGTTGATCTTCCCCAGTCGAGTAAGATTCGTTTTCCCGTTGTGGATTCGAATGTCCATCCTATAAACAAGTCTGCTGTTCTAGCTTTCTTCAGGGTGATGAGTGTCTTGGAACACAAACCAATTCACGTCTTCGGATCTTATCCTATAAACAACCTACAGCCCGGTTCAGGATAATCTTCCTTTGTGAGTATTCTATCCACGTTCTGACGGTAATGGATATTATATCTCGTTCACTCTTGGGTCAATCTTTTGATTGTTTTCTCCGCAGAGTAAGATTCGTATTCCTTGTGGGATCGAATGTCCATCCTATAAACAAGTCTGCTGTTCTAGCTTTCTTCAGGATGATGAGTGTTTTGGAACACAAACCAATTCACGATTTCGGATCTTATCCTACAAACAACCTACGACCCGGTTCAAGATAATTTTCCATGCGAGTACATTATTCACGTTTTGACGGCTATGAATAATATATCTCATGCACTCTCTTGTCGAACACTTTGTTTGTTTCCCCAACTGAGTAAGATTTGCATTCTTTACAGAATCAAATACCCATCCTATAAACAAGTTTGCTTTCGCTCTCTTCAGGATGATGAGTGTTTTGGAACACACACCAATTCACGTCTTTGGTCGGTCACCTGTTACATACCTACAACCCGGTATCCTTGGTGTTCCTTCCTGTTTTTTGTTACCCTTATACCGGTAACATCTCATTTCTTTGGTGCTTCCCTCAGTGAAGTTTTCTGTTGCTTCTCCCCAGGAGTCAGCTTGTGTCTCTCCAATGGATTTATTTTCCTTTGGAATTTTCTTTTCCCCAGTGTGAGTCCTTCACTCCCCAGTGAGTTCTCCAGTCTGTTTTCTGTTTTTTCCCTAATCAGAGTCGTGTCTTGTTCACGCTGTGTCAGTTTTGTCTATCCCTAACTAGAGTCTTGTCAGAGTCTCTGTTCCTGGTGAGTGTATTACTCCGACGGATCGTCTTTTCTTCTGTGTGAATCATATTCTCCACAGAATTTGTGTCTTTTGCATGCATACATTTGCATCATGAGGTCTCTTAGGGACCAAAATTTGTCTCATTACTGTTATTTAAGCCCATTCTACCGCGTCGAGATGAAGATTTCTAAACTTCACTTCTCCGGCTAGAATGACCTTAAATAGGGGCATCTGTAAGACCCCAATTTTGGCCCTAAGATCCCTCATGGCCCATATCATATCATATCATGGCCTCAAGGATCATTGCATGCCCTAGCTTCCCTCCTAGTGGGTAGGTTGCCTTGTGAGTTGATTCTTGATCACCAAGCATGTTTTGCATTTGTATATCTTTGCTTTTCATATGTTTATTAATCAAAAAGTACAAAAACATTGTCATCTAACCATGTTACTTGCAGCTGAAGCAATCATCAGCAATTAGGTCAAAGTCAGTCAAAGTCAGTCATTGCAGTGGATGGTGGCCATTCTTGCAGAATTTGGGCACCATGATCAATCATCAAGGGTTCATATATGTTGAGATATCATTTGGAATCGAGATATCAAGGAATTAGGGTTTGGAATTCATCAGAAGGTGGTTCAGTCAAGCAAAACCCTAGAAAGTCAAACTTGGTCAACTGTGGATTTAATCAGTGATTTGAGGATGGGATTTGGTCTGAGAGGTCTCATTCATGTCTATACAAGCTTCATATATCATGTCAAGCATCCACAGTGAAGGAAATAAAGTCAGACCAGAAATTTCCAGAAATAGAAAGTTGACCTGTAATTCAAATTTGCCAAAAATGGAAACTTCTTGATCTTAAACTTACATCATCATACAAGCTTCAAATGAATTTTTGCCCAACATGAAAGTTGAAGATCTTGTTCTCCCATTTTCAAAAAGTCCAAGAACTCTCAAATCCCATGTGTGGTTGGCAAGTTATGATCGAATCGATTTCAGAAAATCTTGAACTTCAAAGGGCCATATCTCTCAAACCATTTGGCCAATTTTGGTGGGGGTTTTTCCTACAAGTCACATTTGATCCCCTCTTTCCAAAAATATAAATTTCATGTGCCAAAACTTCACCAATCAAAATGGCATTTTTTGACTTATCTCATTTAAATGCAAGTTTGACCAATGTTTGACTTTTTGATATAAACATTTTTCTAACATTTGGCCAATTGGAACAGCTCAAAATATCATTTAAAACATGTTTGCCAAGTCAAATTATGCAGTACATGAGGCCATTACTTAGTTGCTTGAAATTTGGAAAAAGTACAAGTTTCACTATGCTACTCCATACTCCCATGAACCTTGCCATGCTTGGTACTTCTAGCAGCATTCTTGATCATTTTTCTGTCAGTTTGAAGCCTCAATTTGCAGCCAAAAAACCAGCAAAACAAAGGCCATGCTTGCTTGCTTGAAATTGGGCAAAAAGGACACTTTCATCCATACTTCCATGGCCATGCTTTGTACTCACACATAGCAGTTTTGTGCACCATTTTTTCTGTCAAAAAAACCAATCCCAATAGCAGACATGAACCACATTGGACAGCACAAAAAAACCAGAAAAAACTTCATTCATAAAAAATCACTTTGGCCATTTTCCAAAAAAAAAACTCCAAAGAGAAGGCTTTGCTCAACACCATATTCTCCATCATTTTTCTGTCATGAGAAGCACCAATTGCAGTCACAAATCCTTTGGCCTAGGCAGAAAAACCATTGATCACTCACCCTAAAAACCTTCATTTTATGCATTTTCAAAAATCTGTCCAAAACTTCAAAAAGAGAGAAGACTTGCCTTGATTTCTTTTGTTCCAATATACATAAACTTTCTGGAGTTGAATTGAAGCTAACAAACCACCATTTTCGAGTTGTGTTCTTTAAACTTTCGCATTGAGCCTTTCCATGACAGTTGGGATTTTGAGAAGAACCAAGCATCATTGAACTCCATTTCTTCGTCCATGCGTCTCCTGGAGTACTAAGGAAATTCTGTTTTTACCTTTCAAGGCCAAAAGACCACAAACTCATCACTGCCATAGCCAAAGCTTCAAAAAAGGTTAGAATTCGCGTGGCTCAGTTTTGGTTTTTAAGCACACAGTCATGAAGTTCCTTTCACCCTGATTCTATTGATATAAATTTTGTGGAAAATGGTTGCATATTGAGAGAAATACATGGATTTAAAGTTTCACACTCAAATATGTTTTTGTTTGGTTCTTGGTTGTTAGCTTGATTTAGTGAACATGAAGGTTGGATTATTAATGTACATGATGAGATGTACACATTGATATGTTTATTCTTGAATTTAAAAAAAAAAAAAAAAAAATTTTTGACCTGGGAATTTTGCATTCTACTGTAAGTATTTTTTGATGCTGGGAATTACTTTCGTTACTGTAGCTAAGCCATTACACAATAAGCCAAATAAATGCCAAAAGGCCTGGGGCAAGGGGGATTCGAACCCCAGACCTTTGCTTCAAATACCAAGTGTTTTACCACTGGGGCGCAATGCCAATTCATTTATTTAACGCCTTCTAAAATATATATAAAAAAGAGCGCTGCCATGCCGTCCTGCTATTGACCATGTTGGCGCGTTGACCGGGGCGTTGACCCCCCCCATTGTTTCTTTATTTATTCCATTAATCATTTTGTTTTGTAATGTTTGTTTCATTTGCCATGCCTAACTTACAAAAATCATAACTTGTTCATTTTTAATCCAAATTTAATGGGATTTTTTGTGTTGTGTTCATCATGATCTCTACTTTTTTATCATTATTTTTCCAGAATTTTTTGATGGATGGTTTTTAAATGGGGCTAGGGTTTGTGACATGTGACCAATTTTTGTACATCTTGCCAAAACATTTGTGAAATGGTGATACTTTATCCAATGGCTCCCAAATTTTTTGTGCTTAAACTAGACACATTCATGGTGATTTTGGTGTAGAGTTTGTGAATTTATCATTTGTGGTTTGTGAGTTATGATTTTTTGAATTAGGGTGTGACAATTGGTGTCACACCATTGATGTCCAACTTCATGATTTTCATTCCCATGCTTCTTGACCTCAAAATGGATTGAAATTTTGCATGAATCTACTCTTGTATGTCTAGTTTTCATGTGAATTTTCTTGGAATTATTTGAGCCATTTCCTAATTGTTTGAGATTTTTCTCCCCTGTCTAGTCAAATGTTGACTTTGTGTGACACATCTTGCCATTCCATTTGTGAAATTCTCATACTTTATTGGATGATCATGAAATTTTACATGTGCATACTAGACATCTTAAGCTTTGCATTGGTGTTGATCCCACCCACTTCTCATCTGTTTCCATTTAGTTATGATTTTTTGAAGTTGATACATGTATGTTTGACATCTTTGTGCATGCTTGAAATTGTTCTGACTTCCTGATTTTAATTGACCATCTTCCCATGATCCAATTGAGCTGAAATTTTGTATGCATGTCATTATATGGATTATGATTGATCATGAATTATTTGATGATTTTTGGAATTGATTATGATTGGTTTTGAGCTAAGTCTTGCTGTTGACTTCTATGAGCTTTCATTTACCATGCTTTGACTTCTTTTGCTTATGAAATCATGATGATGAATGATATGAATGTGGGACCAATTGAGTTTGCTTCTTGATTGTTTAAACTTGATTTTGATTGGATATCCCTTGCTGTTTTGACTTTATCATCCTCTTTTGACCCTAGGCTTGTCCTAGTGGTCCTGTGGCTTATGTTTGAGTTCCTGTTTTCAGGTTAAGCAAATGCTTCAAAGAGAACAATACAAAATTGATTGAGCTTGATTGTTTATCATGAGCTAACCTCTTTGTTTTGTAGGTTGCTTGGCTCATATGCCTTGAGACTTGTGCATTGCACATTTGTCTGTTTGTTTTGACTGTTGATTCCTACTTCCTTTTGCTTTAACTTTTGAATTGTGTACTGATTCTGTTTGACTATTTCAGGTACCTTTAGTTGCTTAGTTCTTTGAATTTGCTTTGCTTTGCTTTAATAGCAATTTGCTTTGAGGTATAATCCCTTTTTCTTCATGTAGTCTGGAAGACCTGGCCTGTTACTTGGCCAGGCAACTGTCTGAAGTCCTCCTTAAGAGGCAATGCTTGTGTGTGTTTATATTTGTCCCAAGCAGGAAAAGTCCTTTAAATAAGGCAATTGGTAGATCAAAGAGATAAGCAACCTATCTCCTACTATTCTGTGAGTCTTCTCCTTGCTCCCATTACATGGTTGTAGCATCGAGATCCAAACCCAAGATCTATCGAGTCAATAATCTGTGGAAAGAGTTCCTACTTTCTGAACTCCCACACCTTCTGATATTCAAATGCTCTCTCTGACCAGAGATAAGAGCAATGAGGCACACCCCTCATATCCTTTCATCTGCTTCACCTTAGCCCCTCAATGGCAAGGTTAAGAGCACCTGTGAACCTATTCCAGTTGGCTTCAATGCCTAACCCTTTTGTATGAGCCTCCTTGTTTGGTGATAGTGTGTGCTGAATGCTTTCATTGATTGATTGTTGTTTTATATACACATGTTTGCTTGTATGCTCTATGCATTTACCATCATTTATTGCTCATTGATGCATAATCATCTCATTTGTCTTTGTGACATTATCATTATTGTTTACCCATTGAGGATAATTGTAAGACCATCCATTGGCCATTGCTCCTATGATATGGAAGTGAGTATAAGACCATTACCTTGGCCACTCATCTTATCTTTGCTTGATGCACTTGTTTGATTGTATGTGAGGATGCAATTGTAAGTCCCTGCAAGTTGGCATTTGTTTTCCTAGGATCATACTGTGTGTGTTAGAGTAAGCCCAGACAGATTGGCATCTGACATCCATTATTTTGTATTTGTTATTGTGTGTGAGGATGCAATTGTAAGTCCCTGCAAGTTGGCATTTGCTTTCCTATGATCACATGTTGCGTTGTTTGTTGTATGAGAGGATGCAATTGTAAGTCCCTGCAAGTTGGCATTTGTATTCCTAGGACCATACTGTGGATGTTAGAGTAAGCCCAGACAGATTGGCATCTGACATCCATGTTTTGCTTTTGTTTGTTTATGTGAGGATGCAACTGTAAGTCCCTGCAAGTTGGCATTTGCTTTCCTGTGATCATATGTTGGATATTGGTATAAGTCCAGACAGATTGGCTTCCAACTTCCATTTTTGTTTTGTTTTAGGATCGTGGTGTAAGACCATTGAGTGGCATCCGGTATCCAAGTTTCATTTTTGTTTAGGAGATTAGTGTAAGTCCATTGAGTGGCATCTGATATCCAGTTTTGTTTTAAGGATCGCGGTATAAATCCATTGAGTGGTATCCGGTGTCCGTTTTCTTTTTGTTTGTGAGATTGGAGTAAGACCATTGAGTCGCATCCGGTATCATTGTTTGCTTATTTTATTATTATCCATTGCTCATTCCAAAGGGCACACTTGAATCATCTCCCATATGATCTCAAGAAGTGAACCTTCTAAGAAGTTTTACAATCCATATTCATCCATTCATCCTCATTAGGTCCTAAACCTTTTCACACCTTTACTTCCAAACTTGACATAAGTGTTGTGCAAACATCTTCATGTTTTCCAAACTAAAAACCTGGACCCAAGTCCTTGACTTTTTTCAAACTTCATTTCATAATACTCATTTGAATTAATCTTAATCATACTTTGACTCCATTTTCATAATCACAATCAGTTAACTTCACCCATTCACTTGTTTTGGCTTTGTCCATTGTTAATCTTTTCACACATTAGCCATAGGTTTCAATTATCATTGCGGTTGATGTAAATCTTGCCTATCCTTAGTGAGTCGACAGTAAGACTTCCGTACTAAAAACAGGGTTAACCCCTCCAGTACGTCGAAGCTATCCTCGCATGGTGGATGTTGGTTTTGGTCGAGTTTTCTCCCATTGATAATGAAAAGCCTCAGTGCTATTGTTTAAAATTGAATCCATCAACCTTTTTGAAATCTTTTAGCCGAACTACGGCGTTTTGATCCTTACCTTTGATGGAAGGTACGTAGGCAGCGGGTTCATCCGTTCAAACCCAATAATAAAATTGTATATTCTTTTCTCATCATCCCAATCATGTTTGCACAATACTTATGTCATAACAAATAACAATTTAGTACAACAAGTGTGAAAAGGGCTCCCTAGGAGTACCTAGGACGTAGTGGGTGCCTAACACCTTCCCATTGCGTAATTTACCCCTTACCCAGAATCTCTGATCTTTTTATTAGTTTTCTACGTGTAAAACTTCTTAGGCTTTTGTTCGCTTTTTAGCCAGTCCTCTGGATAAATAAAAGTGCGGTGGCGACTCGAAAATCATTGTATGCTTTGCTTATGGTTTAATCGATAAATCATATAGCGACGAATACACCGCTACACTTACCTCATTTCCTGATTAAATTATTCAGTGGATCCTTCGTGTGCATATTTTCATCTGTTTGATTCATCTATTATCTTTTATACTTGTTTCTCTCATTCATGCTTTCTATTGCTTGATTATTTAACATGTTCATACTCCCATGCATTGTTTAAATGCTCCATTATTTGATTCTTTTGTTTGATTATATATTGTTTATTTATCTGATCTGATTGATAACTGTTGCCTACTTGTATAATGTATGAGGCATATATTCTTATTGTTTGTTTGCCATGAACAATCCCCATTCATAACAAATGTACCCCTCTCCCATAAAGTGTATAATATTTATTTCTTTATTTCTTTAGTCACCTGTTAATACAAGAATAAAGACGAACATCCGATAACCATTTCAAAATAAGATCAAAAGCTCGATCCAACGTTGAGTAATCATTTTCAAAACTTAACAAAACCAGCACGCATTCATCCATCCTCTTGTAAGTCGATTGCCTCAGGCATCGCCATCTACCTGTAAGTTGATTTCCTCCGGCATCGCCATCTACCCTTATCCATAACTCCTCTTCGCGCTCCATCCGTCGACTCTTGTTCCGTTTAGGTAGCACCCATTAGGTAGAACCCTTTGTATGATAACATAGGTAGACTTCCCTTATTCTTTGCATGCTAACATTAGGTAGATGTTCCCCTTTGTAAATCCTAACACATAGGTCCATATTGCATGACAACTCTAGAGCAGAGCTTCTCCACTTTTAGACCTTCCGTGCGTCTCCGATCTTGCGGCATGTCAGTCCATTCTATTGCAAAGAGGTAACTGCCTAAGACTCGATTCAGCGAGCTGCGACACCTACTGCTAGGACGTTGAACACACTGCCCACCCTCCTTTGACACAGCTGGTGTCCTCTTTTGTAAGTCCATGTTCAGATGGCAATCCTTAACCCCTAGTTAGCCGAACTACGTTTTGCTCTGATTCTCATTCCAGATGAGATACGTAGGCATAAGACGCGACGTCTTACCGAGCACACTTCTCTTTAACCCATAAGTAGCCGAGCTACGAAGACTCTGATTCTCATACTCAGATGAGATACATAGGCAGTGGATGCGACATCCTTGCGAGTCATTTTCTTTTAACCTTCCTTTTAGTAAATAGTACTTTAGATATACCTACACCCTTTAGACTAGAACAACACTTATGAAAAGGGCTCCCTAGGAGTACCTAGGATGTTTTGGGTGCTTAAAACCTTCCCATTGCATAACCAACCCCCTTACCCAAATCTCTGACATTTTTACTAGTTTTTTATTCGATAAAACTTTTAGGTTTTTGTTCGCTTTCTAACCATTCCTTTGGATAAATAGAAGTGCGGTGGCGACTCGACTTGTATGGTTTACCTTGGATTTAGTCAATATCTCTAATGGTAACGAATACCCCGCTACAAGAATTCAACCAAGGCAAATCATTATGCAGATGAAAAGATTGATTTTATTCTATTTTTAGGGTTTTTTGATGATCACCAATTTCATGCAAAAAAGCAAAAAGTGAAAATAATTTGGAAAAACAAACATTTAACATGTAATTATTGAATGAATATCATTGTATTTATGTGCCAACAATGTCATCACTTCTCCTTTTGGCATGGGAGAAGGGGTTTTCAAACAAAAGTGAACACATTACGTGGACTTATGGACAACTGTTGGAACATCAACAACGACCCAATTATTGCAGACTCCTCCAGGGATGACAAAGTTGCCAGAATCTTCCTCTGCATCATCTTCCACTATAGCAGCAACCTCTTATAGCAGCAGCCTCTTGGTCTTCGACCGTGTGGATGAAACCACCACTCTGAAACAAACCACGCTCGTTGAAAGTGCTTGAAGAGTACCCTATGTCAGCCCGAGATTTATTGTCTTCCAGCTTAATCATTTGTCCTAGACCAGTAGTTGCGCCATGCTCAATGGCCAACTTCACATCATTGTAGGATGCAAATGAAGAAGTTCCTTTCTTAGAAGGCTCGGCAATAGACAAGGCTTGGAACGGCATCCCAACCTCATCCTCAGCATCAATATAATAAAAGGAAGACAAATGGCTAACCAAGAGAGCCTTCTCTCCCCCTACCACCACCAATTTCTTGTTCTTGACGAACTTTAACTTTTGGTGTAGGGTGGATGTCACGGCGCCTGCCTCGTGAATCCATGGTCTGCCAAGCAAGAAACTATATGATGGGTGGATGTCCATGACTTGAAAAGTGATCTGGAAATCACTAGGTCATATCTTGATTGGGAGCTCAACCTCGCCAATCATAGTCTTTTTGGATCCATCAAAATCCTTCACTACCACTCCACTCTGCCTCATTGGGGGCCCCTGATAAGAAAGTTTGGCCATAGTGGATTCTGGCAACACATTTAGTGATGATCCTGTGTCTACCAGCACATTAGACAAGACATCATCCTTGCAATTCATTGAAATGTGTATAGCCAAATTGTGGTCTTTTCCCTCCTCGGGAAGATCAGCATCACAAAAGCTCAAATTGTTACAAGCAGTAATGTTTGCAACAATGCTATCAAACTGTTCTATTGTGACATCGTGATCCACGTATGCCACGTCCAACACCCTCTACAAAGCTTCGCGGTATGGCCCGAAGTTCATCAACAAAGATAGCATAGAGATCTTTGATGGAGTTTGAAGCAGCTGATTTACAATGTTATATTCGCTCCTTTTGATGAGCCTTAGCATCTCATCACAGTCCACTCTATCAATATGTCATTCTGGCCAACAGGGATAGGAGCTCTAGCAATAGCGGAAGGTCTGTCAAAAGCAAGTGCTGGATTCGGAGAAGAAGTAGAAGTCCCCACAGGACGGGCAACATTATCAACGACATCAGTTCTTCTCATGTCAACCTGGGGTTTCGGCGGCGCCGAAAAAACACGACCACTGCGGGTCAATCCACTGACATCAGAAATATTTGTAACAAAAGTGGAGGGAAAAGGTACCTCCTTCCCATCTTCTAATGCAACCGCATTATATCTATAGGGAACATCTTTGTCTAAAGAATATTGAACCGGGCCAGCTAGCTTGATAACGAGAGTAGGGGAAACCTTCTTCTTGCTGCCATTATATCTGATGACAACAGGTTCAGGTATTCTGAATATAGGGTGTAAGACCCTAATTTTGACCCTAAGATCCCTCATGGCATCATATCATTGCTCTTGGCATCTTGCCTCAAGGATCATAGCATCTTGGCTCCTTAGCCCTTGGGTTGGGACTTGTGTGAGTTGGTTTGAGACCATCAAGCATGCTTAAATTGTATATTATTGCTTTTCTTATTTTGTTTACTAACCAAAAGCACAAAAATATGTCACTAACATCTTTTGTTTTGAAGCTTAAGCAGTCATGTGATACAAGGCTCCTAGGAGGCTCCTATGCCCATTGAAATGGCCAGATGAAGATGAAAGCAAGCATGAAAATGATTCCCAAATATCTCAATCATCATATATTCCTCCCCAAGTATCTCTATTTGTCAATTTGATCAACATAAACCAAAGGGCTTGAGGATTGTTTCCCAAGGAAACCCTAATTCAACTGTGCATTGACCGTGCCTTGCTCATGAAGCAACCTCAACCCATGATCAAATATAATCAAGGGAAGTTCCTTAATTCATTATTTTATGCATATATGAGCTTATGTTATTGTCCTCAATCATTCATTCATCAAGATTTGAAGTTTGGCTTTGAGAAGTTGATCAGTCAAATCATTTGACTATTTTGAAATCCACTGAGACCTAACTTTTGATGTGTTTGTCAAGTTATGATGACCCCAAGAGAAAAAATGTTCTTAATAACCATATGAACAATTTTCATGTTCATCAAAGTTTCATTTGAAACTTTTAAGGTCATCATTCATTTCAAAACATTATAGGTCATTTTGACTGAAACCCTAATTTTGGGTCGAATTCCCAAGGACATTACTCCTTCATTTTTTATGATTTTGAGGTGAGACCAAGTGCATTGGAAATTTTAAGATGTATACTTAAATTGTTATGTTGTACAAAATTTCATAATCCTAAAATAAACACATGTGATAATACAAAACATTATAGGTCACTTTGGACCAAAGCCATTGAAATGTGAAAAAGTCCAACTTCAAGTGCCCATAACTGTTTCATCAAAAATCCAAATGATGCAAAATGTAAGTCCAAATTAACTTTCTTGAAAAGATCTACAACTTTGATGTTTGAGGTTTTGTCATTTGAGGCTTTCATCATTAAAACAGAAGGGCTTAAAGTTGGTCCATTTTGGCAAAATTTTCAAATGTATGTTTTGTACCTTGAACTTCATGGCTAGTTTTCAATATTTTCCCAACTCCAAATGAATTTTTGTTCAACATAACATTTGTTCCTTATGTCAAGACCTTTCCAACCATTAACCACATGCTTATGTTTCAATTTTCAAAATGGCATTTTCAAAGAGTTGAAGTTTTTGATTCAATTATGCATAACATGTTAAAACTCCATGCACAAGCTTATGCATTGCCATCTGCACGTTGTTGATTGTAATTTTAAGTGTCGGGTTTTTGTTATCGTCTCCACAGGGATTGTGAGATATCGCCGCCTTTCGACAGTTGTTTTAATTCTTAGCTTAAGGTAACAATGGTTTTTGGTTTTAGTCACGGTATCTTGCATAAAAGTGTAAGAAAATGCGGTAAAAGATTTGGTTTTAATATTTGAGAAATATTGCCAAAGTCAGGGTTCGACAATCACTTTGCATGCATATGTTCGATCAGCAAGACTTATAAACTCCTTTAGATGATAAACTATTTCACAAAGTCCTCCCAATGTGTTTATCTCTAACACACATTGTGGGTTTTCCCATTTTGATCCATTGTTTATCTCTAACACAATCTATCAAAATGACAACTTTTTGGTTCAACTTTATGGTGAACAAAATCATTCATTACTATCTCTAGCTAACAAACAAGATTGGATGAAAACCTAGGTAAAGAGTTGGTAAACATCTCTCGATCATAAACCAACACAAAGAGTTATCGATAAAACAAAGTTTTCACCATATATTCATCATTAAAGAGTTTACAAATGAAGATCATCCCATTTACATACAAAGCTAATGATTATCTACATCTAACCTTGACAAAATGAAGAACTTAGCTACTCATTTTCATGGTAGCTTGGTCAACAAGTTTCGGAAGAAGGTTGATCAACATCCGAGTCGAATAATCGAGATTGGATGGGAATCCACCTTCTTTTTGTGAAAGATTGTTAAGAGATGAAGAGAAATGATAAAATGGGTTTCTAGGTCACAAAATGATCCAAAAAGCAATGCAGGAAAATATCTAAGAAAATCTAAGTTGTTATCCAAAAAGTAGCCCTTGCTACTTATAGTACTATGGTCTGAGCTGTCATGCTCGCTAGGCGAGCAGAATGGCTCGCCTAGCGAGCCCCTAAAATAGGCACCAGAGGCACCTGCGCCCAGAGAAATATCCTTTGCCAGATTTGCATGTTCGCTAGGCGAACAAAACCTTCGCTTGGCGAAGCCCACGCTTCAACCTTCGCTCCGGCGAGCTTAGGAGGTTTTGCTACTGGAATTGCTCGCTGGGAGCTCGCTAATGGCTCGCGTAGCGAGTGAGTGCTGGCTGCTCTTTTGACCAAGTCTGGACGTGTTCGCTACCACCTTCGCTGGATGCTCGCCTAGCGAGTTTGTTGATGTTTGCTACTGTAAAATACTGGAGATGTTCACTGGAATCTCGCTGGGTGCTCGCCTAGCGAGCACTTCGCCACAGCACTCGCCTAGCGAGCAAGCTGATGAATGCATTCTTTTTCTTGGTCCCTTGCCATTTTCTTGTGCCTTCATTTTCTATTATTTCATGCTTAATTCCTGCCCAATAACGCACAAATCAAAGGTACCAAGATCGTTTAACATTGTATTGTGATTCATCTAAAACAAAGGCGGTTTCGAACGCTTTAGCAACAAAAAGGAGTGAAAAATGCCCACATTTGATAGCTCAAATAAGCACTTTTGGGCATCTAACAACTCTCCCCAACTAGATTCTTGCTTGTCCTCAAGCAAAGTATGCCTCTTGAAGGACAAGAGGATTTGCTTTAAGAAAAAGGTTTCTCTGAAGTCGGATAAAACGGCTCAAACACAAGTAAATCAACCAGGCATAAGTTCCCAATGGTTAGAATAACATAATGCACAAGAACTAAAACTTAATAGCAATGCGAAATATGTATCTATCCACAACAATATTATCTTGAATGAATCACCCTATCTCTCCTCTTCAAATAAGGATTGAAGAAATTACGCGTTTGCAACCGCGGGAATAATCTCACTCTCCAACAAACAATGAAGAAATCAATTTAATTCATACAATGTCTAACAATTATAAATGGTAATGTGGAAGCACGAAGATCACTAAGGACTTTTCGGTTGTAGCTTGGTTAGGTTAACAAACAAGGGTCATTTCTAAGGCCATTGAAAACGAAATTGCCGATGCAAAAGAGACATTCACTGTACATTATTCACACATCTCAACTTCGTTCCATTTGTTTCTCAATTGAAACCTTCACAACTCTTATTTCACAATTCAATTTTTGTTTTTCACTATTTTTCTTCCAAGCAAGCATTCATTTTCATTTTCTCTATTTTTTCTTTTCTTTCACATCATATTTACAAAACAGATGTTTCTCTTTTCTATATTTTATATATTTTTTTTTCAATGCTTGCTCGGTTTTTCAAGAGTTGTGGCACTTACCGATTCTCATTTTCATTCTCCCCAACTTATTTCTTTTACTCACCCTAAGTGAATGCTCTTGACTTTTACGGCAAAAGAACAATTATCAAAATTTTCTGGGTTTCAAGAAAAAAGATTTTTGACATCTCGCTTTATTTCAAGCCGAGATTCAACTATTTAAGCTCGAAGGGGTTAACGAATACTCTCTCTGCTCACGAGTAAGTTGTATTTGGAACTGGTTGTGCTCGATAGAAAACAAGCGCCTTGATCATTTCTAATTGCTTCCACATATTCACAATAATAAAAGACCAAGCATGAATCAAATGAATCAACAAAGTTTATTAGAATCCAGCATTTAAGTGTACAATGGAGGTTTCCTCACAATTTGTGGTTCTAAGTCCTAAGTGAATCATTCTTTCAATTATGTTGCAAAAAGAACAATATTCAATTACAAAAAAGAGTAAAGTTCTTAATGCATTCTAAAATTCTAACCGAAGGTAACCATGTACCTTAGCATTATTTGCCTGTTATTTTTATCATTGCCATCCAAGTTCGGATGCACCTTCATTGGATATTTCTTTGAGGAGCAACCAATCAAGAAGGTTTGACACTCACAACCAAAATTTTATTAAACAAAAGAAATTTGAACCAAACACACAAATTAAAAACATAAACAATAACTATTACTTAAAAATTTTAAAATGTGCATGGGGGACAATACACCCCAAAAGTACATAACCAAAATCAAAATACAACAAATCTGAAAAATACAATAAAATAAAACAAACTTAGCCCTCAAAGGACTCAAAACCCTCATCACTACCGGCTTCAGAACCGGTAGCATCATCATCATCATCATCATCGTCATCATCACCTTCATCCTCAGCACCACCTGAAACACCAGTACCAGATGCACCGGCACCCGCCCCCTCTCCAAACATAGGCCTGTCCACAGGCCAGCTAGCATTCTGCAGAAACTGCTCACGCGTCATCATCGAGTGATCACCGGAGGGGCCACGTGTCTGCAACTGCAATAGCTGCATAGAATCGTGCATGTCAACCATGGCGCGCTGAGTTGCCGCCATCCAATCCCAATTGTAGTTTCAGACAGCCTGCTGGAAAGGATCGGATCCATGAGCAAAAGTACCAGGACCATCAGAAGTCCCGGTATTACCAGCAGCTGCACCACTTCTTAAGTTCTTAGGCTTGCAAAACTTGGCCACATATCTATCATTGATGGCCGGCGGGATCCTTACTTGACTCCGGGAGGGTAGCTTCACCTTCGCATGTTGGCACAAAGCCATTATTAGACACGGGAAAGCAAGGGGGCAGTTAACTCGTGCCCCCGACTTTAGCCCGCTCTCGACCACAGACTTCATCTCTAAAGCAATTACCCTCGCCACATCAATTTGAATATTCGTGAAGATGCAGTGAACCAGATGTGCCACTGGGATCGGCACGGTAGAGGTGTGGGATTTGGGTTTTATATTTGTGAGAACCAACATGAGTATCAGCTGAGCCATGGGAATCATGTCCTCCCTATGGTATCTCATCGGAACCCCAGATGGGTTCAACTCAACTGATTTCCCTTCAAATAGTAGGGCAGCAGAAATGGAGTCGGTGTCTCGGTGAATCCTCAAATCCTGATGGTATGCGTCTCTCTCGTTTGCCCCCAGGTGGAGCGGTTCACCTAGAACACGGTTGATTGTATCCCGATCGAATGCAACCTGACGGCCAGACACTCGTGTTGTCCATGTGAAAGGCTCGTTGTCGTTAGGCAATGCGTTCGCGTAGAACTCACGCACTGTTTCGATGTCATAGTGTTCAAGCGGAGATATCAACCGGTCCCACTTCTTACTATGAATCAACCCGGCAAATGTACGGTAGGTGCCTTCTGGGTTGATTATGAACCTTTTCTCCGACAAAATCTTTTCCCTTTTCCAAAGCCACATATCTAGCTGCTTGCTTTGGCCCGACGAATTTGTCGGTGTCGAATTGTATGGGCACGGTACGGGAAGTGCTCCCGAACTTTCTCTTTTTAGGCGCGCTTGATCTGGATGCCATATGCAAAGACATAGAGAGGAAACAACACAAACACAAAACAGATTAGAAAGCAAAATAGAATATCCAATTATTGTCATGTTCGCCACTGATTTGCCTAGCGAGGTGCTAGCGAATCTTGCGGGTTTTGGGTTCTGCCTTGTTAACACTGAAATTTCAGAAAAACCCAAGGTCTCATGGTATCTATTTCAGAACAAAATGATTTATCATGAAAGGCATCGTTCTAAGGTACATGCAAATCTACACCCACATGCAAAACCTAATGTACCCATTCCCCCAAATTCACCCTAAATGACATATACATCAGAAATTTACAAAGTTAAAACATAAAGAAATGGAATTAGGGCAAACCTTAGTGAAAGAGATTGATTTAATTTGAAGTGCACAATGAGGTTTGCAATGCAATGTAACCGTTTAGGGTTTGAGTGAGATGAAAAGTGAGAGAGTGTTTGTGAGTGCTAATTCAGACTACACCACTAAAAAGAAAAATGGTATTTGGGCCCAAAATAGTGGCCTGCTGAAACTTAAATTGGTTCTGTCACGCAGCGCTCGCTACTGCGTCGCCTAGCGAGCAGCTAGCGAAGCGTCGCTACTGCCTTCGCCTAGCGAGCAGCTAGCGAGCATGACAGTATTTTGCTTTTCAAAACAGAATGCAATGCACAATTCAGCAAGTTTCTTCAAGTTGAACACCAATACCAACCAACAAAAAAACTATAAATACTTACAATGTTGGGGTGCCTCCCAACAAGCGCTTGTTTAACGTCGGATAAGCTCGACAGTTCGATGCTCACTGAGGAGCATCCAAGGGAATTGTGCAGCTTCCGCGATCCACTTTGTTGTTTGAGCTTCCGGGATCCATTTTGTTGAGAAACTTCCTCAAGGGCTTTGTTGTCTTCAAGAGGTTCTTGATGAACCTTCGATAAAATCTGATACCACCCTTTTTCGGAACTATTTGCACAACGCTCACCCATTCACCATCGGCGATAGAACAATTCATCCCAGCCTCTACTAGTTTGACAACATCCTTCTTTCTCAGCACCCGCATCAATTGATTCTCCTCCTTTGTGGACAAAGTGCTGCTAATGATTACCGGTTTGGTACAGTTATCACTCAGGAACACATACTTCAAATTTGGCTCTAGTTTTGGCTCCTCCACTTTCTTTGTCATATCCAAGCCTTCCCTTGTTTCTTCATGATAGACAAGTTCTCCACAAGCCTCTAATTCATGCAACAATGCTTCCATCTCTTTTCCTTTATTTTTGGTCGAAACTTTGTAGACTCCGATAAGAGATCTTTCGGAAGGATTAGAAACATGAACCTGGTTTGCGACCTCCACTAGCTTCTCCTTGGTGGCATCGATTCGGAAAGAATCATGCTTCTCATTAAGATGCTTTTTGGCTTCAAAAAGATGGAAGGCTACCTCTTCATTTTGGACCCTTACTTTCATCAAACCGTTGTCAACGTCAATCATCATGCGTGCGGTTTTCATGAATGGTCGGCCGAGAATAAGCGGAGCATCATCGTCCTCTTCCATATCAATAACAATGAAATCAACCGGGAAGAAGAATTTATCAACTTTGACTAACATGTCTTGAGCCACTCCATATGGTGCAGTGGTAGACTTATCAGCTAGCTGTAAAGTCATCTTAGCAGGTTTGATATCAACATTTTTCAATCTTTTGACAATGGATAGGGGAATTAAATTGATGCTAGATCCCAAGTCAATCAAGCCATTACCCGTGTAGGTGTCTCTGATGGTTACCGGTAAAGCGACTCGTCCCGGATCGGATTCCTTCCTTGGGAGAGTTTTTTGAATGATGGCACTACATCGTGCATTAAGCAAGATTGTCTCTGGTTCCGTGTACCTCCGCTTTTTAGTAAGTATGTCTTTCATGAATTTTGCATACTTAGGCATTTGCTCCAATGCTTCGGCAAACGGAATGTTCACTTTCAATTGTTTGAAAATATCCATGAACCGGGCGTAATGCCGTTCATTCTCCCTCTTAGATGGAGCATGTGGGTACGAAAGGTTTTGGATTGGAGTAGCGCTCACTACCTCCTTTCCTTTAGCAACTCTAGAACTCCTCCATCTAGGCTTTTTCACTGGCTTCACCTTCACTTCATCACTATCGTTTTTCTCAATTTCCACACTTTCTTTATTTTCGACTTCATCGTTCTTTTCATCCTTTTCAACTTCTTCATCACTCCACTCCCCAACTTCACCATCAATTCTATCGTCTATTGTTTTCTCCTCATCATTTTTCTCAACCTCTCTTTTTTCACTCTCATCTCTTTTCTTACTCTCACTAATCAACTCCCTTCCACTTCTCGTCGTTATCGCCTTACAATGTTCCTTAGGATTTGTTTGCGTGTTCGCCGAAAAAGAAGGTCCGGGTTGTTGTTCTGCTAGTTGCTTAGCAATTTGACCGACTTGAGTCTCGAGATTTTTGATTGCCGCATCGTTACTCTTTTGATTAGCCATTGACATTTGCATAAATTGAGTCAATGTCTCTTCTAACTTTGAAGCAACGACCGGCGGTTGAGGTTGGTAAGGATTTTGGGGAGGGTTTTGACGGTTAGAAGCACCACCCCCATAACCTTGGTTATGGTAATAGTTACTCCTTGGTTGGAACCCTTGATTCCCTTGAAAGTGTTGTTGTGGATTTTGAGTATGTTGTTGGTTTTGAGGATGTTGTTGATACGGTTGTTGTTGTTGTTGCCTCGGTTGCTAGTCTCGTTGGTTCGCCATGTAATTCACTTCTTCGAACCCGGGAGGTGGACAAAATCCGGTGTCATGCTCACCCTTGCAAAGCTCACAACAAGCTATTTGTTTAGCTCTAGAAGGCTCTTTCAACTCTTTTATTTGTTGAGTTAAGAGTTCGACTTGTTGTGAAATGAGTTTGTTTTGGGCAAGAATAGCATCGTTCGTCCCAAGTTCAAGCACTCCCGGTTTCTTCAAAGAGTTGCCTTTACTTTGACTTTGGAGGTCATTTAGAGCCATTCGATTAATGATATCAAGAGCTTCATCGGCACTTTTAGACAACAAAGAACCACCCGAGGTAGCATCCAATAAAGTCTTGCAATTCGGTTGGAGGCCATTCTTGAAAATGTGGATTTGAGTCAATTCGTCAAATCCATGCCCTTTGCACTTCCGAAGCATGGATTTGAATCTTTCCCACGCCTCATTCAATGATTCGTTGGTCCCTTGTGAAAACACGGAGATTGCCGTTTTGGATTCCATGAAACGGTTGTGGGAGAAAAATCTTTCAATGAACTTCTCTTCCAACACGTTCCAATCCGTCATGACTGCAGGTGTTTGATCCAAGTACCAATCTTTTGCTTTGCCGAGCAAAGCGTGGGGAAATAATCTTTTCAACAACGGTAGCTCTTGAGCTTGATCAACTCCGGCCGCCAATGCTATCTCATAAAATTTGGTGAGAAAAGCAAAGGGGTCTTCATGGTCCATTTCGGTGAATGGACTTCCATATAGTAGGTTAAGAGTTCCCGTTTTCATCTCGGCTTGCCTTCCCGTGTGGTTGGCAAACTGAGCAGTATTCCTTGGACTGTTGACAGATGGTGTGGAAATGGGCGGTGGTTGTGGTGGTTGATCCATGATAGGTGTGAAAGGTGGTGGATGTGTTGTAGAAGAACTTTCTCCTTGTTCTTGTCGTTGTCTAGCTTGTTGCCTCCTTCGTCTCGTTCTGCTATTCAATCTCCTGGCGGTTCTTTCGATCTCAGGATCAAAAAGAAGTTCGTCCTCAGGAACCTGCCCTCGCATAAAACGAAAGTTGCACACTAAACCAAACAAATTACAAGCACAAGTCAAAAATTTAAAAATTAAGCAACTATTGCGATGCTCGCAATATCAATTCACAATCCCCGGCAGCGGCGCCATTTTGTTGATTGTAAATTTAAGTGTCGGGTTTTTGTTATCGTCTCCACAGTGATTGTGAGATATCGCCGCCTTTCGACAGTTGTTTTAATTCTTAGCTTAAGGTAACAATGGTTTTTGGTTTTAGTCACGGTATCTTGCATAAAAGTGTAAGAAAATGCGGTAAAAGATTTGGTTTTAATATTTGAGAAATATTGCCAAAGTTAGGGTTCGACAATCACTTTGCATGCATATGTTCGATCAACAAGACTTATAAACTCCTTTAGATGATAAACTATTTCACAAAGTCCTCCCAATGTGTTTATCTCTAACACACATTGTGGGTTTTCCCATTTTGATCCATTGTTTATCTCTAACACAATCTATCAAAATGACAACTTTTTGGTTCAACTTTATGGTGAACAAAATCATTCATTACTATCTCTAGCTAACAAACAAGATTGGATGAAAACCTAGGTAAAGAGTTGGTAAACATCTCTCGATCATAAACCAACACAAAGAGTTATCGATAAAACAAAGTTTTCACCATATATTCATCATTAAAGAGTTTACAAATGAAGATCATCCCATTTACATACAAAGCTAATGATTATCTACATCTAACCTTGACAAAAATGAAGAACTTAGCTACTCATTTTCATGGTAGCTTGGTCAACAAGTTTCGGAAGAAGGTTGATCAACATCCGAGTCGAATAATCGAGATTGGATGGGAATCCACCTTCTTTTTGTGAAAGATTGTTAAGAGATGAAGAGAAATGATAAAATGGGTTTCTAGGTCACAAAATGATCCAAAAAGCAATGCAGGAAAATATCTAAGAAAATCTAAGTTGTTGTCCAAAAAGTAGCCCTTGCTACTTATAGTACTATGGTCTGAGCTGTCATGCCCGCTAGGCGAGCAGAATGGCTCGCCTAGCGAGCCCCTAAAATAGGCACCAGAGGCACCTGCGCCCAGAGAAATATCCTTTGCCAGATTTGCATGTTCGCTAGGCGAACAAAACCTTCGCTTGGCGAAGCCCACGCTTCAACCTTCGCTCCGGCGAGCTTAGGAGGTTTTGCTACTGGAATTGCTCGCTGGGAGCTCGCTAATGGCTCGCGTAGCGAGTGAGTGCTGGCTGCTCTTTTGACCAAGTCTGGACGTGTTCGCTACCACCTTCGCTGGATGCTCGCCTAGCGAGTTTGTTGATGTTTGCTACTGTAAAATACTGGAGATGTTCACTGGAATCTCGCTGGGTGCTCGCCTAGCGAGCACTTCGCCACAGCACTCGCCTAGCGAGCAAGCTGATGAATGCATTCTTTTTCTTGGTCCCTTGCCATTTTCTTGTGCCTTCATTTTCTATTATTTCATGCCTAATTCCTGCACAATAACGCACAAATCAAAGGTACCAAGATCGTTTAACATTGTATTGTGATTCATCTAAAACAAAGGCGGTTTCGAACGCTTTAGCAACAAAAAGGAGTGAAAAATGCCCACATTTGATAGCTCAAATAAGCACTTTTGGGCATCTAACACATGTCCATTTCACTTTCATTTGTGTTTAGCATGCAAAACCATTTGAGTTTGGGCCTCACATGCGCCTGTACAGGCCCATGCATGGAGGACCCAAGCTCATGCACACACGAGTTCTTCACATCCTTGCATCAGCTTTTGCTATAAATAGACATGCTTGCTTCACTTGAAAACTAACCTAAAGGCACCTGAAGCTCTACACTACTGATTCCCCAACCCTCCATTAAAGGAATTCTGAATTTTTCTCTTCACTTTTAAAGCTCAAATTTCAACTTCATTGGTTGATCTTTGGCTTCTAAATTCCTTAGCCTTGCTTCCTTGTTACTTCAAGATTAAGCTGCACACGAGGATTGGATTGGATCAAGCTCACACAAGCTGCTCTTGAAAGGTTTTCACTCCAACTGTTTTCCTTCGAATCTCTTTGGATATTGAACATTATTTGTATTGGTTGGCATCTCTGAAGTCCTCATGTGAGAGGCAATGGATTTGTGGTTTTAATTTTGAGAATTGAACAAGTTCAGATTGAACACCTCATATTTCAACCTCAGATTTCTTTCTCCATAAGAATCTTGAGAAGAAACTAAGGTCACAGGGGTGATGTACATCACCCCAGCTTTCGAATGGTATATAGATTGCGTGCTATGGTTGAGGTTTGAAAACCTGCAACTGGTGGTCGGAACTGGCCTTCTCACCGGAGAAGACGGTGGTTTCCACCACCGTCCCCACGCGTCATAGCCTCGGCCATTGGATCCATGTTTCCAGATCTAATCCTAGCGCTTCATTATTATGACTTTATTTAAATCATTGTGCCACGTTGTTGACTAGAGTGCACCATGCGCGCGTGTTTCCCAGCCACAAGATGAGCCACGTCAATTAATGAAATGAGATCTGACGCCTCAGGCTTTTTGCTATTTTCTGAATTTTCATTTTATTTTCTTTTATTCCAATTATTTTAAAAATTCATAACTTCTTTATTTGGAATCACAAAAATATGAGACCAATTGCAAAAAATTTCTCTTAAATTCTAGTTTCTAAAAATGATTTTTAATTATTTTTGTGATTCCATTTAATATTTTTTGTGAATTATTTCTTTTCTGGTTATTTTTAATTCATTTAAAATACTTTTTGATATTCAAAAATGCCAAAAATATTTTCTTAACATCTTTGGATGATGGTGAATCTATGAAAAATATTCTCATCAATTTCTTAATTGATTTGAGATTTATTTGAGATTTTAGTCCAATTATGTTATTTTTTCTTCATTTTTCATTGTTCAAAAATAGTTTCTGTTTTCAAAAAATGTTGAGAAATTTTGTCAAATCTTGTTTGACCATGTTAGACTTATGATGATCCAATTGGACTTTTCCAAGTTGATTTGAATTGGATTTGAAGTTTGACCTTTATTTGTTCATCTTATTTCATGTATTATTTTAATTCCAAAAAATACCAAAAATATTTTTTTGTTTATTCCTTGACTTCTAATCCTTATTTCACTTCTGTTTACCATTTATTGATGTTGATTCCACTCATGTTTGATCAATGTGTGTTGGTTATGTCTTTTGAATTTCAATTATGTATATTCCATTTCCATATTCTTCTTCTTCTTTTTTCTTTTTGACCAATGAGTTAATGATTGGTGGTTAGCCTTGACATATGAGAGGCTTAACCTTCTTTGATCCAAATCAAATTCATCTTGATCAAAGATAAAATGAATTGCTTTGTGTCCAAGATAGGTTGCTTCTTGGTCAAGCAAAAAATCTAAATCCATACAAGGTCATTCTTCTTTTATTTTGGCATGGCAAGTTGTAGGAGCTTGGCTTACTAGTCATGATCTCTAACTTGTGTTTATTTGCTTATAGTTTTATTGACCGGCCTCAAATAAGTGTGACTACTACATTAGTCCACTTACGATTGCTTAACATAGCGCTAAATTGCCTTATGGCACACTAACACTAACTACTAATGACTAACTTTTAATTCAAGCATCTAATTCTTGCAATTTACTTTAATGCAATTTAATTTCTCATTAATTCATATTGTCTTTACCCTTTGCTCACTTGAGCTCATGTTTATGTTTATGAAATTTGCCTTTTGCTAACTTGAGCACATTATTGTGTATATACTATTGCCTTGTGTTTGTTTTGTTTGTGTGAACCAATGCAAAAAGGAGAAAGGACTTAGAATTAGGACCTTACCCATGCTTAATGGAGTTTCAAGAGCAACTAGGCCTCATGCCTTTAGAATGCTAAATATGTTGAAGAGCAACTAGGCCTCATGCCTTTAGAATGCTTAATCTTGAAGTTGAATTGAAAGGACCCCTATTCTAAACTCACTATTGTCCATTCTTTCTATTGCATTGTGGAACTTTTTGATTTGTTTGTTCTTGTGTGATAGGGATCCCAAACTTAAGCTCATTAGAAGGACCATTGTCACAAGCATCCAAGATAAGAGAGACAAATCCAAATTGGAAAATCCTAGGAGCTTGATTGATCATGTGCTTGATTGCTTGAATTAATTGCTTATTGTTTGCTAAGTCCAAAGGAAGGGAGCAACTTGGATCATCTTTATGATCTCAATAAGGGAACTCCAAGTGGTTTTATTTCTCTTCCCTCATCTTTGCATGTTTAGGACCTAGCCCTTCTCTTCTTCTCCCCACTCTAACCCAAGCCAAACTTTTTGTGCAAACATTAACATAGTTTTCAAAATTAGAAACCTAGGCACTATGCCTTTGATTTTTCAAACTCTTTTCATAATACTTATTTTGAATTGAATCTTAAGTCAACTTTGACTTTATTTTGTGAATACTTTTCATTTGTAAATACAACTCACTCAAATTGTTTTGTGGTTCCAATGACCACTTTTGCCAAAGCTTTTCATAAATATTAGCTATTAGGTTTGAGTTATCATAGAGGTTGATGTAAACCTCACCTTATCCTTAGTGATTGGACTATAAGTCTTCCATACTTATTATATGGTGGATCCCTCACTAGTATGTTGAAGCTCTCCTCACATGGTGGATTGTGGTTTAGGTTGAGTTTTCTCCCTTTGATAACAAAAGACCTTAAGGCTTTTGACCAATCAATTCACCCACTTATTTTGAGATTTTTACCCCGAACTACGAGGTTTTGATCCTACCTTTGTGATGGTACGTAGGCAATGGGTTTATCCATTCAAACAACAAAATTGTAAATAATTTGTATATTCTTTTCTCATCTCCCCAATCATGTTTGCACAAATATCTTCACAAATACCAACCTACCATACAACATTTACAAAAAGGGCTCCCTTAGAGTACTAAGGATGTTTTGGGTACTTAAAACCTTCCCATTGCATAAGCAATCCCCTTACCCAGATCTCTGAAATTTTGTTAGTTTTTTATTTGATAAAACTTCTCGGTTTTTGTTCGCTTTCTAACCTTTCCTTTGGATAAATAGAAGTGCGGTGGCGACTCGAATTGTATGATTTACTTTTGATTTAGTCAATAAATCTAAAGGTAACGAATACCCCGCTACAGAAAAGTGGTAACTCTGCTGGGGAGAGAATGAAATGTTTCACCCTAGTGGGTTTAGCCTACTTTTTGCCTTTGTTGTATTCTATGTTTACATTACTTGTGACATATTTTTGTGCAAATTTGGGATGACTGTATTGTTTGTAATGTATGAATTGCTTGATATATCAATTGCTTGTGTGCTTGGTGTTCTCTTGTGAGATGAGTTATATATCCGAACTCGAGTGCACTTATGATAGGAGAATGACATAGTCTTGTTGACTTGTGTGGAGTTATTCCTTAGCAAGTTGACTTGCAAGCCCATTCACTTGGTGGAGGTTATGTTGGGATCAATAATGTCACACGAGTAGTCGTGGTTAGGCATTACTCTTTCCAATATATGCCTTAGAAGCCAAGAACCTTAGATTACCTAGCCCATCTTAGCCTATTTTAGGACGTAGTGCGAAGATCGTTCAAGTGTAAGATTTGATATGATTGTTACGCGATACTACACTCATAAGAGTCTCTCTCGAGAATATTTTTGGAATACGAGTAGTTGTTTATCCGATAATATCTGAAAGATGAGATGATGACTATGGGAACCTTTGTTAGAACATGATTGTCAGGTTTAACCATAGTACACTCCTTTTGGGTGGTTCTTAATCGAGACTCCATGCTCGTGACTTGCAATAAACCCTTTGATTCGTGGTTGATCCGTTCTCGTATATTCTTAATATCAATGGAACTTGGGTGTTGATAAGGTGTAAACCATAATCCACCAAAATGGATTATTGATATTAAGGATTACTTGATCTATCCTGTGACCTTTGTGTGGTGTGATTTGCTTGATCCTTGAGTGTGATTGTTGCATCCATGCATTCATGCATTCGTACAGATCCATATCATCAATAATGAGAAAATTTTCAAGGAACTTAAGAGGTCTATTTGCAAATTTTCAGACATGGATAAGCAAAGAAGGAATACGAAGAAGTATAGCTTCAGACAACCCGACTTGAAAGAGTTAAGGAGTTTGACATCCTATGTATTAGATCCATTGGGGTTCAAAGCTCGACATGGGAAGCTTCTGTCTATTCTTGCTACTCAGGTGGATGAAGGTTTGATGAGTGTGTTGGTGTAGTTCCATGATCCCTTATATCGTTGCTTCGCATTTCCGGATTTCCAGCTTTTGCCTACGCTTGAGGAGTATGCCTATCTTATGGGTATACCTATCCTAGATCAGTTGTCGTTCAGTGGCTTGGGGAGAGTTCCTTCATCCTAAGAGATTGTTGATCTATTGCACATAGATGTATCTGATATTGGTGCTCATATGACTACCAAATGTGGAATTCAAGGTCTCCCATCTGATTTCCTCATTGCTCAAGCTACCTTATTTGGGAAGGCCATGAGTGAGGATGCCTTTGAAGCCATATTTGTACTTCTCATCTATGGGCTAGTGCTATTCCCCAACATCGACAATTTTGTGGACGTGAATGCTATTTGGATTTTCTCTACTCTTAATCCCATTCCTACTCTGTTGGGTGACACTTATTTCTCTTTGCATATGAGGAATGCAAAGGGTGGTGGTACCATTGTGTGCTGTTTGCCTCTGTTGTACAAGTGGTTTATTTTGCACTTGCCACAGACGCTCGCCTTCAAGGAGAACAAAGGATGTCTACGGTGGTCCATGAGACTTATGTCTCTCACTAATGATGATATCTTTTGGTACAACCGTGTGTATGATGGTGTGATGATTATTGACTCTTATGGTGAACTCTCCAATGTGCCTCTTCTTGGTACATGTGGTGGGATTAACTACAACCCTATTTTGGCACGCCGTCAGCTTGGGTTCCCCTTAAAGGATAAACCTAGTAACATTTTGTTAGAAGGTGTGTTCTTTCAAGAGGGTAAAGATTCCCAAAACTTGAAGGGCAGAATGGTCCGCGCTTGGCGCAAGATTCATAGGAAGGGAAGGAAAGAGCTTGGTCCGAAGAATTGTTTTGCTTTGGAACCCTACACCTCGTGGGTGAGGAAGAGAGCTTCTGAGTACCGCATGCCCTATGATTACCCGAGACCTACACCTATGGTTATGGTTGGGCCTTAAACCCTCCCTAACCAGGTCATGGATATCCACCCATCATCTAGATATTTGCTAGGCAGACCATGGATTCACGAGGCAGGCGCCGTGACAACCACCCTACACCAGAAGTTAAAGTTCGTGAAGAACAAGAAGTTGGTGGTGGTAGGGGGAGAGAAGACTCTCTTGGTTAGCCATATGTCTTCCTTTTCTTACATTGATGCTGAGGAAGAGGTTGGAACACCATTCCAAGCCTTATCTATTGCTGAGCCTTCTAAGAAAGAAACTTCTTCATTTGCATCCTACAATGATGCGAAGTTGGCCATTGAGCATGGCGCAACTACTGGTTTAGGACAAATGGTTAAGCTGGAAGACAATAAATCCCGGGCTGGCATAGGGTACTCTTCAGGCACTTTCAACAAGCAAGGTTTGTTTCAGAGTGGTGGTTTCATCCACACGGTCGAAAACCAAGAGGCTGCTGCTATTATGGAAGATGATGCAGAGGAGGATTCTGGCAACTTTGTCATCCCTGGAGGAGTCTGCAATAATTGGGTCGATGTTGATGTTCCAACAGTTATCCATAAGTCCATGTAATGTTCACTTTTGTTTAAAAACCCTTCTCCCATGCCAAAAGGAGAAGTGATGACATTGTTGGCACATTAATACGATGATATTCATTCAATAATTTCATGTTAAATGTTTGTTTTTCCAAATTATTTTCACTTTTTGCTTTTTTGCATGAAATTGGTGATCACATAAAACCCTAAAAAGAAAATAAAATCAATCTTTTCATCTGCATAATGATTTGCCTTGCTTAAATTCTAAAATCTCTTATATCCAAAATCATTATGCAGGTTGACCAAACCCATTGAACATAATGGTCTAACACCATCTCCCAACTTTGTGTTCCCTGTATTTGAGGCCGAAGAATATGATGTTGAAGAGATTCCTGATGAGATTACCCGTCTACTTGAGCATGAAGAGAAGATCATTCAGCCACATCTTGAGAATCTGGAAACAGTCAACTTGGGGTCTGAAGATTGTGTTCGTGAGGTGAAGATTGGGGCACTCCTGGAAGAGTCTGTAAAGAAGGGGTTGATTGAGTTGCTGCGAGAATATGTCGACGTCTTTGCCTGGTCATATGAAGACATGCCTAGTCTAGATACTGATATCGTGCAACATTTCCTGCCTTTGAAGCCTGAGTGTGTACTTGTGAAGCAGAAGCTAAAAAGAACTCATCCTGATATGGCAGTGAGGATTAAAGAAGAAGTTCATAAGCAAATTGATGCGGGGTTTCTGGTGACTTCTACATATCCTCAATGGATGGCCAATATTGTGCCCGTGCCTAAGAAAGATTGAAAAGTTTGAATGTGTGTGGACTATATATACTTGAATAAAGCTAGTCCGAAAGATGATTTTCCTTTACCACATATTGATATGTTGGTAGATAATACAGCTAAATTCAATGTCTTCTCATTTATGGACGGATTTTCCGGTTATAACCAGATCAAAATGGCACCCGAGGATATGGAGAAGACAACATTCATCACACCTTGGGGAACATTTTGTTATCGAGTGATGCCCTTCAGTTTGAAGAACGCCGGAGCCACGTCCCAACGTGCTATGACTACCTTGTTTCATGATATGATGCACAAGGAGATCGAGGTATATGTGGATGATATGATTGCAAAGTCGAGAACGGAAGTTGAACATGTAGAGCAATTGTTGAAACTCTTTCAGCGTTTGAGGAAGTACAAACTCCACCTGAATCCGCACAAGTGTACATTTGGAGTCCGTTCCGGCAAGTTATTGGGCTTTATTGTCAGTGAAAGAGGTATTGAAGTTGATCCCGCCAAGGTCAAAGCAATACAAGAGATGCCTGCGCCCAAAACTGAGAAGCAAGTCCGAGGTTTTCTTGGCCGCTTGAATTATATTTCCAGATTTATATCCCACATGACTGCCACATGTGCGCCTATATTCAAGCTCCTCTGGAAAGATCAGCGTCATGATTGGACCAAGGATTTCCAAAAGGCCTTTGACTGTATCAAAGAGTATTTGTCCGAGCCTCCGATTCTGTCTCTGCCTGTGGAAGGGAGACCCTTGATTATGTACTTGATCGTTCTTGAAGACTCTATGGGTTGTGTATTGGGTCAGCAAGATGAATCAGGAAAGAAAGAGTATGCTATATACTACCTGAGTAAGAAGTTCACTGATTGTGAGTTTCGATACTCAATGCTTGAGAAAACCTGTTGTGCTTTGGCTTGGGCTGCTAAGCGTTTACGCCAGTACATGTTGAATCATACGACTTGGTTAATATCCAAAATGGATTCAATCAAGTATATCTTTGAGAAGCCTGCTTTAACTGGGAGGATTTCCCGTTGGCAGATGTTGTTGTGTGAGTATGAAATTGAGTATCGAGCTCAAAAAGCTATTAAAGGTAGTATCTTGGCTGACCACTTGGCACATCAACCAATTGAGGATTATCAGTCTGTTCAGTACGACTTCCCTGATGAGGAGATTCTGTATTTGAAAATGTAAGATTGCGATGAGCCTACGCTCGATGAAGGGCCAGAGCCTGGTTCCCGATGGGGCATGGTGTTTGATGGCGCTGTAAATCAATATGGAAATGGTATTGCGACAGTGATTATTACTCCTCAAGGCACACATTTTCCCTTTACAGCAAGGCTAACTTTCAAATGCACGAATAATATGGCGGAGTATGAGGCATGTATTATGGGTTTGGAAGAGTGTGTTGATCTTAGGATCAAACATCTTGATGTTTATGGCGATTCGGCCCTTGTTGTTAATCAGATTAAGGGTGAATGGGAGACGAATCAACCTGGCCTCATCCCGTATAGAGATTATGCGAGGAGGATTTCAACGTTCTTTACTGAGGTTGACTTCCATCATATTCCTCGAGATGAGAATCGGATGGCAGATGCTCCTATCTACACTTGCTTCGATGATTGTGGTGAAATATTGGAATGAAGTCCCCAATATTACCGTGATGCGCTTGGATAGACCGGCTCATGTGTTTGCAGTCGAAGAAGTGAAAGATGATAAGAAGTGTTTCCTTCAAAGTCAGATTTACCCACCTGGGGAATCTGTTAAAGATAAGAAGACTTTGAGGAGATTATCAGGCAGTTTCTACCTCAATGTTGATGTGCTTTATAAGAGGAATTTCGACATGGTTCTGCTCAGATGCGTGGATAGACACGAAGTAGACCTGTTAATGACTGAAGTCCATGAGGGTTCATTTGGTACTCATTCCAATGGACATGCCATGGCAAAGAAGATGTTGAGAGCAGGCTACTATTGGCTGACAATGGAGTCTGATTGCTGCAAATATGGGAAGAAATGCCACAAGTGTCAGATTTATGCGGATAAGATTCATATTCCCCCGACACTTCTGAATGTTATTTCCTCACCGTGGCCTTTCTCTATGTGGGGAATTGACATGATTGGCATGATAGAGCCAAAGGCGTCGAACGATCACAGGTTTATTCTCGTAGCAATTGATTACTTCACCAAATGGGTTGAAGCGGCATCATATGCAAATATGACCAGGCAGGTAGTTGTGAAGTTTATCAAGAATCAACTCATATGATATTATGGTGTGTCAGACATGATCATTACTGATAATGGATCTAACTTGAACAACAAGATGATGAAAGAGCTGTGTAGCGAGTTCAAGATTGCACATCATAATTCTTCTCCTTATAGACCCAAGATGAATGGGGTTGTTGAAGCTGCTAATAAGAATATCAAGAAGATTATCCAGAAGATGGTCGTTACGTACAGGGATTGACATGAGATGCTGCCATTTGCTTTGCATGGTTATCGTACATCTGTCCGCACTTCAACAAGGGCGACCCCTTTCTCTCTTGTATATGGCATGGAGGTTGTGCTCCCCGTGGAGGTTGAAATCCCATCAATGAGAGTCTTGATGGAAGCCAAGTTGACTGAGGCTGAATGGGTTCAGAGTCGTTATGACCAGCTGAATTTAATTGAAGAGAAGAGATTAACTTCCATGTGCCATGGTCAGTTATATCAGCGAAGGATGAAGAAAGCCTTTGATAAGAAGTTCAAACCTCGTGTGTTCCGAGAAGGTGATCTCGTGCTCAAGAAAGTCTTGTCTTTCACGCCCGATTCCAGAGGCAAGTGGACTCCAAACTATGAAGGTCCATATGTTATTAAGAGATCCTTTTTAGGCAGTGCTTTGATACTTATAACTATGGATGGGGAGGATTTCATTCGTCCTGTGAATTCAGATGTAGTCATGAAATACTTCGCCTAAAATAAAAATAGAATAGCTCGCTAAGTTGAAAACCCAAAAGGGCGACTTGGGCAAAAATGAGCGTCTCGGTGGATTGAAAACCCAAAAGGGCGATCCCGGCAAAAGTTAGAGACATGAAAAAATGAATATATACGTCCCGCTAGATTGAGTAGCTCACCTTGGGGCAATCTAGGAAAAATTAGGGATTTGGCAAGTAACTGCATCTTGACAAGACTTTGTTCTACCATCTGTCATTTGTCGAAGATTCTCGCTCAGTCATCGTCAACTGAAGCTTCAAATACACTGGATTCAGAGTTGGCAGAGAAATGGTCATTATGTTCAATGTAGCCCTTTTTCCAATATATATCACCAACTTCAAATTTGTAAAGATCCATGGAGTCTTGCCATTTGCAGACTACCATCCTATCAAAGAAATTTGAGCATTTATCCAATTCTTTGCACTCTTATTTGTTTCTGTTTAACAAATGTTTGCATGTTTTAATTGATAAATATCATTGTTTTAAACAAATAAAGTTTTTATAAACTATTTTTTTAAACGAAGTGAACATTCACTATGACCAAAAGGATAATTGAAACGTCTTTAGTGCTCTCCCAAGGATAGTACGATCTCCAAAAGGGTAAGACATATGTTCATATTCCTAGCATAACTGTATCCTTTTCATCATCTTTCAGGTTTGTCTCCTCAGTGAGCATAGAAGAAGGTAATGTACCACCAAATTCCCCGGAGAGTCTGAAGTTTTAGTCTTGGTCTCCTCAACTCCCCAGAGAGTCTGAGTCTAGCATATGTGTTTTATCAAATATATGGTTGTCATCCCTTGTGTGGACTGACCTAAAATCCCATATAGAGTGATAAAAGTTGATATGCTATCTTTTTGAGGAAGTTGGTCTTCCCTCACTATAATTGGAAACCTCCCGCAGAGTTGAGCAGGAAACCCCCAGCATGAGTAGAAGTTTTCAGCAGGTTGGTCTGTAGCTTATCCCCAGTGGATTCGCATACAATTTTTCTCCCAACAAGTTTGCTTACCACTTATCTTCAGTAGGGTTTCCCACATTAGACTTCCCTCAGTTGGTTCGCCACCGGATTCTCTCCAGCTGATTGCCTACAGGTTATCCCCAGTATGATCACCAGCAGTCCTTCCCAGTGGAGTTGCTTGATCAGAATCTGATATATTTGCTTGTCCTCCTAATTGGATGGTTTCCTTCCCCAGCGGAGCGGTATTTCTCTTCTCATCGGCAGAGATTGTTTCTCCAGCAGATATGAGGAAATGTGTTTATTATCGGAATTTCTGTTTGGTGTTTGTTCCCCACAGAATTTCATATCCTTGCCCCGATAATTTCCCCAGTAGGGTTCCTTCTACGATGGATCTTATCCGTGCTGAGTTCCCTGGCAATGGCGTTGTAGTTTCCCAACTGAGACTTTATCTGATTCTAGTTTGGCGTTGGAACTTCGAGGAAAACGTATTGATTCCTTCCCCAGTGGAGTGAGTGATTCTCCTTCTCCACAACAAAGATGTTTCCCTTAGTGGATAGAAGTGAATATTTGATTTGATGTGCTTCTGATTGGTGGTGGTTCCCCACAGAATTCCATATCACCCCCTGATAAGATCTCCAGTAGAGTTCTTCTTTGACTGATCTTATCCACCTCTCTGTGTACTGTTGGAAGATCCCTAGCACGTGGTAGTTGTGACCCTTTGCTTATCCCCAACAGCGGTCTCTGATCCCCGGTGATCCTGCTTGTTCCCCTAGCATTAGTTTTTGTCCCCGGCAGCAACTCTGCTTGATCCTCGGCTATGATTGGTGTTTCCTGGTTTTTCTCTCGTGAGATGTTGTATCGGATGTCTGTCCATTGACTCTTGGGCCTGTTTGTGTTAGATATATCTATTTGTCAGCACTAATCATACATAAACCATGCATGTACATGCATAATCATAGCATTCAGATATTCATGTTGCATTCTTTGCCATATATCTTTGCTTGTTATCTCCTGCTAGTTGGTGAAATGTTCTTCCCCAAGCAGATGTTTGTGTCTGATCTCTCCATATAGAGTCAGCCCCATAGGCAGAAAGTGTCTACCTTTCCTTCAATATTCCCCACTAAGTTATATCCTCGTGGATGATTATTATTTCAGTTTCCTCCCAAAACATGTATTGGGATGGAATTATTCCCCTGAGTTATATCCTCATTAGGATGAGTCCTGTTTCATTGTGTCTTTCTAGCTTGTTCCTAGATTTGACTCCTTTCTTGTTATTTCCCTTGCACTTCCCTGTGGTTCAGGTGATCAATTACTCAGTAAACAGTAATTGTTCATTCTCTCCCCAGCGGATGATTGTGGCCTTCTACCCAGTAACCGGTAGTTATAAGTCCTATTTCTTTGGTTTTCTACCCAGTAACCGGTAGTTGTAAACCCCATTTTGTTCCCCTTGCAGATTTAACCCTTGATTTTGCTCATCCTAACCGATGACGGTTACTTCTCTTCTTTGGTTTTCTACCCAATAACTGGTAGATGTAATCCCCTCTTTGTTGGTTATCTTTATCCAGTTTTCGGTATTGATATTCTTTCATTTTGAGTATATCTCCCAGTAACCGGTGATATATCTCCTGGATCATTGCTTTTGTCAATGTATCCCCAGCGAGTCATCTTTCATTTACCCTGGTTCGGTAATGATTGTTTCTCCCCTTTGATTGGTCATCGTTCTATACCCAGTGGTCGGTATCCCGAAGTCCTTTCTTTTCGGTCGATTTATCCTTTATTAACCCAATAACCGGTTGTGGATAATCTTCCATGCGAGTATGTTACCTACGTTCTGACGGTAATAGATAATATATCGCATGCGCTCTTCAGTCGAAGTCTATTTCTTCCCCAGTCGAGCAAGATTCGTATTTCCTTATGGAATCGAATATCCATCCTATAATCGAGTTTTCTTTTTCAGCCCTCCTTTCGGACGATGAGTGTCTTGGAAATATTCCCCAATTCACGCCTGGTTGGTCACCTATTATATGCCTAGTAACCGGTATCCCTGGTGTTCCTTCTTTCTGCTCCCTATTATGACTTTTGTCCCATGTGGAGTCAGATTTCCCTGAGTTGAAATATATCTTTCAAGTCTTCCTCAGATGTTTTGGATGATCGATATCTCTCACCCTTATACCGGTCTTGGATATTCTTTATCCCTGAGCGTGTTGTTCTTCCACCCTTATACCAGTGTCTTGACCGCATGTCTCTTTGAGCTTATTACCCAATAGCCGATAATACCTCACTTGTTTTTCTCCTCAGCTGAATCCTTTGTGGATTTCCCCGCCTGAGTCCGGATTTTCATCTGAGGTATCCTTGGTGGATAGTTTTGTTGTATTGGCATATTCCCCAATACATTCATCTTTGCGTCAGTTCGAGTCTTCCCATTGGTTTATTTTCATGGAATCTCTTCGTGTCTCCCAACAAGTTTTAAGTTGTGACCTGTTCACGCATCATCCCCTTTACTCCCCAATAAAGTCCCCAAAGTCTCTGTCCCATTTATGAGTGTATTACTCATATGGATTTTCAGTTTCTCCTGATTCCTTTTTTCTTTGTGGACATATATCCCCGCAGAGTATTAACTTTTGCATACATACATTTGTATCATGAGGTCTCTTAGGGACCAAAATTCGTATCTTTGTTATTATTTAAGCTCATTCTAACGCGTCGAGACGAATATTTTAACCTTCATATCTCCGGCTAGAATGAACTTAAATAGGGGCATCTGTAAGACCCTAATTTTAACCCTAAGATCCCTCATGGCATCATATCATTGCTCTTAACATTTTGGCTCAAGGATCATAGCATCTTGACTCCTTAGCCCTTGGGTTGGTACTTGTGTGAGTTGGTTTGAGACCATCAAGCATGCTTAAATTGTATATTATTGCTTTTCTTATTTTGTTTACTAACCAAAAGCACAAAAATATGTCACTAACATCTTTTGTTTTGAAGCTTAAGCAGTCATGTGATACAAGGCTCCTAGGAGGCTCTTATGTCCATTCAAATGGCCAGATGAAGATGAAAGAAAGCATGACAATGGTTCCCAAAGCTGTAAATCATCATATATGCCTCCCCAAGTATCTCAATTTGTCAATTTGATCAAGATAAACCAAAGGGCTTGAGGATTATTTCCCAAGGAAACCCTAATTCAATTGTGCATTGACTGTGCCTTGCTCATGAAGCAACCTCAACCCATTATCAAATATAATCAAGGGAAGTTATTTCATTCATCATTTTATGCATATATGAGCTTATGTGAGTGTCCTCAATCATTCATTCATCAATATTTGAAGTTTGGCTTTGAGAAGTTGATAAGTCAAGTCATTTGACTATTTTGAAATCCACTAAGACCTAACTTTTGATGTGTTTGTCAAATGATGATGACCCCAAGAGAAAAAGTGTTATTAATAACCATATGAAAAAAATTCATGTTAATCAAATTTTCATTTGAAACTTGAAAGGTCATCATTCATTTCAAAACATTATAGGTCATTTTGACTTAAACCCTAATTTTGGGTCAAATTCCCAAGGACATAACTCCTTTATTTTTTATGATTTTGAGGTGAGACCAAGTGCATTAGAAAGTTTAAGATGTCTGATTCAATTGTTATGTTGGACAAAATTTCATAATCCTAAAAGAAACACATGTGATAATACAAAACATTATAGGTCACTTTGCACCAAAGCCATTGAAATGTGAAAAAGTCCAACTTCAAGTGCCCATAACTGTGTCATCAAAAATCCAAATGATGCAAAATTTAAGTCCAAATTGATTGTATTGAAAAGATATACAACTTTTATGTTGGAGGTTTTGTTATTTGAGGCTTGCATCACTAAAACAGAAGGGCTTGAAATTGGTCCATTTTGGCAAAATTTTCAAATGTATGTTTTGTACCTTGAACTTCATGGCTAGTTTTCAATATTTTCCAAACTCCAAATGAATTTTTGTTCAACATAACATTTGTTCCTTATGTCAAGTCCTTTCCAACCATTACCCACATGCTTATGTTTCAATTTTCCAAATGGCATTTTCGAAGAGTTGAAGTTTTTGATTCAATTATGCATAGCATGTTAAAATTCCATGCACAAGCTTATGCATTGCCATCTGCACGTCCATTTCACTTTCATTTGTGTTCAACATGCAAAACCATTTGAGTTTGGGCCTCACATGCGCCTGTACATGCCCATGCATGGAGGACCCAAGCTCATTCACACATGAGTTCTTCACATCCTTGCATCAACTTTTGCTATAAATAGACATGCTTGCTTCACTTGAAAACTAACCTAAAGGCGCCTGAAGCTCTGCACAACTGATTCCCCAATCCTCCATTGAAGGAAGTCTGAATTTTTCTCTTCACTTTTCAAGTTCAAATTTCAACTTCATTGGTTGATCTTTGGCTTCTAAATTCCTTAGCCTTGCTTCCTTGTTACTTCAAGATCAAGCTGCACACGAGGATTGGATTAGATCAAGCTCACACAAGCTGCTCTTCAAAGGTTTTCACTCCAACTGTTTTCCTTCGAATCTCTTTGGATATTGAACATTATTTGTATTGGTTGGCATCTCTGAAGTCCTCATGTGAGAGGCAATGGATTTGTGGTTTTAATTTTGAGAATTGAACAAGTTCAGATTGAACACCTCATATTTCAACCTCAAATTTTTTTCTCCATAAGAATCTTAAGAAGAAACTAAGGTTACAGGGGTGATGTACATCACCCCAGCTTTCGAATGGTATATAGATCGCGTGCTATGGTTGAGGTTTGAAAACCTGCAACTGGTGGCCGGAACTGACCTTCTCACCGGAGAAGACGGCGGTTTCCACCACCGTCCCCACCCGTCTTAGCCTCAGCCATTGGATCCGTGTTTCGAGATCTAATCCTAGCGCTTCATTGTTATGACTTTATTTAAATCATTGTGCCACGTTGTTGACTAGAGTGCACCATGCGCGTGTGTTTCCCAGCCACAAGATGAGCCACGTCAATTAATGAAATGAGATCTGACGCCTCAGGCTTTTTGCTATTTTTTGAATTTTCATTTTATTTTCTTTTATTCCAATTATTTTAAAAATTCATAACTTCTTTATTTGGAATCACAAAAATATGGGACCAATTGCAAAATTCTTCTCTTAAATTCTAGTTTCTAAAAATGATTTTTAATTATTTTTTTGATTCTATTTAATATTTTTTGTGAATTATTTCTTTTCTGGTTATTTTTAATTCATTTAAAATACTTTTTGATATTCAAAAATGCCAAAAATATTTTCTTAACATCTTTGGATGATGGTGAATCTATGAAAAATATTCTCATCAATTTCTTAATTGATTTGAGATTTATTTGAGATTTTAGTCCAATTATGTTATTTTTTTCTTCATTTTTAATTGTTCAAAAATAGTTTCTATTTTCAAAAAATGTTGAGAAATTTTGTCAAACCTTGTTTGACCATGTTAGACTTATGATGATCCAATTGGACTTTTCCAAGTTGATTTGAATTGGATTTGAAGTTTGACCTTTATTTGTTCATCTTATTTCATGTATTATTTTAATTCCAAAAAATACCAAAAATATTTTTTTGTTTATTCCTTGACTTCTAATCTTCATTTCACTTCTGTTTACCATTGATTGATGTTGGTTCCACTCATGTTTGATCAATGTGTTTTGGTTATGTCTTTTGAATTTCAATGATGTATATTCCATTTCCATATTCTTCTTCTTCTTCTTCTTTTTGACCAATGAGTTAATGATTGGTGGTTAGCTTTGACATATGAGAGGCTTAACCTTCTTTGAGCCAAATCAAATTCATCTTGATCAAAGATCAAATGAATTGCTTTGTGTTCAAGATAGGTTGCTTCTTGGTCAAGCAAAAAACCTAAATCCATACAAGGTCATTCTTCTTTTCTTTTGGCATGGCAAGTTGTAGGAGCTTGGCTTACTAGTCATGATCTCTAACTTGTGTTTATTTGCCTATAGTTTCATTGACCGGCCTCAGATAGGTGCGACTACTACATTAGTCCACTTACGATTGCTTAACATAGCGCTAAATTGCCTTATGGCACACTAACACTAACTACTAATGACTAACTTTTAATTCAAGCATCTAATTCTTGCAATTTACTTTAATGCAATTTAATTTCTCATTAATTCATATTGTCTTTGCCCTTTGCTCACTTGAGCTCATGTTTATGTTTATGCAATTTGCCTTTTGCTCACTTGAGCACATTATTGTGTATATACTATTGCCTTGTGTTTGTTTTGTTTGTGTGAACCAATGCAAAAAGGAGAAAGGACTTAGAATTAGGACCTTACCCATGCTTAATGGAGTTTCAAGAGCAACTAGGCCTCATGCCTTTAGAATGCTAAATATGTTGAAGAGCAACTAGGCATCATGCCTTTAGAATGCTTAATCTTGAAGTTGAATTGAAAGGACCTCTATTCTAAACTCACTAGTGTCCATTCTTTATATTGCATTGTGGAACTTTTTGATTTGTTTGTTCTTGTGTGATAGGGATCCCAAACTTGATCTCATTAGAAGGACCATTGTCACAAGCATCCAAGATAAGAGAGACAAATCCAAATTGGAAGATCCTAGGAGCTTGATTGAGCATGTGCTTGATTGCTTGAATTAATTGCTTATTGTTTGCTAAGTCCAAAGGAAGGGAGCAACTTGGATCATCTTTATGATCTCAAGAAGGGAACTCCAAGTGGTTTTATTTCTCTTCCCTCATCTTTGCATGTTTAGGACCTAGACCTTCTCTTCTTCTCCCCACTCTAACCCAAGCCAAACTTTTTGTGCAAACATTAACATTGTTTTCAAAATTAGAAACCTAGGCACTATGCCTTTGATTTTTCAAACTCTTTTCATAATACTTATTTTGAATTGAATCTTAAGTCAACTTTGACTTTATTTTGTGAATACTTTTCATTAGTAAATACAACTCACTCAAATTGTTTTGTGGTTCAAATGACCACTTTTGCCAAAGCTTTTCATAAACATTAGCTATTAGGTTTGAGTTATCATAGAGGTTGATGTAAACCTCACCTTATCCTTAGTGATTGGACTATAAGTCTTCCATACTTATTATATGGTGGATCCCTCACTAGTATGTTGAAGCTCTCCTCACATGGTGGATTGTGGTTTAGGTTGAGTTTTCTCCCTTTGATAACAAAAGACCTTAAGGCTTTTGACCAATCAATTCACTTACTTATTTTGAGATTTTTACCCCGAACTACGAGGTTTTGATCCTACCTTTGTGATGGTACGTAGGCAATGGGTTTATCCATTCAAACAACAAAATTGTAAATAATTTGTATATTCTTTTCTCATCTCCCCAATCATGTTTGCACAAATATCTTCACAAATACCAACCTATCATACAACATTTTCAAAAAGGGCTCCCTTAGAGTACTAAGGATATTTTGGGTGCTTAAAACCTTCCCATTGCATAACCAACCCCCTTATCCAGATCTCTGACATTTTATTAATTTTTGATTTGATAAAACTTCTCGGTTTTTGTTCGCTTTCTAACATTTCCTTTGGATAAATAGAAGTGTGGTGGCGACTCGAATTGTATGATTTACTTTTAATTTAGTCAATAAATCTAAAGGTAACTAATACCCCGCTACACAGGGGATATAACATTAACTTCATCTTCATCACGATTCTGAAGTATCTCGATCACACCCTGATCCAGCATCTCTTGGATGTCCTTCCTAACTTGTCGGCATCCTCTTTCGCTGACAGTGCACACCTGGCATCTGTCATGGTCATGCTCATAGTGACTGTATCCATACAACAGTCTATGCATCTCGACCAAAGATTGTCTAATATGGCTGACATATCGGACCTTGTACTTGCCAGGGCAACCCTGAACCATGTTAACTTCAGCCTTCCCATGCTCGGGCAATGGGTTCTTCTTAACATTAGGACCTACATCCTCAAAAAACAAAATACCACTTCTAACAAGGTCTTGAACCTTGGTCTTGAGAGGGTAACAGTTCTCCACATCATGTCCGGGAGCACCGGAATGATAAACACAGTGAAGCTCGGGCTTGTACCACCACTGAGGGTTGGTCGGTACAGCCGGTGGGTCACGTGGAGTAATCAGTTTCCTTTCAATCAATGAAGGATATAGCTCTGCATAAGTCATTGGAATTGGATAGAAAGTGACCCTCTTCCTATCATAGCTAGTGTTGGTATTGTTGTTGTTTCGAGGCTGGTAGGCCTGCTGTTACGGACGATGTTGCTGCTGTTGATATTGTTGTTGTTGCTGTTGCTGGTTCTGATGCTGATAATGTTGATTTTCCCTAAATGCAGGCGCTATATGAGCCACCTGGTGCTGGGTACTGGCCGGGCGCACAGTCTTCCTCTTCACAGAGGGTCTTCTTTGTTTAATATGGGAGGACACGGCATGTGCCTCTCGCTCTTTCTTCTTGGCAAATGCCCCATAACGTTTGGCAGAAGAGCCTTTTTCTCTGGTCAGGCGTCCTTCCCTAACTCCTTCCTCTAGTCGCATCCCTATGTTCACCATCACGGTGAAGTTAGAGGGAGCGCTAGCGATCATCCTCTCATAGTAAAATGAACTCAAGGTCTTCAGAAAGATCTTGGTCATTTCCTTCTCTTCAAGCGGGGGCACAATCTGTGTAGCCAATTCACGCCACCTCTGGGCGTACTCCTTGAACGTTTCCTTCTCCTTCTGGGACATAACCCTCAGTTGGTCCCTATCGGGAGCCATATCAACGTTGTACTTGTACTGCTTGACGAAAGCTTCGCCAAGGTCGTTGAAGGAGCGAATGTTCGCACTATCCAGACCCATGTGCCATCTTAATGCGGCACCAGACAGACTGTCCTGGAAATAGTGGATGTTATATCCCCTGTGTAGTGGGGTATTCGTTACCTTTAGATTTATTGACCAAATCAAAAGTAAATCATACAATTCGAGTCGCCACCGCACTACTATTTATCCAAAGGAAAGGTTAGAAAGCGAATAAAAAATGAGAAGTTTTATCAAATAAAAAACTAATAAAAATGTCAGAGATCTGGGTAAGGGGGTTGGTTATGTAATGGGAAGGTTTTAAGCACCCAAAACATCCTTAGTACTCTAAGGGAGCCCTTTTTGCAAATGTTGTATGGTAGGTTGGTATTTGTGAAGTAATATTTGTGCAAACATGATTGGGGAGATGAGAAAAGAATATACAAATTATTTACAATTTTGTTGTTTGAATGGATAAACTCATTGCCTACGTACCATCGCAAAGGTAGGATCAAAACCTCGTAGTTCGGGGTAAAAATCTCAAAATAAGTTGGTGAATTGATTGGTCAAAAGCCTTAAGGTCTTTTGTTATCAAAGGGAGAAAACTAAACCTAAACCACAATCCACCATGTGAGGAGAGCTTCAACATACTAGTGAGGGATCCACCCTATAATAAGTATGGAACACTTATAGTCCAATCACTAAGGATAAGGTGAGGTTTACATCAACCACTATGATAACTTCAAACCTAATAGCTAATGTTTATGAAAAGCTTTGGCAAAGGTGGTCATTGGAACCACAAAAAGAATTTTAGTAAGTTGGATTTACCAATTAGAAGTATTCACAAAAGGGAAGTCAAAGTTGACATAAGGTTCAATTCAAAATAAGTATTATGAAAAGATTTTGAAAAAATCAAAGGCATAATGCCTAGGTTTCTAATTTTGAAAATAATGTCAATGTTTGCACAAAAAGTATGGCTTGGGTTAGAGTGGAGAGAAGAAGAGAAGGGCTAGGTCCTAAACATGCAAAGATGAGAGAAGAGAAATAAAACAACTTGGAGTTTCCTTCTTGAGATCATAAAGATGATCCAAGTTGCTCCCTTCCTTTGGACTTAGCAAATAATAAGCAAATAACTCAAGCAATCCAAGCAAATATTCAATCAAGCTCCTAGGATCCTCCAATTTGGACTTGTCTCTCTCATTTTGGATGCTCTTGACAATGGTCCTTCTAATTAGCTCAAGTTTGGGATCCCTATCACACAAGAACAAACAAATCAAAAAGTTCCACAATGTAATAGAAAGAATGGACAAGAGTGAGTTTAGAATAGGGGTCCTTTCAATTTATCTTCAAGATTAAGCATTCTAAAGGTAGGAGACCTAGTTGCTCTTCAACATATTTAGCATTCTAAAGGCATGAGGCCTAGTTTATCTTGAAAATCCATTTAGAATAGGTAAAGTCCTAATTCTAAGTCCTTTCTCCTTTTTGCATTGGTTCACACAAACAAAATAAAACAAACACAAGGCAATAGTATATACACAATAATGTGCTAAAGTGAGCAAAAGGCAAATGGCATAAACATAACCATGAGCTCAAGTGAGCAAAGGGCAAAGACAATATGAATTAATGAGCAAGAAATTAAATTGCATTAAAGTAAATTGCAAGAATTAAAAGCTTGAATTAAAAGTTAGTCATTAGTAGTTAGTGTTTGTGTGCCATAAGGCAATTTAGTGTTATGTTAAGCAATCGTAAGTGGACTAACATAGTAGTCACACCTATCTGAGGCCGGTCAATAAAACTATAGGCAATTAAACACAAGTTAGAGATCATGACTAGTAAGCCAAGCTCCTACAAATTGCCATGCCAAAAGAAAAGAAGAATGTACTTGTATGGATTTTAGGTTTTTTGCTTGACCAAGAAGCAACCTATCTTGGACACAAAGCAATTCACTTGATCTTTGATCAAGATGAACTTGATTTGGATCAAAGAAGGTTAAGCCTCTCATATCTCAAGGCTTACCACAAATCATTAACTCATTGGTCAAAAGAAAAAGATGAAGGAGATGAAGATAGAATGTACAAAATGAAAATCAAATGACATAATCAAAACACATTGATCAAACATGAATGGAATCAACATCAATCAATGGTAAACAAAAGTGAAATGAAACTTAAAATTCAAGAAAGGTCAAACATATTTTTGGTATTTTTTGGAATTAAAATAATACATGAAATAAAATGAACAAATAAAGGTCAAACATCAAATCCAATTCATATCAACTTGGATAAGTCCAATTGGATCATCATAAGTCTAACATGGTCAAACAAGGTTTGACAAATTTTCTCAACATTTTTTGAAAACAGAAACTAATTTTAAACAATTAAAAATGAATAAAAATGACATAATTGGACTAAAATCTCAAATCAATTAAGAAATTGATGAGAATATTTTTCATAGATTCATCATCATCCAAAGATGTTAAGAAAATATTTTTTGCATTTTTGAATATCAAAAAGTATTTTAAAATGAATTAAAAACAATCAGAAAAGAAATAATTCACAAAAAATATTAAATGGAATCACAAAAATAATTAAAAATCATTTTATGAAACTAGAATTTAAGAGAAAAAATTTGCAATTGGTCCCATATTTTCGTGATTCCAAATAAAGAAGATATGAATTTTTAAAATAAAATGGAATAAAAGAAATTAAAATAAAAATTAATAAAAGAGAAAACTCTTGAGGCGTCAGATCATGGCTCATTAATTGACGTGGCTCATCAGACAGTCAGGAAGCGCGCACGTATGGTGAGTGTTAGTCAACAGCATGGCATAGTGCATTAAAATAAGTCATAACATTCAACAGCCAAGATTAGATCTGAGATTCATCATCCAATGGCCTAGGTTTGGACGCGTGGGGACGGTGGTGGAAACCACCGTCTTCTCCGGTGAGAAGGTCAGTTTCGGCCACCAGTTGCAGGTTTTAAAACCTCAACCATAGCACGCGATCCATATACCATTCGAAAGCTGGGGTGATGTACATCACCCCTGTAACCTTAGTTTTCACTCAAGATCCCTATAGAGGAAAAAATCTGAGCTTGAAAAATGAGGTGTTCAATCTGAACTTAACCAATTCTCAAAATTAAAACCACAAATAAATTGCCTCTCACATGAGGACTTCAGAAATACCAACCAAACCAAGCAATGCGCAATAATAAGAGAGATTCGAAGGAAAACAGTTATGGTGAAAACCTTTGAAGTGCTGCTTGTGTGAGCTTGATCCAATCCAATCCTTGAGTGCAGCTTGATCTTGAAGTAACAAGGGAGCAAGGTTAAGGAATTAGAAGCCAAAGATCAACCAGGGAAGTTGAAATTTGAGCTTGAAAAGTGAAGAGAAAATTCAGAATTCCTTTAATGGAGAGGGTTGGGGAATCAGTTGAGCAGAGCTTCAGGCGCCTTCAGGTTACCATTCAAGTGAGGCAAGCATGTCTATTTATAGCCACAGCTGATGCAAGGCATGATCAAACTCGTGCGTGCATGAACTTGGGTCCTCCATGCATGGGCCTGTACAGGCGCATGTGAGGCCCAAAACCACTTACAATTGAGTGCTGAACACTAATGAATGAAGTTTGGACGTACAGATGGCAAGGCAATGGAGTGTGCAAGAATATTTCACTTGGTTTCCATAAATGATCACAAAACTTCACCTCTTCGAAAATGCCATTTGAAAAATCCAAACATAAGCATGTGGGTAATGGTTGGAAAGGTCTTGACATAAAGAACAAATGTTATGTTGAACAAAAATTCATTTGGAGTTTGGAAAATATTAAAAACTGGCCATGAAGTTCTAGGTACCAAACATGTATTTGAGAAATTTGCCAAAATGGACCAACATCAAGCCCTTCTGTTTCAATGATGCAAACCTCAAATGACAAAACCTCCAACATCAAAGTTGAATATCTTTTCAAGACAATAAATTTGGACTTACATTTTGCCTCATTTGGGTTTTTGATGAGAAAGTTATGGGCACTTGAAGTTGGACTTTTTCACATTTCAATGGCTTTGGTCCAAAGTGACCTATAATGTTTTGTATTATCACATGTGTTTCTTTTAGGATTATGAAAATTTGTCCAACATAACAATTCAATTATACATCTTTAAATTTCCAATGAACTTGGTCTCACCTCAAAATCATAAAATATTATGGAGTTAGGTCCTTGGGAAGTTTACCCAAAATTAGGGTTTCAGTCAAAATGACCTATAATGTTTTGAAATGAATGATGACCTTCCAAATTTCAAATAGATTTTTAATGAACATTAAAGTTGTTCATATGGTTATTAAGAACATTTATGATCTTGGGGTCATCATCATTTGACAAACACATCAAACGTTAGGTCTCAGTGGATTTCAAAATAGTCAGATGAATTGACTGATCAACTTCTCAAGTCCAAACTTCAAATATTGATGAATGAATGAATGAGGATACTCACATAGGCTCATATATGCATAAAATTATGAATTAAAGAACTTACCTTGATTTTATTTGATCATAGGTTGAGGTTGCTTCATGAGCAAGGCACAGTCAATGCACAGTTGAATTAGGGTTTCCTTGGGAAACAATCCTCAAGCCCTTTGGTTTATCTTGATAAAATTGACAAATTGAGATACTTGGGAGGCATATATGATGATTGATATCTTTGGGGACCATTTTCATGCTTGCTTTCTCCTTCATTTGGCCATTTCTTTGAGCATAGGGGCCTCCTAGGAGCCTTGGATCACATGACTGCTCAAGCTTCAAAACAAAAGATGTTGGTGACATATTTTTGTGCTTTTGGCTAGTAAAAAATATAAAAAAAAGCAATAATATACAATTCAAGCATGCTTGGTGGTCTCAAACCAACTCACACAAGTCCTAACCCAAGGGTAAGGAGCCAAGATGCTATGATCCTTGAGGCAAAATGCAATGAGCAATGTTATGATGCCATGAGGGATCTTAGGGTCAAATTAGGGTCTTACAATTATGCATTCCTAGTCATTAAAATGCACGCCTAGATTAAAAGGATACCGCCCAATATACACAAATACTAAGTGACTTAGTTTTGACATCAATCAAAACATACTACTAGAAGAGAAATGCATACGCAATGTTGTGCTAATAATTTATTTTATTCAAGAGTATATTTTCTTTTATGTAATATCTTTGTAATATCTTTTGTTTAATTCTTGGGTTGAACCATTTAAAAGCTCTTTTTAGTTCTTGAGATTAATATATCGAATTTTTGTCTGGTTCTTGAGATGAAAATGTTATAATATATGTTTTGTACTTGTCAAAAAGTATAGGTGTGCATGTTACCTTTGTAAGAGAAAGGGTACTCAGAGGCCTTGACAGGTATATAACAATTTGTGATGGTTAGGGCTTGTCCACGGTGGCGAGAAATCGTGTATGGTGGTTTTATAGGATCTGCTCAAGTGAGGTGAGAGGCTCTGTATCTCAGTTTGGTAGTTAGGTATAATCATATGAATTAACATTTGTCTATTCTCCCATTGGGAAGAAGTATTTATAGAGGCCTTTTGAGCCTAGGGTTTAGAAAATCCTTAGGGGAAGCAATTGCTCCCCCATAACTAGGGGAGATAGTTATCTACCTATTTCTCAAAGAGTCATGGTGTGACTTATTCTCACATAATAAACGGGAGATAACAATAATGTACATGTCACCTGTCCCAAAGGTAAGCCCTCGTTTTTGTGTCTCCTGGGCGACATCACTTTAGGCAGGGACCCAAGAGTCGTCCTTGTTTGGAATCCTCACAAATACAATAATACACAATGCCTCAAGCATAAGAGCTTTGAAAAAGGAGAAGTGTTTTCAAGGCTTCTTGTGTTAGTGAGGTAGCTTGGCTTGGGGAAGAGTCCCTCAGTTGAAGGCGACCTTTCTAATTAGAGGTGAGTCCCTCAGCTTGGGGAGAGTCCCTCAGTCAAAGGTGTCCTTTTTAATGAAAGGCGAGTCCTTCAGCTGAAGGCTACCTTTTTAAGGCGTGGCCAATCCCTTAACTCAATACGGTCTTTTTTATTTATGTAAGCCTCTAATTGAGGAATGATTCATCTCCCCATCCCATATGTATCCTCATTAGCTAAAAATGTTAACTAAGAATGTCAATCAATCATCCAGATGGTCACGCTTACTTCCATTTAATGTAAGTAATGGTTATCTACTTTTCGAGACCTTAAACAATAGTGGCACGTGTTAGAAACATGCTGAGTTTTTAAAAATTATTGGGGAGTCTAAAGGATCCCTTGTGTTTCCAACTCCCCTATAAAATATTTCTTCTTCCACCTCATTTCCTCTATTTTTCTCCCTAATTCTACAAGCTCATACGAACTACCTAACTCCACATCTCCCATGATTCATCGTTCACAACCTTCTTCTAGGTATGAATTTCCCTTTCTCTCATTTTTTTGGTAGTGAGTACGGTTTATGAAGAAACCTTTTAAACATCCCAAAACCCTTTTTTAAGGTAAAATCAACCAACACCATTTTCTACAATGAACTACGAGGCTATGATTTCTCACTCCAGCGAGTGAGAATATGTAGGCACGAGGGCCCAAATCCTTGGCGAACATACTAATAAAAAATCACTTTCACTCCGTAAACTTCAGCAAATAAGCGTTAAGATAGTAACACCCATTCAACTGAAAGACAACCTAGATGGTTCCCATTAAGTACAATGGATGTGAGGGGTGCTAATGCCTTCCCCTTACACAACCGACTTCTGAATTTGCTCATGGTTGTGACGTCCATTCTTTTGGGGGTTTTCTCGATATTTTCCTTTTCCTTTGGAATAAATAAAATCTGATGGCGTCTCTATATTTTTCGTGTAGCGATAGTGAATACGAGTCATTGTCAGAGGCGTGGGAAAGGTTAAAAATTATACTTCACAAGTGTCCAAACTATAACATGAACTCCATAGAATAATTGGCACACTTTATTAAAGGACTGACAACTCTTTCATGCATGTTTCTTGATGCTTCATCAGGAGGTACATTGAGAATAAAAACTGATAATGATATAAGGATTATCATTGAAAATGTAGTCAAAATGAATATTATTCTAGCAAGAAGATTCGAAAGAACAAAACATTTTCACACTACCGAATCACATGGAGAGATTATAGCTCAGATTGAAATGTTAACAAAGAAACTGACAATAGCTAAGGTAGCTAAGACAAACAGCAACCATATACAGCTTCTACATTGTTCAGGATGTGGGAGGAACCATCCAAATGGGAGTTGTGCATTTATGAGGGAGTCGAAAGAAAGTAAACATGTCAACTTACAAATAAACAGTTCATGTACTCCTATTTAGAGAGACAAACAATGATGTCAATTAGGTAACCATTTTCATTCTAAGGATAGTCCAAGAAGATCATCCTTAGAGGAAGACCTGAAAAAATTTATGCAATCAACTAAAGCAAGTCTAGAAGAAATGGTCAGAAATCAGAGAGAGAAGAACCAGAGTCAGACTACCATAAACCAAAGTATGGTAACATCAATCAAGAGTTTATAAATTCATGTGGCGAATATATCTCACCAAATGACAGATCAGAGTGAATCCTGTCAAAACCTTGAATTGAGAAACCAGAGTGTACCAATAGTGCACAAGGCAATAGAAGAGAAGAAAAAGTATGACAAAGAAAAGAAGGACGTGGTGGTTAAAAAAGAATATGAAAAGAGTCAGAATTGAAGGAAAGATTAGAAGAAAAAGAAAACGATAAAGAGCGTGATACAGTGATTAAAGGTTACACTCTTTATCCGTTTATAGACAAAGACTCACCATGGATAAGGAATAAAAAGAAAATCCTAAATTATCTGAATCCTAAACTTCAGGATTATATTAAGCCATCTTACGCGTTCTTGAAGAAGAAAAAGCATAAGCAAGAGCTTGAAATAGGTCAATATAAAAAGTTCATGGAAAATTTGAGAAAGATACAAGTCAACGTTCCATTTTGCAAAGCTCTTAAAAAAATTCCTACATTTGGAAAATTCATGAAAGAACTTTTGTCAGGAAAGAGGAAATTTAAGGAGGATGAAAACATAGTGTTAGATGAAGATTATAGTGCGGTCATCCAAAGGGAGCTACCTCCAAAATTCACTGATTATGGCTAGTTCATAATTCTTTGTATAATTGGCCCATTAATGATAGGGCAAGCTTTATGTGGCTTAGGGGCCAACATCAATTTGAGGTCGCTCTCTATGATGAAGAAGTTAAACTGTGGTGAGCCAAAAATAACTCGTATGAACCTGACACTTGTTGATAGGTCCATCACTTATCTTTATGATGAGTTAGAAGATGTGTTGATTAGGGTGGATGGTTTACTATTCCCTGCTGATTTTGTGATCCTTGACATGTCGAAAAAAAACAGAGATACCCCTTGATCACACTAAAATTTACGTATTTTCGACTCCGATTTCGCACGCATTCTAGTTATTTTATTATCGTTTTGTTGTGTTATTTCTGTGTTTTCCTTTGTTTTCAGGTTTTTACCTTAATAGGAGCCCCGATCGAGAAAAGGAGCGAAAAAGAGCCAAAAACCCTAAAAATCAGCATTTTGCTCTTATGGCCTACCCCATGGCGGGCGCCACAGTCCAAGCCATGACGTGTCCAATTCAAACTTCCATCAACTCCCACGTTTTCCCACCACTTCCACTAAGGCGCCCCACTTTGTGCTTGTGGCGGGCGCCATGGCCTTGTGGCGGGCGCCACAAGAGGAAAACGGTTTCCTCTATTTTCAAGTTGAAGGGCATCCAAGTAAATTCCACCTTTTTTATTTGCTTATAAATAGAAACGCGAATTCAGTTTCACAATCACCCAAACTTAGAGCAAACGAAGATCCGAACGTTGGAACAAGGCGAAATCAGAAGCAACTTTGTTTCACTTAGGCATATATTCAGTTTTATAAAGTGGTAATCGCTTCGTATTGGAGTGTTACCACAATTGTGTAATTGAGTCTGTGATAGAGTCTGTACTCGAGTTTGGAGCACTTTGGAAGGAAGTTAATCCTGCCGCCATTTTCTTTTCCGCATTGCAATTTACTCAGCCCTCCGATTGGAGCAGGTTTTTATTACTCGCCTTTACTTTATTTATTTCCCGCACTCGCTTTACTTTATTTATTTCCCGCACTCGCCTTTACTTTATTTATTTCCCGCACTCGCTTTACTTTATTTATTTTCCGCACTCGCCTTTACTTTATTTATTTCCCGCACTCGCTTTAAATTATTTATTTTCCGCACTCGCTTTAAATTATTTATTTTCCGCACTCGCTTTAAATTATTTACTTTCCGCACTCGCACTACTTTTATTTATTTTAATGCACTTTTACTTTACCATGTCTAGCTAATTTTATAAGGCTAGAATGTAAGGATCGTAATTAAACCAGTAATCCGTACAATTGTTCGTCGAAACACTTAAAGGGCTATTTTAACTTTCAAATTGAGTTTTCCCGCACTTCAATTCTGTTGGGTAAGATCGAAAGCCGTCCAACGTCTTTTTAAACTTAATTGTTTTTAACTATTTCAAAAACAGCGAAAGCGCTTTGTCTAGTTCATTAGGAGTTTTTAACATTAAGAAGAAAAGAGATTTTAAAACTATTTTCGGACGCGTTTATAAGTTTAGAGTCTGGTTCGTAAGAACCTCTTTTGGTTAAGAAATCCAGGTTATAATACTTTTCAACTTAGTCAAGATACTATATTTCTTAAAAATAGGTTTACTACTCTAACGCAATGCGCGCCTTTTTATAAGTGACAATAAGAGGGTTTGATTAGGGAGTACAACTCGGTTTTGAATACGCGAAAGCGACAGTTCCTGTTAAATTAGTTCTTTTCAAAGTAGGAAACATTGCCCATAAGTAGTTCTATTAGCAAGTACTTGGATTATCATTTAATTATGTGAATTACATTCGACCCTGTCTTTATTAATTAAATTTATTTTAAAACTTTACTTTTCAATTTCACACTACAAAAACACCTATTTTAATTGCCTTTGATAAACACCATAACAATAGATAACGATAGACTGACACTTGGTCTCTGTGGTTCAATAATCTTTTATATTACTCTGACGCGTTCGTACACTTGCGAACATCAAGATTTACAACGCATCAAGTTTTTGGCGCCGTTGCCGGGGACCAATTTCGTCAAATTTCATTTTCCTGTTGTTATATCGTTTAGACTTAGGTTATTTCCCGCCGGTCGATGCGAAGAACTCGCAGCACCGGAAGTTTAAGTTTAGTAAACCCTCTGGCGGAACCTGAACGTTACGCTCGCGCACGTTTATTCTTTCATAGAATTAAGAGAGCTATGGCCGAAGATCAAAACCAAAGACCTCTTAAGGACTTCTCTCAACCATCTAACGAAGAACCTAGTTCTAGTATAGTAAACCCAATCATCCCAGCCAATAATTTTGAACTTAAACCGTCCCTGTTACAATTAGTGCAACAGAGACAATTCGCGGGTCTCGCTACCGAGAACCCAAACCAACATTTAAAAATATTTCTTCAATTAGCAGATACTTTTAAAACCAATGGAGCTTCTCCTGAGGAAATACGTTTAAGATTATTTCCTTTCTCCCTCAGAGATAAAGCTCTATCATGGTTAGATTCCCTTCCACCCAATTCCATTACGACTTGGGATAACCTTAGAAGAGTTTTTGTTGCTAGATATTTTCCCCCGAGTAAGACCGCCGTTCTTCCAAACCATATAACTAGATTTACCCAAAACCAAGGAGAATCGCTGTTCGAAGCTTGGGAGAGATATAAAGAGTTGTTACGAGCATGCCCACATCATGGCTTAGAAAATTGGTTAATCATTCAAACCTTCTATAATGGACTTCATTACAACACAAAGATGACCATCGACGCTGCCGCAGGCGGTGCTCTGATGAACAAACCTTACCCTGAAGCTAGTGCCCTCATCGAAGACATGGCTCAAAACCATCAATCATGGGGAGTCGAACGAGCGACGGTTGAGAAGAAGGAAGCCCAAGGAGGAGTGCATGAACTAAGCTCTATAGACATGATGCAAGCTAAAATGGACGCATTAGCCCTTAAGGTCGAGCATATGTACACGAACCCGAATACTGTAGCCGCAGTTTCGTCGGATTGTGAGATATGTGGAACCCAAGGACACCAATCCGCAGAATGCAGTCTATTAAACGAAACCCACTCCGAGCAAGTGAACTACACCCAAGGGAACCCATACTCGAATACCTATAACCCTGGATGGAGGAATCACCCTAACTTCTCCTATAGAAACAATAACCCTATTCAAAATAATGCACCTCCGAGACCTAGTTATCAAGCACCTAGATCAAATCAACCTATGCAACCTGTACCACCAAAGCCGAGCCTTGAGAAAATTATGGAAAATTTTATCACTGCTCAAACCCAATAAAACAAGGAGTTCATGAACCAAAACATTCATGTTAACGAATTGATTACTCAGTTAGGAACCAAGGTTGACCAAATAGTTACTCATACCAAGATGCTTGAAACCCAGATCTCTCAGGTAGCTTTAAACCAAGCCCCTTAGACTACACATGGAGGACAATTCCCTGGACAACCTCAACAAAATCCGAGAGGACAAGCCAATGCCATTACCCTACGAAGTGGGAACGCTTATGATGAGCCACCAAACCCAAGACTAAGTGAACCTGAAACTTCTAAGGAATGTACCAGACCCCCGGACAAAGTAAAGGAACCAGAGGAATCTGAAAACCATGAAGGTCGAGAGAAAGGAGAAGAACCTAAAGATAAAATTTACGTACCGCCCCCGCCATATAAACCACCTATACCATATCCGCAAAGACTCAAACAAACCCAGATCAATAAACAGTACCAAAAATTTATTAAAGTTATAGAAAAACTTCATGTAGAAATCCCTTTCACAGAAGCCATCACCCAAATACCTTCTTATGCAAAGTTTCTGAAAGACATCCTTACCAATAAATGTAGACTTGACGATCCGAGGCCTTTGGAATGTAATGCTATTTCCGAGGACAAATTAGCAAAGAAAGATAAAGATCCTGGAAATTTCTCCATTCCTTGCCTTTTGGGTAATCATGTCATCGAAAAAGCTTTTCTAGACTTAGGAGCTAGTGTGAGCTTAATGTCTCTAGCAGTTTGTGAGAGATTAAATTTAGGAGAATTACAACCCACTAAGATGTCACTTCAGTTAGCCGATAGATCTGTTAAATATCCGATAGGCATTTTAGAAGATGTTCTTGTTAGGATAGGTCAGCTGTTTATCCCTATTGATTTTGTCGTCATGGACATCAAAGAGGACAATGATATACCAATTCTTCTAGGTAGACCATTCTTATCAACTGCAGGAGCCATAATAGATGTCAAGAAAGGAAAGTTGACATTTGAGGTAGGCGACGAGAAAATAGAATTTATACTTTCGAAATTTCTTATGGCACCTGTGATGGGAGACTCGTGTTATGCCTTAGATATCATTGATGAATGTGTTAGAGAATTAGAACAAAAAGAAATTATAAAAACAATTAAGTTACCATCAACCCCCATAAAGGAAGATGATGACTTTAAAGAACCTTACATCGATGATAACCTTTACGAATGTTTACCCTTACCCCAGATCATATGCCATGCCCTAAGAAACCGACCTTAGAACTTAAGGAGCTGCCTAAGAACCTGAGATATGAGTTCCTCGATGAAAAGATGAATCGTCCAGTTATAGTCAGTGCTACCTTGAGCCAAGAGGAAACGAACCAACTTTTAGACGTTTTACGAAGATATCCCTCTGCCTTAGGATATAATATCTCTGACCTGAAAGGTATAAGCCCATCCGTATGCATGCATCGGATTTCGCTCGAAGAAGATTCAAAACCCTCTAGGGAGCATCAGAGAAGAATAAACCCTATAATGAGTGATGTTGTTAAGAAGGAAGTTCTTAAGTTGCTTGAGGCAGGTATAATCTACCAGATCTCGGATAGTAAGTGGGTGAGCCCTGTGCATGTAGTACCTAAAAAGGGAGGCATCACAGTCGTGCAAAACGATAAAGGCGAACATGTAGAAAAACATTTAGAAGGAGGATGGCGGATGTGTATAGATTATAGAAAATTAAATAAAGCAACTAGGAAGGATCATTTCCCTTTACCATTTATAGACCAGATGTTGGAGCGTCTAGCCAGACACTCTTACTTCTGCTATCTAGATGGATACTCTGGATTCTTCCAAATACCTATTCACCCCGAAGATCAAGAAAAAAACTACCTTTACATGCCCCTATGGAACTTTTGCCTACAGACGAATGCCTTTCGGCCTCTGTAACGCCCCAGCTACTTTCCAACGCTGCATGATGTCAATCTTTGCAGATTACCTAGATGGTATCATGGAAGTGTTTATGGACAATTTCTCGGTTTGCGGATTCAATTTTCACAATTGCCTTGCTAACCTTGAGAAAATCCTGGAGAGATGCGTGGAGGTGAACCTCGTGCTAAATTGGGAAAAATGTCATTTCATGGTGACCGAAGGAATAGTTTTAGGACATATAGTTTCTGAAAAAGGTATAGAGGTAGATAAAGCTAAAATAGAAGTTATAGAAAACCTAAAACCACCAAAAACAATCAGAGAAGTCTGAAGCTTTCTTGGACACGCTAGATTCTACCGGCGTTTTATTAAGGACTTCTCCAAAATAACTAAATCGTTAACCGGACTTTTAATGAAAGATGCTGAATTCATTTTTGATGAAAAATGTAATGACGCATTTAATCTTTTAAAGCAAGCATTAATCTCGGCACCCATTATGAAACCGCCCGATTGGTCGGAACCTTTTGAGATAATGTGCGATGCTAGTGATTATGCAGTTGGAGCCGTTCTAGGACAAAGAAAAGATAAAAAGTTACATGCCATCTATTATGCCAGTAGAACCCTAGATGCTGCCCAACTTAATTACGCAACAACCGAAAAAGAATTACTCGCTGTAGTTTTTGCTATAGACAAATTTAGATCTTATCTAGTAGGAGCAAAAATTATTGTTTACACCGATCATGCTGCCATTCGTTACCTATTAAGTAAAAAAGATGCCAAGCCCAGGTTACTCCGATGGATTCTATTACTACAAGAGTTTGATTTAGATATAAGAGATAAAAAAAGGCACTGAAAATGTAGTGGCCGATCACCTTTCTAGGCTAGAACATCTAAAACCTGAACTAATACCCATAAATGATGATTTTTCCTATGATAGACTGATAGCTAAAGTAGAAACCATTGAAGACAATAACCTAGATCCGTTTGAGCATTCCCAAAATTCCTTAGCAATAAATAACGTACCATGGTATGCAGATTTGTTAATTACCTAGCTGCTGATATAGTACCCCCTGATCTTGACTACTACCGCAAGAAGAAATTCTTCCACGATGTGAGAAACTTCTATTGGGACGAACCGCTCCTTTTCAAAAGGGGTAAAGATGGCATCTTTCGCCGTTGCGTCCCAGAAGAAGAAGTAAATAATATTATCGAGCATTGTCATTCTGCACCTTATGGTGGACATGCGAGCACCTCTAAGACATACGCCAAGATTCTTCAAGATGGCCTATTCTGGCCTACCATGTGGCGCGATGTCTATGCTTTCATTGTCAAATGCGACAGATGCCAACGCACTGGAAACATTTCAAGACGTGATGAAATGCCTCTAAGAAACATTCAGGAAGTAGAACTCTTCGACATATGGGGTATAGATTTCATGGGACCTTTTCCACCATCCTTAGGAAATAGGTATATTTTAGTAGCCGTAGACTATGTGTCTAAGTGGATTGAAGCTATAGCTGCACCCACAAACGACACTAGGGTAGTAATCAAACTATTTAAAAACTATATATTCCCTAGATTTGGAATACCACGTTTAGTCATAAGCGATGAAGGATCACACTTTATATCGAGAATATTTGACAAACTTTTAAGAAAATATGGAGTTAGGCATAGAGTAGCAACACCATACCATCCACAAACTAGTGGCCAAGTAGAAGTATCTAATAGGGAGATAAAACAGATCCTAGAGAAAAATGTTTCTATTTCTAGGAGAGACTGGTCTCAGAAGCTTCAAGAAGCATTATGGGCCTATAGAACCGCTTTCAAAACCCCTATAGGAACTACTCCTTACCAACTAGTTTATGGAAAATCATGTCACTTGTCATTCGAGTTAGAGCATAAGGCCTATTGGACCATTAAAACTTTGAATTTAGACTACTTAGCTGCTGGAGAAAAGCGTACCCTAGACATTCATAAATTAGAAGAACTTAGGCAATCTGCCTACGAAAATGCAAAAATATATAAAGAGAGGACAAAAGCCTATCATGACAAAAGAATAGTAAAGAAAAACTTCAATGTAGGCGATTCTGTTCTCCTTTTCAACACTAGGTTACGACTTTTCCCTGGAAAGCTACGTTCAAGATGGACTGGCCCCTTCGAAGTATCCAAGATTCTGAGATCCGGAGCCGTAAAAATCAAGGACGATACCTGTAGTCCATTCATTATAAATGGACAAAGACTGAAGCTCTACGAAGGAGGAGACATTCCAGCATACTACTCGAGCCACACCCTGATTGATCCACCGATTCATACTACTACAGGTGTATAAATTCTAATCGTCAAGCTAATGACGTTAAACAAGCGCTGCGTGGGAGGCAACCCATGGTTTTTCTTTTCATTTTATTTCTTTTTTTTCCGCATTTATTTACACTTATTTTTATTTTTATTTTTTATTTTATCATATTTTGCATTGAGACTACCACCAGCAACACATTGCACTCATCGAAAACACTCAGGGTTCCATTATAGGTAACCTTCGAGAGGTGAGGACCGCTCAGGATGCCCTGCAGGCGAGGATGGATCAGAGAGACCGTCGTCGTACCCAATCTCGTCGTCCACCTCAGGATGGCGAGGGCACTAGTGGTCAGCATTAGGTTGCCAGGTAACTCTTCCTTATCTTATTTCGAAACATTGGGGACAATGTTCGATTTAAGTGTCGGAGGAGACTCTATCGTCTTTTCTTTATTGTTTTTCTCGCTTTTCCTTTATCGTAGTTATTTGCTGTTTTTAGATTGTTTAATTTCCCTTTTAGTTGTTTATTTTGCTTTTTAGTATAATGCATGAGTCTGACGAGTCACCAAATATAGTAGATCCTTAGTACAATCCTACCTCCCCATACCTTTAGCCCCACCAAAAAAAAATTTTTTGCAAAAGAAAATAGTGTTATTTCGTAAGTTTTCAGGTTTTAAGGACATGTTTTGAGTAAGGATGCGGTGACTTGGGAGAACTTTGCGAAACATCAGTATCTGTTTTAGCACCATAAGCTTCGTAAATATAGGAATCATTCCCGAAACCCCATATACCATGGCCTTAATCATCATTTCCGTATAAGTCCTTAGTAGTTTATCTCAGCAGTCAGCTCCGGCCTACGCATCCTCTACGTAGGGGACCGATGCAAATAAGTGAATGATCCAGAAAAACAAAAAAATAAAATAAAGCAAAAAGGCAACTCCGGTATAGGTGACACTCACAAAGTCATTTAAACCAAAGAATTGTAAAAAAAATTGCTACAAAAAGAAAAAGAAAAAGAAAAGCAGTACCCACTGTTGGTTGGTTCAGAGGTATCTGACACTGAACTCGGTAGGGCGGATTACGATCCGATCCCCCACAACTACAGTTGGGTCCAATAAAAGGGGTTACACATGTTTATGTGCCAGAAACCCCAAGCTCTGATCATAATCACTAACAGGCCACTCTACTATGAAGCATGTACGGATAACGGGCTTAATGTGATTGCGCCTGAATAAAAAGGACACAAAAAGAGATGAAGAGGCAGGCCTAGGTATTGTGGGATAATATGGGTTGGTTAATATAGGAATGAAGTTTATGTCCGTATTTGCGGATTAGTGTCATCATGATACCCTTAGTTCACTCAGTTAGTACCTATCACTGCATCCCGACTTGAACTTAGAATTTCTACCTGAAGCACTCGTTTACACCAGTTTTTCTTTTATGGGCTTTTCAATGTTTTGCTTGAGGACAAGCAAAGGTTTAAGTGTGGGAGAGTTTGATCACACTAAAATTTACGTATTTTCGACTCCGATTTCGCATGCATTCTAGTTATTTTATTATAGTTTTGTTGTGTTATTTCTGTGTTTTCCTTTGTTTTCAGGTTTTTACCTTAATAGGAGCCCCGGTCGAGAAAAGGAGCGAAAAAGAGCCAAAAACCCTAAAAATCAGCATTTTGCTCTTATGGCCTACCCCATGGTGGGCGCCACAGTCCAAGCCATGACGTGTCCAATTCAAACTTCCATCAACTCCCATGTTTTCCCACCACTTCCACTAAGGCACCCCACTTTGTGCTTGTGGCGGGCGCCATGGCCTTGTGGCGGGCGCCACAAGAGGAAAACGGTTTCCTCTATTTTCAAGTTGAAGGGCATCCAAGTAAATTCCACCTTTTTTATTTGCTTATAAATAGAAACGCGAATTCAGTTTTACAATCACCCAAACTTAGAGCAGACGAAGATCCGAATGTTGGAACAAGGCGAAATCAGAAGCAACTTTGTTTCACTTAGGCATATATTCAGTTTTATAAAGTGGTAATCGCTTCGCATTGGAGTGTTACCACAATTGTGTAATTGAGTCTGTGATAGAGTCTGTACTCGAGTTTGGAGCACTTTGGAAGGAAGTTAATCTTGCCGCCATTTTCTTTTCCGCATTGCAATTTACTCAGCCCTCCGATTGGAGCAGGTTTTTATTACTCGCCTTTACTTTATTTATTTCCCGCACTCGCCTTTACTTTATTTATTTCCCGCACTCGCTTTACTTTATTTATTTTCCGCACTCGCCTTTACTTTATTTATTTCCCGCACTCGCTTTAAATTATTTATTTTCCGCACTCGCTTTAAATTATTTATTTTCCGCACTCGCTTTAAATTATTTACTTTCCGCACTCGCACTACTTTTATTTATTTTAATGCACTTTTACTTTACCATGTCTAGCTAATTTTATAAGGCTAGAATGTAAGGATCGTAATTAAACCAATAATCCGTACAATTGTTCGTAGAAACACTTAAAGGGCTATTTTAACTTTCAAATTGAGTTTTCCCGCACTTCAATTCCGTTGGGTAAGATTGAAAGCCGTCCAACGTCTTTTTAAACTTAATTGTTTTTAACTATTTCAAAAACAGCGAAAGCGCTTTGTCTAGTTCATTAGGAGTTTTTAACATTAAGAAGAAAAGAGATTTTAAAACTATTTTCGGACGCGTTTATATGTTTAGAGTCTGGTTCGTAAGAACCTCTTTTGGTTAAGAAATCCAGGTTATAATACTTTTCAACTTAGTCAAGATACTATATTTCTTAAAAATAGGTTTACTACTCTAACGCAATGCGCGCCTTTTTATAAGTGACAATAAGAGGGTTTGATTAGGGAGTACAACTCGGTTCTGAATACGCGAAAGCGACAGTTCCTGTTAAATTAGTTCTTTTCAAAGTAGGAAACATTGCTCATAAGTAGTTCTATTAGCAAGTACTTCGATTATCATTTAATTATGTGAATTACATTCGACCCTGTCTTTATTAATTAAATTTATTTTAAAACTTTACTTTTCAATTGCACACTACAAAAACACCTATTTTAATTGCCTTTGATAAACACCATAACAATAGATAACGATAGATTGACACTTGGTCTCTGTGGTTCGATAATCTTTTATATTACTCTGACGCGTTCGTACACTTGCGAACATCAAGATTTACAACGCATCACCCCTCATTTTGGGAAAGCCATTTTTGGCAATAGGGATAACACTCATCGATGTAGAACTCGGAGAGTTGATATTGAGATTTAATAAAGAAGAAGTGTTCTTCAATGTCTTTGAAGCTATGAGGCATGACAAGGAGAATCCGCATTGTTACCAAATTGATGTAATGGAAGAAATTGTGAAAAAAATCTGTAACACTGAGACATCATTCGTTCTGCTGGATTGGGTTATTGTGAATTCAATAGAACAGATGGAAGATGAATATGAAGTGGAAATAGCATAATACTTGTGTTAGCTTCAAGCGACTCAAGATGAGAATGCCATGAAAAAATTAAAAGACTTGAGCAAACATGAACAACAAAGCCAAATCCCAGAGCCACAAGATTCAGAGTTGAAAGAATTACCAAAACATTTGGAATATGTCTTTTTGGGTGAAAAAACGTTGCAACCAATAATAATCAATAGTTCCTTGTCAGTTATGGACGAGTATAAATTATTGAGGGTTTTGATGAAGAATAAAACAACATTGGGGTGGAGTATAAAGGATCTGAATGGTATTAGTCCAGCCTATTGCATGCATAAAATTAAGCTGGAAGAAGAGTTCAAACCCATGGTACAACCACAAAGGAGACTCAACTCCACTATAAAAAGAGGTGGCTAGAAAAGAGGTTTTGAAGCTACTAGAAGCTGTAATGATTTATCTAATTTCTGATAGTTCATGGGTGAGTCTGATGTATGTAGTGTCCAAGAAAGGAGGTATGACAATTATTCAGAAAGAAAAGGATGAGCTTATCCCTTCCCGAACTATTATCAGATATAGGATGTGCATTAACTATAAAAGGTTGAATTTAGCAACCAAAAAAGGTAATTTCCCGCTACCCTTCATGGACCAGGTATTAAAAAGGTTGGTAGGAAAATCTTACTATTGCTTCTTGGATGGATACTCAGGATACAATTAAATTAGAGTAGATCCAACTGACAAAGAGAAAACTTCATTCACTTGTCCTTTGGGAGTGTCCGCATACCGCAGGAAGCCTTTTGGGCTTTGCAATGCACCTACTACTTTACAAAGGTGTGTGCTTTCCATATTTTTATATATGATTGAGTCTTAAATAGAGGTATTTATGGGTGATTTTTTTTCAGTTTTTGGAAATGATTTTGATCGCTGTCTGGCACACTTGGATGTCGTCCATGAGAGATGCGCTGAAACGAACCTAGTTTTGAATTGGGGAAAATGTCATTTTATGGTTATTGAAGGTATCTTTTTAGGACATAAAATCTCTTCGAAAGGCATCGAAGTGGACCAAGCCAAAATTAAGGTGATTGAAAAACTACTTCCTCCTATGAATGAAAAAGTAGTGTGGAGTTTCCTTAGGCATGTCAATTTTTATCGATGATTTATCAAGGTTTTCCCCAAGATTCCTAAACCACTATGTAATCTGCTAGTGAAAGAATAAGGTTTTGTTATTGATGATGAATGTTTTAAATATTTTTCTATGATTAAGGAGAAACTTGTGATTGCCCCCGTAATTGTAGTACCAAATTGGGATCTCCCCTTTGAATTGATATATGATGCTAGCGATTACACGGTAGGCACGGTTCTTGGTCAACGCCATAATAAATTTTTCCATGCCATTTATTACGCTAGTAAAGTTTTAAACGAAAATTAGGTCAACTATACGACCACGGAAAAAGAGTTACTAGTCGTAGTATTTTTGAAAAAACTTAGGCGTATCTAATTGGGTCCAAAGTTGTTATTTTTACAGATCATGCAACATTGAAATACATATTCAATAAAGGAGATTGTAGCCCGAGGTTGTTGCAATGGATTTTATTATTGCAAGAATTCGATTTAGATATAAAGGACAAGAAAGGGGTTGAATATGTTGTTGTTGATCACCTATCACAGTTAAAAAACCATGATGTTACAAAGAAAGAGAAAAGTATCAACGAAAAATTTCCAGATGAGCATTTGATGGAAATTACTGAACGACATTGGTTTAATGATATGGCTAATTATAAAGCGACAAAAAATGTTCCTGATTATTTCACTTGGCAATAGAAAAAGCAGTTTTACAAGTATGTGAAGTATTACTTGTAGGACGTGCCTTATTTGTTAAGAGTAAGTGTATAGAGGTTGATCAGAAGATGTGTAGAAGGAAAAGAAGTAGAGAACATTATGTGGAACTACCATAGCTCAACCTATGGAAGTCATCATAGAAGAGAGCAAACAACACTAAAAAATACTTTAAAGTGGTTTCTGGTGGCAAATAATATTTACGGATTGTAAGGAATATATGTAAAAATGCCCTGAATGTCATAAAATAGGTTATTTTTCTAAGCGAGACGAAATGCCACAAAAACATATAATAGAAGTTGAACCTTTTTATTGTTGGAGAGTAAATTGTATGGGTCCTTTTCCCCCATCCCATTCTCATGTTTATATTCTGGTATGTGTAGATTATGTTATGAAATGGGTTAAAGCATTGGCGTGTGCGTAAAATGATGCCTAAATTGTTGATAATTTTTTCAGGAAGAATATTTTTGCTAGGTTCGAAGTACCCAGAGTCTTGATCAGTGATGGGGGGATGCATTTTTGCAACAAATATTTGAAAAGTGTGCTGACAAAATACAACGTAAAGCACAAAGTACCCACACCTTACCATCTGCAAACTTGTGGACAGGTAGAAGTTTCCAACAGACAGCTAAAGTAGATTCTGTAAAAAAAAATGGTTGTAGCATCAAGGAAGGTTTGGTCTAAGAAGTTAGATGATGCCCTGTGGGCATACCGAACAACTTTCAAAACTCACCTGGGATTATCACCATATATGTTGCTTTATGGGAAAGCTTGTCACTTACCAGTTAAACTTGAACATAAAGCATACTGGTTAATTAATTTTTTAAACTTTGATGGAAAAACTGCAGGTAGGAAACAGTTGTTGAAGTTGGATGAGTTAGAAGAAATAAGTCTGGGACCTTACAACAATGCAGTAATGTACAAGGAGAAAACCAAGAGGTATCATGACAAACACATTGTGAGAAGTAATTTTTAGGTAGAACAACAAGTATTGTTATACAATTCTAGGATGAAGTTGTTTACTAGGAAGTTGAAATTGAAATGGTTATGTCCATTCATTATACACAAGATATTTGAAAATGGTGATATAGAAGTACATGATCCTAGATATACAAGGAATTTTATGGTAAATGGACAATGACTGAAGGTTTATGCAAAAGGTGAGATTGAACCAGAAAGGGTAGCTCTAGTGCTCGAAGAGCCTGAGGAATTTAAGTCAAGCTAATAACCTTAAAGATTCGCTGAATGGGAGGTAACCCATTGGATTCAGTGAAACACTACCTTTTATTTTGTTAATGTTGTTAGTAGTTGGGAATAAGGATCTAGCTTATGACTTCTTACCCGAAGTGAGAACTGCTTAGTCTTTTATTGATGAATTTTGTTTGTGCCTGCTTTTTTTCCAGTTTAATTACTACTTCACCTTTGAATAAAAACGCAGTCACAGTACATAGAAAATAAAGTGATCAAGATCATCGTGACCTTGTTGAATAATGATTGAGGAAGAAAGGGGAAACAAATGTTGCTACTTAACCTTCAGATATATAAACTTGTGAGATTTGAGCCATAATATTTCCATTGTTTACATATTTATTTTTATAAGTGTATCCCTGAAATTTTAATATCTAGAATTTTCATTTTATTTGATTGAATTAAGTTGATTCGATAAACACATAGAGGAAATTGTTTGTGAAAATGTTGTGGCCCTGTAAACCACCTTTGCATTACGTTTGATATCCATTATTAACAAATTTGAGCCTTAGCCTTTCCTTCGGTTACTTAACCTATTATAAGCCCTTGACTTGAAAGATATAAATCTTTCCACCCTCCTTGGAGTTAGTTAGGTAGACATATTTTAATTATAGTATAAGTTAATCACTAAGTTTGAGTTTACTCTTGGAAGTTAGCAACATTTAAGTTTAGGGTTAGGGGTACTAGAGAATTTGGTCTAAGAAAAGAAAAAGTCAGAAAAATAAGATGCCAAAACATGGCATTTTAAAAAAAAATTGATGAAAAAGAAAAGAAAAAAGACCACAAATTTGAAAAATCTCTAGTGTCCAATGAAAGAAAGAGTGATATGAAAGGAAGAAGATAAAGGAAGGACAAAGAGGTACCTAACTCCAAGGTTTAGAATAATTATCCAAAAAATCATCCTACTGTGACATAAACCACGTTACAACCAAAAAAGTTCTCAAATGTGTGTGTTTAAATATGATCTGATTGATTTTGCAAATAACTTACAAATTCGATGATTTTTGCTCTTGTATGTTGATTGAGTGAACACCCATGCAATTAAGTGCATCATGGTGAGAAGAGAGACATGTTAAGTAGGGGTGCTGGAATAACTAATCAGATTTAATTAAAGCAAACCAGGAAATAAAGGTCTAGGTTAGCAAAAGCATGTGACATTCATGTGGTAAGGTTTATAATTTATTTCCCACAAAGTTTTAATGTGGCGAAAACTTACTTGAGGATAAGAAATAGTTCAATTTTAAGGTTGTAATGACAGGCTATCAGTGCACGTCATTTAGCAAGAAAAATCGTCAAATTCTGGCAAGAATTGAGCAAGTTAGAAGCATTTAAGTAAAAAAGCTAGAAAAAAGCACTTTTGGGTGAAGAAAGGGACTTAGTGAGAAAATTGGTGAAAAGGGGATCAAAAAGGCGCTAAAGCCTCTGTATTTTACACATCCATAATGCGCCCATGATTCCTCTAACACACCCGCAAAGAAAAGCAGCACACCCACGTTGAATTATTGACTGCGCAATGCACCCGCGTTGATAAGTGGCGTGCCCTCTTTGTATATGTTCGCCTGACATATTTTTTTAGAAGGTTTATAAGGAAAAGAGAGAGAGAGAGAGAGAGAGAAAAAAGGGGGTTCGACTACCAATACCAGACCTTACATTTAGAGCGATGTTGGGAGCTTTTGGAGGTTATTTAATCCATTAGAGAGCTCATTCTTCAGTGATTTTTTATGACCTTCGCATCTACGTTATTGGTATTGATTAATTTCAGCATGAGTAGCTAGATTCCTCTAGGTAATGTCAAATTTGATGGTGAACCTATTTTTGCTTGATTGGGACATATAATCTGATGATGTTAATGTTATTGTTCTGACTTATTGTTATTATTCAGGTATTGATTATACTCATTGCTTTTTGATTGTTACGACATTCAAATTGATATTGATAAGTAGTGACTTATGGCCCTATGTCGCAACCTGAAAAATGGAATGCGAAAAAAAAAACCGGTGAAGAAAGACAGGAGAGTCGCCACCGTGTGTTATTTATCCCAAAGGAGGGAAAGGAAACGCTCGAAGTAAACCTGGAAAAAGGAAAGGACAAAACAGGGTCTCGCAACCAAATCTTGGGTTCGGGAGTCGATTATGCGAAGGGAAGGTATTAGCACCCCTACGCATCCGTAGTACTCTACGGGATCCACTTTTGTAGTTCTTGTCTAAAGGGTATGGGTTTATCTAATGTGTTATTTACTAAAAAAAAGGGTCAAAAGAAAATGACTCGCACGGATGTCGCATCCACTGCATACGTATCTCATCTGAATATGAGAATTAGAGTCTTCGTAGCTCGGCTACCTAGGGGTTAAAGGGAAGTGTGCTCGATAATACATCGTGTCTTATGCCTACGTATCTCATCTGGAATGAGAATCAGAGCAAGCCGTAGTTCGGCTAACTACGGGGTTATGGATTGGGTTTTGGACAAACGACGTTACTACACAATCTACCGGATGCTCGACCTTTGGAGACTTACTCGCCTGTAGTAGAAGGAGTTAACGTGTTCTTAGGAGAAGAAAAATCAATGAGTTGGTATGGTTAGGGATGCTCATGCAAAAAGGAAATCCTAGACGAAGGAACCTGCATAAAGTAAACACACAAAACATTGCCTCCTATCGAGGTCTTCCAGCTAAGAAAGCGGTAAAAATACGGAAAAATGTAAAAGTACCACACGGATAAAGATCCGAAGTAACAGTAATTAACGGAACAAGGAAAACCTGAGATCCTCCCAAGCTAACACCATCAAAGAAAGTGAGTCAGTACAGGTAATCGGAATGAAACCTCCAGGCGGTATCCCACAAATAAAGTGGAACACCAGGCAAACCATCTCTGCAAGAGTTATATGAGCCCTCACAAAACAAAACTCAACAAACAGGTTAGAGAAACAAAATAGGGTAACCAAGAGTTACCCCCAAATCAAAATGTAACCACATGAATCATGTCATTAAAATTCACAAAAAGCTCACAAAAAGCAACCAAGGGTAGGAGGCCTAAACCTCTTGTCAAACACATGCATCAAAAGGGTATCAAATTCACCCATAATACCTCATACATTTAGAGCATTCAAATTAAAGGCATAAAGATGATGGATATAGGGCAAACCTGATTGGAGAGATCGATTGAAATCAAATGGCACGGCTGGATTTGCAAACCAATGTTAGGGTTTGCTTGAGCTAAAAGTGTGTGAGTCAGAATGAACCTTTCAGAGTTGCCTGGAGGTTGCTGCAGATTAATTCTCACTCTCTTTGTCTAGGTTTCTCTCCAGGTTTTGTCCAGGGTTTTGTTCCAAGGAAACCTCAGAGTGTTTTACTTCTCTTCCTTTTTCTGTCTAGGTTTCTTTCCAGGTTTTGTCCAGGGTTTTGTTTCAAGGAAACCTCAGAGTGTTTTGCTTCTCTCTCTTTTTTCTGTCTGTTTTGTTTCAATGAAACTCTAGTATTTATAGCCTAATATTGGTAGCTTAGTGGACTTTTGAGAGAGGTCCAAGTCTGAGATTTTTTCCTTTTATTTTATTTTATTTATTTATTTATTTATTTATTTAATTATTTAATTAATTTTTTATTTATTTATTTATTTATTTTTTTCGTTTTTTTATTTTTTTTTATTTTTTTTAAATAAAGTTTCTTGGATCTGATTCTGATTGACATTATGAAATGCAATATGAAATGTTAAATGACCTAAAAATGAATGCATGAATGAGGAGGGCAAATTTTGGGGTGTTACACCCTAGGGCTATTTAATTGAACTAATTTAACTGTTGAATTTTATGATTGGCTAGGGATAGTATGATTAGGAATTATGACTTAGGGATTTACGCATTTTGTTGCCTAATCTGACAAGACAATTGGCCTAAGGGATCGGGGGTTAACTCCTAGATTAGTGAGCTACACACCAATGGATTAGGTGTAGTGGTAGAGTTAGTCTGTTGTGTAACTTTGTATCCAACGCATGTCTATTAATGCGCATTTCATCAATCGAGTAGAAATATGGATTCTGATAATTCGACTTGACCGCTTTTTTCATCATCATTATAAAAATAGTTTCTTGTGTTTTCGAATAAAACAAGCTTAACCCCCCCCCCCCCCTACTGTTTTTTATTTACATCGCACAACATCTCTTGTTTTAAGTTCGTAATCCCTGTGGAGAAGAATTTATTTTATTACTTGATAACAACACTAATACACTTGCTAGTAAATTTGTCATTGGTGACAGTGAAATGGAAGAGCAAACTGCAAGTTAGGAAGAATAGGGAAGTTCTGAAGATTGAGGTTGTGTGCTGTTGAGTGCAACAATTTGTGTTTGTTGTTTTGATTATGGTTCTTTTGTCCCTTGTATATGAGCATGGTATATTTTTCTTAATGTTGGTTCGGTATTGGCCCTCTAACTATAACAATGATTTCAGTTATTCTAGATTCTCAGTTCTGATTCTAACTTATGATTGACAATGGTTATACACTTTGGCAATGATCTGGTCTTTCTTTTCATACATTTTCCAAATTATGGCAAAAAGAGGGAGTAGTAAGTGATTTGATTTGATTAATGCTCTGATATTACGATGGTGGGTACATATGTTCTGATCAGATTAGCAACCACCTTACATGATCTCTGATACTATTATTTTTGCTACTGTGATATATGCTTTGTTGTGGTGTGCAACTTGTATGTCCTTGTTATTATGATTGTTTTGAGGTAAGATCTACTCCGACACATTTATAAAATTGTTTTAGCCAAATTTTTCTAAAGGGGGAGATTATTGTTATTTTTATTGGCTGCTTTAGGCAAAACAACATGAGCAACACAAAGTGTAAAATGTGAAGAGACGTCATGTAGGAAATGACATTTCAGAATGAGGTGCAACATTTGGCCTCAGTCTGTTAGCTAAATTATGTGGGTAAATATGAGTGTGATTTTGTTTGTTTCTACGAGTATTTGTTATTTATGAATTGTATCTTTTAGCAAAGATATTTTTAAGAAAGATTTGATAAAAAGATTGTCCAAGACCAAATAAAAAAATGAATATTTAAATTGAAAAAATATCAAATCAAATCAAATTTAATCTTCATCAAAATCAAATATGTTGTTATCAATTCAAATACCCATTGAAGAAAAGCCCATCAAATGAATGTTATATAAAGATTCAACCTTTATTTTTGTTAGGGTTTGTTCTTTGAGTATTTATTTTTGTTGTTATTCATGCATCTCTATAGCACCTAAGTTTCATATCAAAGACAAGAGGTTATTTTGTTAGTTGAGTTGTAATTCAACAATCTTTAAATCTATTTTGTGTATTGATCACTAGGATTAGTGATTAAAATAATGTAAGAGAGGTTCTCTATTTTAGGGGGAGTCCTAAATAGAAAGACATGTGTAGTCTTAGGTAGAAAGGCATTGAAAAATATTTTTTCATCTAAGACTAATTGTACTAATACTATTGAGAGTGAATTTACTTTCTTGAATTGGAAGCCCCCAGATGTAGGTGACATTGCACTGGACTAGGTTAACAATCATGTGTGTTATTTATTGCGTTCTATTTGAATTCCAATTATCTGTTAATCTGTTTTAAACATGTTATACACATTATCTTAGACATCTTGTCTAACATTTGTCCTACGAAAGAACCAGAATTTCAAATACATAGTGGACAAGGCGGTGCCTAGCTGGTTAAAAGTTAGTTGCCCTATAATCATATTGTAAAAAGAGGGGTGTCGATAACCAAATAACTTACCTTTATTTCTTTTTCCTGGTCCTGCTCTCCAAAAGTTGTCTTCAATTTTATGTATCCATTTGCTTGTACCTGCTCCCCAGCGAATCCAACCAGGGAACTTTTGAAGGGTTTTATGTCATACAGGTCAAGGAAAAGTCTTTCAAACGCCTCCCAATACAAAATGTATGCATAACTTCCTTGGTCTATGAGAACTCTTTTGATCTCTCATTTATCGCATTTAACGGTAATGACCATGGCGTTATAATTGTGAGGGTGGATGTCATCTGCATCTTTCTCAGAGAAGACGGTTGTGGCTTCTTGTGTTTTGGTATCCCCTTCTCCTTCGATGTCAGGGAGGTCTTCTATATACATGATTTGGCGAGCGTACCTTCTACATGCGTAGCTGGTATCCCTTCCCCCAATGAATCCTCCTGCTATGGTGTTAAGCATGTGGCGCACAAGTTTACTGCCATTTCCCTGTGATGCCTCATTTGCTTTGTTGGGCCTGGGGCTTCCCACGTTATCTCGCCCTTACGAGTTTTATTTGTTTAACCCATGGAAAGAGTCGTCCTTCACAGATTTCTCTAGGTGTCCCTTCTGGATGAGTATCATAATTTCTTTCTTTAGTTGGTAACAATCCTCAGTGTGATGTTCTTTGACTCTATAGAACTTGCACCATCTTTCTGGTTCAGGACCCATTGCATCCTTATTCGGCGTGGGGGGGGGGGCGTATGGATGTTGTGAAGGTGAAGAACCTTGCATCAGATTTACTCACGACGGGTGTTCAGGGGCGTGAAGTTCCATGTCACCTTCTCTACTCTCTTGAACGAAATCTTGTCTTTTATGGGAGAGGTATAATTACTATTCCTCTGGTTGTATGAACCCTCAGCGTTGGGAACACACTTCTTTACATCAGGCGCCTTCTTTTTCAATGTTACTCTTTTCTCATTTTATATAACATTTTTATTTGGAGACCACTTCCGCAAACGAAAATGATGGCTTCTTTTTCGACATTCTTCCTTGAGTCCATTTTGGAATTCCCCCACAAACATATGAAATAACATATGTCCATTCTTCTATTGAAGGAGAAGTATTTATAGAGGAGCTTTGGGATTAGGTAACATCCGTTCCCCGTGATTAGGGAAGATTGTTAACTACCTCATTCTTAGGGAGTCGTGGTGTGAATCCTTCTCGCATAACTAGCAAGGGATAACGGTATTATACATGTCACTTGTCCTAAATGCGAGTCCCCCGTGTTTTGTGGGATGCCTCCTAGGCGACATCACTCTAGGCGGGAACCAAGGAGTCACTTGTTTGGGACCCACGCAAACATAACACTACATGTTTGGTTATTGAGTTTAGCAAGTGAAAAAAATAGTTTGGTTCCTGAGCCCAGTTTGGTAAATGTCGTATTTGATTCGTGAGACTAGCCAGTTAAAATCTTTGCTTGGTTGTAAGAAGATCTGTGGCCAAATCTTATGAAAATTTCAAAATAATTGTAGTGGAAACTCTTAAGAGGAAAGTATTAGGATAGGAGTAGGCCAAATGGGTAGTCGAATATGTATAAATCTCTGGTTCATTTCTCTTTTCCCTTATTTCTTTATTTTTTTCCATTTTTTGTTTCTTTTCGATGCATTTCTTTCTCTCAATCTCTTTAATATTCTTCTACTTACTTATTTCATTGCTTAATCTAAATTGTTTTTATAAAATTAACTTAAACCTTTTTATAAATCAATATATTTTATAATTTGACCTTAATTTTGAATCATCAAGTTTTTATAATTGAACCTCATTTTTCAGTCAACACAATCCACACACACACGCACACGCACACGCACACACTTACGCTCAAGCGCACACACACACACACACACACACACACACAAACACACACACACATATGCACGCACACGCACACACGCGCGCACACACACACATTTATGCTTAAAGTGACTTGGTCAAAAAAATTGTCTCTTAACATCTTTTTATTAAATGGAAGAATAATGTAGACGCTATATGTTCTTTTAGATTCAATATATTTTACATTTCAGAGAGAGATTTGCATGTGCAGATAGATTAGTGAATATATTTTTTGTTGTTGATTATGACAACCGGTGAGATTAACTTCTTATTTGTACTTTTGAAAGGTTTTTGATGGATAGGATAGACATGTCCAAATATATTGTTCTTGTTAACTGTTTGATGGGTTAGGTTTTATGTCTCTCATCCTTTTTATTTTTCTCTCTCTCTCATATATATATATATATATATATATATATATATATATATATATATATATATATATATATATATATATATATATATATATATATATATATATATATATATATATATATATAAAAGAAAGATTAATTATGTGGCAGTTGATAGTTGAAAGTGAATTGAGAAATGTGAGAGATTCTTAAAGTTATGAAAATTTTATATTTTAAATTGAGATACAAATGAAGGAATAGAATTTCAATTTTGTTCCGTCGAACACGCCGGATCATATCGATACCTCCAATGTCAATTGTAAATTTGTTATTATTAAAAGAAATAAAAGTTACACATAAATAGCATACAAATGGAAAACAAAGTTGTGTTGTTAACCATTTTTTTATAGCATAATCAATCTTTTTATAAATTATATTTAGTGTCCTAAAGGATATAACTTTGTTATACAATGTTATGCATGAACCTTTGTATTCTATATAAAAGGTTCATTGTTTTTGTTGTTAGAAAATCAAAAATCTCAAATAAAAATGGAATGAAAATATGATAATCATCGGAACAGTCTTTCTCTGTTTGACCACTCTATTTGAAACATTTTTGAGAGTTATCTATCCCACATAAACACCTCAAGTACTCAGTCACACCAATAAAAAAATTCAGAATCTACACGTATGTCTCCCTCTTATATCCACCCGTACACCAGATTAATTGCATTTTCAGTCTTTTGATCTTTTCAATATGCTCTACTTTCAAGTTATGGTCCAAATCGATCAAACCAACTGAAATGGACCTGCTTTTAAATACTGAATTTAATAAAGTAAACATGCCTTAATTTCTAGACCAAACCATGATCTCAATTACTTGTTAGGATGACTTGAATTTTAACTTCCAAAAAGGCAAAATTTCCCCCCTCCCCCGTGATATCTCTCTCTGGTCCTATATATTGGAATTAATGTGCATTGCATGCATCTGATCTGTTAAAATTTATCATCTTCTTGGGAAACATATAAAACTCCAGCAGTAAACCCTTATATATGTAAGAAAAGAAAGGATATGTCACTTTTGGGGTTCACTTCTATCCTGGACACTTCTATTAGTCTCTCTCTGGTCCTGCATTAATAAATGTATCTATGTATGTTATTTTAATTCTTGGCATGAGAATATGATGTTTTTGTCGACATGTTATTTTATGGTTAAAGCACAACACTAGCTTGTTCACATTTAATAGTGTTTTACGATAATATAAATAACATTCATGATATCGTTTATGAACTTTTATATGATTTTCTTTTAATATGAATATAACTTAAGATTTAAAAATTTAAATATTTATCAACTTCCCTGGTGGTGAATATGCTCAAAACATATAAATTAGCAGCCAGTAGTACTTGAAATAAATCATTTGTTTTAAAATCTGTGTTATATTTAAAAATATTTTTTAAAAATATATTTTATTTTTAATATCAATACAGATTTAATTTTTATAGTTTTTTAAATAAAAAATTAATATATTATATATAAGATAGGATAAACGACTCCATAAAAAATAATGGACAAAGAACTACGATCAGATAATAAATATATATTAATAATTAATAAAATTACTCTCATTTCTCTTTTATTTATCACATATTTTAAATTTGTGTACTATTTATTTTAAAACATATTAAATATTTTCTTTAGCGTTTGAAAAGCTGCTAACCGGAATATCATAAATAAATATATAGAATTTATAAATTAAATATAATATTTTGAAAAATAATGAGATTGAAAACTGATATTGAACATGTTAAGTAATAACAAATATTTGAATTATTTTTTTAAAATAAAAACTAATTAAAAATATAAACATAGAAAACAAAGTATCATAGATAAACTTCTATACAATATTAATTTTTCTTTTATTATATTTGTTTTCATAACTTAGTTTGTTTAATATTTTTTTGCTTACTTTTAACCTTAACATTAAATTTAAAATCAAAATACATATTTATTTTCTTAAGAACCATAGATTGCTTAAATAAAACATTTGTAAGAGACAAGAATACTACAGTATTTTGAATTATGAAATTGTAAATATATATCTTTCAATTTAGGACCCTAAATTCAAAAAAGATCATAGTGTTTCCTTAAATTATTTAAAATATTCAAAACGTTAATGATTTAGAACTATTACAATCATCTTGCAATTTGGATAAAATCAAATTTATAATAATATAAGTAAGGTAGTGGAATGAGTAGTGGTCCTTGATAATTTAGTACTATTATAATGATTTGGATTGATCACTGGTAACACACTGCATGCGTCCAATGATCCAAATTTTTGTGTTAATTAATTAATGGAAAGCCACGCCAATTCAAAGTTGAAGAACTTCTGCTAACTTTATGATCGTCTTAAATATTAATAATGCAACTTCCACATCATCCTCTTAATTACCCTATTCACTCTTTACTTTTCTAGGCTAGGGATACTTTTTCATTAATTCAAACCCCATTTTGGATCAAACAACTCTGATGATTCTTAACCTTAGGGTAATGTTAACGTTTCTTGGCCTCGTACAACTATCACCCATCTATTTGCATGCCACCATAAATATAGGAATAACTGTATAGATTTAGATAATGGAAATGTAGCTTAAGTACTTTGACGCTAAAATAAAAAAAACGTTCTAATATGTAGCAAATGGATTGATAAGCATTGTGATCATGTTGAGGGATGAGTCTCTTATTTATGAGTTAAATGAGCAATTTGGTATTAATAGTAATTTATAAGTTAAATGTTAGTAATTTGGTATGAATGCATGAATGTTAGATTTAGTATGTTTCTATTTTTTTTTTATGTATAATTAAAAGTTTAGTATTGTATTAAATTTGTTTTTGGTTTGGGCCCGATAAAGGGCCAATATGGATGGACCTCAAAGAGTTAAGTTTAATGATGTAAAAATTTAACTCTTAAGTTGATTAAAATTATCCATTATATATGGGATATATTTTCTAATCTTAGATTTATGTTTCACTTATTTTGAATTTTGTAGCTGATTTGAGCGTTGCAGTTTTAACTTTGCAAGTCCACCCCTATGTTGTCTATCGAGGACCCATATCACCGCATCAGGAGTGTCTTATCACCAATCAATCGCAATTATGGTTCCAAAATAGAATAGTGGTATCGTATGTGAAAATCTACTTGTGATTTCCACAAAATTCCACGATCAAATCTCGTTTGATCCAAAGCCAAATCGTGATGGAATCATAAGAGGAATTCATACCCAAACCTCACGTCAGGGAACTCCTATGAACCTCCCGATCTAATAATTGATTCTGATTATTGTGATTAAGGAGATCGGGAAGAAAATGTTGTAACAATAACGATCTGCTGCCACCATATCACACCCTACGTAGAGATGAGCCGAAAGAATCCATGGATTGGTGCTATCGCAATAGAATAAAAGAACATCTGACGCAAAGTTCAAAATATGTCCTTGTCATCGCAATAGCTCACACCACTCTAGAATTCTCATGTTGTAATGGGAGCTTGGCTGATCCAAACATAGATCGAAACGAACATGAAGGTAGATTTCGAGCATGAAGGCCTATGTGGGATGAGAAGAGAAAAACTTCATACATCTAGCAAATTTGTTAACCTTCTATGAAGGAAGACATACCTGCAAAATGTTTTTCCACTATATATGAAAATGAAATTGTACCCAGATATCTCGAGGTAGGACACCTGGAAGGAAACACTAAAGTAGCTACCAATTTCTGCCAATCAAGTCAAACTATCAATAAATGCAACGACTCGATAACGAGACTGGGATATGCTTGTCAACAAAGCGAAAAATAATATATGAGATCCACCTTGATACTTGAAAGAGGCAAAAGTTCAAAGAAATTTTGTGTCATGGTTTCAAGAACGTACCGGATACGAAACCTATAGGAGTTGAACCCCACGGTTCAATGTAAATGGAGGAGATCTATCAGGAAATAAAGTCTAGTGATGCGTATCCCATCAAAGGAAAAATTGACTACCGAATGATCACATACAGACCCCCTGATGCCAACTGAAAAAAAAACGTGTGTGAATCCTCAAAACATACAAGGCAAACATTTCCCAGGGCTCTTTAAAAAAATAGATAAATGAATATTTTTCCTAACGAGATACTTTCCTCGCAAATAACGTTATAATCCTTGCCAATGAGGCATAAGTTCTCTTTAAGAAACATGATCCTACTAAGCAGAATGCGTTAAGGCACATCAGGGGCACCCATTTCTTAGGAACTAGTCACTCCAAAAGTGTAGCCTGTGAATCCCAAGAGACATCCACCTCGATCTGGGATTAAGACCTGGGGCAGGGACAGGAACCCCACCCTTGGTCGGGGAAGGCTCCTATTGAAGACTTACTTCAGCTTCTCCCAACTAGGACGGGTAACAACAAAGCTTAATGGTTACACCAGTTCCCTTCGACTAGGAAGGGTAACGACAAAGCTTAATGGTTACACCAACTCACATTGACCAGAACATGTAACAACAAGTCTTGATGGTTATGCTAGTTCCTGTCAAAAGGGATAAGTGACAATGAGTTCCAAAAGGCATGTCAGTTCCTTCCCAAGGAAAAGACCCGGGCCAGACAATATAAATGATGTAAGTCCTTATTAAAGAAAGCAAATAAATTAAATCATAACGAGGTCATAAGTCTCAAGCTTGGTTATAGCTAAGAGATAGAGCCGAGAATAATCCCATTAATATAACAGGAAGACTACGAATAATGTTGAACAAAATATGGTGAGTATAAACATACCAGACCAAAAAAGGTAAGTAAATAAATAATGTTGTTTATATATCTTATAGGGAAACATCAAGGTATAATGTTGAGTTCAAGTTATACAAAAAACACAAAGTCACGCATAACCTCCTTTGGGCTAAGCTTCGTCATCATCCATCAAGGCTCCATCCCAGACCAATTTATGCGGGTTAAGTTGCGAGCGAAGAACGTAGACACCATAACAAAGCGCCTTCGACTCGTCAGACGTTGGGTTGAAAGCACCATACTTCTCTTTGAGCGTTTGGTGAAGTGTCCCATCGACCATCTTCTTCAAGTCGACCAATTTTCCCTCATAAATCTCCCGCTGTGTTTCTCGGGACTCATTCTCCTTCTAATGAGCATGCATAGCCTTGTCGGCGTGAGATGCCAGCACTGTAACATCCGTGAGAGCCTCTTCACGATACTTTTTCTCTGCCTCTATGGAATATTGAAGCTCGGTGTTCTTGGTAGCGAGGGAAGAAGGGGTCTCGTGAACTTTCATTTGTTCCTGAAGAGATTTCAACTTGTCTACTTCTTCCTAAAGAGCCAACACTTTTTTCTATAGTTGGGAACTCTCGTGCTCAACCGTGCCACATTTACCCTTTAGTTATCCCTCTCCTTGGAAAGGTTGCCCATAGCTACAGTATCACCCTAGTTAGCAGCAACATGAAAAACAGAGAAATTTTTGGATCGAGATAGAAAGTTGCCTCATAAAAGAGTTTCATATTCTCCACTTTATAAAATTCCAGAGATATGCAAGATATTCCTTAAATATGGAAGCAAGTTCCTCTTAAGAGGTGTGGAGAGTATGAAACAGTAGAAGGGCCAATAACTTAAGTAGAGAAAAGGATGACCCATAATTGGTTAGAGAAATCCCAATAGAGGCACTACCAGACAGCCGAGCCCACTTGTCCAAAATTTCCTCTTGAGGAGGGTTGTGAACCCGATTCTGATCCCTTTTATTATTAATAAGAGAAGATGAAACCTACTCTTTAACGCCTAGGGCAGTTGTCCCAGAAGACTGGCCTCGACCAAAGGACACTGATGGAACTTTAATGGTGGTTTGGATGTTAGATCTTGTCAGGGAAGGAGTAAGGGCTTGAGCCGAAGAACTTTCAATGACGACCCTAACCTCCCGTTATTTATCTAGATCAAGTATTTTATTCATATAACCCATCTTATCCGTAAGGACAAAAATAAACCATATAAAAAAGGAATGGAAATTAGAGGATGACTCTCTATCCTCACCAACAATCTATTTTCTTTCAAGACAACTGGCCGCTTCCACAATAGCATGGATATTGATCAACCATTTTCTTTTCATATATGGCTTTACCTCAAAAGGGCCAAATCCATATTCATAGCTGAGAACCTCATATAAATAATCAAGATCTTCCTTCATCTTAATCTCTTAAGGAGTAAGAAATTCAACAAAATAACATACTTATGATGCTCCTATTTAAAATGGACCTAGGCTTAACACTTTTGAATTATATTTGTATATTTACTCTGAGATAAGTCTTAGAAACCAACCGGAAGATGTAGCTCATTAGGAACCTAGTAGAAAAAGGAGTGAGCTACCAAGGTACATCGTTTAACCAACCCAAAGTGATCCCGAAAATCATCCAAGTTTTCAACGTAAGCACTAAATCGGAGGAACGTCCTTGCACAATGAGATGAGCGCTTGATTCCAAACAGTATCTAGTGAAGTGTGTACCATGACGAAAAGGTGGGAAAATAGTCGGTAGGAGGGCTTCCAAAATCGGTAATAAGCCTAGAGTTGAAATGTCTTTATTAAATCTCTAGCACTTGGATGAAGCTGCGAGGGGGCAATCTTTAAGAACCTTAATATCTCATATTTAAAATCGGTCAAAGGAAGCCACAAATTTATCTGAGTGAACAAGCACTCATAGAAAGGGAAAGATCATTCCCCAAATTCGCTATAAATCCTTTTGCATGACTATACGGAAGATTAGGGACCATCTCAAGCTTGGGATTCAGGAGTGGGGGAAAATTCACCCTAAGAACCAGGAAGCCCTTCTATTGATAAAGCGAGCAGCAAGTTAGATAAAAAAGAAGATGTAAAGTTAAAAATCAATAGTCGAATTTCATTTTGGGAATACAAATGAAATTAACTGCACTTGAATGTCCTAGAGAAAATTGTAAAGCCCTACTTTGCAAGCCTAAGGCCACGTGTTTGAAAATTGACAAAATGTATTAATGAAGGGAAATGCATTTAATGTGTTTGTTCCCCACTACTTCTGCAACTACCTCATGGTATTCCCACTTATCCTTAGAGATGGTTTCGATGATATAAGACTAGTCTCAACTTCAAATGACTTTTCAACTAATGAAGAACCCAACAAGCCTTGGGGGAAACTATTCTGGAACGACAAAGCCAAATACAAGTGGGGACTAAGAAGTAAGCCAAATGATGCAAAGCTCATTAAAATTATCCATCATATATAGTTGAAAATAATGAAACATAAGGTACACTTTTTAATCTTAGATTTACAACTCACTCATTTTGGAATTTGTAATTGACTTGGGCGCTAAGGATCTAACCTTGTAGGTCCACCCCCACGTTATTATATCGAACACCTGTACCGCCGCGTCAAGAGTGCATAATCACCAATCAATCACAATTCTTATTATAGTACGTAACAATGGCCCCGTTTGTGGGAATCGACTTCTGATTCCTACAAAATTCCACAATCAAATCTCATTTCACTATTACGAATTACATATCATACCATGGTTAGGAGAAAGATTCTACTACAGACGGTGACCGTGGTAAAGCAAGGTTTGGTTGTATGTGACCTCTTTACCACCACGGGCTACTAGCCATGCTAAAAATAAAGTAACACATGACATACCACTACAGTTTTATAAATTAATTGTAGTAAAAGGTTGAGGTAAGAGGTTCGATTCCCAACGTTTGGATTTTTGCAGATTTTAAAACGTTTCACCATGGTCCCAAATTCTAACCGCAGTGAAAGACTTAACGCATAACATTTCACCATGGTCCTAGATTCTAACTGTGGTGATACGCTTACTTGAGTTTATTATAACTTATGTGGAATGTTTATTTCACCAACTGTGTGATATGCTTATTTCACCAACAGCTCACTAAACATATAATCTTGAATCTGATTTAAAAAACAATAATATGAAAAATTAAGTTATATTAGAATAACAAGTTACACTAATCAATGTTGTATAAGTTTCATACAACCCATTATCCATATTTTTCTATTTAACAATTAGAACTTGTTTCAATGATTCTAATTTTTCTAATAACATTTCCTTCACCTCTAGTTCATTTTTCAAAATATTATTTACTTTTGTAGACAAAATAAAAGGTGATGGAAGTGGCAGTTGAAGAATTATAAGCATTAAATCAGGTTCTAACAGTTAAAGAGCAAGATACAAATAATAGACTGTAAAAAGGTCGTAAAACATTGATAAGTGTAAGTTATTTTCTAATATAACTTAATATATCATATTATAGTTTTCTAATTCAATTATATATATATATATATATATATATATATATATATATATATATATATATATATATATATATATATATATATATATATATATATATATATATATATATATATATATATATATATATATATATATATATATAAAGTAAGAAGCTGGAAAAATACTCAAACCACATACGATATAGTAAACTTATCTTTTATGATATGTTAACTGAACGTAACGAAAGATGCAATGTACAACAACATAGAACTTTTATCAACAACAACATACTTTAAAAAATATACAACATAACTCAACAAAAACAAAATCATCAACAACATACAACTTTTATCATCAACAACATCCTTTAAACAACATACAACTTTTATAAAAAAAATCATCAACATCATAGAACTTTTATCACAACAACATACCTTAAACAACATACAACATAGCTCATCAAAAACAAAAACATCAAGAACATACAACTTTTATCATCAAAAATATACCTTAAGCAACATAGAACTTTTCTCAAAAGACATACCTTAAACAACTTATAACATAGCTCAACAAAAACAAAAACATCAAGAACATACAACTTTTATCATCAACAACATACCATAAACAACATAAATCTTTAATCAACAAAAATAAAATCATCAACAACATAGAACTTTTATCAACAACAATATACCTTAAATAACATATGATATAACTTGACAAAAATAAAAACATCAAGAACATGCAACTTTTATCATCAACAATATACCCTAAAAAACATGCAACTTTTATAAATAAAAAAACAAAATTACCAACAACATACAAATTTTATCAACAAAAATGTGAAGAGGAAGTGAAAGGTGGAAACGTTTATGTACCTGAAATGTGAAAAGAGTTGAAAGAAATGAGTTTTAAGTAACACCTCTCCTTGATCCATAAGAGTTGAAGGAGATATTTTGGAGTTTTGTGAAGAAGTGGTATGCAATCGTTCATGCAATAAGGATAAGGCATGAGTTATTGTTAAGATTTTGTTAAGAGAGAGATGATTGGTTTGTCTTGAAAGAGAGAACTTATACTTAAATATAAATTATACTTTTCACCATGGTTGATAAAAATGATTGTGATTAAATGTTGGTAGATTTCACAATGGTTTACATTTTAGACTGTGGTGAAAGGTTTTTTATTTTTAATATAAATGTTAAAATCATAAGCGACACGCCCATTTTATAATAAAAAAAAGGAAAATTACTGGTGTTGGGATTCGAAACTTGTAAGCCTGAACATATCACTATGATTATCAATATTGACCGTAGGGAAATTTATTCAAATAAAAGAAATAAAAATGCACGTGCCTAAACAAGGGTTATTACTTTGGTTGGATTAATAGTCGAGGTAATAACATGTTAAGTTAGGTGTATTTTATAGTAGTGTTTCATCCAAATCCAAATCGTGATGGAATCAAAAGAGGAATTCATCCCCGACCTCGCACTAGGGAACTCCTCAAAACCTCTCGGTCTAACAATATATTATAATAACTATATTTAAGGAGATCGGGAAGAAAACGCTACAACAATAATGATCTCATACCACTTAATCTGACCATGGGGAAAGATAAACTCAAAGAATCCCTAGACCGATTATATCGTGACAAAATAAATGAACCTACATCGTAATGTTCGAAATATGTCCATATCATTTCAACAGATTACACCATTCTAGAATACTCAAGCTACATTGGAAACTTGGCCTGAGCCAAACGTAGATCAAAATGAACAAGAATATATATTTAGAGTGTGTAGGCCAAGGTGAGATGGGAAGAGAAACAAAACCATGCATCCTGAGAATTCACAATGTTTCCATGGGTTTTATCCCTGACATAAACAAATTTATGACCATTTTTACAAGAGTTCCTTGACCCTCACGTATTCATGTGTTACTAGGGTTTTTTTCCATGTTGGCGAGGATTTCACCTTATGCAAAACCATGCATCCTGAGAATTCACAATGTTTCCATCTTGTAGTAATGATACATTTCATGCAATTATTATTTCCATTGAGGAGAATTGTGGAATCCTTTGGTAATAAGTATGAGCTTGTTGGTGTAAGTGAATCCGAGATAAGAGTGAAAACTATCTGGTTTGAATATGCTCCATGTATAGTTTGAATGGTTTGAGGACATCAGTCCTTCTAGATACATGACCAAAATGAAGGAAAATTGCGATACAAAACGCGGCGGAAAATAAAAATTTCCTTTTAGTTGATCCTTACGAATGATGGGTGCTCAATGATAGAATTATTTCCTTTTGTGGAAATTAACACCTTTGATGTAGAATTAGATGAATGATCATGAGCGTTGAATGAAGAATAATGCCTCTACTTAGTGCACATGAACACAGTGCCTTCAATCTCAGTGCAAGCTTCTAAGAATAAAGACTTTGAGTGATATATATATATATATACAGAGAGAGAGAGAGAGAGAGAGAGAGAGAGAGAAATAACGCTTAGGGTTTCATTAAGAGTGAAAGCTTTTGCATAAGGATTCTATTTATAAAACCACTTGTATGGGCTACAAGCTAAAAGTCCCACTAAAGTGAATTGTACCTTATGGTGTACTATATTTTACTTAAGCCTATTGTACCTTATTGTATTCCACTTAAATGTATCGTATCTTACAGTGTTCTATAATTTACTTAAGCGCATCATTCCTTACACAATTTTGTAATTCTCTTAAGTACATCGTACATTACAATCTTCCTTATTAACTCTATCTCTCATCAATCTATCCTTATGTGTGTGACCTTGTATGTTCTCGTGACGTTGACAATTATATTAAATCAAACATTTAATATGATAAACAGTGAGTGGTATCTAGCAATACACATGTGCTACCCAAGTCACAAAAATATCATGTGATTTAACAAAACCTTTATATGATAATGCTTGTGTGTACAATTAATTTTTTGCCCTCATGTCTATATTGAACATGAGGTATAAACCGTGTTACCCTTGTCCAATTAAATATTGGTTCAAAGACTAGAAGAGGATCCCCTTATGTCATCGACAAGGCTAGAGCGGTGGCGTCCTGAGCAGGCGGGGCTCCTTCGCCTCCTATAGCCTGGTGGAATGATGTTGGCATTGACACCCTCTAGTTCAAGAGCTCTCACCTCCAATTTTCTAAAGAGTTCCCTACCAATTACCAAGCCCTTTGCTCAAAACCAATATCGGTCATTTTGAACATGAAGGACACTCTCTTGCTAAGGGCGTTCATGCTGCATGATCTTGAGCAGAAAAGGAGGAATAAGGCACTGAAAGAGCTAGAGGTGAAACTTAAAGAGAAGGCGCATGCATACCATAAGAGTCAAGGGTTGTTGCAGTCCCTTCAGCAAAATAAGGAAAAGTGGGAGAAAAGGATGGTCGACGTTCAAGCTAAGGCCAAAGAAGTCTCTGCTGAGAAGAAACCTCTACAAGACTCTTATGCTGCTCTCTTACACCAGAGGGACTTAGAGAAAGAGGTTTTAGAACTAAATGATGAGGTAGTGTCTAATTATGGCGTCTACTTCTAGTGCGCCAAGGAACTGGTTATATTCTTCTATCTAGATCTGGATTTGAGTCTCTTGTATTTTCTCAAACTTGTGTGAGAAGGAGCATTGGTGGATGAGGATACAATGGCCTCTCCTTGAAGCCATGATCCCGTCGAGAGAACTCATGGCCAGGATGGGAAAACGGAGGTTGGTGAGTCAATAGTCCCTCACCCAGAGAATGTTGTTAAGAAAGTGGTGACATAATAAAAAGTAAGGTGCCTCGTTAAAAACCTTCTCCCATTGTAAGATCAAAGAAGGGAAAACAATGTGCCCTATGAAGTAACTTGTTCTTTACATTTGGCAAAGATAGAACACTCGCCCATAAAAATAAAAAAATAAAACAATATTAAAGAAAACAAATGGAAGCTACATTGACCTCTTCATGGGGTATGTGTCATGAATCTTTAGCCTTTAGTATCTTCAGAGGTTGGGGAGGAGGTTTCCTCGCCTTAGTGAAAATCCTATGATGTCTTTATTCCCAAGTCAATATTTCTCGCCTTCTTGTATGGAGTGCAGACTCTCCTCAACCTGAGGCTTTCTTCATGAAGGTTTTCTGTACTCAGGATCTAGCGAGCGTACCTTTTCTTGGCGGAACTAGTTTCCCCGCCTCCAGCGAACCCTCTTTCTATAATGTTAAGCATGTGATACATCGATTTTTAGTCCCTGTCCTAATGCGACTCTTTAGATTTCTTGGGCCTGGAACTCCCAGTATTGTCTTGCTCACACAAGAAAGGTTCCTCTTAAGAGCGGGAGGAATCTTCCTTCACATATTTATTGAGGTGTCCCTCCTGTATTAGTCTTTCAATTTCCTTATTGAGCTGATAGCAGTCCTCCGTGTTATTTCCCTATAACTTATAGAACTTGCTCTATCTTCCTAGTTCAGAATCCATCACATCCGCCTTAGGGGCAGTCGGCATAGAGATATTGTGAAAGTGGAGTACCAAGCGCCAGATCTGTTCATGGCGAGGGCTCAAAGGTGTGAAGATATTTATTTCCTTGCCTACCCTTTTAAACATTGATTTGTACTTGGTGAGTTATTGTTTCTCTTCCTCTAGTGGTATGAGCTCCCGGCACAGGGAACACACTTTTTGACGTAACATGCCTTCTTTTTGGCGTTGCATTCCTCTCCCTTTATGTAGCACTCAGTTCTGGTGACCACTTCTACCAATGATAATTTCATATTATGGGCGAAGGACTCTTTGTAGTTTCCCGCCTTAAGTCCATTTTGGAATGCTCTCACAAACATTTCTTGGTTTTGTGGTACTACCCTAATCTTAGCCTCGTTGAAACGGACGAGATAGTCCTTCAGTGACTATGATGGACACTGTCGCATATTAAATAGACTGGTAGCAGACATATTTTTATGACGATTGGAGGCACACTGGTGTACCAGTTTCCTTACCACTACCTGGTAACTGTTGATAGAAGCACGGGGTAAAACCATATACCATCTATGAGTTGGACTCTTTTTGGTATTGTATGATGTTATGACCATTATCTTCCAATGTATCGTTAAGGCGGTGTAATTCGTCCATGGCGACATACATCTCATCCAGGGCTTTGTTACCACCGCTGCTGTTGGTACCCTCTAGCGTAGGGGTTAATCTCTCCTATTAACAATGGCTAAAGGTGTCTAATTTAAGAGTGAAAGGTAACATGGGAAGGGTGACGACGATGAAATGGGGTGTGGCCAAGTTAGTTTTACCAGGACCCCACGAGGGGCACATTGTATTGGTCAAAAAGAACAGGTGTGCATGTTCCCCTACAAAGGCAGGAGACTTAGAGGCCTTATTAGTTTTATAACACAGTATTATGGTTAGGTATTTCCCACGGTGGCAAAAAACCATGTATGGTGGTGTTTTAAGGTAGTTTAAGAGACCTGCTCATATGAGGTGATAGGCTATACTAATGACCGTTGATGCTTGGTGGTAAGCGTGTGGTAAAAATTAAATGAGAAATATGCTTTATTGGGTGTAGAGAGTGTGTATCACTTAGGGTTTCTCTATTCTCCCTTTGAGGGGAGATGTATTTATAAAGGTCTTTAGGACTTAGGGTTTTAGCCACCCCTAGTAGCGTCAACCGCTCCCTTCCTCTAAGGGGGATTTATTCACCACCTATATTTTAGGAGTTAGTGGAGACTCCTTCTTCATTGACTCGCACATCAGGGTTACCTCTTAAAGGGTCTCTGGTTCATTGCTCGGGCGACACGACTTTGGGGAGAGTGTGTCCTAACTTAGGACTTTTACAGATATAACACTACAACATGAATAAATTTTCCTTTGTCACAATCCTTGATAAGAATAAGGGTTTGGAGAGGGTCAAATTCAGCTCAGTAAAGGCTTTCTCATATTCTGGTGTCCGCTCAAAAGATACCTTTTCATTTGGAGCCATTAGAGTAGAAGCACATGTTACGCAGATCTTGAAATGAACCTCTTGAAAGTGGTTAACATACCATTTAGATTCATTATATTTTCCTTAGTGTATAACATCTCCATATTGATGATCAAATCACATTTACCTGAGTTGGCTTCGATCCTCATTTTGTCAGATAGAATCCCAAGAATTTGCTAGATTTGACACCACAGTTTCACTTCAACAGGTTATGTCGGATGTTTTATTTCCAGACACGATTGAATACACTAGTTAGGTGTCACTAAATTGGTGACAGATAACTCTAGGATCAATTTCTGACATCTCTTTATGTGGGACATTGAACATATCATAGTTGGATTTAATAAATTTGATGGGTTCTTCCTTTATGAAACTAGAGAGTTTTGCTTAAATCTTTATTATTTTTGTCGAGTTGCCTTTGATTTGAATGGATATGAAACAAATGTCAAAGTAAGTCTCCTAATTTTCATTATAGCCTTGACGAGGAGAGGTATATTTGAGGCGTGTTCACCCTCAAACATGGATTCCTCTAGACGTCGAAGTTTGTAATGTTAATGTCTAGATGGTATTATCTAGAAGAACTTGCCTCTTTTATACTATCCATCTGTTGGATGGATAGTGCAGATAATTACTGGTTCATCGTGATTTTTGTTATATTTAATCTTCATGTGGATGGTAAACATAATGAAGTCAAGGTTGTTACGAAGGCTCTCTGTAGGATGCAATTGTAAACTCTTTTATAAGGGACCACCAATAATTGAATATTCACCATCTTGGCATCTCTCCTTTCTCTAAGGGTCGCCATAAGCTCAATTAATCCCTAGAGGCGGGTTATCGATATGTTAAAGCTTGTAGATCGGTGCCCATGTAGGGTGAGAATTTATCCTTCTTCAAGCCTAACATTTCTAAAAGCTTGGTGTATGCCACATCTCGAAAAATACAATCCAACGTGGGGTGTTCGCGCGCTCGTGAAAAATGATTTGAACAAATTTTCCATCAAACTTTATTTATTCCAATGAAGGAAAGAGGAAATATCGATAAAAACCTTAAAATAAAAATAAAATTGTCATTGCAACTGAATTCGGGTTCGGGAGTCGATTACGCAAAGGGAAGGTATTAGCACTTGTCATACCTTAAATTTTTCCCACTTGATTCATATGCATTCATTCATATGCATCTCTTTAGTTGAACTAACTTATTATGACCATTTGGTCTAGGCATATCGTTTTATCTTCATGCATAAGTCAAGTCATTGGTCAAGGATTGAAGGTATATCTGATTGTATTATTTATATTGACCAATTCTTACATTCATGTCATGTTCACAAGGGGTCACTGAACTAAGGAACTTTCATGGTTCATCTGGATCATTTTGATTTAGTTTGGTTGTTTATATGCTAAGAACTATTTTATCTTAACCATTTTGAGGTTGTATCGATTCTTCACTTCTATAGCCTTCCAAGGTAGCATGGATTCAAGGACCGTAGTCTTTTCCTATGAAAAAATCCCTAACTTTTGCCTGGACCGTCCTTTCGGGTATTCAGTCCCCCAGAATATCCATTTTTGCTTGAGTCTTCCTTTCGGTTTTTCGACTTATTGGGTCATATTCTATTGATTTTACCCTAATTTTTGCATGGGCGTTCATTATTTGTATTTTTGTCCACCGGGATAGCCATTTTTTTGCCTAAGTCGCCTTTCCAGGTTTTCGACTTAGCGGACTTTTTATATTCCATTTTTATAAGCAAAGTATCTTTTGACTGCGTCGGTATTCACTAGGAGTGGTAATTCGTCACCATCCATAGTTGCAAGGATCAGAGCACCTCTAGAAAAGGATCTTACCATAGCGTATGGCCCCTCATATTTTGGTGTCCCCTTGCCCCGTGAATCTTTGTGAATTGGCAGGATCTTCTTTAGCACCAAGTCGCCTTCTTGGAACGCTCGACGTCGAACCTTCTTGTCAAATGATTTCTTGAGACGCCTATAATATATTTGACCATCACATAAAGTTGTCAGGTGCTTCTCCTCTATAAGGTTGAGTTGATCAAACCTTGTCTAAATCCATTCCGCCTCATCAAGCTTAGCCTCCATCAGGACTCTCATTGAGGGGATTTCAACTTCTATCAGAAGGACTACTTCCATGCCATAGACTAATGAGTAAGGGTTTTCCCTTATTGATCTTCTTGATGATCTTCTTGAGTAAAGGTAGCATTTCATGCTAATCCTGATATGTTATAACCATTTTCTGGATGATCTTCTTGATGCTCTTGTTTGCTGCTTCAACAACGTCGTTCATCTTAGGCTGTTATCATGATGAGTTGTGGTGTTCAATTTTGAAGTTTGCACATAAATCTTTCATCGTTTTGTTATTGAGGTTGGACCTATTATCAGTGATGATTTTTTTAGGAACCTCGTAACGACATATGGTATTGTTTTTCAAGAAGAGGGAAACACTTTCTTAGTGACGTTAGCGTCTGATGCAACTTCAACCCATTTGGTGAAGTAGTCTATGGCAACTAATATAAACATATGTCCATTTCAAGCCTTTGGTTCGATCATCTTGATCATGTATAATCCCCACATGGATAAAGGCCATAATTCTGTCAGGATGTTCATAGGAGTAGGTGTCACACGCACCTTATCCACATATATCTAGAATTTGGGGCACATATTTGGATAATGATAGCAATTTGTTTCCATCGTCAACCAATAGTATCCTTCCCTCAGGATTTTCTTTTCCATCGCATGTCTATTTGCACGGGTGACAAAGGATCCTTCATGGATTTCCTTTATAAGCATGCCTGCTTCGTGTCTATTCACACATCTAAGCAAGACCATTCATAGTTTATTTTATATAACACGTCTCCATTTAGGAGGAACTTCAATGCTAATCTCCTCAGAGTTCTCTTGTCTATGTTTGAAGCATCTGCTAGATATTCTTGTTTCTCGAGATAGTGATTGATACCATAGAACCGTGGTTTGTCATCAGATTCTTCTGTTGTTTCCAAATAGTGAGCATGTTCATCGAAATGCTTGATTGTAATAGAAGGCCTATGGTTGGGCCATATTAGTTTTTACATAGATGCTAAAGTTTCTGTAATACCCCAAAATTTACCCTTCATTTTTCCTGAAAAAAAAATTATTTAGTTAATTAATTAATTAATTAATTAAATAAATAAATAAATAAAATAAATAAAATATAACAAATTATTTTGGACTTGGGTCTCCCTCATTTGAGCCCATTACCCACGAAAATCAGTCTATAAATACTGAAGTTTCAGTAGAGGAGTGACACTTGGAGTTACACTGGGAGATTCACTTGAGAAAAAGGGAGAGAAGCAAAATACCCTGAGGAAAAGATAGTGAGAGAAAAGCCAACAGAGTTCAGAGCAACCTCCAAACCCTGAAAGGAACTCAACTTGTAAACCTCACGGGCGCAACTCAATCAAGCTCTCCAATCAGGTTTGCCCTATATCCATCATCTTTATGCCTTTTATTTGAATGCTCTAAATGTATGAGGTATTATGGGTGAATTTGATACCTTTTTGTGAGCCTTTTGTGAATTTTGATGGAATTATTCATGTGGTTACATTTTGATTTAGGGGCAACTCTGGGTTACCCTATTTTGTTTATTCTAACCTGTCTTGTGTTTCCATGGCATTGTTTTCTCTTGATTTCATCCTACTACTCTAACCCTTTGTCGAGTTTTGTGAGGGCTCACATGGCTTTCGCAGAGACACTCGCGTGGTTTCCCACTTTATTTGTGGGATACCCCCTGGAGTTTTATTCTGATTATTCGTGTTGACTAATTTCCTTTGACGGTCCAGCTGGAGACATTTCAGGGTTTCTTGCCCCTTTAACTGCTATAGCTTCGGATCTTTATCCGTGTGGTAATTTTTTCCCTTTCTCATACTTTATCGCTTTCTTAGCTGGAAGACCTCGATAGGAGGCAATGTTTGAGCCCCTTGGTGGCATTTTACTTTGAGATACATGTTTTGTGTTTTGTATTCATATCCCTGCAGGTAGCGCGGTTCCTTCGTCAAGGACTGCCTTTTTGCCCTCGAGCATCCCAAACCCTAAAACCCAAAGCAACCCGTTTACTCCTTCTACTACAGGCGAGTAAGTCTCCAAAGGTCGAGCATCCGGTAGATTGCGTAGTAACGTTGTTCGTCCAAAACCCAATCCATAATCCCGTAGTTAGCCGAACTACGGCTTGCTCTGATTCTCATTCTAGATGAGATACGTAGGCATAAGACGCGATGTCTTAGCGAGCACACATCCCCCAACCCATAGGTCAGCCGAGCTACGAAGACTCTGATTCTCATATTCAGATGAGATACGTATGCAGTGGATGCAACATCCGCGCGAGTCATTTTCATTTAACCCTTTTTTTGTTTTTTTTGGCAAACAGCATAAGATAAACACACACCCTTTAGACGAAAACTACAAAAGTGGATCCCGTAGAGTACTACGGATGCGTAGGGGTGCTAATACCTTCCCTTCGCATAACCGACTCCCGAACCCAAGATTTGGTTGCGAGACCCCGTCTTTTCCTTTCCTTTTTCAGGTTTACTTCGAGCGTTTCCTTTCCCTCCTTTGGGATGAATAACGCACGGTGGCGACTCTTCTGTCTTTTTCTTTCGCCGGTTGTCTTTTTTTCGCACCACTGTATTTTTTAGGTTGCGACAGCTGGCGACTCTGCTGGGGAGTTTAAGAAGTTGACCTCTTGCTGGTCCATCTTCCCTAAGCGAGTCCCTCCTAGCTTTTGTAGTTTGTTTGTTTATTGGGTGTTCATGCTTTTGTACAGTTATTTATTTACCTGCTTTACCTTATTACATTGTGTACATATCATTGCTGTATCTGTTGGTTGGCTATGGCTGCTTGGTGATTTTTGTGAGATGAGTTCTATACCCGAACTCGAGTGCACTTAAGATAGGAGAATGGCATAGTCCTGTCAACTTGTGTGGAGTATTCCTTAGCGAGTTGACTTGCAAGCCCATTCACTTGGTGGAGGTCATGTTGAGATCAATAATGTCACATAAGTAAGTTGTGGTTAGACATTACTTGTTCCAATATAGACCTAAGAAGCCAAGGACCTTAGTTTACCTAACCCATCTTGGCCTATTCGTAGGACGTAGTGCGAAAGTCGTTCAAATGTAAGATTTGATACGATTGTTACGCGATACTACACTCATAAGAGTCTCTCTTGAGAATATTGTTGGAATACGAGTAGTCGTTCCTCTAATAATATCCGAAAGATGGGATTATGACTATGGGAACCTTTTTGTAGAACATGTTTGGCAGGTTTAAACCTTAGTACACTCCTTTTGGGTGGTTCTTAACCTAAACTCCATGCTCGTGACTTGCGACAAACCCTTGATTCATGGTTGATCCGATCAGGTATCCTTAATATCAATGAAACTCGGGTGTTGATAAGGTGTAAACCATAATTCGCCAAAATGGGTGGTTGATATTAAGGATAACATGATCCATCCCATGACCTTTGTTTGGTGTGCTCTTAATTTCTCTCCAGACAATGCAACCTGACAGATGTTCAAGCAGATATAGCAATCCTGATTGACATACCACTGCACTGCATTCACATCATCACATCATTTGCATTCATATCATTTAACACATGTTTATCCTTTTCAAGGGGGTTTAAATCTTCTTCTTGATTCTAGTCGGGGTTTTCTTCTTACGCTGTTTATCAAATGTGAGACTGGAATCAAGGAGGTAGAATACCTTTTGGAATTGATAAACATGTCATTGCATTTGCATAGTCATCCGCATGTCTTGCATAACAGGTACCGCCACAGTGTTCTCAGTTTGTTTGGTGTTCCATCAGCAGGATAGCTGACTCAGGCATTCACCGATACGGTACCCGAAGGAATCAACAGAGAGCAATGGAGAGCCTACAAGTAGAGCTCGCCGAGATGAAGATTCGCATGAATCAATTCATGGATTTGGTTCAAGGGGTGGCTCAAGGACAGCAGGAGCTTAGATTATTGGTGCAGAAGGATCCCCCTATTACTCAACCGGAGACGTTGGCTGATCCTCCAGCTGGAGAGGCTAATGGTCCCAATGGACCAGGGCCTATCCCAATCCTACATGTCACCTCCGGTCAACAACCCATTCAGGATGGTCAGGATGATCAGTTCCCTTTGCTTCAGGAAGACTTTGGCATGGACCCCATGTTTAAAAGATTGGAAGAGAGGTTGAAAGCAGTGGAAGGACAGAATCTTCTGGGAGTAGATGTTGCTGACTTGGGGCTGGTCCCAGGTGTGCGAGTGCCACCGAAATTCAAGGTCCCGATATTCGACAAATACAATGGCAACTCTTGCCCCAAAACTCACGTGCAAGCCTATTTCCGTAAAATGGTTGCATACTCTGATGACGAGAAGCTACTTATGTACTTCTTCCAGGATAGTCTAGCTGGGGCATCCTTGGAATGGTATATGAGGCTGGACAGAGCCCACATCCATTGCTAGAGGGATTTGGCAGAGGCTTTCGTGAAGCAGTATCAGTATAATGCAGACATGGCTCCGGACAGAACTCAACTTCAGAATCTGTCTCTTAAAAGCAATGAGTGCTTCAGGGAATACGCTCAACGCTGGAGGGATACAGCTTCCCGTGTTCAGCCTCCTATGTTGGAAAAGGAAATGGCCAACATGTTCATGAATACGCTGGCTGGACCTTATCTGGAGCGTCTGGTGGGGTGCAATGCTTCCAACTTTGCTGATGTGGTCTCTACCGGAGAAAGGGTGGAGAATTACCTAAAGACCTATAAGAGCCAAAATGGAGTTGGATCCTCATCAGGGGTGAAGAAGCCGTTCATTCAGGGACAGAAGAGGAGAGAAGGGGATGCAAGTGCCATATCTTCTTATCATAACAGGGATAACCGTAGGAATAATTTTCAGAATTATCATCAGCAACCGTATGTTGCGGCTGTGACCATTCCAGCTGCAGCACCACTACAACAACAACAATCACAACGTCAACCAGCTCAGTATCAACAGCAGCAACAACCGGGTAACAGACCCGCTTATCAACAGAGGCAAAGGATGATGGACCGGCGTTTCGACACCCTTCCAATGTCGTACGCTCAGATGCTTTCTAGTCTTCAACAACTACAACTTGTGCAATTGCGCACTCTAGCTCCTCCTGTTGGTAGACTTCCGGTGGGTTACGACGCCAACGCTAGGTGTAGCTTCCACTCTGGGGCACCTGGCCATGACATTGAGAACTGCAAAGCTTTTAAGCACGTAGTTCAGGACCTCATAGATTCAAAGGCCATCGACCTTGCACCAGCTCCGAATGTCGTTAACAATCCCATGCCCCAACATGGTGGTGCGAACGTTAATTTGGTAGAGGGAGAAGCCAAGTCCATTAAGGATGTGTTGAAGTTGAAGACTCCATTGTTGGATATCAAAGGATGCTTGCTGAAGGCCGATGTCTTCCCCGGTTGTGGGAAGGGTTGTTTGGATTGTGCTACTCAGGGCGGAGGTTGTTTGAAGCTACAGCAGGGTATCCAGGCCTTGCTCGACAAAGGTATCCTCCAGGTTGAAGATTTGTCTGTCCAAGAGTCTGCGGAAGGGGTTGAAGGAGAAGTCAAATTAGTCTCTGCGATAACGAAGAAGATGGGGATAGTGATTGTGACATCGACAACTGGGTGCGTCCGAGGATCCCGGGTGAAGTTCTCAACAATTGGTCTTCTGAGAAGATTATCCAAGTCACTCTTCTTGAAGAGTAATTTTCTTTGTTTATTCATGCATATCCAAGTCTTACGTTCCGCCCAGGGCGTAATGACTCATTGTAGGGCCCACCTATGTGACACTTGCATTTTTTATCATAAATAAAGGACGTCTTTTTGCATTCAAATATTTCGTTCCCTGTCTTTCTATTTTTGCAGTTTTTCAAAATAAAAAAAATGGCAATGTTTTGTTTAGTTTTCAGTTCTTGTTCACACTTATAAGCACATACCATCACTCATGCAGATGCACAACACCGGATCCTATTGATAACGGTTCTGCTATGGCTCGTTTCGACTTTGAAAATCCAATCTTTCAAGCTGAAGAAGAGGGTGATGAAGACTGTGAACTCCCTGAAGAGCTTACCAGGTTATTGAAACAAGAGGAAAGGGTTATTCAACCGCATCAAGAGTCTGTTGAAGTGATTAATCTCGGCACCGAGGACACCAAGAGAGAAATCAAGATAGGGGCTGCTTTAGAAGACAATGTGAAGAAAGGGCTGATTGAATTGCTGCAAGAATACGTTGACATCTTCGCCTGGTCTTATCAGGACATGCCTGGGCTGGACACAGACATCGTGGTGCACCGCTTGCCTCTCAAAGAAGGTTGTCCTCCGGTCAAGCAGAAGCTCAGAAGAACAAGACCAGAGATGGCTGTCAAGATAAAGGAAGAAGTGCAAAAGCAGTTGGATGCAGGGTTTCTAGCAGCCACCAATTATCCGCCATGGGTTGCAAACATCGTCCCAGTACCTAAGAAGGACGGAAAGGTACGGATGTGTGTCGACTACCGGGATCTGAACAGAGCTAGCCCTAAAGATGATTTCCCATTACCTCACATCGACGTTTTGGTGGATAATACAGCTCAGTTCTCGGTATTCTCCTTCATGGATGGCTTTTCTGGCTATAACCAAATCAAGATGGCACCAGAAGACATGGAAAAAACAACTTTCATAACCCCATGGGGCACCTTCTGCTACAAGGTGATGCCGTTTGGTCTGAAAAATGCCGGAGCAACATATCAGCGAGCAATGGTGACTCTGTTCCATGATATGATTCATCATGAAATCGAGGTTTATGTGGACGATATGATTGCCAAATCTCAGACAAAAGAAGAACATTTGTTGAATTTGTAGAAACTGTTTGAGCGTTTGAGGAAATTCAAACTCAGCCTTAATCCGAATAAGTGCACTTTCGGGGTGAGATCGGGAAAATTGCTGGGTTTTATTGTTAGCGGAAAAGGGATTGAGGTGGATCCTGACAAAGTAAAAGCAATACAGGAAATGTCTGAGCCAAGAACAGAGAAGCAAGTCCGTAGTTTCTTAGGGAGGTTGAACTACATTGCAAGGTTCATCTCTCACCTAACAACCACGTGTGAGCCAATTTTCAAATTGTTGAGGAAAGATCAGGCTATCAGGTGGAATGAAGATTGTCAAAGGGATTTTGAGAAGATAAAAGAGTATCTACAGAAACCTCCGATCCTTATACCTCCAGTTCCTGGGAGACCTCTGATAATGTACCTATCAGTGACCGAGAACTCGATGGGGTGTGTATTGGGACAGCATGACGAGTCTGGTCGAAAAGAGCATGCCATATACTACCTTAGCAAAAAGTTTACCGACTGTGAAATCAAATATTTGCAGCCTGAGAAAACTTGCTGTGCTTTGGCCTGGGCTGCTCGCCGACTGAGACAGTATATGTTGAACCATACTACCTTGTTGATTTCTAAGATGGATCCAGTGAAATACATATTCGAGAAGCCAGCTCTCACCGGAAGGGTCGCTCGTTGGCAAATGATTTTAACAGAGTATGATATTCAATACACGTCACAGAAGGCCATCAAAGGGAGTATTCTGTCAGACTACCTTGCCGAGCAACCGATTGATGATTATGAGCCAATGAAGTTTGAATTCCCTGATGAAGACATCATGTTCCTCAAGATGAAAGACTGTGAAGAGCCAGTTGTTGAGGAGGGACCTGATCCAAACGAAAAGTGGACTTTGTTGTTTGATGGGGCTGTCAATGCTAGAGGTAGTGGAATTGGTGCTGTCATTACAACTCCGAAAGGTGCCCACATACCTTTCACCGCTCGTTTGACTTTTGAGTGCACAAATAATGAAGCTGAGTACGAGGCCTGTATCTTGGGTATTGAGCAAGCCATTGATCTGAGAATCAAGACTCTAGACATCTTCGGAGATTCAGCTCTGGTGATCAATCAAGTGAATGGTGATTGGAATACTCTCCAGCCCACTCTGGTCCCCTATAGAGATTACACGAGAAGACTTTTGACTTTCTTCACAACGGTAAAATTGTATCATATACCTCGTGATGAGAACCAGATGGCAGACGCACTTGCTACTCTATCCTCCATGATCAAGGTAATTCGTTGGAACCATGCTCCCAGGATCGATGTGATGCGCCTTGACAGGGCCGCGCATGTGTTTGCTGTTGAACTGGTAGTCGATGATAAGCCCTGGTATCACGATATCAAGTGCTTTCTGAAGAATCAAGAGTACCCTGCAGGGGCATCCAACAATGATAGAAAGACTTTGAGAAGATTGGCAGGCAGTTTCTTCTTGAACAAAGACGATGTGCTATATAAGAGGAACTTCGACATGGTTTTGCTCAGATGCGTGGACAGACACGAGGCGGACATGTTAATGCAGGAAGTTCATGAAGGTTCCTTCGGTACTCATGCCGGTGGACATGCAATGGCTAAGAAATTGTTGAGAGCGGGTTATTATTGGATGACCATGAAATCAGATTGTTTCAAGTATGCTCGGAAGTGTCATAAATGCCAGATTTATGCTGATAAGGTGCATGTACCGCCAAATCCTCTGAATGTGATGTCTTCGCCGTGGCCGTTTGCCATGTGGGGCATTGACATGATTGGAAAGATTGAGCCGACTGCTTCCAATGGGCATCGCTTCATCCTTGTTGCCATCGACTATTTCACCAAGTGGGTCGAGGCAGCGTCGTTCGCGAATGTCACCAGACATGTGGTTGCCCGTTTCATCAATAAAGAAATCATTTGTCGCTATGGGATTCCCGAAAGAATCATTACTGATAATGGTTCTAATCTCAACAACAAAATGATGAAGGAGTTGTGTCAGAACTTCAACATTCAACATCACAATTCTTCCCCTTACCGCCCTAAGATGAACGGCGCTGTTGAGGCGGCAAATAAGAACATAAAGAAGATTGTGCAGAAGATGGTCGTCACGTACAGAGATTGGCATGAGATGCTACCTTTCGCCTTGCATGGGTACCGCACTTCAGTACGTACATCGACCGGGGCAACCCCTTACTCCCTTGTGTATGGTATGGAAGCAGTCCTACCTGTTGAAGTGGAGATTCCTTCCCTAAGAGTCTTGTTGGATGTCAAGCTAGACGAAGCTGAATGGATTCGGACAAGGTTCAATGAGTTGAGTCTTATCGAAGAGAAGCGAATGGCAGCCATTTGTCATGGGCAGTTGTATCAGAGTCGGATGAAGAGAGCCTTTGATCAGAAAGTGCGTCCTCGTTGTTTCCAAGTCGGAGATTTAGTTTTGAAAAGGATCCTTCCTCCTCAGACAGATCGCAGGGGCAAGTGGACTCCTAACTATGATGGACCGTATATCGTCACCAAGGTTTTTGATGGTGGGGCTTTAATGCTTGCAACTATGGATGGTGAAAACTTCACTTCCCTTGTGAACTCAGACGCAGTTAAAAAATACTTCGCATAAAATAGACCCGCTGGACAGTAAAAAGAATAGTCCAGGCAAAAAATGGGCATCCCGGCGAACCAAGAAAATGAAAAGGTTCGGGCAAAAATTAGGGACAAAAAAAAAAAAAAGATCGTACACCCGGTAAGTTGAAAACCTGAAAAGGCAACTTAGGCAAAAATGGGTATCCCGGTGGATTGAAAACCCGAAAAGGGCGATCCAGGCAAAAGTTAGGGATTAAGTGAATGACTGCGTTCTGAGTAGTTCTGAATCTCATCTCGTGCCAATGACTGGAAATTTTTGAAGGATAGGAAACAGTCCAATCACTCTTTCAGAAGGCTGATTATCTGGAGGATCTTGAAGACGAGCAAGTCATAGCAGAATTGGAACCCAATAGAAATCCATTTCATATTGCCATTAGATTAATTTCTGTTTTTATCTATTGTGCGATTACCTCTTTTCAGGGATTGCTTCTTAATGTAAATGCCTATTCAGAGGCCATTCAATCAATAAAATCATGTTATTCAGTATATCTCTGTTTTCATTTTTATTTTACTGTTTTGTTTGCAAAAATGACGTCCGAATTTTTGATAAACATTGCATCATGACACATAAGGGCTTTACAGGTACAGGCTTAATAAACATTTAAAATTGCTATAAATTTTAAGTGCTTTGGATCGTCTATTCAGAACAGATACCCTCGGGGCATTTCCTTAAAATCTCTTGCAGATGGTCGTGAATATCTTCCCCAGTGAAGTCGCCAACAGACGAATTCAGTGTCTTGACCCTGCAGAGCTGATCAGAGTGTTGGATTCTTCAATCCCCAGCAGTTTCTCACCACCGTACTTCCCCAAGCGGTTGTTTCAGGACATACACTCCCCAGTAGAGTTGACAGTGCCAGACTATATATCCCCAGCGGAGTTGACAGTGTCAGACTGTATCTTCCCAGCAGAAGTGGCTGCTCCTTAGAGTTCGATGCCAGATCGATAATCCCAATGCCAGATCCATGGTTTCTTTCCTTGAAGCAGAACCTCGGTACTGTATCAGTGTTTGTTCCCCCTGCTGAGTCATCTCTCGCAAATCGTGGTTGCCAGAACCAGTGTAGCTTTCCTCAGCAGCAGGCTTCCAATGCCATTCTTTCCCCGATCAGAGTCTCGGTATGGCCAGAACACCGCATGGCTAGTCATCTCCCCACAGAGTTCTTTACGCTGTGCATCTCCAACAGCCTTGCCAGGGTCCAGAAGATGGTGATCATTTCTCCAGCAGATCCCCTTGCCTCGGCTTGGCATTCTACCTAGCATTTCGCATCCCTGCATGTAGAATCATATTGCATTGCACCCTTCCAAATCGCGTAGCATTTCCATTTTCATGGAGCATTACGCCATTGAAAAATTCAAACATACGCATGTAAGCATAAAACATTCTCGGTATCCCAAGTGATAAGCTAGAAGTTGTTTCCAGTACTCAGACTGAAGATTGTTCATGACTTACCTTTGTTATCCCCAGCAAGTGTCATTGGCCCATGCGCCGCCTCTATTATCATTCCCTATTTCTGCCAATGCTGACAGGCATGAAGTTTTCCGGTATCCAGACCGAAGTGGCATTCAGGCCAGTTTTCCGGTATCCAGACCGAAGTGGCATTCAGGCCAGTGTTCCGATGTTCAGATCGAAGAAGTTTCCGACGTTCAGGTCGATGCAACTTGTGGCATTCAGGCCAGTTTTCCGGTATTCAGATCGAAGTGGCATTCAGGCCAATTTTCCGATATTCAGATCGAAGTGACATTCAGGCCAATTTTCCGATGTTCAGATCGAAGAAGGTTCTGACGTTCAGGTCGATGCGACTTGTGGCATTCAAGCCCATTTTCCGATGTTCAGATCGAAATCCTTTCCAGTATTCAGACTGATGAGCGGCATTCAAGCCATGGTTATTTCTGTGTTACCATTTATTTTGGTATCCAGTTTAACATTCTTTTTCGATATTCAAACTGACTCTCACCGTACCAGACGAATTCTTCTTTCAAGACCACCTCTTTGCTGATTCTGACAGACATTGTTACTTCACTTCACTTTAGTGCAAATTTTTGGGCTTTTATTGTATTCAATCCCTTGATACCTCGAAAGCACGAAAGCAGCTGCCATCTTCTTTCCGGGTCTCCAGTTGATTGAATAGGGGCAGCTGTAATACCCCAAAATTTACCCTTCATTTTTCCTGAAAAAAAAAATTATTTAATTAATTAATTAATTAATTAATTAAATAAATAAATAAATAAAATAAATAAAATATAACAAATTATTTTGGACTTGGGTCTCCCTCATTTGAGCCCATTACCCACGAAAATCAGTCTATAAATACTGAAGTTTCAGTAGAGGAGTGACACTTGGAGTTACACTGGGAGATTCACTTGAGAAAAAGGGAGAGAAGCAAAATACCCTGAGGAAAAGATAGTGAGAGAAAAGCCAACAGAGTTCAGAGCAACCTCCAAACCCTGAAAGGAACTCAACTTGTAAACCTCACGGGCGCAACTCAATCAAGCTCTCCAATCAGGTTTGCCCTATATCCATCATCTTTATGCCTTTTATTTGAATGCTCTAAATGTATGAGGTATTATGGGTGAATTTGATACCTTTTTGTGAGCCTTTTGTGAATTTTGATGGAATTATTCATGTGGTTACATTTTGATTTAGGGGCAACTCTGGGTTACCCTATTTTGTTTATTCTAACCTGTCTTGTGTTTCCATGGCATTGTTTTCTCTTGATTTCATCCTACTACTCTAACCCTTTGTCGAGTTTTGTGAGGGCTCACATGGCTTTCGCAGAGACACTCGCGTGGTTTCCCACTTTATTTGTGGGATACCCCCTGGAGTTTTATTCTGATTATTCGTGTTGACTAATTTCCTTTGACGGTCCAGCTGGAGACATTTCAGGGTTTCTTGCCCCTTTAACTGCTATAGCTTCGGATCTTTATCCGTGTGGTAATTTTTTCCCTTTCTCATACTTTATCGCTTTCTTAGCTGGAAGACCTCGATAGGAGGCAATGTTTGAGCCCCTTGGTGGCATTTTACTTTGAGATACATGTTTTGTGTTTTGTATTCATATCCCTGCAGGTAGCGCGGTTCCTTCGTCAAGGACTGCCTTTTTGCCCTCGAGCATCCCAAACCCTAAAACCCAAAGCAACCCGTTTACTCCTTCTACTACAGGCGAGTAAGTCTCCAAAGGTCGAGCATCCGGTAGATTGCGTAGTAACGTTGTTCGTCCAAAACCCAATCCATAATCCCGTAGTTAGCCGAACTACGGCTTGCTCTGATTCTCATTCCAGATGAGATACGTAGGCATAAGACGCGATGTCTTAGCGAGCACACATCCCCCAACCCATAGGTCAGCCGAGCTACGAAGACTCTGATTCTCATATTCAGATGAGATACGTATGCAGTGGATGCAACATCCGCGCGAGTCATTTTCATTTAACCCTTTTTTTGTTTTTTTTGGCAAACAGCATAAGATAAACACACACCCTTTAGACGAAAACTACAAAAGTGGATCCCGTAGAGTACTACGGATGCGTAGGGGTGCTAATACCTTCCCTTCGCATAACCGACTCCCGAACCCAAGATTTGGTTGCGAGACCCCGTCTTTTCCTTTCCTTTTTCAGGTTTACTTCGAGCGTTTCCTTTCCCTCCTTTGGGATGAATAACGCACGGTGGCGACTCTTCTGTCTTTTTCTTTCGCCGGTTGTCTTTTTTTCGCACCACTGTATTTTTTAGGTTGCGACAGTTTCCAGAGCATCCGCCGTCCGATTTTCTTCCCAAGGAGTATGTGAGAAGGTGATTTTGTCAAACTTTGGGAGTAATTTCAACATGTAATCCCGGTATAGAATAAAGTTTGGATGTCTTCTTACCCAATCACCTCTGATCTGATGTATCACTAGAGAGGAGTCTCTATACACTTCAAGGATTTTAATCCTCAAGTCAATAGCCTCTTCTAGTCCCAATATGCATGCTTCACATTCAACAATATTGTTCGTGTAACCAAAGTAAAGTTTAGTTGGGAATGGCAAGTGATGATTCTTGGGAGACATCAGTATTACACCAATACCATGACCCATCACATTTGAAGCACCATCGAACATAAGAGTCCATCATTCCTCTTTTCTGGTTGTTCATCGGGATCTGGGATCTCATAATCTTTTATGGCCATAATATCTTCATCTGGAAAATCAAACTTCAAAGGCTGGTAATCTTCCACATGGTATTGAGCAAGATGATCCGCCAACACACTATCCTTGATGGCTTTCTGGGTGACATATTAAATGTCATATTCTGATAATAGCACTTGCCAACGAACAGTTCTGCTGGTGAGAGTTAGTTTATCAAATATGTATTTTATCGGATCCATCTTGGAAATCAACCCATTGTGAGGGTCAACATATATTGTCTGAGGCGTCGAGCAGCCCACGCAAGTCATGGCGTCTTCAAGTCTGAAGAGTGCTTGCTTCTTCTTTTTTATCTCCTTTTCCTTTTCTACAACTTTGGCTTCCCAACACTTTTTCACGTCCTCCCTGGACTTTCTTAAGCATTGGGCAGTGAACCTAAGTTCATAGAGCTCTGTCATGGCTTCTTCAAGTCCATGAGGATTTTGGAAGGTCCTCTCAATTTCCTCTCGGTGTTGGGTTCTCGTACGCATGATCTTGGGGTCCTTGAAATTTCCTTGATAGATTTTCAATCCTAGCCTCAAAAGCTTCCCTGACTATCTTCCATTCCTCCAAAGCCTTATTCCACTAAGCTTCCAATTACTTGTTTGCTTTGACGGTCTTCGGAGCTCTTCGTTTCTTTCACCAAGCTCAAGGCCCATTGTGTCTAAGCATTCCTTGACCTTTTTCCTCTTTCCTATTTATTTTGAGGTAGTTCCCTGACTCTCATCAAGCTTTTTTCCTCTTTTTCCAAGGCTGAATTTGAGCTCATTCTGCTCTGAAGTGATCTTGCAGAGTCTTTGGTGTAGCTCATCATTTTCCTTTGTAAGCCTAACTATAGTAGCTCTAAGTTCTTCTGCCTCTTCAATAGGAATATGAGTGGGCTTTGGCCGAATATAACACATGGGAAGTTCATAAGGATATGGCCGCTTAATTACGAGAACTCTTTCTCGAACTCACTACATGTATGACTCTTTAGCAATTCAATTTTTCTTGCCAATATCCCTCCGCTTAAGTTGGACTTTGTTCCAAGATCGTCTAACCCTTTTTAGCATGTCAGAGTCTTCATCCTCTTCATATATGATGAACTCCTCCGCCAACCTTTCCTCTGGTTTACCTACCATAGGATATCCAAGTTGTCGAAGTGCCAACACAAGATTGTAGTTGATGTACCCCCAAGTTCCTAAGAATGGAACATTCAGGAAGTCACCACAACTAAACATAATCTCAACCTTATCATACTCATGAAAGTACCAAGAATCATTTTTTGCGATGAGAGACACCACCCTTTGAGACCATTTAAGTTTAGCTTTGTTATCTATAAAGGCTCCTTTCTTTGGCAAGTGGGATATGAACCATTTGTGTAGAAATCGAGCCCAACATAAATTTGTCCCGCCCTTCTTCTCATATCTAAGGGTGAGGTAGTAATAGATGTTTTCTAGCAATGTTGGTGCAAAATTCTGAGTTAGGAACACAAAAATGGATGGCATGTCAATGAAGTCATCAATGTTGTGAAATAGAATGATCCCATAAATGAGTAGTTCCAATACTTCCTGGAAGGCATCCCATTTCTCTTTGTCTGTAAAGGTTGATGCTTTTTCCATTAAGAACTTTTGTAGAGAAACCCAAAGTGTTTCCCTTAGGTCCTAAGATTGCCATCACATCTTGTTTAGTCATGTAGAGAGCGATATCTACCACTTCAGGTTTTAGAAGCTCTCCCAAACCGCTAAATATAAAATTTGTATTTCATAAGGAGACCCATTGATGTGCTCAACCTCTTCTAGTGTCGGAGCCAACTGGAAATCCTAGAAAGTAAAACACCTAAAGGGAGGATCATAAAACTGAGATAGAGCCAAGAGAGCCTAATGATCAATTTCTGTATTGAGTAAGGCAAGGAGATTTCCATAGTTTAACATGAAGTTATTTCTGTTGATAGGGGTTAGTCTGGAACTTATCTCTTTCAACCCTTCTAGCTTAGGAGTCTTGTACTTGAATGAGTATGTAATCTTCCAATCTGAACCCATACTTCTGAATGCTCGTAACAGTTGTAAGATGAGTAGCGCCTAAGAGAGGGGGGGGGGGGGATTAGGATCTTTGAACACTTTTTCCGGTTTATGAAAAACTTTGTTCTTTCTTTTCTGGTTATGTTAAGCGATGAACGGTAAAGTTCGAAAAGATAAAGAACACGAAGAAATATCCTGGTTCCCCTCACAGATCGAGAGTACTCCAGTCCCCTTTCAACATGAAAGAGATTTCACTATCTGTTATGACTTGTACACGACAGACACAATCACCAAGAACAACCTCTTGTGATTCACCAAGTTTATATGAGAACAATCCTCTCAAACTCAACTCTCTTGCTTCCAACAATCCTGGACAATAAGGTGTTTACAAAACACACAATCTTATTTTTCAACAATTCTAAAAATAAGATATGGATTACAACAATGGATTGAATGTAAAGTTTGTAGTATAATGATCACTCAAAGTGATATATCAATTTGCTTGATCTTATATTCCAATGAAAATAATTCACAACACAAAGATATTAGATTGCTCAAGAATTTTCTGTTTTGAATGATATGAAAATATGCAGAAAAATCTTGAATGAAGATTTAAAACAATAAGTGTGAATTCTGAAAATTCTAAGAGATTGATTGGAAGAGGTGAAATTTGAATTTGAAAGATCACGTATTTAAATGAACATAACACCTCAAATGAAACATGGTAATGTTCTGAAAGAATCATGAACAATTGTCAAAGATGTAATGAAAAGATTCCATGAAATGGTGCATGAAGAGGTGTATGAACAACCATTGATTTTTCAGAAACGCACAGTGGTAAATCGATTTATATAATGGGTAAATCGATTACCCTATTGCAACATTTAAAAATTTTCAAAATCTTTCAGTGGTAAATCGATTTCCCTAAGAGGTAAATCGATTTACCTAGTTAAAAAACTTAAAATTTCGCTTCTGGAAAAGTAATGCTCCAGTGGTAAATCGATTTCCCTTATAGGTAAATCGATTTACCCAGTTTGAAAATGAAAAATATGATTCTAAGATATTTTCCATGCACTATGAAAAGTTATGCAATGGCCATATGAATACTTGAGCATCTAAGACTTTAGTGAAGGTAAGTATTCTCATTATACCTTCTTGAAGTGAAAAGCTTAACTTCTTGAATCAAGATGCTTTATCATAGAATAAAATATTTGCCTTCTTGTTTCTTGGAGTTTTGTCTTCATCAAAAACATTCATCATAGAGAAACTTGACTTCACATTCTCCCCCTTTTTGATGATGACAAATAATCCTCTTTGATGTGTGCAATTTACGGAAACGAAGATTTCTCCCCCTGAGATGTATAACTCCCCCTAAATTTGAGAAGCTTATGATCATGTTGACTTGATCATCTTGAAGGAGATTTGTATCATTTGTACCTTAGGAAATTCACAAGCATACAAGCATAGTTCGTAACACCTTTCTCTCCCTTTGACATTATCAAAAAGAAGGGAAAGATGGGTGAAAGATAATAACATGACAAAAATAAAATAGCATATACAGCATAACTTGTAAAACAAGCACAAAAAGAGAAAAATTCCAGGGGTAAACCGATTTACATAATGGGTAAATCGATTTACCTAGGTCAAAATATGCCAAACCCGAAAAAATAATGCTAATGTTTTATGGGTAAATCGATTTACAGCATGGGTAAATCGATTTACTCAGTGCCAAATACAAAAACCAGTGCTACTGTTTTATGTGTAAATCGATTTACATCATGAGTAAATCGATTTACTCAGTGAAAAAAGCTAAAAAAAACACATATTTTTAACAAAGATTCATGCAAGAGACACTCAATGAATCATGTAAAAGAAAGGAGTAGAAGTGGAGATCCATGAAATAAATTGCAAATGTAAATAGATGAGTTGGAAATGTATGTGCACCTTTGATTATTGATATGTTTTTGCCAAATTATATGTCACATTCATCTAGAATCCCAAGTTCCCTTCGAATTTTGTAAAATGGTTCTCGCGCCAAAGCTTTTGTGAAGATGTCGACAAGTTGATTATGAGTATCCACAAATGTGACTTCGAAATCTCCTTGAAGCATGTGGTCACGAAGAAAATGATGTCGAATGTCAATATGTTTAGTTCTTGAATGCATGACCGGATTCTTTGTAATGTTTATCGCACTTGTGTTGTCACAATGAAGAGGAATGCATCCAAGATTGAGTCCGTAGTCACGAAGTTGTTGCTTAAGCCAAAGTATTTGAGCGCAACAGCTACTTGCGGCTATGTATTCTGCTTCGGCAGTGCTTAGAGCAATACATGCTTGTTTCTTGCAAGCCCACGAAACTAATGCATTTCCAAGGATGTGACATGTACCCCTAGTACTTTTTCGATTAGTTTTACATCCTGCATAGTCAGCGTCAGAATAACCAACTAAATTGCAAATACTACCTTTAGGATACCATAGGTCGACATTTGTTGTTCCCTTGAGATATTTCATGATTCTCTTAACAGCGGTGAGATGTGATTCTTTTGGATTGGCTTGAAAGTGAGCACAAAGACACACACTGAACATAATATCAGGACGGCTTACCGTCAAATAAAGTAAGGAACCAATCATACCTCGATACTTTGTTATATCAATCGAAACACCTGCTTCATCTTGATCAACATAAGATCCGGATCCCATCGGAGTAGACATTGCCTTGCAACTATCCATGTCGAATCTTTTTAATAACTCTTTGTAGTACTTTAATTGGTTGATGAAGATTCCATCCTTCATTGCTTAATTTGAAGTCCAAGAAAATAATTCATCTTACCCATCATGGACATCTCGAATTCTCCTTGCATCATTGATGAAAATTCTTCACACAATTGTTTGTTTGTTGAGCCGAATATGATGTCGTCAACGTAGACTTGAACCAATAAAGTGTTATCTTTTATTTTCTTAATAAACAAGGTTTTGTCGATTTTACCTTTTTCAAATCCCTTTTCACAAAGAAAGTTGCTGAGACGATCATACCATGCTCTAGGTGCTTGCTTTAGGCCATAAAGAACTTTCCTCAACTTGAAAACATGTGAAGGATTTTTGAAGTCTTCAAAGCCCGGGGGTTGTTTGACATAGACTTCTTCATTTATGTAGCCATTCAAGAATGCGCTCTTGACATCCATTTGAAATAATTGGAAATTTAATGAACATTCATAAGCAAGTAATAAATGAATAGCTTCTAACGTTGTAACCGGAGCGAATGTTTCTTCAAAGTCAATGCCTTCCTCTTGATTGTATCCTTGGGCCACCAATCTAGCTTTGTTTCGAACAATTATACCATTCTCATTAAGCTTGTTCTTAAACACCCATCTGGTACCTATGATGTGTTTATCACTTGGCCTAGGGACAAGTTCCTAAACTTGATTCCTTTCGAATTGGTCTAACTCTTTTTGTATAGCAATTATCCATTGGTCGTCACCTAAGGCTTCATTAACTTTGGAAGGTTCAATTTGTGAGACAAAAGCCATATTTAAGCATGCATCTTTCAGATTTAATCTTGTTGCAACGCCTTGACTAATATCACCAATGACTTTATCAATTGGATGATCCCGATAAGTTCTCCATTCCTTAGGTAGATCATTATTATTATTTTTTTGCTCATCTTGATGTTTTGGTTGATCACCATTGTTTCCACTTGAAGTATCTATTTGAGGAACTTCTACAATATCATCATCATCATCATCATCATCATCATCACACAAAACAATATCCTCCTTGGAGGGGTTAGATTCATCGAAAGTAACATGCATAGATTCTTCAATTTTTAAAGTTCTTTTATTATATATTCTAAAAGCTTTACTAGTAAGAGAGTATCCAAGAAATATACCTTCGTCAGACTTCTCGTTGAACTTACCTAAATTGTCTTTGTCATTGTTGAGAATAAAGCATTTGCACCCAAAAATGTGAAAGTAAGATATGTTTGGTTTCCTTCCTTTGAAGAGTTCATAGGGAGTCTTTTTCAGGATAGGTCTAATGATAATTCTATTACTTACATAGCATACCGTGCTTACCGCATCCGCCCAAAAATACTTTGGAAGATTTGAGTCGCTTAGCATCTTTGTCCAAGTTCCACAAGTGACCTATTCTTTCTCTCCACCACTCCATTTTGTTGAGGAGTCCTTGGTGCCGAGAAATTATGAAAGATTCCATGTTCTTCGCAAAACTCTTCGAAGGAGGCATTTTGGAATTCTCCACCATGGTCACTTCTTATGGAGGCAATAGTTAGCGATTTCTCATTTTGGACTTGCTTCGCATATTTCTTGAATGCCTTGAATGCATCATTTTTCTGCACTAAGAAGAAAGTCCAAGTGTATCTAGAGAAATCATCAACAATAACTAAAGCATATACATTACCTCCGAAGCTTGTTCTTGATGGACCAAATAAGTCCATATGCAACAATTGTAGTGGCCTTGTAGTGGACACCACATTCTTTGATATGAAAGTTGATTTGGTTTGTTTCCCTTTTTGACATGCATCACAAAGTCTATCTTTGACGAATTTTATCTTAGGAAAACCAATGACAAGATCATGCTTTATAAGTTTATTCAAATGTTCCATATGAATATGTGAGAATCTTTTATGCCACAACCATGACTCATTATTGTTTACCATAAGACATTTTACCTTCAAAGATAAATCATCAAGGGAAATCATAAAAATATTATTAATTCTTGTACCTTTGAGTTTTACCTCATGATAGACTTCATCTTCAATCAAGCATTCATCTTTGGTGAACTTGATTTTGAAGCCCTTGTCGCAAAGTTGGCTAATGCTTAGAAGACTATGCTTTAGTCCTTCGACATAAAGGACATCTTCAATGGATGTGAAAGGTGATGCTCCAACTTCACCTATGCCAAGAATTCTCCCTTTGTTGTTATCATCATATGTAACATAACCCTTGGCCTTCAATGCTAGATTTGAAAATTTGTTTATGTCTCCCGTCATATGCTTGGAACACCCACTATCAAGATACCAAAGATTTGATGTGGTTTTCAAGCATACCTACAAAACAAAATTATGTTTTGTTAGGTACCCAAATTGCTTTGGGTCCTTCATAATTAGTGACTTTCTTTACCCATACGTAATGCCCATTTGCTACGCTAAAGTTTCTAACATAGCATGCATTAGGTGTTAGGCCAATTATTCCGCAATAAAAACAAGTAGGTTCAAAATTGCTTATATCTCTAGGAACATAAGATTTCTTTTTAGAAAATATTTTTCTTTTAGGATAGTGATGAACATTTTTTTCCTTGTTCACTTTCTCTTTGGTTGGTTGGTCATTAGCCTTAACAAAGACAGTTTTGAGATGATATAGTTTTATACAGAATTTTGCATTCTTCAAGAAGTTCATTTATAGCACCTTGTGCATCACTATCGAAAAGAGAAAACTCATTACTAACCTCATCTTCTTCATCGTCAGAATGGTGTGAGGCCATTAATGCTAGATTTGCACATTCGTCGCTTTCTGATTTGGATGAAGAACTTATCACATTCTCTTCCCATGCAACATATGCCTTTTTATTCTTGAAATCCTTCTTGCCTTCAAAGCCAGCTTTCTTTGAGAGTTTCGGACAATCCGACTTTATGTGACCTTGCTTTCCACATTCATAACATGTGACTTCTTGCGTAGATGTGGAAGCCTTCCTTTTTCTGAAATGTTTATTTCTTTTTGCATTAAAGGGTTTGTCATTTTTACTAAAAAACTTACCAAACCTTTTAACAAGGAGCATGAAATTTTCATCTTCCTCCGATACGCCATCATTTCTATCTTCCTCTGAATCTACTTTTAAAGCAATTCCTTTGGATTTCTTCTCTTGATTTTCATGCTTTTCGAGTCTTCTAAGTTCAAGTTCATGTTCTTGGAGTTTTCCAAATAATTATGCGGACGTCATAGTGGAAAGCATTTTCTTCTCCGATATGGCCTTTACTTTTGGTTGCCATTCTCTCGTCAAGGATCTAAGCACTTTAAGGTTGAGATCATCATTTGTGAAGGTATTTCCAAGAGCGATTAAGTGATTCATAAGTGAACAAATATTTTCTGTAAAGCAACGACGGATTCTCCGGGATGTATTCTGAACATTTCGTATTCTTGACTCAATGTATTTAATCTGGATCTTTTGACTTCAGTGGTTCCTTCGTGAGTCTCCACCAAGGTATCCCATATTTCTATCGCAGATTTGCATTGAGATATGCGGAAGAACTCGTCCATACTTAATTCACTTTGAAGAATGTTGATGGCCTTCTTCTCATTAAGTATTTTCTTCTTATCGTCTTCATCATACAAACTTTTGATCTTTGGGGTGCCAACACCATTGATCACACTTGTTGGATTATGTGGACCATTTTCAACGATTTCCCAGATACCATCTCCTTGTGCTTCTAAATGTGCTTTCATGCGGATTTTCCAAAAATCGAAATACTCGCCAGAAAATAGAGGTGGTTTTTTGCTACTACCTCCATCTTTAAAAACCGGGTTTACGCTTGCGGAAGCCATTGTCTGGATCTGTGGAGAAAGTTACCAAAACCTGCTCTGATACCAATTGTTAGATGAGTAACGCCTAAGAGGGGGGTGAATTAGGATCTTTGAACATATTTTTCGGTTTATGAAAAACTTTGTTCTTTCTTTTCTGGTTATGTTAAGCGATGAACGGTAAAGTGCGGAAAGATAAAGAGCACGAAGAAATATCCTGGTTCCCCTCACAGATCGAGAGTACTCCAGTCCCCTTTCAACATGAAAGAGATTTCACTATCTGTTATGACTTATACGCGACAGACACAATCACCAAGAACAACCTCTTGTGATTCACCAAGTTGATATGAGAACAATCCTCTCAAACTCAACTCTCTTGCTTCCTGGACAACAAGGTGTTTACAAAACACACAATCTTATTTTTCAACATATCTAAAAATAAGACATGGATTACAATAATGGATTGAATGTAAAGTTTGTAGTATAATGATCACTCAAAGTGATATATCAATTTGCTTGATCTTCTCTTCCAATGAAAATAATTCACAACACAAAGATATTAGATTGCTCAAGAATTTTCTATTTTGAATGATATGAAAATATGCAGAAAAATCTTGAATGAAGATTTAAAACAATAAGTGTGAATTCTGAAAATTCTAAGAGATTGATTGGAAGAGGTGAAATTTGAATTTGAAAGATCATGTATTTATATGCACATAACACCTCAAATGAAACATGGTAATGTTCTGAAAGAATCATGAATAATTGTCAAAGATGTAATGAAAAGATTCCATGAAATGGTGAATGAAGAGGTGTATGAACAACCACTGATTTTTTAGAAATGCACAGTGGTAAATTGATTTACATAATGGGTAAATCGATTACCCTGTTGCAACGTTTAAAAATTTTCAAAATCTTTCAGTGATAAATCGATTTCCCTAAGAGGTAAATCGATTTACCTAGTTAAAAAACTTAAAATTTCGCTTCTGGAAAAGTAATGCTCCAGTGGTGAATCGATTTCCCTAAGTGAAAAAAATAATTTTTGCTTTTAAAAAATATGTAAGCTTCAGTGGTAAATCGATTCCCCTTATAGGTAAATCGATTTACCCAATTTGAAAATGAAAAATATGATTCTAAGACATTTTTCCATGCACTATGAAATGTTATGCAATAGTCATATGAATACTTGAGCATTTACGACTTTAGTGAAGGTAAGTATTCTTATTATACCTTCTTAAAGTGAAAAGCTTAACTTCTTGAATCAAGATGCTTTATCATAGAATAAAATCTTTGCCTTCTTGTTGCTTGGAGTTTTGTCTTCATCAAAAACATTCATCATAGAGAAGCTTGACTTCACGACAGCTGTCACTTCTATAGATTCCCTGGATATAAAGATGAAAATGCTAAGTGTTATGATAATGATAATGCAATGTACATGCATGATTCAAGATCACAGGTATATCATGTCAATCAGGGTAATAACAGACAAAAGTAGAGGTGTCTCTGGTTATTGGAACCCCTAATGGTAGGCTTTATGGTGGTAGGTTCCCAGAGTCATGGACCTTTCTTGGAAACATGGTCTTTATAACGACTACTCATTATACAACCATACCCCCTAAGGGAATCTATTCTGGGTGAGGTCTTTGTATCTACCCAACGAGTCCTAAGTCTCATAGGTCCATACTACTTAACCATCGACTCCAATGTTCCAAAAAGGTCCCTAGAGTCACTGATCGTAATTAAAAACACTATCTCCATAATCACTACTTGTTAGACAATAATATTATCAATAGGATCTACTCTAGGAGGGTTTCTCATGCCGACCTGACGAGTCCTAAGTCTCGCAGGTTGAACACTATGCAACCATCATCTTATACTTAGATTTTTCTCAGACTCGGGTATAAAGTTTATCTCCATAATCAGGGAGCCCCCATAATATCACATGAACATGCAGTAATCATAGTACATAATAAGATAAAGCATATGGACAAAAACAATTAGCAAATCCAATAATTTATCGAAAGGTTAACTGAATTAGGCTTGACTCTCTCTTGCTGGATCAATTTCCCGAGCAGAGTCGCCAACTATCACATCTCAAAAAATAAATTCCTTCGCAGGGTGTTCGTGCGCTCGTGGAAAATAATTTGAACAGAGTCGCCACCAAAATTTATTTATTCCAATGAAGGAAAGGGTAAATATCGATAAAACCCTTAAAATTAAAAGAAAATGGTCATCGCAACCGAATTTGGGTTCGGGAGTCGATTACGCAAGGGGAATGTATTAACACCCCTCACGTTTGTTGTACTCAACGGGAACCTTTTAGTTAAACTTGAGATTGAATGCTATCTATCATTAATTGTTTTCTTCGAGTAATAAAATGTACAAAGTAAAAAGAAAACGGGTCGAAAAATATTTTTATTAAGGTACTTGACGAGATTGCGGGTCTCGCTCCTACGTATCCTTGGGTACAATGAGGAACTCAAAGCTTCGTAGTTCGGCATAGAAAATTACATTTTTATGGGTTGGTTTGTTTTATTGAACAAGTGTTTAGATCACGCTCTAGAGGTTAAATATGGCCTTGTATGCTTGCGGGGAGGCTTAAGAGCTTGTTTGTATTTGCGTTAGAACAAACTAACCAATATTCTTTTGTGAAAAGGTTTTCGGTCGCACGGGGGCAAGAAAATAGGTTTGATGTGTCTGAGTATGTTTTAGGATTGGAAGACGAGTATTCAAACAGGGAGCTCTACAACAATGTCTCAATAATCAGGGAGAGAGAAGGTTTACACCAAATCAGTCCTTTTTCTTCTACTTATTGTGAAAAATGTGTGGCAAATTAAGTAAAAGTTCGTTAACAAAAAACGATTGTTCGCACATGGAGCTCTATATTAGTGCCCAAATAATCGGAGAAATAAAAGGTCTAAACTCAATCGGTCCTTTTTCTTCTATAGGAAAACCAACTCAATTCAATTAATTATTGTGTTTTATAATGGAAGAGAGTGCTCGAACATAAAGCTCTACAACAATGTCCTAACATTTGGTGAAAGAGAAAATATACACTTAATCGGTCCTTTTTCATCTAAGTTGTTGGAAAAATAAGATAACAAGTATTTAATTTGATTAAGGAAATACGCTTGATAGAGATCGAAGTTTGTTTTGCGTTGAATCGAGGTTAATTGAAATGAAGAAGTCACTTGGCATTGGACCAATATTTTGAAAAGTCTACTTTGCATTGGACCAAGGGGTTTTTAACTTAGAAAGTATACTTATCACAATTATAATCATTCATTCAGTTTAATTTTCAATTAAACAAATAAGCAAATAATAATGAGAATAAATGTAATCCTAAGTGAGCAAAGACGACAAAGATGAGTGCATGAGCATGAGATACATGATAATTAAATAATAGGATTAAGTTAATTAATTCAATCTGATTTAAATTATTTACTTAGGTTAATAAGAATTAATTATTTTAATCAATTAGGAGAATTAACCCACTTATTAACTAAAGCTAATTAACATAATTAATTAATTAAAATAAAATTTAATTAGTTATTATAGATTAAAAATAAAAGAAACAAAATAAGGGGTGTAAAGTTAATATGGGCTTAGCAAGTACTAATATTTGGCCCAAAAGCCCTAATTAAAAAGTCATTAAAAAACAAATAAAACAATGCAGAAAACCTAAAAAGGGGGTGTTAAATTGGGCCCAAAAAAGGCCCTTAATGAGCCGAAGAGAGCTAGTCAATGACAAGTCAAAGGGTAAGGGGAGTCAACGTAAGTTGACTCACCCTATGCCATGGGATCAGATTCTAGTGCCATCATATTGCCACAAAAAGGTGCTATATGGGAAGCAGTCCAAGGGACATGCGCAAGATCACTTTGTCAATCATCTGCCATGGTCAGAACAAATTGGTGGCTGGGAGTGAGCCACCACCATTGGCATGTGTCATCAAATGGGAGGAGAACCCACAACGGTCAGATGAGGGATTCCTCCGAGTGGAGGTCTCAAACTCTTATTTCTCATTCATGCAATAACTCTCTCTCTCTCTCTCTCCCCCCCCCCCCCCCTTTAATTCTCTCTTTTCGAAAGAACCAAACACACGCAACCCTTAAGATTTAAAGATCAAATAGGGTTTTTCTATAAACATGAGGGATAACAATCAAACACACTAGGTTTACTCAATAGTCAACAAAACCACAAACAAATCATATCTAGCTACCCTACTTGCATCAACGATTACGAATCAACATTCAGAACTAACAAACAAAAAATCAAATCCAAATAGTCAAGAACCCTAACCCTAAGGTTTAAGCCCAAATTAACATATATCAAACAATTAATAGGGGTGAATGAGAAATCAAAGACACAATAGTATATTACAAGCGTAAAATAGAAGGAAAAGCAAGGAAAAGAGCCTCGCAAGAGCTTTTAACTCCGACGAGAACTCTGGCAACCGACCTCTGGTGAGTTCTCTTGTCTTTATCTCCGTTTCTTGGTTTTATGATTGTCGTTCTTTTCTTCTCATTCCCTTCTTCTTTATGTGTTTTACTACGTGCTATTATATGTTACTTTATGGGTGCTACTGTGCTTTTGCTCTAACTATGTCAGAGCTTCAAGGTGAATCTTTGGGTAGCTTTTGATAAGAGATTTTGGTGAGAGGTGTGTTGAGATAGATTTTGAGCAGAGTGAGCTTAAGGATTTTTCCTCTCCTTATTGTGTGAAATTAATAAGGTTTTTATTTGTTAGACGGGTGAGAGATTAAGGAGAAAAGAGGGGGAATCGTGAGTGAGTATTAAAGAATTTGGAGGGAAAGATTGTTTATCCGTGTGAGGTTTAAGATTAAGGGTTGAGATGAGTTTGGAGAGTAATTCTGTTAGGATGAATTTAGCTGTGTTTGTTGAAATTGAAATGAGGATGAAATGTGGTTTTGTTTCAAATGAACATGTAATGAAATTTGCATTGACGTTTTTCTCAGTGTGTAATTTTTGTAGTCCCAATATTATGTATGTCTGTATGCATTGTGTATGATTTGGCAATCACGTTTCCCTTGTTGAGTTATTTGCTTGAATTTTCTGTTTGGGATGTGCATATGTTGATGTATGTGATATGTGCATCATGTTTCTTGTTTCAATTCTGCAGGTTATGAACATGTTTAATGATGATGGTGCACTCATGAAGATGCACACATGGTAGTGATGGCTGAGACAACGTGAAGGAACTCGTGGGATAAGATGCAAACAAAAGCAAATGCCATTTCTTTTCTCTTTTTTCTTCTTCTATGATTTGTATTATTACTTTTATTATATTTTGTAATACTATCATTTGTTTAAAATGTACTATTAGTATGAAAAAAATAAATCTTATTTTAGTTTTTCTGCATTATTATAATGTATAATTTACCATTAATGTAAAATAGAAACAAACTTTATATAATATATTCTTTTGGTACTATTTTTTATGATGAAAAATATAATATGGATATAAAATAATTTTTTTTATTCTAATCCATTTTTATGCATTTGCTTTATGTAAAAGGATATGAATACGCGACGTGATGAAAAAGATGATCAAATCTAATGTTATGGATGCACTAAAGTAATATCTCACGAGAAAATTAAAAAATCTAAGTATAATTAGTTAACATAAAAGAGCTTTAGCTTAATTTGAAACTTCAAATAATTTGTAAAATGATCAAAGATTAAAATAACCATAACAATTAGCAAAAGGTTAAAAGCTGGAATAAATACTAAGGACCTAAATACAATTAACACTAAAATAAAGAAAATTTAATGGTCAAACTTGGACTTGGACTTTTCCTCAAATGCATACTAAAGAAGGATTCAATATGCCGATAAAAGTTATGAGACTAGTGTAAAAAAGTTGAAGGTGTTGATCAAGGTTACAAGGTCAAACCCTTGACTTTTGGGTTTATTGGATGTATGCATATGAAATTTTGACTAATGAAAAGGGCATGAGCAAATGCAATGGTCATGTTAATGTAGATGAAAAGAGGAAACGTAATGCAATTTAGGTAGGAAAAAATTGGGGTATGACAATATACATGATATCTCATGAGTTTCCTTCATCGACGATGATCCATGACAAGTCAAAATTGGACATGGTAGCCATAATCATTAAAGGGAGAATTTCATTAGGGACGCCTTCTAATTGTCAGTATCTTTAAACCTTAGGATGGGTCGTTCATGTTTATTTCTTGATGATGGTTTTCACTTCTTATGTACTAACACCGGTTCTATAATCTTCCTCTTTATAGTCCCTTTGGACCTCATATTTAGATGCGTAAACCCTTTGGTGATAGAAGCAATGAAATAAGAGCCCTATATATGAAGGCTTGGAAAGGTTTTTTCCACATTGTGTATGCATCTTCTTTGATGTTGTGTTTTTATTTACTGATGCCCTCGACGACCTCAATCGTCTTCTTTGGGAACGTATCACTCCTTTGGAGAGAGTATTTTCTTTGCGGGGATTCACTTTTTCTTATAGAACTACGAGAAAATTACCTATGTCTATTATGTGCTTCTTTTTGAACCTAATCCTTGGTGTATCCTTTAGATGAACACATTCGTTAGTGTTGTTCCCATTAATATTATGGAACCTACACACTTCATCTACCACTTTAGTAAACCTATTAATGTAATCTTTAAGAGTTTCCTTCTTTGTTTAATGGAATCCACTAAGAGTGGATAATATCTTCAGTTGAGGGCTTCATGATGTAAATGCATGACATAACATCCTCTAGGAGCTGATGGAATGGTCTTCTAAAGCCTTGAACCATGCATGGAGGATCCCTTGAGATTTAGTATAAAAAACTTGTAATTTACCACACTCTTAGTCTAATGATAATCAATTACAACCTTTATATTTTTAACATACTCATACAGGTCTCTAAACCCATGCTAACTCTTTAGCTTCATTGGTTTCTCTAGGGGATCTCAACAAGGTTAACACACCAACACTCAAGTTAGTGTTTGAGGGAGGTGGATTCATGGTGATATGAATGAAAAGATAACCTGAGTGTGACTCATAATCATACTTATATAGGGGTGATGGTTAGAAGCTCCCTGTGGGATCCGACTTAAGTTGCGGATAACCATTGGATGCATTCTAGCGGTGGAGATAAGAGCAATGATGGGCTCCGATGCTTTAAAGTGAAGGTACATATGTTTGACAACCATTGGAGTAATTTATTAAAATTTAGCCTCATATTTGGGTCGGTCTTGTTGGACCATTGGCTAGCTCTGAACATGTATAAATAAATATGATGAAAGGAAAAAAATGAATAGAAATAAAAGAAAAATAATATAACACGAAGGATGAAGCATGACACAAAAAATAAAATTAATAAAAAATGTATGAAACATGATTATTAGATTATTAGACTATATTTAGTTGAGAGAGTTAGGTGTGATAGTTATAAGTTAGTTAATTTAGTTACAGAGTGTAACTAACATTGTGTATATAAGGACATGGATGAGTTCACCATCTTATGATGATGATGATGATAATACAAACTTGATAGCTTGAGAATCTTGTACCATTTAATATCTCTCTCTCTCTCTCTCTCTCTCTCTCTCTATATATATATAATATATATATATATATATATATATATATATATATATATATATATATATATATATATATATATATATATATATATATATATATATATATATCCTTCTTCATTGCTTACTCTCACCTAAAATTCATCTTCATCATGAGATTCTCTCAATTAAACATGGTATCATATGCCTAAGGGGACCGAATTCTTTCCGATGGTTCATCATCGTCAAGCTTACAATTGATTGTAGAATCCAGCTTGCAAAACTCAAGTTGACTATCGCTGACTTCTCACCACATGCAATGCAATAAGAGGAGAAAACGTTGCAAACAGTATCTAATATCGTTATGTTCTGAGGTACAACCAAAACTTTTGCACCGAAACTTTCAATCAAACTTCAAGAAAACATTTTCTTAATTTGGAATCAACAAGTAAAAGAAGGAATTCTTTTACATAACCTCCACAAAGGTGTAGTTAATCTACAAATTCCTTCCATGTCGAAGACAGAACAAGATTGAATTTCTAACATCGTTTCAGAAAACTATGAGTCTTGGATTGTGTAAGACCAAACATTTTTTACATGTCTACTTTCAGTGATTTCTCAGTCCATTTTGCCAAGAGTTTTATCTTGCAAGCGCTCATATGAGGTTTGGGACAAGGTACCCGAGCATTTCAACTCTCAGATGAAGGCTCGTGTGCGCCAACTTCATCCAGAACTAAAAACAAGCAAGAAAGGTTCAATATCTATCTCAGAGTATGTGCTATGTGTTCAAGCTATTGCAGTTTTGCTTATGGATATTGGAGATCCAATCTACAAACACGATCAAGTTGATGCAATCTTGCAAGGCCTAGTGGGAGAATACAATCCATTCTTTATAATGGTGTATAACAAAGCTGGAACAAGGGATATCTATGGTATGCAGGTCTCTTGTACATGCAAGAATATCAGCTTGACAAGTATTGTCAAGAATTATCATCCCCAAGTGCCATAACTAATGTGGCTCAAACAAAAGCGCACATGAATACTGACAAGCACATAAGCATAGGTAATACAGATCAATATTTTCATGATCAAGGCAGGTCCTCTCGTAGTAGAGGATGTGGGCACCAAACTTATCTACTGGTAAATCGCCCTACATGTCAGCTAAGAAACATATATGGCAATTCTACAACTGAGTGTTGGCACAAGTTTGATGAGTATTTTGAACCTGTGCCACCGAAACCACAAGATTAAGCCTATATATCAAACAACACAAGCTCCACTCAATATGCAACAAAAATTCAGGAGTCCACGACCGCACCAGCTACAACATACTTAACACATCAAGATCATACAAATTCCATCAAGACTAGAGTCTCAATCATGGTTTGTAGACTCAGATGCATCTCACCATATTACTTCTAATCCTTTAAACTTATAATGCATTAAATCGTATGTAGGTCCAAACAAAGTATTGGTAGGTAATATGGCATAGTCTAGATGTTAAGACAATTAGTAACACTCTTTTTCACTCAAATATAGTGTCAAATTCTATGCTTAAACTAACTGATTTGCTGCATGTTCCCAACATTACTAGAAACCTCATATCGGTTTCTAAATTTGCTAAGGATAATCATGCATTTTTTGAATTTCATCCTAATCAATGTTTTGTTAAATATCAGGTATCTAATTAGGTGTTACTTGAAGTTTTCCTTGATGATATTGGCCTATATTGCTTCAACAATATTCTATTTGAACCTTCAAGACATACCTTGTGTCACGAGTCAAAATCTTTACTTCTAATTTCTCATCATACAGATATATCAAATCAGATAGCACATCATGCTAATACTACTTTCTTTCCTGCAAATAAAATGTCACTTTGGCATACTAGGTTAGGTCATACAAATCATAGGGTTGTGCATATGATTCTTCATTCAATAATAAATATTCAAATAGTCTTTGTCAATCATGTTGCCTTGGAAAATCACCTAGATTGCTTGCACCATTTTCCGCTACTAAGTACTTTACTTTGTTTGAGCTTGTAGATACTAACCTCTAGGGGCCATCTCCTGCACTATCCCATAATGTATACTCATACTATATGGCCTTTATAGATTAATTTTCCAAGTACACATGGATATATATCCTCAAGAATAAGAGTGATGCTCTCACTGTATTCAAGTTATTTCAAAGCTATGTTTCAACTCAATTCAGTACCAAGATTAAATCAATTCAATTAGATTTTAGAGGAGAATTCAGGCCCTTCACCAAGTTTCTTAATGATCAAGTCATCTTTTATAGTATCACTTGTTTACACACCTCTCACAAAAATGGAATTGTAGAGAGAAAGCACAACCAAATCATGGAGATGGAACTTACACTCCATGAACATGCCTCAATTCCAACTACCTACTGGGATCATAACTTCACCACTGCAGTTTATTTGATCAACAAACTCCACAACATTGCTATGCCAGACTACATCTACCCTCCACAGCGACTGATGTGATCTTGCAATCGTTGCTAGATGGATTCAGTCAATTTGTCCTAAATTTCAATATGAATGATATGGACAAATCTCTTCCGGAACTGCTAGCCATGTTAAGAACTGCTGAGCAGAATCTGAAGACAAAAGGGAAGTCCATTTTGATGATCGAAAATGGAAAGAGACAGAACAAAAGGCCCACCAAGCAGGGTGATAAAGGGAAAGGCAAGGAAGTTGCCAAACCCAGACCCACTGTTGCTGCTTTGAAGCCTAGTGGAGGCATAGCAAAGACAGACACCTGCTTCCATTGCGGTAAGACCGGACACTGGAAGAGAAACTGCCCAAAGTACTTGGAAGATAACAAAATCTCCATTCACAGGAAAAGGTGAAAGAGCTAATGATCTTTTGGCCCTCATACATACTGATGTATGTGGACCACTGAACATACCAGCCAAAGGAGGTTTTCAGTACTACATTCACTGATGATTTCAGTAGATATGGTAATGTGTATCTAATGAAACACAAATCAGAGTCCTTTGAAAAGTTCAAGGAATTCAAGAATGAAGTACAAAACCAACTAGGTAAGAATATTAAAACTCTTCGATCAGATCGAGGTGGTGAGTATTTAAGCCTAGAGTTCAATGACCATCTGAAATAGTGTGGGATCCTATCCCAACTTACTCCTCCTGGAACACCCCAATGGAATGGTGTATCTGAGAGAAGAAATCGAACCCTGTTGGACATGGTCCGATCCATGATGAGTCACGCCGATCTTCCAAACTCCTTTTGGGGACATGCACTATTGACAGCAGCTTATACACTTAACTGTGTTCCATCCAAAAAGATTGAGAAGACACCATATGAAATATGGAGTGGTAAGAAACCACATATGTCTTACATGAAGAGTTGGGGTTGCGAAGTTTATGTGAAACGACAAATTTCAACTAAGCTTGAGCCCAAATCTGACAAATGCTTATTTGTGGGGTATCCTAAAGAAACAAGAGGGTATTATTTCTACAATCCTTCTGAGGGCAAAGTGTTTGTCGCTCGAACTGGAGTTTTCCTAGAAAAGGATTTTATTTCCAAAGGAATCAGTGGGAGGAAAGTAGAGCTTGAAGAAATTCAAGAATCACAAAGCATTGATACACCTATGGAGGAATTAGAGCAGGAAACATAAGTAGTTGTGTAAGAGCAACCTGCTCAAGTAGAACAAGACCAACGTAGGTCAAGCAGGATACGTCAACTACCTGAGAGATATGGATATCTCATAACTGATCAAGGTGATGTATTACTCATGGATCAAGATGAGCCTGTGACCTACCAAGAGGCCATAACTGGTCCCGAGTCTGAGAAATGGCTAGAAGCCATGAAATCTGAAATGGATTCCATGTACACAAACCAAGTTTGGACCTTGGTAGAGCCTCTTGTAGGAGTTAACCCTATAGGATGCAAGTGGGTCTTCAAAAAGAAGACTGACATGGATGGTAAGGTACATACCTATAAGACAAGACTGGTTGCAAAAGGATATAAACAAATTCATGGGATTGACTATGATGAAACCATTTCACCAGTTGCAATGCTTAAATCTGTTCGGATTTTACTTGCTATCGCTGCATATCATGATTATGAAATATCGCAGATGGATGTCAAAAACTGCTTTCCTTAATGGAAATCTTCTTGAGGATGTGTACATGACACAGCCAGAAGGATTTGACATACCAGAGGAAGCCCAAAAGATATGTAAGCTACAAAGATCAATCTATGGATTGAAGCAAGCTTCCAGAAGCTGGAATCTTCGTTTTGATGAAACAGTAAAACAATATGGATTCATCAAGAACGAGGATGAACCTTGTGTCTATAAGAAGGTTAGTGGGAGCATGATCGTTTTCCTAGTATTATATGTAGATGACATATTACTTATTGGAAACGATGTCCCTACCTTGCAACAAGTAAAGTCTTGGTTGGGGAAATGCTTTTCTATGAAGGACCTAGGTGAAGCAGCCTATATATTAGGAATCAGAATCTATAGAGATAGATCACAAAACTGCTTGGCCTAATTCAGAGTACATACATAGACAAAGTGCTGAGACGCTTTAATATGCATGATTCCAATGGTTATGTGTTTTGCTTAAACGGTGGCGCTGTGAGCTGGAAAAGTCCAAAGCAAGATACAGTTGCTAATTCTATAACCGAGGCCGAGTATATTGCTACCTCAAGTGCAGCAAAGGAAGCTGTTTGGATCAAAAAGTTCATTAGTGAACTTGGAATAGTTCCTAGCATTGTGGATCCCATTGGTCTCTACTGTGATAACAATGGTGCTATCGCACAAGCCAAGGAGCCTAGATCTCACCAACGATCCAAACACATACTTAGGCGTTATCACCTCATTCGAGAGATAACAGATAGAGGAGATGTGAAAATATGCAGAGTACCTACACTTGACAATATTGTTGACCCACTGACAAAGCCTCTTGCGCAGCAGAAGCATGATGGCCATACTAGATCTATGGGCATTAGGGGTATGCCTGATTGGCTCTAGTGCTAGTGGGAGATTGTTGGTGTAAGCCCTAGAGGCCAATACTTTTGGTACTTGTATTGAATAATAAAAGGCTTTTTCTTTATTACGTTTATTTAATAAAGTCCCTAGAATAGCTAGTCCGTTTAATGTATCAAGTGTGACTTGATCATGAGATCACATTAAACATAAGGACACTATTCTTAAAGTATCCGTAGTCGAGCTTTATTGTGAAGTGGGATAACATTAAAGCATTAAGACTATTATGTATATAGACTGATGATCATATCTCATGGATCATGGATAAGGAGTTATCAAGTCTTAAACATAGGTATGAATATTAAGAGTAATATTTATACCGGATTGACCCGCTATGAGAATACTATATAGAAAGTTATGCAAAGTGTCATAAGTTATTCTCATGGTGATAATGGTGTCTACCACTCTTCGACCTGAAACCACTATGGACCCTAGATGTAGAGTCGAGTGATTTATTGTTGATCCAACGTTGTCCGTAACTAGATAACCATAAAGACAGTTGATGGGTACTCCACGAAGCATGCTGAGGGACATGAGTGACCTAGATGGAATTTGCCCATCCTGCATAACAGGATAAATGTCTATGGGCCCAATATTGAACTGGACAAGGATGCCACGGTCTATGCCTTGTGTTCAATATAGACATAAAGGCAAAAGGGTAATTATACACATAAGTATTATCACAGAAGGTTTGTCAGATCACATGACATTTTCGTGTCTTGGGTAGCAGTGATGTGTTGCTAGATACCGCTCACGGTTTATTATGTTAAATACATGATTTAATATAATTGCCAACGTCACGAAAACCTACAGGGTCACACACAAAGGACGGATTGATGAGAGATAGAGTAACTAAGGAATACCGTAAGGTATGGTACCCTTAAGTGAATTGTAGAACATCGTAAGGTACGGTGTACTTGAGTAGAATACGAAATATGGTAAGGTACCATGGGCTTAAGTGATTTTGGGCATATTATAAGATATGGGCCAAAATACACTTAAGTGGGCTTTTAGCTTGAAGCCCACACAAGTGGTTCTATAAATAGAACCCTTGTGCAGAAGCATTCATGGCGGTTGCATTATTTTCGTTTTCTCTCTCTCTCTCTCTCTCTCTCTCTCTCTCTCTCTCTCTCTCTCTCTCTCTCTCTCTCTCTCTCACTCACTCAAAGCCTTCATTCATACCAGCTAGCACTGAGATTGAAGGAATCCGTTCGTGTGGACTGAGTAGAGACGTTGTCATCGTTCAACGTTCGTGATCGCTCCGTGGATCTGCATTAAAGGTTTCAATCGTCACAAGAGGTAAATATTCTATCATTGATCATGACCATTCGTAAGGATCTCTAAAGGAGAAAATTTTAATTTCCGCTGCGTTTTGGACCGCAATTCTCCTTCACTTGGACCCTTACGAATCTACCACCATATAGGAAAACAATAGGGTGCAAATGGATGTTCATGGTTAAGTAAAACTTATATGGGAGCATCAACAAATGTAAAGCTAGACTTGTGGCTAAGGGTTTCCACCAACAACATAGATTTGACTTCCATGAAACATGATCTCTTTTAGTGAAATCAACAAAAATTTGCATCACTTTGACCCTAACACTCACTCACAAGTGGGAAGTCCAACATGTTGACATCAACAATGCATTCTTAAATAGAGATTTACATGAAGAAGTTTACATTCAGCAACTTCTAGGTTTCTCCACCTCTGATCCTAACATGGTGTGCAAACTGAGAAAAACTATATATAGCCTGAAACAGGTGCCACGAGCATGGTATGAGAAACTTCATCAATCTTTTATCACTTTGGTTTCACTTCAATAAAATGTGATCACTCTCTATTCATCTACAATCATAACCATGTCACACTGTATGCATTAGTGCATGTCGATGACATACTGTCATACCCCAAAATTTGCCCGTTAATCTTTCAGGATATTTTTTAAGGCACTCCAACTCATTTTTCAAGACATTGACGTTAAAGGAACAAAGGCCCAGCACACAGGTGGCCCAATCCAGAAAAGGACTTAAACTGGCATGCTCGCTAGGCGAGCAAATCCTTTGCCTAGCGAAGCCTTCGTTGCACCACTCGCCTAGCGAAGCTTGCGGATACCAGAAATTTTGGGCTTCATTCTGAGCCCATCAGGTCACAAAAATTATTATAAATACCAAGACCTCATTCAAAAAAGGAGATCTTTTGGGGCAGAAGAAGGAAAAGGGGAAACACAAACACACACAGAGAGCAAACCCTAGAGGCGAACCGAAAGAATTCAGAGCAACCCTAAAGGAAACCCTGAAGGAAACTCATCTGCACAAAGGTTACCTCCGCCCGACTCAATCCGGCGCAAATACTAAGAGTGATCTGCCAATTCAACGGTGCAATCCCATTGCAAACAGGTTTGCACTATCACTACCGTTTTATGCTTCCAATTTGTAATCACTAAATACATGATGCATTATGATTGAATTTTTGAATATATTGTTAGATTTTTGCATGTGAGTTTAAGTATGCATGAATGTGTAAAACAGTATCTTAAATGTTCGATCGCGCAATTCCTGAAATCACACTGTTATCAAAGAAGAACCTAAAACCCGTAAGCATTTGCTAGCACTTCACTAAGCGAACATGTAGCGAAGGGTCGCTAAGCCTTCGCTAGGCGAGGCAGTAGCGAATATGACAGTCACTGTATTTCTGCTTGCACTCTAATCCGTCATGTATTCATTTGACATGTTTTATATCTAATCGTGCACTATTGGCCTGACACTGTTACTGCTGTGATTCCTTTTGTTTGGTGCAATCCTCGATTGCACCCCGTCTTGGTATTCTAACCCGTTTGCTGAATTTTGTGAGGATTCACATATTCCCGAAGAAGGTAGCTTGCTAGGTATCCCACTTTATTTGTGGGATACCCTTATGGAGATATATTCCAAATTACCTAACTGATTATAAACATTGCCTTTGGATACATAATCTTGGCCCTCTCTTTGTTGCCTTACGGTATTACGGTCATGTCCCGCGAATGTGGGGATACACTTAGCAAAGACCCTTCGATTAAATCATCATGTCCCTACAAGATAAATCATAGTCCCTCGGATGTTGCCTTCGAATATATGGTTTTGTCCCTCGATGACCCTTCGTTGTAGCCTACGGTTAAATGATGATCGTCCCTTCGAATGCTAAGGTATCCTTACAAATGTTGCCTTCAATGACCAATCGATGACCCTACGATGTCCCTTTACACCCAAAGGATAAGACTACTTACTTCTCAATAGTAAGGACAGTTTTACCCTCATAAGGATAGGAAATACCCATAAAGACCTTGGGTAGGTATAACTCTTAAATGCTTACTCACAACTTAAAATACTTTTCACACCTCACACTTTGCAAAACATTTATTAGAAAATCACCACTTGGTATACATTCGCACTAGAATCATTGTTGAGTTATATTTTTCTAAACAGCTTTCAAAATTAAACAAGATAAACACGTTGTATACATTCGTACAAGAATCATTACAAAGTTAAATTCTCTTTTCAAAACATTTTCTAAACACTTCTGAAACACTTTTTCAAACAAGGAAAACATAAGTGATTAAGCAATTAAGAGCCCATGGATAATCATGGATACAAAGGGTGCTAATACCTTCCCTTTGTATAATGTACCTCCCGAACCCAAAATCTAATCAAGGTCTTTCCTGTTCTTTTCCGCCTTTCCTTATTGGATAAAAGAAAAGTCGGTGGCGACTCTTGCTATCCGCGACATTTGCTTTCCAAAGCAAAAACACCCAAAGTCAGTTCACCGTACGACAGAACTGGCGACTCTGCTGGGGACTGCTTAAAAAGAGAGATTACCTTAAAAAACAAGATCACTTATGTATTCGAATTGTCTGATTTACTTTTAAGGGATTGCTTGGGTATTATATGCTTGAGTGAAAGATCCTACACCCGGATCTAGTGTACCTTAGGTAAGTAGCAAGAGATCATTGCGACTATCCGGCGTATACTGGAATGGTTAAAATGATGGCTACGGTTAACGTGACACTTTGGATGTCCTGATGTTCCTCATGTTTACTTGAGGAAAAATTTGGCGTCCGCGTGGTGTCATCAAAGCGTTAACCAGACCTTTAGAACCCTAATTGACTCATCCTAGCCATTAGAAAGTAGTGAGATAACTGACTTCGGTTCCGACTGGGGTTGGTTGATACTCGATACTACACTCTTTGAGATTGAACTTTAGGGAAGCTTTGGTCAACCACTTGGCGTTGCACTGAAGTGGACTTAAGGAAAGGTCAATGATTTGAGATCCTTCTAGAACCCGGTTACTATTCTAGGACAGGTTGAACCAACCAAACTTCAGTGGGGAGGGTACTTACCTATGGAACTCATGCAAGCCTTAAAACCTAGGAATGATTGTTGTGTGACTTGTTTGTGCTTGTTATTTGTTTGACATCATGACATCATAACATCATAACATCATGGCATTGTACTAACCATTTCAAGGACTTAGGGATTTAACTTTTCTCTGTTTTGTAAGGCTATGGCCCCCAGGAAGACCATCCGGATCAATTTTGTAGCAATCTCTCCTCAACTCAAGGATTTAGTGTTAGAACTTCCCGATCAGGCTCAGTTCACCAAGAAACATGGTTCTCTCTTCAATTTGGTTACCACTGGTTTCAAAGAAGATATGATGAGAGTCCTATTCCAGTTCTTCGATCCTAAACATCATTGCTTCACATTCCCAGATTATCAGTTGGTACCCACATTAGAAGAATTCTCCAGGATGCTTGGGATACCTATCCTTGATCAAAAACCTTTCAGTGGTTTAGAAAAGAGTCCGAAGTCCGAAAAAGTTGTCGTAGCTTTACACATGACAAAGTCCGACATTGAAACCAATTGGGTAACAAGAAGTGGAATTAAGGGTTTACTTGCCAAATTTCTGATAAATAAGGCCCGAGAATTCTTAAAAGTTATGGATGTCCATGCTTTCGAAGATGTCCTAGCATTACTAATCTATGGTTTGGTTTTATTTCCTAATCCAGACCAATTCATAGACATGAACGCTATTAAGATATTTCTCACTCATAACCCTGTGCCTACCTTGCTTGGAGACATTTTGCATTCCCTTCACACTCGTACTATGAAGAGGCAAGGGACTCTCATGTGCTGCATACCTTTATTATCTAGGTGGTTTATTTCGCACCTTCCTCGATCAGTCTTGAAGAATGAGCAAAATTTGAAATGGTCTCAAAGGATAATGTTGCTCTCCCATTCAGACATCCGTTGGTGTTCTCATCTCAAAGAAAATGTTATCCTCATCGACCGTTATGGAGAATTCTCTAACGTACCACTCCTGGGGATGAGGGGAGGTATTACTTATAACCCTGCTTTAGCCCTACGTCAGTTCGGTTGTGCTCGAAGAGATGGTCCACATGAGATAATTATCCAAGGCACTGTGTTTGACTATGACAACGATTCCCAAGGTCTCCGTCAAAGATTTGTACGAGCTTGGGGCATGGTGAAAAGAAGCACTTTAGGACAAAAAAACTCTATTCCTATGGAACCTTATCTCAGATGGGTACGCGCAAGAGCTCGTGAACTTGTCATGCCATATCTTGCAGTCGGACCGCTGATTGTTGAACCATGAGTTGAAGGAGGTACTCCTCAGATCATTCCTTATCCAGATATGCCTACCAATGTTGAAGAATTGAAGAGATCCTGGATCCAGTTGAGAGAGGAAAGGGATACTTTTGAAGCCCAGTTCTGTGCTGAAAGGAAGAAAGTGTTAGAGCTCACCAGCCAACTTAATGAGGAACGAAGACTCAATGCATATCTTCACCCAAAAAGAAGCCGTCCCTGGGAGACTTGAGCTTTCATTGTGTTTTATTATTTTGTTGTAATAAACGTTGATTAAAAAAATTATTATTAATAAAAGTTTCCCTCTTTTTGGTAGTTTGCGCAAGGTTAAATTCCAAAAGTCCTTGAAAACATTTCATACATTGCATAGCATAACATAACATCGCATAATAGGTATTCTAAAGGATCAATATTCTCACGGTCTTCCTTCTAAACAGAAAAATGGCCCTCGAACAAACTGTCAAAGATCTCCAGGCTCAAAATGTTCAATTCCAGGAGATGATCTTGAGCTTATCCAAGGGGCAGGAGGAACTGAAGGCTCTCTTGCTCGAGAAGAAGAAAGACAAGAAAGCTGTGAGTTACATTAACCCGGGAAGAAGGCTTAAAGGACAGGCTCCAGGAGTCAAGATTGGAATTCCGAAGGATAAAGAAGATGAGACAGAAAATGATTCGGAAGATGAGAATGCTGATCCCTTCAACCCTGAGGACGACGATGAAGATTATGAAAATGAACAATACTCTCCAAAAGATGATAAGTAAGTTGCTGGAAGAACGCATGCTAGCTGTGGAGAGTCAGAAGGCGCCTGGTCTGGATGTCGAAGGCTTAGGTCTGGTCTCTGATGTGGTCATTCCCCGCAAATTCAAAGTCCCCGCTTTCACTAAGTATGATGGTGCGTCTTGTCCTCAGATGCATCTGAGAGCTTATGTGAGAAAGATTCAGCCGTATACCACTGATAGGAAGCTATGGATCCATTTCTTCCAAGAGAGTCTGTCTAGCACACAGTTAGAATGGTATTATCAACTCGAGAGCTCTAACATCCGCACCTGGACTGATTTGGCGACAGCTTTCTACAAGCACTACCAGTATAATTCTGAATTGGCGCCTACTCGGCTACAGTTGCAGAATATGACTATGGGATCTAAAGAAGGCTTCAAAGAATATGCTCAAAAATGGAGAGAGTTGGTTGGCCGAGTCAAACCCCCTATGACTGATCGAGAATTAGTGGACATGTTCATGGGTACACTGACTGGCCCATTCTACATCCATCTATTGGGAAGTTCCTCATCGGGTTTCACTGAACTTATATTGACGGGTGAACGTGTTGAAAGCGGCATTCGAAGTGGAAAGATACAGGTGGCTACCTCTGCAAGCACCAAAAAGTCCTACCAGGGGAGGAACGAGTCAAATGCTGTGTACCACCAAAGGGGTCATAACAAGAAAAATCGTGACCATACTATTGGAGCAGTTACGATCGCAGCACCGCCATCTCAAAACTTCCAACACAGACAAGACAGGCCAAGAAGGCAGTTTACCAAGATCAATATGACTTTAGCACAAGCACTGCAGGGTATGCTAAAAGCAAATTTGATTACCCTCAGAGATCCTCCTGCAAATCCCACACTACTTCTCCTCGTTACAATCCCAATGCCAAGTGTGCATATCACTCCGATAGCCCCGGGCATGATACAAACGATTGTTGGTTGTTGAAGAATAAGATTCAGGATATGATCGACGCTAGAGAAATTGAATTTGATCCTCCAGAGACTCCTAATTTCATCACTGCTCCCATGCCTAATCATGACAAGACTGTTAATGCTGTGGATGACAATTCCCACATTTCTAATGTAGCTGACTTAGCATCTCCTCTCCTGACCATCAAGAAGAAGTTGTTGCAGGCTGGTTTATTTCCAGGTTGTGCTGAAAATTGTGATCTCTGTATACCCCGACCCAATGATTGCTTGAAGTTGAGGAATGGTATTCAACGGCTGATGGATGATCGCACAATTCTCTTCGAAAAGATTCCTAAGGTGGAAAACCCTATTGAAGAAATATCTGCGATTGCTAGGTCCAAAGTTCCGGTGAAGATTACCGCTACTAGAGTGCCTGTGAAGATTACTGCTGAGCCCAAGGTAGCTCCCCTAATTATTACTGCACCTGGCCCAATACCGTATTCCCCAAGCAAAGCCATTCCATGGAATTATGGAGGTGATGTTTACATCCACGGCATAAAGCAAGTTGATAATTCTGCTAATCCTAATGACATTGGTGGGACTAGTAAAATTACTCGAAGTGGAAGGATCTTCTCTCCAGAAATCTCACCTCCCGCCCCTGAAACTCGAGGAAAGGAACCAGTAACCAATCCTTCTCAGTCAAGGACACCGGTCGAAGTTACTACCGAAGATGTTGCCAAACGGGAAATGGAAGAAATGCTGAAAATCATCCGCAAGAGTGATTTTGATGTGGTAGAACAGTTGAGGCATACTCCGTCTAAAATTTCGATGTTATCCTTGTTGTTATCTTCTGAATCTCATGCCAATGCATTGATAAAATTCCTGAAGACCGCTCATGTACCTCAGGAGACATCTGTCGATCAGTTCGAAAACTATGTTGCTAACCTGACTGTTGACAATGGCCTAGGCTTTTCTGATGCTGACCTGACACCAGCAGGAAAGAATCATAACAAAGCTCTGCACATCTCCATTGAGTGTAAGGGGATCACCTTGGCTCATGTGTTGATCGATAATGGCTCTTCTTTGAACGTGCTACCGAAAGCTGTGCTCGATAAACTTGACTGTAAAAGTATTGAACTGAAGCCTAGTGACGTTGTGGTGCGTGCTTACGATGGTGCGAAGAGCGTTGTCCATGGTGAAGTGGTTCTCCCTATCAAGGTAGGACCTCAAGTTTTCAACACTATCTTTCACGTAATGAACATTCGTCCTGCCTATTCCTGCTTGCTGGGACGCCCTTGGATTCATGGGGCAAGTGATGTAGCTTCGTCTCTCCATCAAAAGCTGAGGTATCCAATAGAGGGTAAGATTGTCACTGTGTGTGGAGAAGAAGAGTATATTGTCAGTAGTGTGCATACCTTCTGATACGTCGAGATGGATGGTGAATTCTTTGAGACTCCTTCTCATTCATTTGAAGTAGTTCCTCCGACTAGTCCTGTCCTTAAGCCAACTTCCCGTGTGCCCAAGGTTACTCGTGCTCCTCCTGCTATGGTTTCTCTGAAAGACGCTCAAACCGTGGTTGAAGATGGTGGTCGTACTGGTTGGGGTCAACTGATCGACGTACCGTACAAGTCTGATAGATTTGGCCTGGGATTTAGCTCTGAAAAGGTGGTCAGAAATCAGATTAATGCTGTAGAAGATGCTGATAGCGATTGCGACCTGGATAGCTGGATTTTCCCAACAATTGGTGACAGACTCAATAATTGGAAGGCTGAAGACACTATCCCGATTTCCTTTAGTCAGGAGTAATTGTTATTGTCTATTTTAGTGTTGCAAATTTTTTAATTTTTACGATTGAACTTCTTAAAGCATTGTGTCTATGCCCGGGGCACAATAGCTAATTTGTTAAGGGTTTTGTCATTTTCATAAGCATATTCATATTCAATGAATCAATGGACTTTTTGCATTCAAATATTGCGCTCTTTATCTTTCCTGTCATCTTTTAAACAAAGCTATGTATTCTTACACACACTCACGTAACAAATTGCAGATCCATATCCACTCTGGATCCTGTTGATAATAATTCTGCTACTGTTCATTATGACTTTGAAAATCCGATCTACCAAGCCGAGGATGGAAGTGAGGAAGATTGTGAAGTACCTGGAGAGCTTGCCAGACTGTTACTGCAAGAGGAAAAGACTATACAGCCGCATGAGGAATCAATTGAGACTGTAAATCTGGGTACCGAAGTAGACAAGAAAGAAGTCAAAATAGGAGCAGGCTTGGAAAACAGCGTCAAAGAAAGATTGATTCAGATGTTACATGACTATATATAGATTTTTGCGTGGTCTTATGAAGACATGCCAAGACTGGATACTGACATAGTAGTGCATCGTTTGCCAATGAAGGAAGATTGTCGTCCTGTTAAGCAAAAGGTTCGTCGCATGCGTCCTGAAATGTCTGAGAAAATCAAAGCCGAGGTTATGAAACAATTTGATGCAGGTTTTCTGGTTGTTACTTCTTATCCTCAATGGGTTGCTAATGTGGTACCAGTGCCAAAGAAGGATGGTAAGGTGCGAATGTGTGTAGATTACAGAGATTTGAATAAAGCGAGTCCCAAGGATGACTTTCCACTTCCGCACATTGATGTTCTGGTAGATAACACCGCTCAACACAAGGTATTCTCATTCATGGATGGATTCTCGGGTTATAACCAGATTAAGATGGCACCTGAGTACATGGAGAAAACTACGTTTGTGACGCAATGGGGCATTTTCTGTTATAAAGTAATGCCATTCGGTTTAAAGAATGCAGGGGCAACGTACCAGCGTGCTATGGTGGTTTTGTTCCATGATATGATCCATCATGAAATAGAGGTATATGTGGACGACATGATAGCCAGATCTCATACTGAAGAAGAACATCTCGATCATTTATACAAACTGTTTGAGAGGTTGAAGAGGTACAAGTTGAGATTGAACCCGAACAAATGCACCTTTGGAGTAAGATCCGGTAAACTCTTGGGCTTTATTGTCAGTGGTAAAGGAATTGAGGTTGACCCGGCTAAGGTGAGAGCTATTCAAGAAATGCCAGTTCCCCGTACAGATAAAGAAGTCAGAGGTTTCTTGGGACGCTTGAATTACATTGCCTGATTTATCTCTCATTTGACTGCTACCTGCAAACCCATCTTCAAATTACTGAGGAAAAATCAAGAGATGATATAGAATGATGAATGTCAAGAAGCTTTTGACAAAATCAAGAAGTATCTCCAAGAACCTCCAATTTTGATGCCACCAGTTGAAGGAAGACCTCTAATCATGTATTTGACCGTGTTAGAAAATTCAATGGGGTGTGTGTTGGGGAAACATGACGAGTCTGGTCGAAAAGAGCACGCCATATACTACCTTAGCAAAAAGTTTACCGACTTTGAAACAAGATACTCACTGCTTGAGAAAACTTGTTGTGCTTTGGCTTGGGCTGCTCGCCGACTAAGACAGTATATGTTGAATCATACCACTTTATTGATTTCTAAGATGGATCCTATCAAATATATATTTGAGAAACCTGCCCTCTCCGGAAGAATAGCAAGGTGGCAGATGATTTTAACAGAGTATGATATCCAATACACTACTCAGAAAGCAATCAAAGGAAGCGTGTTAGCCGATCATTTGGCTCATCAAGCAGTTGATGATTACCAATCTATGAATTTTAAGTTCCCAGATGAGGATGTCATGCTTGTTACTGATTATGAAGAACCTGGACCGGATGAAGGACCCGAACTGGGATCCCGATGGACTATGGTTTTTGATGGATCTTCTAACGCATTGGGCAATGGTGTTGGTGTTGTAATCATTTCCCCCAAGGGTTGCCATACGCCTTTCACTGCTAGACTATGTTTTGATTGTACCAATAATATGGCTGAGTATGAAGCATGTATTTTGGGACTCAGAGCTGCTATAGACCTAAGAATCAAGTTTTTGAGTGTGTACGGAGACTTAGCATTAGTAATCAGTCAGATCAAAGGAGAATGGGACACTAAACATCCGAATCTCATCCCTTATCGAGAGCGGGTGATGACATTAATCCCATACTTTAAAGAGATTACATTCGAACATATTCCACGGGAGGAGAATCAGTTGGAAGACGCATTGGCTACCATGTCATCTATGTTCAGAGTCAGATGGGACAATGAAGCTCCTATGATCACCATTGAACGATTAGATGAACCAGCATATTGTTATGAACTTAATACTGATGGAGTAGAAGAGAAACCTTGGTTCCACGAAGTAAAAAGATATTTAGAAACTCAGGAATACCCTGAAGGGGCATCCATCAACGACAGAAAATTTCTGAGGAAGTTCTCCGCTAAATTCTTTTTGAGTAATGGGGTATTATACAAACGTAATCATGATTCGACTTTGCTTCGCTGTGTGGATAAAAGGGAAGCAGAAAAGATTATGGAAGACATACACGACGGTATTTTTGGGACTCATTCTAATGGACATACGATGGCCAAGAAGATTCTGAGATCAGGGTATTATTGGTCTACCATGGAAGCTGATTGCCACCGTTACTCCAGAACTTGCCACAAGTGTCAGGTCTATGCGGACAAAGTACATGTACCTCCTGCTCCATTGAACGTGTTAACAGCACCTTGGCCCTTTGCAATGTGGGGCATTGATATGATTGGAGAGATTAAACCTACTGCTTCTAATGGACATCGTTTCATCCTTGTCGCTATTGATTACTTTACAAAGAGGGTAGAGGCAGCCTCATTTGCTTCTGTCACCAAGAATGTGGTGGCACGGTTCATCAAGAATAGTCTTATTTGTCGGTATGGCATCCCTGAAAGAGTTATCACTGATAATGGTACTAATTTGAACAACAAGATGATTACTGAACTCTGCACGCAGTTCAAAATAAAACACCATAACTCTTCTCCGTACCGGCCAAAGATGAATGGCGCCGTAGAAGATGCTAATAAGAATATTAAGAAAATCATACAAAAAATGACAGTAACATACGAAGACTGGCATGAGATGTTACCCTTTGCTCTTCATGGTTATCGCACTTCAGCGCGCACTTCGACAGGGGCAACTCCTTTCTCTTTAGTCTACGGAATGGAAGTCGTCTTACCAGTGGAAGTTCAGATTCCCTCTCTAAGAATCATGAAAGAGGCAGGTTTAGACGAGAATGAATGGGTTCAGACTCGACTCGATCAGATAAATTTGATTGATGAAAAGAGACTTGCGGCTGTTTGTCATGGGCAGATATATCAGAAGCGCATGACCCACGCATTTAACAAAAAGGTCAAGAGACGGGTGTATCAAATTGGTGACTTGGTAATAAAGCGTATCATTCTACCACAAGGTGATTCTAGAGGCAAATGGACTCCCACATACGAAGGGCCATTTGTAGTTAAGAAGGTATTCTCTGGTGGAGCCATGATGCTTGCCACAATGGATGGCGAAGATTTCCCGCATCCCGTGAACGCGGACATAGTTAAAAAATACTACGCATAAAAGAGACCCGCTAGGTCGACGTATCTAGGCAAAAGTAAGGGCATCCCGGCGAACCAAAAGGGTTCGGGCAAAAATTAGGGATAAACATATAAAAATGTACACCCGGCAAGTCGAAAACCTGAAAAGGCGGCTTGGGCAAAAAAGGGTATCCTGGTGGACTGAAAACCTGAAAAGGCGGTCCAGGCAAAAATTAGGGATTAAAGCGTATGACTATGTCCCGTTCTCAGGCGACTTCATCCAAGTTCAAGGGACTGAACAAGCCAATCACTTTTATCCGACAGCAGGAGATGAGAGGCTTGAAGACATAATGACAGTAGTGGAATTAAAATCAATAGGACTTTTTCTGCATAGCTTTCTCTTTGTTTTCTTGACAATTTCCTCTTACTAGGATTTCTGTCCCCTTGTACACAAATTGCCTGTTTATAGGCCCTCTTTCAAAATCAATACAATTTTATTTCTAAAAAAATGCTTTTGTTTTACTTTCTCTATTTTGTTTGCGTAAACGTCCATTGATTTAATTCGAATTAATATATGCGTTTGAACATGATTAGTATTTATCAAAAATACATGCATAAAACGGAAATAACAATTACTAAAAGACTTCAGGATCGAGGAGAAGGTCTAACCATGCGTTCCAATGGATCCGGTTGCTAATTCTATTCCCCAGCAAAAACCAGTTATTCCCCAGAAGAAATGGGTATCACCAGACAGACTGGTCATCTCTTCTATCCCCAACCAGGCTCTGTTGAATATTTCTATCATCAGACAGAAATCAAGTATCCCCAGCTAAGAAAGGGTCATCAATACAAATATCTCCAACCAGGATATGGGGATTTATTTTCCCCTGGCAAAATTTTCAGACGCATAATTCATTTCATTCATCATTTCACATCACATACATGCATACAATGTTCGCATTTATTTTCAAAAGCATAAAACATCTCATGCATCATGACATGACATGAAGCTAACTTTATTTTTCAGGTTAATTATCCTCCTGATACAGTCAAAATAAAGATCCATTCAGACGGACATCTTTATCGATTACATTCAAGATTCAAATACATCTTTCAGATATACTCCATGTCAACATTCATTCTGACATTCATTCTGACATCCTCCTAATGATGGCATCTTTAAGCCCACCCCAGGCTTTTATTACAAATACAACATATACAAATATTATCAGATATAGCCTAACGTACGGTTTATTCTGATTCAGCCCAACATATGATTTCTTCAACTACTCCAATACGGTCTAGCGTACGACCCATTTGGATGTTCATCCCCTCAGATACTACCTAGCGTACGGTACATTCCGAGGTGTAGTCTAACGTACAACTACTTTTGTCAGATACAGCCTAACGTACGGCTCATTCTGCAACTCAGATATGATCTAGCGTACGATCCATTCTGATCTTTTTTCCTCAGATACTACCTAGCGTACGGTATATTCCGAGATACTACCTAGCGTACGGTACATTCCGAGGTGTAGTCTAACGTACGACTACTTTTGTCAGATACAGCCTAACGTACGGCTCATTCTGCAACTCAGATACGATCTAGCGTACGATCCATTCTGATTCTTTTCGTCAGATACAGCCTAACGTACGGCTCATTCTGCAACTCAGATACGATCTAGCGTACGATCCATTCTGATTCTCTTCGTCAGATACAGCCTAACGTACGGCTCATTCTGCAACTCAGATACGATCTAGCGTACGATCCATTCTGATTCTTTTCGTCAGATACAGCCTAACGTACGGCACCCATGTCTTCAAATGTGGTCTGATGTATGACGCACTCTGAAGCTCTCATCATCAAACTTCCTGGATGGCATCTTTAAGCCCATCTCCATCAAGACTAACTTTTAATCAACAAGTGCAAACTTTTGGGGCATTCTAAGTGTTCAATAATCTTCCACCTCCAGACCACGAATGGCGTACATACCATTCTAACTCTCTCGGTTTAAGAATATTAAACAGGGGCAGCTGTCATACCCCAAAATTTGCCCGTTAATCTTTCAGGATATTTTTTAAGGCACTCCAACTCATTTTACAAGACATTGACCTTAAAGGAACAAAGGCCCAGCACACAGGTGGCCCAATCCAGAAAAGGACTTAAACTGGCATGCTCGCTAGGCGAGCAAATCCTTCGCCTAGCGAACCCTTCGTTGCACCACTCGCCTAGCGAAGCTTGCGGATACCAGAAATTTTGGGCTTCATTTTGAGCCCATCAGGTCACAAAAATTATTATAAATACCAAGACCTCATTCAAAAAAGGAGATCTTTTGGGGCAGAAGAAGGAAAAGGGGAAACACAAACACACACAGAGAGCAAACCCTAGAGGCGAACCGAAAGAATTCAGAGCAACCCTAAAGGAAACCCTGAAGGAAACTCATCTGCACAAAGGTTACCTCCGCCCGACTCAATCCGGCGCCAATACTAAGAGTGATCTGCCAATTCAACGGTGCAATCCCATTGCAAACAGGTTTGCACTATCACTACCATTTTATGCTTCCAATTTGTAATCACTAAATACATGATGCATTATGATTGAATTTTTGAATATATTGTTAGATTTTTGGATGTGAGTTTAAGTATGCATGAATATGTAAAACAGTATCTTAAATGTTCGATCGCGTAATTCCTGAAATCACATTGTTATCAAAGAAGAACCTAAAACCCGTAAGCGTTTGCTAGCACTTCGCTAAGCGAACATGTAGCGAAGGGTCGCTAAGCCTTCGCTAGGCGAGGCAGTAGCGAATATGACAGTCATTGTTTTTCTGCTTGCACTCTAATCCGTCCTGTATTCATTTGACATGTTTTATATCTAATCATGCACTATTGGCCTGACACTATTACTGTTGTGATTCCTTTTGTTTGGTGCAATCCTCGATTGCACCCCGTCTTGGTATTCTAACCCGTTTGCTGAATTTTGCGAGGATTCACATATTCCCGAAGAAGGTAGCTTGCTAGGTATCCCACTTTATTTGTGGGATACCCTTATGGAGATATATTCTAAATTACCTAACTGATTATAAACATTGCCTTTGGATACATAATCTTGGCCCTCTCTTTGTTGCCTTATGGTATTACGGTCATGTCCCGCGAATGTGGGGATACACTTAGCAAAGACCCTTCGATTAAATCATCATGTCCCTACAAGATAAATCATAGTCCCTCGGATGTTGCCTTCGAATATATGGTTTTGTCCCTCGATGACCCTTCGTTGTAGCCTACGGTTAAATGATGATCGTCCCTTCGAATGCTAAGGTATCCTTACAAATGTTGCCTTCGATGACCAATCGATGACCCTACGATGTCCCTTTACACCCAAAGGATAAGACTACTTACTTCTCAATAGTAAGGACAGTTTTACCCTCATAAGGATAGGAAATACCCATAAAGACCTTGGGTAGGTATAACTCTTAAATGCTTACTCACAACTTAAAATACTTTTCACACCTCACACTTTGCAAAACATTTATTAGAAAATCACCACTTGGTATACATTCGCACTAGAATCATTGCTGAGTTATATTTTTCTAAACAGCTTTCAAAATTAAACAAGATAAACACGTTGTATACATTCGTACAAGAATCATTACAAAGTTAAATTCTCTTTTCAAAACATTTTCTAAACACTTCTGAAACACTTTTTCAAACAAGGAAAACATAAGTGATTAAGCAATTAAGAGCCCATGGATAACCATGGATACAAAGGGTGCTAATACCTTCCCTTTGTATAATGTACCTCCCGAACCCAAAATCTAATCAAGGTCTTTCCTGTTCTTTTCCGCCTTTCCTTATTGGATAAAAGAAAAGTCGGTGGCGACTCTTGCTATCCGCGACATTTGCTTTCCAAAGCAAAAACACCCAAAGTCAGTTCACCGTACGACACATACTCATCACAGGTTCATCACCTACTATTCTGCATAATCTGATCTCTAAATTGTATGACAAATTTGCACTTACAAAGCTTGGCATCCCTCAATACTTTCTAGGCATTGAAGTTCACTAAGAAGCAAATGGTTCGATGGGGACAACTCAAACCAAGTACATCAAGAACCTATTGACCAAAGTTAATACGGATGAAGCAAATGGAGTAAGCACACCTATGTTTAGCTCATGTAAACTAAGTAGGCATGGTGAAGATAAACTATTAAATCTTCTACTTTATAGGTCCACTTTCAGAGCATTGCAATATGCAACTCTTATAAAACTAGATATTGCCTTTTGTGCAAACAAAGCATGTCAATTCATGGTTGATCCGTTGGAATCTCACTGGAGTGTAGTGAAACACGTGTTTTATTACTTAAGTGGTACAACTACTCATGGATCATCTTAGCACCGTCCAATCCTTAACATAAATTGGCCATACGAGCATATAGTGACTCTGACTGGGCCAACGATCTGGATGACAGTCGATCCACGTCTGAGTCATGTATCTACCTTGGGCCAAACTTGGTTGCTCTAAGCTCAAAGAAGCTATCTCCAGTTGCATGTTCCAGCACCGAAGCAGAGTATATGGTACTTTCTCATACCACGTCTAAATTATTGTGGATTGAACCATTACCTAATAAACTCAAAAGTAGCTATCTATAACCCACAATATTGTGTGGCAACCTCAGTGCAGTAATGTTGTCATATTATCGTATACTACATGTACGCACGAAACATACTGAGTTGGATATCTACCTTGTTAGAGAACGAGTTCTATCACAATGCTCGTAGATTCAGCATGTACCGACGCATGTACAAATATCTAACATCCTCATAAAACTACTTCTAACTAATCTCTTCTCAAGTTTTTATGATAAGCTCAAAGTTGTTTTCTTCCTTATAACCACCATGAGCTTGAGGGGTGTATTAAAGTATTAGAATATAGTTAATTGAGAGAGTTAGATGTGATAGTTAAAAGTTAGTTATTGAGTGTAACTAGCATTGTGCATGTAACTAGCATTGTGTATGTAAGGAAATGAATGAGTTCACCATGTTACGATGATAATACAAACTTGATAATGGTGATAATACAAACTTGATAGCAAGTGAATCTTACACTATTCTCTCTATCTATCTATCAAATCTTAAGTGATTCTAAGAGTGTTACATATTTGAGTGAAATAAAAAGTTTTTCAAAATTCACCCCACAGAAGAATCTATTTAAATATATATATATATATATATATATATATATATATATATATATATATATATATATATATATATATATATATATATATATATATATATATATATATATATATATATATATATATATATATATATATATTAAAAAGTATTTTATAAATTGCGAGAAACCTCGATAAATACGAATGAATTCATTGCCTTGGAAAAATCTTAATTTAATTGAATACTACAAAATTTGTTTGAAAACTTAAAAAAAAAAAAAACTCTTAATACATGACATCATTGCAAAGTTTTCCTCTCAATCCAACCTGTCTCTCTCCTTTTGGGGTGAATGTGTTTTGATTGTAGCATAACATACAAATAAACTTTCAACTAGAATCCTCAAATGTAAATCACATCATCAAGTTTGACTTGATTCTAATAGTTCATTATATCATAAGTTTTCATGTTTGAATGTCTATTTTTACTAAAATATGAATACTTAACATAAATTTGATAATCACTCCAAACACAATATTTTTTTTGGTTAGATATCCATTTAATCAAGAGAGAATATTGAATATATGATATTTAAACTTATCAAATCTAATTCTCAGGATGATACCTCATCCAATCCTCCATTCTTTTTTTTAAGTAGATTTACAAAATCATTGAATATCAAGAACCAAGATCTTACTCTCAAGATCTTAGTCTCAAATCATTAAATAACCTGAATAGTCTGAATCTATGTCAAATGAAAGCTCTTGAATCAAACTATAAGCTTTTATGTCCACAACCTGAAAACAAATTAACATTGTTTTTCTTTACCAGAAAAAAAGAGTATTCGATATATATGAATGTATTTCATCTATGAAAGTGAAACATACGCATACGCATATTATTTCATGTGACTTATTTCATATTTTCCAATAAGTTTTTGAAATGCACAAAGACACTATCACAGAGTGTTGCATGAAATGTGAAGGTTACATAACTTAATTATAAAAAAATTAAATTAAATTATCATTATTATCTTCCAACAGTTTTGTTGTGAAAGTATTTTATGTAAATTCAGTTCAGTTTGATTCTATATATATATATATATATATATATATATATATATATATATATATATATATATATATATATATATATATATATATATATATATATATATATATATATATATATATATATATTTCATGCAACACTCAAGATGTGTTAATCACTAGACTAATAATAAAATAAAATAAAATAATTAAAATCAAAACTACATACTTATACACTTATTAATCTACTTTATCTAAATCAGCATCAATATTATTAAAAATTCTAAAATAAATTCAAGGGACATAAACCAAACTTTGAAGAAAATAAAAAACAAAAACAAAAATAAATTACTATATTGGTAAAAACTATCCTTTAAATGAGTATTATAAAAAAGAAAAATATAAAGTTATCACTTTAATTTTATTGATTTCTTATAAAAAAATATAAATCCTTATTTATAATAGTCATATTCTCAAAATATGAATTGGTTAATTTAACAGTGAAGATAACATGCGTTCTAAGGACATTAGTTATGAACTCAAAAAACCAAAGTTTCTTATTTAAAAAGATAAATTTTTAAACATTCAAAAAGTTAAATACACTATTTTTTAACAGAGAAATTATATATATATATATATATATATATATATATATATATATATATATATATATATATATATATATATATATATATATATATATATATATATATATATTAACAAGTATCTTTAGCATACTCTTTTGAATTTTCCTTAATTTGAAAGTACTTTTTAAAACATATCATTAAATATGGATACATCATTAAAACTTTGATTTTTTAAGTCCAACACATTTGTATATATTTTCTTGTTCATAATTGAGAACCCTAATTTTCTTTTTCATAGATGTTCTCCATATGAGAGATAATCTTATGTAAGACACAAGTTTAAACATATCTCTATTATTTTGAGTAAGAGTTAATTTTTAGAAAGTTTTGAAAGTGGAGAATTTGAAGGGTTATATATATATATTTTAAAACATGTTTGATATTTTAAAAAAATTTAAACAATAATATACTACATTATCATATAAAAATCATATTATTTAAAAAAAAATTAAAATATCAAATATTTTTAAAATATAGACGCAAATCTTCAAAGTCTTCTTTTAAAAATTAACTATAAACAAATATGTCTGCATTTGAACCTTAAATCACTCTGTTATGAAAAACTCAGATAGATGTTATACCCAACCATTTATTAGTACATATTTTTAATTTATATATATTCATAATTATTTTCATACCATAATTTTTTTTTAAATTCCAAGAATTTGAATCTTAGACATGCAGACCACATCCCAAAAAAACAAAACTTAAATTTGCAGTCTCTTTCAGTATTTATTTTCCAGCAGACACAAGTGTTGATCAAAGACTTTGGAGGTTTATGCTCATAGAAAAATTGACTTTACCAAAGGATCTAAGATACACACTCTTATTTTTTATTTTATTTTAACACCAAATAAAAACAAGCATCACATTCAATTCTGTGTATACCTCAAAAACCAAGATCCTGCTACTATGTTTATGTCTTGTCTAACCTTATAATACTGTTTATCTTACTGTCCTACTCCTATGTCTTGCTTTTGTTTTCTACATTGTCACAACTATATAACACCATAACATTCTGTTTGATATCTCCTTTTTATGCTTTAAAACAGTTTTTTTCATCTTTTGCATTCAATATCACTCTATAATATTCAAACTTCAATGTTTTTTTTCTTTTCAAGATGAACAGTGTTATTTTTGACATATTATGTAAACCTAGAGACAAAGTCATCAATGTTCTATTAGAATTCACCTACCTTATGAATTGAATGTTAAATTTGTCTTTTAATTAAATTAGTAGTGTATAAAATTGTATTGGAGAGGTATAAAATTGTTTATATTCTTATTATAGAAACCAACATTTTATATGTTATATTTATTCATATGTTTCAGATAAAAAACAAAACTAACATACTATATATGAATATTGATATTCACCTTGATTGCCAAAGGAAAGTTCCTTGATTTAATGTCCAAAAATGTATCAGCTGAAATTATTGCAATGACTGTGACAAATAGGAAAAGAAATAAAAATTGTTAGTATCATAATAGGTCATTTTCAACTTTCAACAGTAAGAAAGACTGTTATGAAGACTAATTAAGTATTAAACATAGCAAAATCACATGCATGAGGAATCTTTAATATATAATTTGGAATGTTTGCAATGTTTAATCTGCATTGCCACGCAATTACATAGTCGGTATCATGGTTTTAAATTGCGGACTGTCTTACTTTGATGCGGCCACAATATTGCAGTTGTGATAGTGTCTGCATCTGTATCATGCCGCAATTGCGATGTGTTCACTAATTATACTACATACTGTATTATAATATCGCGACGGCCGCATCATTACAGCACATAAGTCGCATAAATCCGCTTCAGCCCACAACAAATTATGTATTGCTTGCAAAAATTACTAGAGATTTAAAGGGTCTTTTAAAAAAATTAAAAATATTCAAAGTGATGGAAAGTAGATAATGAGATTTAGATATAAAATCGAGAGAAAATGAAAGACATGTGAAACATAAAAGAAATAACAAAGTATAATATTTTATGTTCATAAAATATAAATTCAACCGCAACGACCGCAATCTAAATCAGAACTACTGCAATAATCACAACTGCAATAGCAACAACCACAACCGCAGCCATAACCCCAATTTAAAATCATGGTCAAAACCATGGTCGGTATATTAATGATGATCGTTGAATCATTAAAATCATATGGTCCAAATTTCAAATGAATATTGAAATATGGATCATTCGATCTCAATATAATAGTCATTCATGTGCTTACTACGCGAATGCTTGAGATTTTTAAATCAAATTTTAATCATCTTCAATCCGTAAATTCAAACATTCACATCATCAGTAATAAGTGTTGGTTGGATCTAGATCAGAACATTCATATTTCAAGTTAGTCATCAATGTGCTGACTTCATAAATATATGAAATTTTGATCATCTAAAATCAATAATTTCATATATTCACATAGCTCGTCCTCTACACCAAAGAATTTATACTTCAAATTAAAAAAAATCGAAATTTATATTAAAATTTAAATAATCTAATCTCAATTCAACTCTCATCGACATATTGACTAAGTGAATACACCGTGATTTAAATAAATAATATAAAAATTGGATATATGAAAGCAAGTAGTTATTAATAAGAAAAACATAGAAAAGAAAAAGCCAAGTTTTGACATACCTAAAACATGTGTGAGTGAACAGTGTAAAACCAAAGAAAGGATATGGCTGCTAGGATCACAATAGAAGTCAAGAAAGCATATATCAACAAAGGAAATCAAGAAGCAAGAAACAGTAAAAATTGATTACTTGTGTATGGTAATATATAGAAAATGATAGCAAAACTAAATGAATGAACAAGAGATGAAAAAAGAAATTACCCTTTTACAGCTGTACATCTCTTCTGAAGTCTATCTGCAAAGCTAAAATGTCTAAGGAGCAGAGAGAGGGAGCAGAATAGTAGCAGTGTTATGAAACACATCAACCCAACAAGGCTAACAGAAACATTAGAGGAAAGAAGAAAAAGCAACAATATTTTCTGTGTATCATTAAATGCAGAAAACGGAATGAGAGAGAGATTAGAATCAAATGGAGACAAAAACTTCATTTAATTCTAGTACTCTCTCAGAAGATGATGCAAATAAATCAAAATAATACATGTATTTTTTGTGTTCTAATTTTTATACACAAATTTGACTAAGGTCTAAATGTCCTTCATTTCCATACTATTTCATTTTCCTTCTTTAGGAATTCTGAAATTATGGATCTTATGTTGTTTTTTTCTCTCCTCATAACCCAAATCTCATTCATAAGTTCTAAAAAAAAACAAAACTTCAAATGATGATAATCCAAATCAAAAGAGAATGTATTATAATATAATAATATAATAAAAATACTGAAATATAGATATATATAAATATATATATATTGTAACAAATTCTTCATTATTTTTTTTCTTTTTTTCTTTTTTTGGTTTCATTTCATCATTGTTGATGGAAATTATGATATTGCAAAGAAGGGTCTAAACCGAAAATCAATGAAGCTTCTCTTCTCTTCTCCTCTTGGAATCTTGTTGATGTTGAAAGTGTTTCTTCATGAGGTAACCTCAAATTTGAAGAAGAAGAAGGGAGTGAATTAGCCAAATTTTCATCAGTTGTTGAAGATCCACATTCCATGTTCACACCAAACAACCTTAACCTTTTTGCAGCACCATTAATACTATTGCTACTACTAGGTATAGTAGTAGTACTAGTAAAATTTCCAGTGCTAGAAAAACCACTCTTACCACCTTGTTGATGATAATGATGAGAAACAGGAACAGAATCAATAATCATGTTTGAAACAATGTCTCCTCCGGCTCCTCCTTGTTGTCTTGTTAAGCTTCCTTGATCAACCATGGACGGCGCGGGTGCCGGTAATGATGATCTCATGTAAAAGACAGAACTTGGATCATGATGATGAAAATTGTAATTCTGATTCACATTTCCAACACCATGTTGATGAAATGGATACATTTGGTAATTGTAATTCATTTGATTCTGTAAAGGGTCATGAAGATTCTGTTGTTGTTGTTGTTGTTGTAACCTTTGTGTTTGTGGTGAAGGATAAGGAAGTGAGTAGAATCTACTATTAGCACCTCCCCATCTAATAGAATATTGTTGTTGATTAGGAAGAAAGAAAGGAGTGAAAAGTGTTGTTGAAGGATCCATATTATGGTTATGATTAGATCTTCTCCTCCAATCTATAAACAATCGATGTCGAAACAAATCGCCAACACCTCGTTGAAACGAAACAATGTCTCCGGCATCGAGTTTTTTCTCCTTGACAAAACGGCTCCAACCTTTTGTCATAACATAGCTTTGGCTACTGTTCCAATAAGAGTATCTAAATCTCCACAATTTTCCATTTCTATCTTCGAAATTGAGAAGAAGACCTTTCTCGTTCGATGTCGAATCGAGAGGGAAATACTTTTCGGCGTGCTGTTTTGGTATCACTAAACGGTTGAGTTTTCCAACATCACTTGGTGTTACAACTTTGTCAAACATGTGTTCTTTTTCATGAGTACTAGGTTGTTGTTGCTGTTGCTGTTGTTGTTGCTGTTGTTGATGTTGGTTGTTTATGATGTTTGCATTTGAAGAACTAGGATCTTTGTTGATGCTGTTGTTGTTGTTGTTACCTAGTGATAATTCCATGAAATCAATTTGTTTTAAACTTGATTGATTTGTGAAATTTGAGGTGGTTGTTGTTGTTGTTGTTGCATCTTGATGTTGATGATGTTGTTGGTGTAATAACCCTAATCCACCAGAAGATGAATTGTGAGACTCTGGAGAGTGATGGTGATGATGATTGATTCCTAGCCATTGATTTGTGACATCATGATTATGATGATGATGATGGTGATGAGTTGTTGAAGGTGAAGAAGAAGATAAAGAGAAATTAGAAGGAGAAGAAGAAAAAGGGCAGTGTTGTAATTGTTGCTTACTACTGTTTTCTTCATCTTTTGATGTTCTTGTTATGATTTCTTCTTCTTCCTCCTCTTCCTCTTGTGAATAGCCTTTCACTTCTTGCAACAACTCCATCCAAATTATTTCAACTCTCAAATTCTTCTAATTATAACTTCTAGATCTCACAAAAAATCTAAAAAAATTGTCAAAAAAATATATATAATTAGAAAAAAAAATATAATGAAATGAAATAGAGGAAGTAAGGGAGGCTAAAATAAACAAAATTAAATTTGTCAAATTGATAAAAAGAGAAGAAAAAAAAAGGTAAGAGAATTAATATTAGCATAAAAAAAATGATTTACCAAGAAAAATATGTAAGATATTTTTTTGGGAGATTTATGAGGTTGAAAATAGAGACTAAGAAAAGGAAAAAAGAGGTTTTTCTTAGTTAAGAGTCGGTGCCTTCATATTTGACTATGATAGGAATCTTGAAACCCTAAAGAAAATTTCAAGTTAGTTTACCTAAAAAACAACACAACAAAAGGTGTGTTATGGTTGAAGTTATATAGAGAGAGAAAGGTGTTGAAGAAGATGTGTAACTAGTTACTTGAAACAAGAAGGTTCTTTAGAATTGTATGAGAAAAAGAAGGGAAAGAAATGTTTGTAGAAACCCAGTTTTATTGTGAAAGGTTAGAAGAGAGAGAGAGATGATAGAGATAGAAAGGGTTACTATACATTTTTACGTGGGGGGCCCATGAATAATGTGCTTATTTGGGGGTCATGTGAGCAACTAGTCATTTTCATTATATATTTTAAGATAATATTAATAGTTTTATCAACGATTTATGCTTTTTCATCATTTATATAATTTAGGTTCAAAAAGCTATATATGTATATAGTGGTGTTATTCAAACTTACATTCATTAATCTTCATCTTTGTTAATGTGCTTCTTTACTATACAATTATTTCATTTCAGAATTACTCAAGATAAATATGACAGAAAAATATACTAATATTGATAAATATTGCTAGAATTTGAGGTAATAAGTTAAATTTTTTACATATGATAAAATCGAAAATTTTATTCATCACACTTTAGATATGAGCAATGATAAATATACAATTTTTTCCCATTGTTATATCCAGTTAATCATGTATATTGAAAATCCTATATAAATTTGTTGTAAATTAACTATGTAGAAGAGGATACAAAGCCAAGGGTGAAGTAAAGGAAAGTGCACAGTTTTAGGTTGTATATTATTTTTATTGACTTTTGAAACTCCATTGAATATTGTGTGCTGTGTTGTGGCTGTTGGTCCCTCCCATCCCAGCTGAGAGAATGAGAGCAGACCTCTCTGCAGGCCACCCCTATCTGATCACCTCCTGCTACCCTATCTCTGTAATGCATTGCAACACAATACTCATTTATTACAATCAATTCCCTCTCATCAGTTTTTATGTTAAAACTTTACATACACATATTTATATAACAAATATTTAATTAAATTAATATATTCTATGTGCTAATATCCCCAACCACTACTATCATTTCGTTTCTTATGTCATGTCCTCAACATTCTTATCATCAACATAAATTTGAGGGAAAATAGAATCTTAACTCTTCAATTTCAAATTCCATAACTCAGATCCCGAGACAAAAAGAGACTCATAACCTTTTACTACTACTACTTCTTGTGTAATTAATTAATATTATTTTTTACTCAATTTATGTTTTTTTAATTAATATTCAAAGTTTAGTTAAAGCGTGTTTAACTGATATTCAAAAAGATAATCAAGTTTGAGCAGAGATCCTATATTTAAGAATGTAGGTAGTTTTTTTCTCTTCAAAATTTATATTGGATTCAACTCCCACTAATAATATGAGAATCTTTTTAGTACAAAATCTATAATTATTTTTATAAGTTTTTTTTTTTAATTTTAACATTTGTTCGAAGCAAATTAATCTAAATTTATAAATCTTAATATATATAGTAATGTTAATTTTAATTTTCTATAGCTCTTTTAATCTTAATTTTAAATCTTAATATATATATATATATATATATATATATATATATATATATATATATATTATATATTATATATATATATATATATATATATGTATATATATATATATATATATATATATATATATATATATATATTTCTTTTGTTTAGTCGACTTTTTTCTACTTAGAGTAGCACTTGTACTGTTGGTTTGTTACTTTATACTCTTATTCTCTCTTTTTTATTTTTTTATATTAATATAGTTTGCTATTAAAAAAATTTAAAGCATGTTTAACCATCACATAAATTTCAATAAAAGTTAAAAAGTTCATCTATTAATTTATTAATTATGTCATATGAAAAACTCTTATATATTTCAAGTAATTTATTTTAGTTAAATAAATATTACATAAATGAGAGAAGTTCATCTATTAATTTATTAATTATGTCATATGGAAAGCTCTTATATATTTCAAGTAATTTATTTTAGTTAAATGAATATTACATAAACGAGAGAAAAATATAAACAAGAGAAAAATATAAAGGAATACATTGAGAAAGAATCTAATTCATCAACAAAAAATAATTGGAAAAAAAATAGATAAACCAAGTTTATCCCTTATGAAACCATCATCCACATAATTTTTGATGAATCCATGCAACTCACAACTTGAATGTAAAATCTGTATTAACAAAGTTATTTCTTTCGCGATAAATGTGAGACACTTTGAAACCTAATGGTATAAAAATATTTTTTCATTTGGATAGCAATTTCCAAGAGACCATGGTAATTTTAGTGAATGATTGTTTGGAAAGGAGAGAACATTTTTAAGCCAAAGTTGATTCAATGCTCTCTTAAAAGTATATATAATAGTGATAACGATACTTATAAGTTCATCTTTAAAAGAGGATGCAATATCCACATTTGACGTGAATGCTTTTAAATAGGTGTCTAACGAGTCACGAAAAACTATTTTATAGGTTGTAAGACTAGGATTCCCTCGAAAAATCTCATTCGTATTACATTTAACCCAATAAAATTGTGGACACATCCAAATGATTTGCTTAATGCAATGTGCATGGATAAACATTTGATATCAAAGTGTTTCAATGTATTAAATTCATACATCAATGAATCAATGAGTAAATATGTCCTTTGAGAGAAGTAAATGTGTTGTGAAACAAAAAATTTATGTCTCCAAGTTCCCTTAACTTTAAACACAAATAGATTTGTTCTAAATATAAATGAAATGAATTCATATACAAGAGGATTTTACCTAGAACATTCACTTTTCAGTGCAAATTCAAGTTTAATGAGTTGAAATTTTTCGCCATCATTCAACGACTTCATATGCTCGGGAAAGTATATTAGAAAAATCAGGGTGGTGAATGTGTACACTTTTCATAAAGTTGAGGGAGTTTAGATCAACTTCAATGAAACTACTATCAACAATGTGTTAGGGATCGAAACTCTAGATAATTGTTGAGTCTTTGAAATAAGGGTGAAGTTTAGAAAAGGCTAACATATTTGTATGGTCTATAACAATCTTCTAACATTCTTTTGAATTCTAGAGTCTTAATGGAATACTACCAATTTTTAGAAACTTCCTTTTTGTGCTAAATCTTAAAACTCTTATCCTAGAAGCCATGACAATAGAATGGTTCAAAGATGTTAGCATTGAGTCATGTTTTAACTATTCTAAGTTAGAACAATCAGGACGATGAATGTGTATACTTTTCATAGAGAATAATCTAACTATGTCAAGAAGCACTACTATAAAATACGTCTATCATAACATGTTATTATTTATGTTATTTAATCAACCAAAGTAATAACTATTATTTAGTCTCATGCATTTTTTTATTAAAAGACTTTTCACTATGGTCCATACTATTAACCATATTGATATGTTAAGGCTTACGAACTACGAATCTCAACAACAATATTTTTTTTTTCTTTACAAAAAGGGAGTGTCTCTTAATTTCTATAGTTTTATTAAAATTAAAATACTTTTCACCACAATTATTTCTAATAACCATAGTGAAAAGTGACGTTCGCAAACTCAAAGATAGTTTATTTTCACAAGGTTAAGTTTTTAAAGAAAGTCACAGTTTTTACAATCTCAGATACACTTTATGTGCAATATATTCATTCATTATCTCATACGTTGAAAATTTTAGCGATAAAGATCAATGTTAAGATTCAAACTTATCATTTACTTGATAAAGTGAATCTTAACATTAATCTTTAAACCAAAATTGTCAATATACAATATTAACTTTTGAATAATGGAATATGGTGGTTGAAAGCAGAATGACTTAGGTTTAATAAAATGGTGAATGACTCGTTTGTTCAGTTTTATAGTAAAATCTGTAAATTGTTTCACCGTGGTTGTATTTGTCAATCGTGGTAATATGTTTCTCTAAAATTAATATGTTTCACTATGGTTGGTCTGTTCAACCATGGTGAAATATGTTTCTTTAAAATTAAAACATAATAAGTTTTAGTTTATTTCCTTCATAACACAAGTGCCCTAGCGTATGAACAAATGAAAGTGATAGCAAATGAACAAACGAAAGTGATAGAAAACTTTATCATTTCTTGGAATCAAGGAGTGGAACGTCAAAACTTCAAGAAGCGTACACGAACGTCATTTCTTGGACTCTTCCTTTTATTCATAGTTACCATATGTTATCTATTTCATCAGTTTCATCGTCATTCATGTTGGTGGTTGTTTATGGTTAAAACACTTTGAAATTCGAAAATGCAAAATCTGTTTTGGTTGCTTCAGGTTGAATGTTCAGCAGGGGTTCTTTGGCTGGGAATGCTTGGTTCTGAAGTGGAACACCTTCCCCTATTTATAGGGAAGGTGATGGATTGGTTTGGAGGGATAAAGGAGGTGGTTTGCTCATAAAGCACATGTGACTTGAAGCATGCTTGAAATCGAATTTGAGGAGACATGGAATGGTACATTCTGATCTAGTTTCCTTCACCAGCCACTTGGTTTTGGTTCTTAACATCAATTAGGAACAAACAAAGGTAATGTAATGGACTGTTATGCATTTGAACTTTTCCCATTTTGGGAAATTTGTGAAAGATTACATGGCATCGGGTTTCATGATTTGTGACCTCTTCGCACCAAAGTTGAGTTCCACTTGTGCCTTGGTATGTTGCATAACATGTTAAAAGTTAAAAGGTATCAAATTGAAATGGATTAAGACCTTGATGAACCAATTTGAAAATTCAGGTTGAGGTGTGTCTAGTTTGTGCATCATGGCAAGTCAACAAATTTTAACCAAGGCCAAATGAAATTGACTTGTGTATTTTGTATCAAATTTGTGTCATTTGTTCCTTTCCATGCTTTTGATTGAATGAAAAAAGAACCATATAAAAAGGATTTATGGTTTGGAAATGACAATGTGCCAAAGTAGTGGTCATGACATGATTTTAGGGCATGGTGGGCATGATGGACCAACTTGGGCCATAGCAAAATTGAAGCCCTTCCTCAATGAATTAGGTCTTGGACCTTGAAAAAAAGTTGGAGATAAACTTATTTTGTAACATTTGGCTCGAAGTGGAATTTAAAAATCTTGAGAAATGAGAAAGTTATGGTCTTTGGAACTTCCCATAGGCCATTCTTGCCAAAATGCAACCAACTAGCATGACCTAAAAATGGGATTATGTGATTTCTTGATTTCCGAGGCACAATGGTGGATGTTTTAAGCTTATATGATTATACCATGACGGGAAATAAGATTTATACCTTTGTGGTATGATTTTAGGTCAAGTTGATGGGTGGATCAAAGCATTGAAAGTTGAAAAATCATGAACAACCCAACTACTTGTAACATGGATTGAATGGGTGTTTAAAAGGTGGATTTTGATTGTAAAGGGTATGAAATGATGTTTAATGGATTGTAGGGTGATTGGATATTAAAAATGGAGCAAAGTAAATGGTTGAAGGATCCCTAAATTAGGGTTTCTTGAGCCATAAGTTTTGTCAAGATCCAAAGCCAGATGAATTAGGGTTTGAGATGCAAGGGTTGAATTGAGATGTTTAAAAGGTATGAGGCATGAACAAACTTTGGATTTGAGGGGTTCTTAATGTCATGGTCAAGATCCATGGTGAACCATGAATTGTACAAGCCAAAGGAGGGTCAAGAACTAAGGTTTGGTTCTGGGGTGACCAGATGAATCTTAAAGCTTCTTCAAAGGGGACTCACCACCCAAATTGGTTTTGGGGAGTGAGTGAGATTTCTTGAGTAATCCTCCAAGATTTTTTGGATGCTTGAAGATGGGGATGATGTTTAAGGTGGTTTGAGGATCTTGAATCTTCATAGATGAACCCCATGCCCTTGAATTTGTGGATTATTGTGTATTTTAAAGTATGGATGCATATGAGATGACATGTGTGATATGTATTATCATGGATTAGGGTTTAAGAATGTGATATGGGGTGGGGTAAATTTGAGGGTATGACACCCTTTAACCAGAGATGAATTTTATAAACAACAAGAACACATTAGTGTTGTCTTTGTGAAGAATAAAAAGGAGCATGTTGAGAGAAATATTTGGAAAAAGAGGTTGGTGTTCTTTGATCTTCCACGTTGGTCTAGCCTCAATGTAAGACATTATCTTGATGTGATGCAAGTGGAGAAAAAAGTGTGTGAGAGTTTGATTGGAACACTTATAAACATTCTAGGAAATACTAAAGATAGTAATAATTCTCGTCTAGATATGATGGTGACGGGTGTACGACAACAGTTGGCTCTAGAAGAATTAGAAAAAAGAATATATTTGCCTTCAACATGTCACACTCTATCTAAAAATGAAGAGAAAAGTTTTTGCGAGTGTTTGCATGGTATCAAAGTTCCCCAAGGTTACTCATTAAACATCAAAAAAATTGTATCAACAAAAGATCTTAAGTTAATTGTCTTAAAATCTCGTGATTGTCATGTTTGGATGCAACAACTTCTACTAGTGGTTATCTCTGGCATCTTACCAAAAAATGTTAGAATAACTATAACCATATTGTGCTTATTCTTTAATGTTATATGTAATAAAGTTTTTGATTTAAAAAGGTTAGATGAATTAGAATATGAGGCTGCAGTAATCTTCTGTCAATTGGAGATGTATTTCCCTCCATAATTTTTGACAGTATGGTTCACTTAATTGTTCATCTAGTCAGAGAAATCAGATTCTGTGGTCTAGTTTATTTAGTTGGATGTATCCAATAGAGAGATACATGAAAATCTTTAAAGGATATACGAATAATCATTACCGATTGGAAGATTAGATCGTAGAAAGGTACATCACAGAAGAAGTTATTGAGTTATGTTCAAACTATTTGTCTGAAGCAGAGTCTATAGGTTTCCAAATTCTCGTCATGCTGAAAAATGTGTAGGTAGAGGTACTCCAGGTTTAAATATTATGTCAATGCCTCGGGATTTAGTTCTTCAAGCGCATTTGTATATATTGAATAATGTTGATGAATTTCAACCTTACTTATCTACTCATAAAAGACTTATCAAGGAAAAATATCCCTGGATGAATGACAAGTGGTTGTTGAAAAAGCATAACAAGAATTTCATAAGTTAGTTTAATGAAAGAATTTCTAATAAGTGCATTCGAGATAATTAAATAAATGTCATACATGCAAAATTTAATGTAGTAACTTGGACTGCATAAGACATTACTAATTTTTCTTTTTATAGAAAATCAAAATATGATCATAGTATAATGCAAAATAGTGGGGTTATGGTAGAGGCTGAATCCATGTATTTCTCTAGTTTCAAAGATAAAAATCCTATATTGGCATCTAGAGCGAACTTTGGGGTCATTGAGGAGATTAATTATGTTTTATTCAAAGTGCCTTTATTTAAATTCAAGTTGATTGACAATAAAACTGGTGTAGAAGCTAATGAATTAGGATTCACATGGGTTGACCTTGGCAAGACAACGTATATGACTGAACCATTCATCATGGCTACCTAATCAAAATAAATGTTTTATGTGACTGACCCTTCTGACAAAATATGGTAAATTATTCTCCAAGGAAAACATATTCCTCATACTGATGAAAATCATGATTTGAATTTTGATATTCCTTCGACTCCTTCTTACACAACACAAGTTCCTACTTCATATGATTTGATGTAATGATAATAAAAAAGGCATATAGGAAAATTAACAAGTAAATATTTTTTATTGTTTACTCATAGTTTATTTTATGTTACAATATCTAAGGTTATATAATAACAAGTATTGTTATTTGAAATTATAGGTGTTTAAAGTCAAGACACCAAGAGACAAGACACATTCCTCACGTTGTAGATATTATTTTATGTAATGATGTGTAAATTGTATGTTGTTTTGTGTCATTTTAGTTTTGAGGTAATATAATTTTTGATTCTTAATAGTTGTCAACTATGGGTGTGGTTCACAACTGGTTTGTGCTGCTGTTTCTGGTCTATTTATGATTCATAAAAATACATATTAAAAATATGTGAATTCTATAAAATCAAAAAGCTTATATTTACAAAAATAAACTATTTCACCATGGTTGGTTCTTTCAACTGTGGTTATATGTAGCGCGATATCCAGATTAATAAACGCCAAAAATGGCGTTATTGGGTATCGAACCCAGAACCTTTTAGTTATTCACTACGATTGTTTATTACAATTATGGTGATATGTAGAGCGCTTTCCAAATTATTACCACAGTCAATATCCCTTGGTAGCTATAACACCCTAAACCACAAACACATAATTTATAAAACATGCGAAACAAAATGCTCAAAAGGTTGCCACATTTCTCAGCATACATTCTCAAATCACAATAGCAGCGGAAAATAAACTTCAACGCAACTCTAATTTTATCATAAATAAAAATCAAATTCATTCAATCATAAAATATTTAATTCAACAAATCACAGAAAAACAGAATAAGGTATTCTCAATCCGGTGTTATACTATCAGAGTGACACACAAGAAACTAAACAATGCAAAAAGATAAATAACGAAGAAGGACAACTATGACATCTTCTGATATAAGAAACAACTAAAGCTCCTCAGTCTCTACCTGAGTATCTGCACCACAGGCGTAAAGAATAACACAGAAACAAACAGGGGGTAAGAAAACATTCACATATGTTAACGGTGCATAAAACAACAAGGATGGTGCAGTTAGCATAAATAATCAATCATACAATCTATCCACAACAATAATCATTCACAATTTAAATTATGTATGCAATGTATTCATCTCCATTACTCCATCGCATGTGGTACCAAAATTCGAATATTAAGAGGCGTGTTAGTAAATCATCCAACTTGTCATTGGACCGAAGTCCTAACTTGTTAATTGACCAAAGTCCTACTCGTCACTAGACCGAAGTCTTAACTCGTCACTGAACATAAGTCCTACATATCTCCAATATACATGATGCATGAATGCTACACAAATATATGCAATATGTAACACCCTAAACCCTAAAACTTATATAAAAAGATTTAATCGACAATCGAAGGTGTCACTATGACAACCATCCAAAACTTCTCAACACATTTGACAACAAGCAGCAGAATATCATATCATAACAACTTCAAAATTAGTCTTCGCAAATAAAACATTAGACTTTAAACCACATAATTAAACGTTAAGTCAAAACATAGCAAAACATCCTCATTTTCGATGTTACGAGATCAGAGCATTAAAACCACTAATTTGCGATAAAACAATAAGTAATTGAAGAATAGCTCCAACAAACCATCTTCCACACACTACAATAACTATACTCCTGATTATCCGTAAGATGTCCATGGTGGACAACATTAAGTAAACGCGGTGAGAAATGAACTTTGAGCTAAGATGGTGTAAAGAATGCAAGGATAGATAAACACACAACATACATTCAATACATAATTGACATCATCCTAATCTCACACCCATTCCACAACAATACACACATATACGTAATGCAACTCATGATACAACGTGGCGCTATGCATGTGGAACCAACTCAATATTTGGTTCTCTCAAGAACCGGCTCCCCCCTTCTGAACCCATGAGCCCCCCTTCTGAGCTTGGGACAAGCCACTAGTCCCCCCTTATGAGCTAGCATACATTCCTCTTTCAGCGACACGATACAATGTAGAATGTCAATACAATTAAATGCAACAACAACAACACAACGATGATTACAACCCCACACCTGATTGTAAATAATCATGCATTTAAACACATCAATAGTAGTTCTCACTCCGAACTGCCCATCACCACATAACAACTATAATTACATTCATAGCATATAATTGTATTCACAACATAATAATGCATAAACATAATCATAATTTACGACTCATATTTATGCAATTAATCATAACACTTCACATAATCCCAAACAGTACAAGACAACATCCATTAATCACCAAAGCAACACATTGTCACACAAATTAACTTGAAAATATTCAATTATGCACTGCCACCCTCGCTAGGCGACCTATAACTCGATGTGCGAGCCCTCTCTAGGCGAGCTCTTCGCTCACTAGGCGCATATCACATAACCCAGAACTCCTCACTTTATATATCTTGCTGGTTGAGACATTGCTCGCTAAGCAAGCTCTCGTTGGGTGAAGAATCGCTTGCTAAGCATGACTTACATAAAACCAGGACACTCACTTTATGACTCTTTCTAAACAAATACAGTAGCTCGCTAAGCGAAACTCATCCTCGTTGAGCGAGGTCGCTCATACCAGAAACTTGAAAATACATATTTCCACCATTTGAGCCCTATCAAAGCTCTTATTTCCACCCCAGTCGATCCCAAACGCATTAAATTCAATCGTACATGTTAATACAATATTAAAACACTCAATTAGGCACATATTAACATATATTACATTAATTTGATTCAAATTCATCATCACCTTCAACAATTGCAACCCAACTCATAAGAACTCCAAATTTTAGAATTTAATCATCTAGTTTCACATGAAATTAACACGAAAATTGTACAAAATTTTCACATAACAACATCAATCATAATAGAATATACATGTAATGATAATCAATAATTCACACATAATTAACAATGACAAAATAGGAGAATATGGATGTAAGACCCTAATTTTGACCCTAAGATCCCTCATGGCATCATATTATTGCACATTGCATTTGCCTCAAGGATCATAGCATCTTGGCTCCTTAACCCTTGGGTTGGGACTTGTGTGAGTTGGTTTGAGACCACCAAGCATGCTTGAATTGTATATTATTACTTTTCTTATTTTTCTTACTAACCAAAAGCACAAAAATATGTCACTAACTTTGTTTGTTTTGTAGCTTAAGCAAGCATTTGGTCCAAGGCTCCTAGGAGGCCACTATACTCATTGATGTGGCCAGATGAAGGTGAAAGCAAGCATGACAATGGTTCACAAAGCTCTAAATCATCATATATGACTCCCAAGTATCTCAATTTGTCAATTTGATCAAGATAAACCAAAGGGCTTGAGGATTGTTTCCCAAGGAAACCCTAATTCAGTTGTGCTTTGATTGTGCCTTGCTCATGAAGCAACCTCAACCCATGATCAAATACAATCAAGGGAAGTTCTTTCATTCATCATTTTATGCATATATGAGCCTATGTGAGTTTCCTCAATCATAAATTCATTAAGATTTAAAGTTTGGACTTGAGAAGTTGATCAGTCAATTCATCTGACTATTTTGAAATCCACTGAGACCGAACTTGTGATGTGTTGGTCAAATGGAGATGACCCCAAGAGAAAAAATGTTCTTAAGAACCATATGAACAACTTTCATGTTCATAACAAATTTATTTGAAACTTGAAGGTCATCATTCATTTCAAAACATTATAGGTCATTTTAACTGAAACCCTAATTTTGGTTCAACTTCCCAAGGACCTAACTCCTTCATTTTTCATTATTTTGAGGTGGGATCAAATGAATTGGAAAGTTTAAGATGTCTACTTCAATTGTTATGTTGGACAAAATTTCATAATCCTAAAAGAAACACATGTGATAATACAAAACATTATAGGTCACTTTGGACCAAAGTCATTGAAATGTGAAAAAGTCCAACTTCAAGTGCCCATAACTTTCTCATCAAAACTCCAAATGATGCAAAATTTAAGTCCAAATTGATTTTCTTGAAAGGATATACAACTTTTATGTTGAAGGTTTTGTCATTTGATTCTTGCATCATTGAAACAAAAGGGCTTGAAGTTGGTCCATTTTGGCAAAATTTCCATACACAAGTTTTGTACCTTGAACTTCATGATAAGTTTTCAATAATTTCCCAACACCAAATGGATTTTTGTTCAACATAACATTCGTTCCTCATGTCAAGACCTTTCCAACCATTACCCACATGGCTATGTTTCAATTTGGCAAAGTGCATTTTCGAAGAGGAGAAGATTTATCTTCATTTATGGAAACAATGTTAAAACTCCATGCACAAGCCAATGCAATCAAAATTGCACGTCCAAACCATTGCATACTCATATCAGCTTGCATTTTCAATGGATTTTGGGCCTCACATGCACCTGTACAGGCCCATGCATGGAGGCCCTCATTCCACATGCACACGAGTTTACCATTGCTTGCATCACCTCTTGCTATAAATACACATGCCTGACTTTATTCAATTCCAACCTCAAGGCACCTAACATTCTGCAGAATTGAAATCCTAACCTCCATTAAAAGGAATTTTGAGTTTTCTTCTTCAATTTTTCAGTTTAATTTTTAACTTCCTTGGTTGATCATTGAGCTTCAATTCCTTAGCCTAGCTCCTTTGCCATCTCAAGATCACACTACATCAAAGAATTGGAAGAGATTGTGCCTTGTAAAGCTGCACTACAAAGGTTGTTGTTCAAGCTTTTTCTCTTCGAAACTCCTTGATTATTGCTCATTTCTTGTGTTTGTTGGTACCTCTAAAGTCCTCATGTGAGAGGTAGTTGATCTGAGCTTTTAATTTCATGAATTGATCAAGTTCAAGTTGAACACCATAAACTTCCATCTCAGATTTCTCTTCATATAATGATCTTGAGTGGAAACCAATGGCACAGGGGTGATGTACATCACCCTAGCTTTCCAATGATATGAGGATCGTGTATTTTTATGAAGTTTTCAAAACCTGCAACTCTGGCCGGAGATGGCTTGTTCGTCAGAGAAGACGGTGGTGTACACCACCGTCCCCCACGCGTGGATGCATCTGGACCATTTGATCTCATTCTCAGATTTGATCTGAGCCATGCAATGTTATGACTTTTTTAAATGCCATGTGTTTCTCTTTTGACCAAGGCCTTTGGTGCGCGCGCTTATCTACCATCTGATCATCCACATCATTTAATGAATATGATCCAACGCGCCAGGATTTTTCTAATTTCTGATTTTCTATTCTATTTTCTTTTATTTCATTTTTATTTCAAAAATTCATATCTTCTTCATTTTAAATCCAAAATATATGGGACCAATTGCATTATTTCCCTTTTTAATTCTAGTTTCTGAAAATGATTTTTAATATTTTTTATGATGTCATTTAATATTTTTTATGATTTTTCTCTTTTCTGGTTATTTTTAATTTATTTAAAATAGTTGCAATATTCAAAAATGCCAAAAATATTTTCTTAACATCTTTGAATGATGATGAATCCATGAAAAATATTCTCATTAATTTATTAATTGATTTGAGATTTATTTGAGATTTTAGTTCAATTATGTTATTTTTTATTCATTTTTAATTGTTTAAAATTAGTTTCTGGTTTCTAAAAATGGTGAAATTTTTTGTCAAACTTTGTTTGACCATGTTGAACTTATGATGATCCATTTGGACTTTTCCAAGTTGATTTGAAATGGATTTGAAGTTTGACCTTTGTTTGTTTATTTTAATTCAAGTATTATTTTAATTCTCAAAAATAACAAAAATATTTTATTTGTTTCTTGACTTCTAAACTTCATCTCACTTCTGTTTACCATTGATTGATGTTGATTCATTTCATACTTGGTCAATGTGTTTTTGCTTATTTCATTTGAATTCCATTTATGTACATTTCCATTCCTTCTTCTTCTTCTTCTTTTTTCTTTTTGACCAATGAGTTAAAGATTGGTGGTTAACCTTGACATATGAGAGGCTTAACCTTCCCTGATTCAAATCAAACTCATCTTGATCAAAGATCAAGTGAATTGCTTTGCATTAAGGATAGGTTGCTTCTTGGTCAAGCAAAAAACCTAAATCAATACAAGGTTATTCTTTCTTTTCTTTTGGCATGGCAAGTTGTAGGAGCTTGGTTTACTAGTCATGGTCTCTAACTTGTGTTTGTTGCCTATAGTTTTATTAACCGGCCTCAAATAGGTGTGACTACTACATTAGTCCACTTACGATTGCTTAACATAGCGCTAAATTGCCTTATGGCACACTAACACTAACTACTAATGACTAACTTTTAATTCAAGTCTTTAATTCTTGCAATTTACTTTAATGCAATTTAAATTCTTGCTCATTTATTCATTTGCCTTTGCCCTTTGCTCACTTGAGCTCATGTTTATGTTAATGCAATTTGCCTTTTGCTCACTTGAGCACATTATTGTGTATATACTATTGTGTTTGTTTTGTCTTGTTTGTGTGAACCCAATGCAAATGGAAAAAGGACTTAGATTTAGGACCTTACCTATGCTAATGGAGTTTGAAGAGCAACTAGGCCTCATGCCTTTAGAATGCTATAAATTTTCAAAGAGCAACTAGGCCTCATGCCTTTAGAATGCTTAATCTTGAAGATGAACTTGAAAGGATCCTAATTCTAAACTCACTCTTGTCCATTCTTTATTTGTATTGTGGAACTTTTTAATTTATGTGTTCTTGTGTGCCAGGGATCCAAACTTGAGCCAATTAGAAGAACCATTGTCATGAGCATCCAAAGTGAGAGATACAAAAGCCAATTGGAAGATTCCTAGGAGCTTGATTGATATTTGCTTGTTTGCTTGAGTTATTTGCTTATTGCTTGCTAATTCCAAAGGAAGGGAACAACTTGGATAATCACTATGATCTCAAGAAGGGAACTCCAATGTGGTTTTATTTCCCTTCTTTCATCTTTGCATGTTTAGGATCTAGCCCTTCTCTTCTTCCCTCCACTCTAACCCAACCCAAACTTTTGTGCAACATTAACATTGTTTTCAAAATTAGAAACCTAAGCACTATGCTTTTGATTTTTCAAACTCTTTTCGTAACACTTATTTTGAATTGAATCCTTAAGTCAATTTTGACCTTATTTCGTGAATACTCTTCATTTGTAAATACAACTCACTCAATTGTTTTTATGGTTCCAATGACCATTTGCCAAAGCTTTTCATAAACACTGACTATTAGGTTTGAGTTATCCTAGAGGTTGATATAATACTCACCTATATCCTTAGTGATGGACTATAAGACTTCCATGCTTATTATAGGGTTAACCCCTCACTAGCATGTTGAAGCTCTCCTCACATGGTGGATTTGTGGTTTTAGGTTGAGTTTTCTCCCTTTGATAATAAAAGACCTTAAGGCTTTTGACCAATCCATTCACCAACTTCTTTTGAGATTTTTACCCCGAACTACGAGGTTTTGATCCTAATCTTTCTTAAGATGGTACGTAGGCAATGGGTTTATGCATTCAAACACAAAAATTGTAAATAATTTGTATATTCTTTTCTCATCTCCCCAATCATGTTTGCACAAATATTTTTTCACAAATACCAACCTACCTTACAACATTGGTGAAAAGGGCTCCCTTAGAGTACTAAGGATGTTTTGGGTGCTTGAAACCTTCCCATTGCATAACCAGCCCCCTTACCCCGATCTTTGACATTTTTATTAGTTTTTGATTTGATAAAACTTCTCGGTTTTTGTTCGCTTTCTAACCTTTCCTTTGGATAAATAGAAGTGCGGTGACGACTCGAATTGTATGATTTACTTTTGATTTAGTCAATAAATCTAAAGGTAACGAATACCCCGCTACAATGGAAAAAGCATGACAATGGTCCACAAAGCTCCTAAGAATCATATGTCTCCTAAATATCTCAAGTTTCCAATTTAATCAAGATAACCCAAAGGGCTTGAGGATTGTTTCCCAAGGAAACCCTAATTCAATTGTGCCTTGAGTATGCCTTGCTCATGAAGCAACCTCAACCTATGATCAAATTAAATCAAGGGAAGTTCTTTCATTCATTATTTTATGCATATATGAGCCTATTTGAGAACCCTCAATCATTTATTCATCAAGATTGGAAGTTTGGCCTTGAAAAGTTGACCAGTCAAGTCATCTGACTAAATTGAAGATCACTAAGACACAACGTTTGATGTGTTTGTCAACTAAAGATAACCCCAAGAGAAACAATTCTCTTAAGAACCATATGAACAACTTTTATGTTTATCAAAAATCCATTTGAAACTTGGAAGGTCATCATTCATTTCAAAACATTATAGGTAATTTTGACTAAAACCCTAATTTTGGGTCAACTTCCCAAGGACCTAACTTCCTTAATTTTTATGATTTTGAGGTGAGACCAAATTCATTGGAAATATTGAAATGTCTAATTAAAATGTTATGTTGGACAAAATTTCATAATACTAAAAGAAATACATGTGATAATACAAAACATTATAGGTCACATTGGACCTAAGTCATTGAATTTGAAAAAGTGCCTAACTTCAAATGCCCATAACTTTTTCATGAAAAATCCAAACGATGCAAAATTTGAGTCTAAATGTATCATCTTGAAAATATGTACAACTTTAATGATGGAGGTTTTTCCATTTGAAGATTTCATCATGGAAATAGAGGGGTTTGAATAGGCTTACTTTTGGTGAAAATTTTTAAAGGCAATTTAAACATGTTTTGTACCCAAACTTTCACAACCATTTTTCATTAATTTCCAAATGCCAAATGAATTTTTTCCCAACATGACTTTTGTTCCTTATTTCAAGATCTTTCCAACCATTACTCATATTACTTTTTTTGGACTTTCCATTGGTGAGTTTCGAAGAGCTCTTTCTTTATGTTCACTTTTGCATTTCATGTTGAAGCTTAATGTGCAAGCTGATTACATCACATGTACATGTCCAATTCCCTTTAAAATTAGTTTAGATTGGATTTGCACCCATCATTGGGCCTCACATGCGCCTGTACAGGCCCATGCATCAAGTTTCAAATTTCCATGCACACGAGGGAATCATGATACACGGCCATCCTCAACTATAAATAGAGCTCCATTCTCACTCATTTGGCAACCCTTTGGAGACCTGAAATGCTGCAGCACTGAAATCCCAACCATTACCAAAGGAATTTTCAAATTTTTATCTCATTTTCAAGCTTGAAATTCAACATCATTAGTTGATTTTCAAAGCTCAATTCCTTAGCCTCTCATCTCCATTGCATCTCCATAGCAAAAAGGGATCAAGATCTTGAAGAATTCGTGGTCTTAAGAGCTCCAATTCAGAGGTAGAACTTCAAACTTTTTGGATCTAGATCTTGCAATTCAATGTAGTTTTCTCTTGTTCGTGTGGTTTTCTGAAGTCCTCACACTTGAGGCAAGCCAATGGTGGTTTCAATTTTCCATTTCGTGCAGTTTTAGTTTGAACACCATGATCTTGCACTTCATATTTCTCTCAAAATAGGAAGAGTGAGGAAGATTCATGGATACAGTGGTGATGTACATCACCTGAGCTTCAATTTGATGTCCTTGTTTTTCATTTTCGTTACAAAAATTTTCTCTGCAACTGGTGGCCGGAGATTGTTGGATCACCGGAGAAGATGGTGGTTTCCACCACCAGCACCACGTGTGCATCTTCAGAACCATTGGATCATGCTTCCACGTTATAATCCTAAGCATCCATTATGTTTACTTGGTTTTTAGTAGTTTTAATTCATTTTAAATTACCTTCTGATATTTGAAAAATCCAAAAAATATTTTCCTAACATTTATGGATCATGATAAGTCAATGAAAAATAGTCTCATCAATTTCTTATTTTATTTGAGATTTATTTGAGATTTTAGTTCATATTGTGTTATTTTTTAGTGTTTTTAATTGTCTTTAAATACTTTCCGATTTCCAAAATTGTTGAGAAAATTAGTCAAAGTTTATTTGACCATGTTAGACCTATGAGAATTTAATTGGACTTGTTGAAGTTGATTTGAATTAAATTTGAGGTTTGACCTTATTTTGTTTATTTTTATATGTATTTTATTTTAATTCAAAAAATACCAAAAAATATGGTTGACTTGTTGACTTGTAATCTTCATTTCTTTTCTGTTTGGCATTGATTGATGATGACATGGTTCACATTTGATCAATTGGAATTGATACTTGAATTCTCTTTCCCTCCTTTTCATCTTCATCCCATTCCTCCCATTTATGGCCAATGAGTTAATGTCTTATGGTTGGTCTTGACAAATGAGAGGTGTCGCATTACGCGAAAAACCGGCGGGAAACGAAAACAACAGAGCCGCCACCGTGCGTTATTTATCCCAAAAGAGGGAAAGGAAACACTCAGAGTAAATCTGGAAAAGACATGGTCTCGCGACCAAAGAGAATGGGATTGGGAGTCGGTTATGCGAAGGGAAGGTATTAGCACCCCTACGCATCCGTCGTACTCGACGGGATCCACGCACAAAAGGAAGGAAAATGGTTGCTAAACACTGCTCAAACACACACACTGGCTGAAAGAGACACAAGAAAACAAAAGAAACTGACTCGGCAGGATATCGCATCCTGGGCCTATGTAGTCTATCAGGTATAGACATCAGAGTCGACGTAGTTCGGGCAGGGGAAACGTGCTCGCTAGGATGTCGCATCCTATGCATACGTATCTTCTCGGACTAAAGAAGAATCAGAGCACTCGTAGCTCGGCTCACGCACGCAAGACAAAACAACACAGGAAATCGACTGCCAATCGCTGGACTTACGTCAAACTCCACACAAAAACAGGCAAACATGGAATCCGAATGCCAATCGCTGGGCTTACATCAGATTCTGAACCAAACACACGCACACTGGAAACCAGATGCCACTTGATGGACTTATACCGGACTCCAAGCACACAACAAGAGGATACGGAATGCCAATCGCTGGTCTTACATCCATCTCCTAACACACACAAGGACAAAAGCAAAAGGGCGCCCGGAGAGATCTGCTCATCTCCTGCCTACGTACCTCATCTAGTATGAGGATCAGGGCGACGTAGTTCCCCTACGAAGGGACACAAGGCTAGCCTAACCAGATAACAGAGGGAGGCACAACTAGGGAGACTACGCCTCGAGCCTAGATGTTATCATGCAAATCATCCCTAAGTTAAGGTTTCTAGCTAACTTGCACAGGAAGCAAGCTATCCTAAACATGACTTGCATAGGAAGCAAGCCAAACTAAACCTAACTTGCACAGGAAGCAAGCTAAAACAAACACACAAGCACAAATAGCACACACTATATGCAATCAGTTGGCTCAATCAAGGTTAGGTTTTAGTCGAGGGGTCATGTCAACCTCGACAAACAAACCACTGTAACAGGGTAATGTTAGCTCTTAACCTTGACATTGAGAGTCAAGGTGAAGCAGATGAAAGGTGAGTGAAGACGAGACTTCACAGCTCTTATCCCTGGCCTGGGAGAGCTTAAGACATGAATGTGTGGGTTCAGAAAGTGGGAACCCTTCTACACATATGACACTGACTCAACATAGATCTTGGGGTTCATGTCCACAAGGCATCAACATGTGATGTGAGCCAAGGGACGACTCAACAGAATAGCAGGAGATGGATTGCACATCTCTTGTGTCTGCCAATTGCCTTAACAAAGGTCTTTGATATGTACAGGGACAAATATAAACAAGCACAAACATTGCCTCTTAAGGAGGACTTCAGACAGGTGCCTGGCCAAGTAACAGGCCAGGTCTTCCAGACTACATGGAGTTAGGATGTTATACCTCAATGCTCAAGCTATCAAGCAAAGCAAGAGCAAGTTCACAAGGGAACTAAAGCAACTAAAGTACCTGAAAACAATCCAAGATAATCAGTACTAAACTCAAACAGAAATCAAACAGCAAATGTCAACAGTTAACTGTACAACTGTACACAAGCAAACAACAGTCAATGCACAAAGGTGCAAGCCATTAGGCACAAGGTACAAGTCTCAAACCCTACAAAATAAACCAAAGTTAGTCATCAACAATCAATAGGTCAACTCCAATTGAGTAAGCATCATTAAGCATGGCAATTGTGCCCTTTGACCTGAAACAAAACTCAAATGTGAGAGCACAAACCACTAGTACAAGACTAGGGTCAAAATGAGAGCAAAAAGTCAAAACAGAACATGAATCTTATCCAAAATCAAGATCAAACAATTAGGAAACAAATCCAAGTGGTTTCACATTCATATCATTCATCAATATCATTTCATGAACCAAAGAGTACAAAACATGCAATTTGAAACCTCATACAACCAAACAGAATGGTTCAACTCAAATCAATTCACAAACATTTCAATAAATCACCAAAAAATTCATGATCAAATAGCATTCATAACATGACAATCACACCAAATTTCAGCTCATTTGGATCAAGGGAAGCAAGTCAATGAAATTCATAAAGTCAAAGCATCATCAAGCAAGCTCATACAAGGCATCAAAACATGCATCCACTTCAAGCAATCATAAAACAGAATTGGCATAAGATAAATGAATGAAACCAAAGCCATGGAAAACTTCAAGATGTCTACAATACACATGCCAAATTTCAAGTCCATCTAATAATGCATAACGATTTCACAAATCATATAAAATCATATATCACAAGAAGTCAACAATTGGTCAAACAGGGGAGAAATTATCCAACAAATAGGAAATGCATTAAAAAACTCCAGGAAAACTCACAAGCATTCTCAACATTCAGAATATTCAACATGCAAACAATCAGATGATTTTGAGTTCATATGGCATGGTAACAAAAATCAACAAATTGGACATGAATGGTGTGACACAAATTGTCACACCTCTATTCAAAAAATCATATCTCATCAACCAGCAATGATAAAATCACAAACTCTATACCAAAATGACAATGAACATGTCTAGTTTAAGCACAAAAAATTTCAGCCTCATTAGATTAAGCATCATCATTTCACAAGCAAAATGGCATGGCATACACAAATTGGACACACATGAACAAACCTTAGGCAATTTAAAAATCCACACGTGCATAAATTCTGGAAAAATCACCATAAAATACTAGATGTCATGAGGAACAAGGTGCAAAAAATCCCATCTCATTTGGACAAATATTCGTTGACTTATGATTTTTGGAAGATCAGCATACAAAATGAAATAAAAATTGAAATTCAAAAATGAATTAAATGGATTAAATGGCTGAAATGGCAATTCCGTAAATATGGAGCCACTTAAGTGAAACGCTGCGTTTCACTTAAGGGCGTGGCAGTCAGCGATTGGTCTCATGGCATGGAAACACGAATTTCATGCAAACAAACCAAATCCAAGATCAAACGTGGTATGGCAGTGAAAAAATTAGGGTACGTGTTCATACGTTCTTCAAACAAAACCCAGCTCAGGAACACTTTGTAACCAAAATCAACAAACGATATACCATTGTGTTCATCTCCTAATGCTCATCAATAATATAACAATGATTTAACCTAATTCAAACTATCATGAAAGAAACGAACAGAATAACATTCACATATGAAACTTAGATTCAATATAACTTTCACAATACTTGATGAAATTTCATGATTTAAAGTTCATTACAACCAGCATGGCAAGATCTATCCAAAGCATATCATGATTTCAAGAATGGTAGAATTCGAATTCCAACCTTGTGTGAAGTGCAGATCTTGATTCGATGTTTTCAGGCTTCGAAATGTGAAAACAGATGCTCCTTAGTGATGCAGAAGATGAATGAAGTGAGGATCGTGGCTCAAATGTTCTCGAAACAGCTCCAATCAACACTTGCCATGAAAGAAGCTCAATGTAACATTTCTTGAATAGGCTCTACAGTGGTGAATTTCTGCTTGCACAAGCTCCAACAATACTTGGAGATGAAGGATCCTTGAAGACAGCACAAGTTTCTTTGGAAAATTTTGCAGAAAAAATGAAATGAAAAGTTGAGAGAATTTTGGATTTTGGATTCTAGATCTAAGAGAATGAATTGCTAATGTGTTTTCTGTTAGGGTTTCATTTATATATCATCTGTTAAGCAAAACCTTAAACATGTTTAGGCATTTGGCAAGTAGAATTAGTGGAAATAAGTGTTTATGCAAAGTTGATATTTCCACCTCTATGCATGGTGTGCATGCTACAGTGCACGAAAATGGGCCTAAACATATTCCAAATATCACTTTCAGTCAAATGCAATTGGTAGAAAGTGTAGAAAATGTTTATTTTGAAAGTCACTTTTTTACCCCTCCCTTTTTAAATTCAAGCCACTTGAAAAAAATGCCATTTTGATGTGATGATTTTTGATGAAATGTGATGAAGGATTTGGATAGAACATGTCAAATGTGACTTGTAGCAAAAAACCTCACTCAATTTGGCCAAATGGTTCAAGAGTTATGCCTCCTTGAAGTTCAAAATTTCTTGAAAATGATTTGATCATAACTTGCCAACCACAAATGCGAAATGAGTGTTCTTGGACTTTTTGGAAATGGGAGAACAAGATCTTCAACTTTCATGTTGGACAAAATTTCATTTAAAGCATGTATGATGATGTAAACTTGAGGAGAAGAACTTTCCATTTTTGGCAGTTTGAAATTACAGGTCACTTACTATTTTTGGAAACTTTTCATCTGACCTCAAATTCTTCAATGTTGATCTTTGAAAAGTCAAATGAGACTTGTATGGACATGAATGAGGCCTTACAAACCATCTCCCATCTTCAAATCCTTGATTTCAGGCACAGTTGACTTTGGTTGACTTCCTAGGGTTTCAGGTGGATTGAACAATGACTGATGACTTCTGAGCACCCAATCCTTGACCAAACCACTTCAAAAGGATCCCTAGGTCATGTGAACATGTTGAACCAACCCTAGGGCTTTGCTTCCTTGAGAAATTCACTTGCTTGCTTGTTTGACTGATCCTCCTAACCAGTTGACCTAATCTTGTCTGATGGCTTGCACTTGGGCAAAGGACAATGCAATGCTATGCAGTGGACTATGTTATGTTAATGACCTAAAATGAAAATGAATGTACAAAATGAGAGGTGCAAATTTGAGGTGCTACAGCTGCCCCTATTCAATCAGCTGGGAACCTGAACGGATGAGAGCAACGGCTGTCAGACTTTCAAGGTACACAGGGATTGAATACCAAAGAACCGTAGAAATTTGCACTCTGCGGGATATGATACAAAGAAAAAGCCAAGTCATTTGCCGATGACGGTTGCACGACAACTTCAGGAAAGCGAAACCATTTACCGATGGCTAAATACTGGAAATTTGATATCTACCGATATCAACTTCAGCGAGACCATTTACCGATGGCTGCTAGGGAACACCTTGATATTAAAAGGAAGCAAGACCATTTACCAATGGTGGTTTCAAAGCAACTTGATATTTACCGATATCAACTTCAACAAGACCATTTACCGATGGGGCTTCAACTGAGAACTCGATATTTACCGATATCAAAGGAAGTGGGGCCATTTACCGATGGCGTCTAAACTGGGCATTCAATATTTACCGATATCGAAGCAAACGGGGCCATTTACCGATGGCGTCTCCACCCGGGGAGGAAAAAGGTATTTGCAATGTAAATCAGGCAAGACGTTTACCGACGACTCCTGGGGATTTTTTTTTCGAAAAGGAAATACGCACGACCAGACATTTACCGATGACTGGGATGAGACTCGATGTTTACCGACATCGAAAGATGATGTTTACCGACGTCCAAAAAACGACCAGACATTTACCGATGACTGGGGTGAAATACACCAACAGAAAGGTGAGCACTTTACTGGGGAAGACAAATCCTTGCAATCGGAAACCAGACAGAACGTTTACCGACGACTCTACTAGGGATCTTTAGCTGGGAAAATATCAAACATTTACCGATGATTGGGAAAAAACTCGACGTTTACCGACATCGAAAGATGATATTTACCGACACCAAACAAAAAACGACCAGACATTTACCGATGACTGGGGTGAGACTCGATGTTTACTGACACCGAAGCAATGGTGTTTACCGACACCAAAGAAAGAACACACGCGGGTGCTGATACGACACTGACCGGTATCACAAGAATGACATCTTAAATACGTCAAAGCAAGACTGAGCACTTGCTGGAGATCTTACTGGGGAGAAACAAGCTTTCCGTTCGCGGACGGGTGAGGAAATAAACCTCTCTGGGGAAAATCAATCCTGAATGCCATCAGGAGCAACTGTAGCAAACGTGTTGTACCGATGTTGAACAAATGATCCGCCTCTGCCGGGGATACGATCTGGTTATGTTAACACATGAATGCATATGTTTGAATTTTTCTATGGCGTAATGCTCCATATTAAATGGAAATGCTACGCAATTTGAGGATGCAATGATCACTACATGCAAAATGCAAATGATGAACACTCCGCCGGGGAGAGCACCGACTTCTCACTCATGCTGAAGAATAACACTGCTGCTGGGGAAAGGATAAACTCCGCTGGGGACATCCTTCAGGACCCAATCCACTCGGGGGCTCAGCTTGGGGGAACAACCAAAACAACTTGCTAGGGACGAACCAAGGCGACTGCACTGAGGAGTAAACAAAGCAACTCGCTGGGGAGAACCTGGTGACTTCACTGGGGAGAGCCACCCAATCCATAAGTAGGAAAAACTCTGCTTTGGGAAATAAATGCTACTCCGTCGGGGACGACCCATCCAGTCCACAGATAGGATAACTGCTGGAGATAAATTTCATTGAACCCGCTCCACTCGGGGAGGAACTCGGCAAATACAGGCCTGCTGGGGAAAGGATATCCTTAAATCTGCTGGGGAATAGAAGGCACTATCCACAGACGTCTCCGCAGGGGAACACAACTCTGATAGCTTCCATACTTGCTTGGGGAAATACCTGTTGGGAAACGTCCTCACAGATGCCAATCTGCAAAACAGCACAACAAAATGCCCCCAGGGGATACATGGACAAGATACGCTCAAGTGTCCTCGACATTCAAAATGATTTTCAAATGTTTTATCTTTTTTCACGTTATTGTTTAGCCTTCATGTTCTTATATGCAATGCTTATCAAAAATTCGGACGTTTTTGCAAACAAAACAGTAAAAATAAAAACAAAAGAGCTATTTTTTTGAATAACGACTTTTATTGATTGAAAACGTGCCTAAAAAGGCAAATACATTGGGAAGCAATTCCTAGAAAGAGGTAATTGCGCACAAAAGGAAAATAAACTATCCTAATGGCAATGTGAACACGGCATCCACTATTTCCCAACTCTGTTATAACTCACAGATCATCAGTTTTTCTCCCAACTCCTTGCTTTCTGAGAAGAATGACTGAACCGATCACATCTTTCGAGATGGCAGACAACGAAGCGTGATGAAGTACAGATAACTCAGACTGTAGTCTTCGCTCTAATCCCTCTTTTGCCTGGATCGCCCTTTCGGGTTTTCAATCCACCGGGATACCCATTTTTGCCTAAGCCGCCCTTGCGGGTTTTCGGCTTACCGGGTGTACAAATTCTTTTCATTTTTATCCCTAATTTTTGCCCGAACCTTTTCTTTCTGTTTTTTGGTTCGCCGGGATGCCCTTTTTTGCCTAGACTCTTTTGTTCTTTTTGTCCAGCGGGTCAATTTATGCGAAGTATTTTTTGACTACATCTGAGTTAACAGGGGACGGAAAATCTTCACCATCCATAATTGTAAGCATCAAGGCTCCACCGGAGAAGACCTTCTTCACAACATATGGACCTTCGTAATTAGGAGTCCACTTGCCCCTGTTATCTGTACCGGGAGGGAGGATCCTCTTCAAAACTAGATCACCGATCTGATAGCTTCGAGGACGCACTTTCTGATCAAAGGCTCGCTTCATCCTTCTCTGATATAACTGCCCATGGCACACAACTGCTAGCCGTCTCTCTTCAATAAGGCTCAACTCGTTAAACCCTGTCCGAATCCACTCGGCTTCGTCCAGCTTGACATCCAACAAAACCCTCAGAGAAGGGATCTCCACTTCAACTGGTAGGACTGCTTCCATACCATACACAAGGGAGTACGGGGTTGCCCCGGTCGACGTACGTACTGAGGTACGGTACCCATGCAAAGCGAAAGGCAGCATCTCATGCCAATCCTTGTACGTCACGACCATTTTCTGCACAATCTTCTTGATATTCTTGTTTGCCGCCTCTACAGCACCATTCATCTTTGGTCTGTAAGGAGAAGAATTGTGATGTTCAATCTTGAAATCTTTACACAGCTCTTTCATCATCTTGTTATTGAGATTCGAACCATTGTCAGTGATGTTCTCTCAGGAACTCCATAACGACAGATGATTTCTTTCTTGATGAACCGGGCAACCACTTGTTTGGTAACATTAGCATAAGAAGCTGCTTCCACCCATTTGGTGAAGTAATCAATCGCAACCAAGATGAAGCGATGTCCATTCGAATCAGTAGGCTCAATCTTCCCAATCATATCAATGCCCCACATGGCGAACGACCAAGGCGAGTTCATGACATTTAGAGGGCTTGGTGGTACATGCACCTTATCAGCATAGATTTGACATTTATGGCACTTCCGAGCATACATGAAACAATCGGATTCCATAGTCATCCAGTAATAACCGGCTCTCAACAATTTCTTCGACATTGCATGACCACCAGCATGGGTACCAAACGAACCTTCATGCACTTCTTGCATCAACATGTCTGCTTCGTGTCTATCCACGCATCTGAGCAAGACCATGTCAAAATTCCTCTTATACAGCACATCATCCTGATTCAAATAAAAGCTTCCAGCTAGCCTTCTCAGGGTTTTCTTATCATTCTTTGACGCACCTTCAAGATACTCCTGAGTCTTGAGGAAGTTCTTGATGTCATAATACCACGGTTTCTCATCAATCACAACAGACTCGGCTACAAACACATACGCAGGCCTCTCGAGTCGATTCACCGCACCATGTGGCACATGATTCCACCAATGAACTTTTATCATGGAAGATAAAGTAGCCAAAGCGTCAGCCATCTGATTCTCATCCCTCGGGACATGATACAACTTCACCTTCATGAAGAACGTCAGTATTCTTCTGGTGTAATCTCTATACGGAATCAAATGCGGCTGGTTCGTATTCCAATCTCCATTGACCTGATTGATCACTAGAGCGGAATCTCCATATATGTCGAGCGTTTTGATTCTCAAATCAATGGCTTCTTCTATCCCCATGATACAAGCCTCATACTCAGCTTCGTTGTTGGTGACGTCAAAAGTCAATCTAGCAGAGAAAGGTATATGTGCACCTTTGGGATTAATCAACACTGCCCCAACACCGTTGCCGTTCATATTCACAGCCCCATCAAACATCAGTGTCCACTTGTCATCCGGATCCGGTCCTTCCTCGACAAGAGGCTCTTCGCAATATTTCATCTTCAAATACATGATGTCTTCATCAGGGAATTCAAACATCATCGACTGATAATCATCAATCGGTTGCTCGGCGAGATAGTCTGACAAAACATTACCTTTGATAGCCTTCTGAGACGTGTACTGGATATCATACTCTGTTAAGATCATCTGCCAACGGGCAACACGTCCGGTGAGAGCCGGCTTCTCAAAGATGTATTTTACTAGATCCATCTTAGAAATCAATAAGGTAGTATGGTTCAACATATACTGCCTCAGTCGGCGAGCAGCCCAGGCCAAAGCACAACAAGTTTTCTCGAGCAGTGAATATCTTGTTTCACAGTCGGTAAACTTTTTGCTAAGTTAGTATATGGCATGCTCTTTTCGACCAGACTCGTCATGCTGTCCCAATACACACCCCATCGAGTTCTCGGTCACTGACAGGTACATTATCAGAGGTCTCCCTGGAACTGGAGGGATCAGGATTGGAGGTTTATGTAAATACTCTTTTATCTTGTCAAAAGCTTTCTGACAGTCATCATTCCACCTGATTGCTTGATTCTTTCTTAGCAATTTGAAAATTGGTTCACACGTGGCAGTTAGGTGAGATATGAACCTTGCAATGTAGTTCAACCTCCCTAAAAACCCACGGACTTGCTTTTCAGTTTTCGGTTCAGGCATCTCTTGAATAGCTTTGACTTTTGCTGGATCAACCTCAATCCCTTTCTCACTGACAATGAAGCCTAACAGCTTCCCAGATCTCACCCCAAACGTACACTTGTTTGGATTCAGCCTCAGTTTGAACTTCACCAATCTGTCAAACAGCTTCTGCAAATTAACCAGGTGCTCCTCTTCTGTCTGCGACTTCGCAATCATATCATCCACGTACACTTCAATTTCTTTGTGCATCATGTCATGAAAGAGAGTCGTTATAGCCCTCTGATAGGTAGCACCAGCATTCTTCAACCCAAATGGCATCACCTTAGAGCAGAACGTGCCCCAAGGTGTAATGAATGTCGTCTTTTCCATGTCCTCTGGCGCCATCTTGATCTGATTATAGCCTGAGAAACCGTCCATGAAAGAGAATACCGAGGATTGAGCCGTATTATCAACCAATACATCAATGTGAGGTAATGGGAAATCATCTTTTGGACTCGCCCTGTTCAAATCCCGGTAATCGACACACATTCTGACTTTGCCATCCTTCTTCGACACAGGAACAATGTTAGCCACCCACGGGGGATAACTGGTAACAGCCAGAAAACCCGCATCCCACTGCTTCTGAACTTCTTCCTTGATCTTGACAGCCATATCAGGGCTAGTTCTGCGAAGCTTCTGCTTGACCGAAGGGCACTCTTCTCTAAGAGGTAGTCGATGCACCACAATGTATGTATCCAATCCAGGCATATCTTGATATGACCAGGCGAATATCTCCACATATTCTCTCAGCATCTCAATCAGCCTCCTCTTGACAGAGTCCTCTAAAGCAGCCCCAATCTTGATCTCTCTTCTGGCGTCCTCGGTACCCAGATTAACAATCTCCAACTCCTCCTGATGAGGTTGGATGACCCTTTCCTCCTACTTCAGCAATCTGACCAATTCTGCGGGGAGTTCACAGTTTTCCTCACTCTCCTCTTCAGCTTGGTAGATGGGATTATCAAAATCATACTGAGCCATAATAGGATTGTTCATAGTGGATTCCGTGGGATCACTTCTGCATGTTAATGCCTTATTTTAGAAAAAGAGTTTAAGAAAGTCACAAAAAACAAAAACATTGCCATTTTTATTGTTTTGAAAAAAACGAAAACAAAAATAGAAAGACAGGGATCACAAAATTTGATTGCAAAACGTCCTTTATTAATGATAATCATTAAAAACATGATGAGGCCCTACAATGAACCACTACGCCTTGGGCAGAACGTAGGGTTTTCATGCAAAATGAAAAAACAAAGAAAATTACTCTGTCTGAAGAGTAACTTGGACCACTTCTTCAGCCGTCCAATTGTTGATAGACTCCCCCGGTGCACACGGGCGAACCCAGTTGTCTAAAATGCAATCACTATCACAATCTTCACTACCAGTTGCAAAGACGTCGCCATGATTCATCAGCCCAGCGCTGGTAAAGGTACTTGGACCCGCTTGACCATTCTGCTCTGCTTGGAGAGGCTTATAACCAATGCCGAATTTGTCTTCTTTGACAGGCAAGTCCACCATCTTGCCCCAACCCTCAGCTTTGCCGGAATCAACAACCTCCTTGGCCTGCTTGTACGAAGCAATCGAAGCACCTGGCTTCCTCTGATCAGCGTACGCCACTTTCTCAAGAGCCACAGTCTCAAACGCCTGGTAAAAGGTTTCATGGATCTCGCCATCCACCTCGACATACTTGAACGAGGAAAGGTGACTCACCAGAATCTCTTCTTCGCCACACACGGTCACAATCTGACCGTTCCAGACATACTTGAGCTTTTGGTGGAGAGTCGACGAGACTGCCCCTGCTGCGTGAATCGACGGACGCCCCAACAAACAACTGTAGGCGGGCTGAATGTCCATAACATAGAAGATTATATCAAACACCTCCGGACCTATCTTCACCGGCAAGGTAACTTCACCAAACACAGAACGTTTGGATCCGTCAAATGCGCGCACAATAAGGTCACTAGGAGTGAGCACAACCCCTTCAACATCAATCTTCTTCAATATCTGCTTAGGCAACACATTCAGCGACGACCCGGTGTCTACCAATACGTGAGACAACACTGCCCCCTTGCATTCCATAGTGATATGCAAGGCTTTGTTATGATTACGTCCTTCAGGCGTTAAGTCTAGGTCAGTAAATCCTACACCATGCCTGGTGCTCACATTGGCCATCACACCCTCCAGTTGGTTGACAGAAATATCTTGAGGTACGTAAGCCATGTTCAGCATCTTCAATAAGGCATTACGATGTGCCTCAGAGCACAACAACAAAGAGAGTATTGAAATCTTGGACGGAGTCTGATTAAGTTGATCTACAATCTTATAATCACTCTTCTTTATGATCTTCATAAACTCCTCCGCGTCCTTTTCAAATGAACCCTCAGGCACCTCCTTCTGAGCCGGTTCTTCGTCGACGATAACCTGTTTGCCCTTTGACTTGGCAGAAGCCTCAGCATTAGCATCTCTCAACGGCTGAGGAGCAAACAGTCGTCCACTTCGAGTAAAACCTTCTGGTCCACCAACGTTGTCCACAACGGGACTCACAACCGCAGGAGTTTTAACCGGTGCACTGATCGTCACAGGCGCTTGATTTACCGGCCTCGTCTGATTATCAACCCTTCTGTTGCTGCGGTAGGCATTATTATAGCTCCAAGGAACAACCCGACTATCAACCCTTCTGACTGGGGCAACGATTGTAGTAGGAGCACTGATGGTTACAGGCGCGGAAATGGAAACCGGAGTACCACTCGTAGTAGGCGCATTGACAGCCCTCGTCCCACGTCCTTTTGACGGTTTGAAATAGATTGTGACAGTTGACACTGCCCCACGACCTCCATTATCGGCCCGGCCAAACTGAACACAGCCCTCGTCTACTAGCTTCTGAATACCAACCCTCAACTGTGAGCAACCATTATCAGATTCTGCACAAGCAATACAACCCTCATCACAGCCCGGGTAAACACCACTCTTCAACAGATGGCCCTTTACCACAAGCAGAGAAGTCTGAATCTCATCAACACTGACAACAAGATTTTCAGCTTCTTCCCCTTCAATATTGTTCACTCTATGCCCACCATGCTAAGGCATAGGATTGTTCACGACGTTAGGCACTGGAGCAAAGTTGATCGTCTTGGCATCGATCAAATCTTGGACCTTGTGCTGGAAAGCCCGACACTTCTCAGTATGGTGCCCTGGTGCCCCAGAGTGAAAGTCACAACGGACGTTGGTGTCGTACCCAGGAGGCAATATTGTCGGCGGAGCCATTGTACGCAACTCTACAAACCCCAACCTGAGTAGTTCGGGTAACAGTTCGGCGTACGACATGGGTAGCGGATCAAAACGTCGATCAGGCATCCTTTGTCTGGGCTGATACTGACGTTGCTGTTGTTGTTGTTGTTGCAGTTGTTGAACTCTTTGTTGTTGTTGACGAGGTTGAGGTGTCGGGATTGTCACTGCAGCAACCTGACGGTACTGACTTCTGTTCTGATTTCCTCTGTACACATTCCCTCGGTGTTGTACAGCATTAGTTTCACCTTCTCTACGGCGAGGTGCCCCAGAAAAAGGTTTCTTAGAAGAGGAGGAACTAGCATCATTGATCTTTCCAGCCTTGATCAAACTCTCGGTCCTTTCCCCACAAATGACAACGTCGGAAAAACTACCGAATTGGCAGCTTCCCATCCGGTCCATGAATACTCCTTGTAGCGTGCCAATAAACATGTCTGTCAACTCCCTCTCCAGCATAGGGGGTTGAACTCTCGCAGCCAGTTCACGCCACCTCTGGGCGTACTCCTTGAAGCTTTCATTGGATTTTTGACATAGACTCTGCAGCTGAGTCCGGCTCGGTGCCATATCCATGTTGTGCTTGTATTGCCTCAAGAAGGCCTCACCCAGATCCCTTCAACAGCGGATAGAATCTCTCTTAAGCTCCATGTACCAGTCTAAAGAAGCCCCAGATAGACTATCTTGGAAAAAGTACATCCACATCTTTTCATCATCAGTATATGCTGAGATCTTCCGATAATACGCCTGCACGTGGGTGCGAGGGCAAGAAGTACCGTTGTATTTGTCGAAGGACGGTGCTTTGAACTTATAAGGGATTCTCAAGCCTTCCACTAACCCCATATTGGTAACATCAAAACCGAGAGAATTCTGACATTCCATAGCCCGGATCTTCTCAGCAAGGGCATCAACTTTACGATCCCTCTCATCAACCCTTCCCAGAACGTCTTCGTCTTCACTGAGCAGAGTGAACATATCCTCTTGTCTGTCAACAATCGGAGCATGATTACGGGCCGGAGCACGGACTACTCTGGCATTAGCGGTATCTGGAGCAATAGGTTGACCGTTGATTCGAATACCTCTTAACTCATCACCTACAACATAGTTGTTGATGGGAACAGCAGCAGTAGGGTTGTCATTGATCGGGCCTTCCTCTGGCAGAGCTTGGTTGGCCGGTGGAATTACAGCTTCTTGCCTCTGAACTAGAGCTCGGAGTTCTTCTTGACCTTGTGCAACCCCTTGCATCATATGCATGAACTGGGCCATGTTATCCCTCATCTCCGCTAACTCAGCTTGCACTTGATCCATGTTCCTTTGATGATTCAGTCTCGTTGAGTAGCGATGCGGTCTCTGATCAGCTATCCTGCCTAAACACAGGAACCAAAGTGAGAAGTCACGAACGAGAACACCTGCTATGCAAAATGATATGAGTATGATGTTAATGATGCGTATGATGCACATGATATGTTCATTCCTCAGGCATTCAAAGAGCCTGATTCATCCTCAAAAGATGGCAACCTGCAGCAATAAGAGAACAACATACAAGATAAATGAGATCAAAATGAAACACCAACAACCTTATCTATAGATAAGAGCAACAGACTCATACAACAGAGTCAACAAATATCCAAATAAACGGAGTACAACAATGAATCCCATCTAACAAGCCTGGAGGTGATTCTCAACATACATATCAAAGATTCAAGCTAAGACAAACGGTCTTCCGGAATGAGAGTCTTCAGGTACTGGCACTGGTCTATCAACAGGGCGCACTCTGAACATTCTGGTAGAGGGGTGATCTTCTCCTTCAGTTGTCTTCTAAGCTCTACAACTTCTCCTCCAAGATGGGTCTCTAATGCCTGTCTCGAGTCAACCTCCTTCTTTAACTGGATGTCTTTGTCTCTGAGTTGCTTCTCTAGGTCTCTGATCTTCTTCTGGTAATTGGCTTCAGCTCTCTGCAGCTTCAAGCACTCCCGGTGTTCTGCATCTAACATGGATTCCATCTCCTCGTAGGATCTCTTCTTGCTTCTCAGTCTACTAGCATCTTCTCCCTGCACTCCTCTGAGTTGATGAGCCAAGTTCAACCTATCAGCTTTGGCTTTGTACAGTTCCATCTGGGTATCTTGCTCCTTCTCTCTCAACCGACGATTCTCCATCAGGGCTTGCTTGTAGTGCTCAGCAGGCACACTCTCAGCAAGGACCAAAGGTGGTTGCTCCTGCAACGGCTCCATCCTATCGTAGGGTAACAACAAAGTTTCCACTCTCTTCTTGACCCAATCAGTGTAATCAGGCATAGCAATAGCAAACTTCTTCCCTAAGACAGATCCATCCTTCACACCAATAGACTTCCAAGCTTTTCCTATCTGCTCCAATCTAGCCGGGTCACTCTACTTCTCAAAATACACACTTTCAGCTACCTCAGCCTCAAGTGGTTCTCCCTTCAACACGAACCCCAATTGGCGAAGAGAAAGAACTGGATTGTAATTGATGCAACCCTTAGTCCCTACGAGTGGCACATTCCGGAACTCTCCATAGCTCATAATGACGTTACGCACATCCATCCGGTAAGATTGCCATCTGATATCATATGAAGTAAGAGACATAACCCTCTGAGTCCACTTATGAGCGCTTTGAGCATCCACGAAGGGTCCATTGACTGGCAGGAGAGACATGAACCATCTGAGCAAAAGTGGGAGGCAGCATCTGATAGCTCCACCCTTACCATGCCTATTGTGAATAGCATAGTAAGTGTCAGCTAACAGAGTAGGAACCGGATTTCCTCCAACGAAGATACAGACTGCAGCATAGTCCACAAAGTTGGGCATACTCGGGAACAAGACAATCCCATAGATCATGACAGCAAGCTGAGCATGAAAAGCTTCTCAATTCCCCTTCTCTGCTTCTTCTCTAGCTACCCTCAACAGAAACTTCAACGGCAAACCCTCAACACCACCACTGGTCTTCCAACTATCACAGACTTCTTTGATACCCAAATGGAGAGCTCGAGCAACGACTCTGAAATCAACTTCCTTAGGCACATCCAAGAAAGGAACCTGATGCCGGATCGGGACACTCAGCAGAATAGAATACTCCTCAAGAGTAGGCGCCAACTGATAATCTTGAAAGGTGAAACAATGAAGCTCTGGGTCGTAGAACTGTAGAAGAGTCTGCAACGGCACTGGATCAACTATCATCTTCAACAGCGTCAGAATGTCCCCATACTGGTCAACAAACCCCTTCTAGTTACCACTGGTCATAAGGCTACTCAACTCAATCAGAGACGTCAAAGGCTCACGGTGAAAGCTGTAGGAACAAGTCTTCCGCTTCGGCTCTGGGACTGTTGCCATCTCTATCAGTGAACAGACTCTGGAATGTACCTGAGAAATGATATGCATGCAGAGATTAGCTTTTTTTCTTTTTTCTTCTTTTTTTTTCAATTCTTTTTTCTTTTTTTTTATTGCGTATTTTTTTGAAAATAAACATGCTATGATGCAAATGATGCAGACACGACTGGCTGGCCGTGCATCTCAGAACGCAGGATCGAAGCTTCGGTTTAAACTCAGAACCCCAAATCCATCTGAAACCCAAAGTCAACTGAGAAACTGTCATCTGAACCCAAAGTCACCAACAGGACCACAAGTCACCAACGGTATCTGTAACAATGATCAATCCCTCCCCACTCACAGGTGTCGTCTAGGCCAGGGTAAGGTCGAGAGAAACGCAGCATAAATAACCTTTCGCAGAATATCATCATATACACACCCGAAGTATGCAACGATAATATCCCACCAGGGTCTGAACTACTCGTGATATCAATGTTCCGCTAAGTAGCGCAATACCACCCGCTTCCCATGAATCACCCTATTCCTAAGTATCCTAGATTTCACTCATGGCCTGGGTATTGGGCCTTTTACCTCAAGTAACTCCCACCCCAACAGAGAGAAACAGACAACCAGCCAGCCAGATGAACAATGAATATGAATGAATGCAAACAATAAATAATGAATGCAATAAATAACAGCAAACAGCAACCAAAACCCTAACCTAGAGAGCGCTATGAGAGACTCGCTTAGGGAAGATGGACCAGCAGAAGGTCAACTTCTCTATTTTCCCCAGCAGAGTCGCCAGCTGTCGCATTACGCGAAAAACCGGCGGGAAACGAAAACAACAGAGCCGTCACCGTGCGTTATTTATCCCAAAAGAGGGAAAGGAAACGCTCAGAGTAAACCTGGAAAAGACATGGTCTCGCGACCAAAGAGAATGGGATCGGGAGTCGGTTATGCAAAGGGAAGGTATTAGCACCCCTACGCATCCGTCGTACTCGACGGGATCCACGCACAAAAGGAAGGAAAATGGTTGCTAAACATTGCTCAAACACACACACTGGCTGAAAGAGACACAAGAAAACAAAAGAAACTGACTTGGCAGGATATCGCATCCTGGGTCTACGTAGTCTATCAGGTATAGACATCAGAGTCGACGTAGTTCGGGCAGGGGAAACGTGCTCGCTAGGATGTCGCATCCTATGCATACGTATCTTCTCGGACTAAAGAAGAATCAGAGCACTCGTAGCTCGGCTCACGCACGCAAGACAAAACAACACAGGAAATCGACTGCCAATCGCTGGACTTACGTCAAACTCCACACAAAAATAGGCAAACATGGAATCCGAATGCCAATCGCTGGGCTTACATCAGATTCCGAACCAAACACACGCACACTGGAAACCAGATGCCACTTGATGGACTTATACCGGACTCCAAGCACACAACAAGAGGATACGGAATGCCAATCGCTGGTCTTACATCCATCTCCTAACACACACAAGGACAAAAGCAAAAGGGCGCCCGGAGAGATCTGCTCATCTCCTGCCTACGTACCTCATCTGGTATGAGGATCAGGGCGACGTAGTTCCCCTACGAAGGGACACAAGGCTAGCCTAACCAGATAACAGAGGGAGGCACAACTAGGGAGACTACGACTCGAGCCTAGATGTTATCATGCAAATCATCCCTAAGTTAAGGTTTCTAGCTAACTTGCACAGGAAGCAAGCTATCCTAAACATGACTTGCACAGGAAGCAAGCCAAACTAAACCTAACTTGCACAGGAAGCAAGCTAAAACAAACACACAAGCACAAATATCACACACTATATGCAATCAATTGGCTCAATCAAGGTTAGGTTTTAGTCGAGGGGTCATGTCAACCTCGACAAACAAACCACTGTAACAGGGTAATGTTAGCTCTTAACCTTGACATTGAGAGTCAAGGTGAAGCAGATGAAAGGTGAGTGAAGATGATACTTCACAGCTCTTATCCCTGGCCTAGGAGAGCTTAAGACATGAATGTGTGGGTTCAGAAAGTGGAAACCCTTCTACACATATGACACTGACTCAACATAGATCTTGGGGTTCATGTCCACAAGGCATCAACATGTGATGTGAGCCAAGGGACGACTCAACAGAATAGCAGGAGATGGATTGCACATCTCTTGTGTCTGCCAATTGCCTTAACAAAGGTCTTTGATATGTACAGGGACAAATATAAACAAGCACAAACATTGCCTTTTAAGGAGGACTTCAGACAGGTGCCTGGCCAAGTAACAGGCCAGGTCTTCCAGACTACATGGAGTTAGGATGTTATACCTCAATGCTCAAGCTATCAAGCAAAGCAAGAGCAAGTTCACAAGGGAACTAAAGCAACTAAAGTACCTGAAAACAATCCAAGATAATCAGTACTAAACTCAAACAGAAATCAAACAGCAAATGTCAACAGTTAACTGTACAACTGTACACAAGCAAACAACAGTCAATGCACAAAGGTGCAAGCCATTAGGAACATGGTACAAGTCTCAAACCCTACAAAATAAACCAAAGTTAGTCATCAACAATCAATAGGTCAACTCCAATTGAGTAAGCATCATTAAGCATGGCAATTGTGCCCTTTGACCTGAAACAAAACTCAAATGTGAGAGCACAAACCACTAGTACAAGACTAGGGTCAAAATGAGAGCAAAAAGTCAAAACAGAACATGAATCTTATCCAAAATCAAGATCAAACAATTAGGAAACAAATCCAAGTGGTTTCACATTCATATCATTCATCAATATCATTTCATGAACCAAAGAGTACAAAACATGCAATTTGAAACCTCATACAACCAAACAGAATGGTTCAACTCAAATCAATTCACAAACATTTCAATAAATCACCAAAAACTTCATGATCAAACAGCATTCATAACATGACAATCACACCAAATTTCAGCTCATTTGGATCAAGGTAAGCAAGTCAATGAAATTCATAAAGTCAAAGCATCATCAAGCAAGCTCATACAAGGCATCAAAACATGCATCCACTTCAAGCAATCATAAAACAGAATTGGCATAAGATAAATGAATGAAACCAAAGCCATGGCAAACTTCAAGATGTCTACAATACACATGCCAAATTTCAAGTCCATCCAATAATGCATAAGGATTTCACAAATCATATAAAATCATGTATCACAAGAAGTCAACAATTGGTCAAACAGGGGAGAAATTATCCAACAAATAGGAAATGCATTAAAAACTTCTAGGAAAAATCACAAGCATTCTCAACATTCAGAGGATTCAACATGCAAACATTCAGATTATTTTGAGTTCATATGGCATGGTAACAAAAATCAACAAATTGGACATGAATGGTGTGACACAAATTGTCACACCTCTATTCAAAAAATCATATCTCATCAACCAGCAATGATAAAATCACAAACTCTATACCAAAATGACCATGCACATGTCTAGTTTAAGCACAAAAAATTTCAGCCTCATTGGATTAAGCATCATTATTTCACAAGCAAAATGGCATGGCATACACAAATTGGACACACATGAACAAACCTTAGGCAATTTAAAAATCCACACGTGCATAAATTCTGGAAAAATCACCATAAAATAGTAGAGGTCATGAGGAACAAGGTGCAAAAAATCCCATCTCATTTGGACAAATATTCGTTGACTTATGATTTTTGGAAGATCAGCATACAAAATGAAATAAAAATTGAAATCCAAAAATGAATTAAATGGATTAAATGGCTGAAATGGCAATTTCGTAAATATGGAGCCACTTAAGTGAAACGCTGCGTTTCACTTAAGGGCGTGGCAGTCAGCGATTGGTCTCATGGCATGGAAACACGAATTTCATGCAAACAAACCAAATCCAAGATCAAACGTGGTCTGGCAGTGAAAAAATTAGGGTTTCTGAACGTGTTCATACGTTCTTCAAACAAAACCCAGCTCATGAACACTTTGTAACCAAAATCAACAAACGATATACCATTGTATTCATCTCCTAATGCTCATCAATAATATAACAATGATTTAACCTAATTCAAACTATCATGAAAGAAACGAACAGAATAACATTTACATATGAAACTTAGATTCAATATAACTTTCACAATACTTGATGAAATTTCATGATTTAAAGTTCATTACAACCAGCATGGCAAGATCTATCCAAAGCATATCATGATTTCAAGAATGGTAGAATTCGAATTCCAACCTTGTGTGAAGTGCAGATCTTGATTCGATGTTTTCAGGCTTCGAAATGTGAAAACAGATGCTCCTTAGTGATGCAGAAGATGAATGAAGTGAGGATCGTGGCTCAAATGTTCTCGAAACAGCTCCAATCAACACTTGCCATGGAAGAAGCTCAATGTAACAGTTCTTGAATAGGCTCTATAGTGGTGAATTTCTGCTTGCACAAGCTCCAACAATACTTGGAGATGAAGGATCCTTGAAGACAACACAAGTTTCTTTGGAAAATTTTGCAGAAAAAATGAAATGAAAAGTTGAGAGAATTTTGGATTTTGGATTCTAGATCTGAGAGAATGAATTGCTAATGTGTTTTCTGTTAGGGTTTCATTTATATATCATCTGTTAAGCAAAACCTTAAACATGTTTAGGCATTTGGCAAGTAGAATTAGTGGAAACAAGTGTTTATGCAAAGTTGATATTTCCACCTCTATGCATGGTGTGCATGCTACAGTGCATGAAAATGGGCCTAAAAGATATTCCAAATATCACTTTCAGTCAAATGCAATTGGTAGAAAGTGTAGAAAATGTTTATTTTGAAAGTCACTTTTTTACCCCTCCCTTTTTAAATTCAAGCCACTTGAAAAAAATGCCATTTTGATGTGATGATTTTTTATGAAATGTGATGAAGGATTTGGATAGAACATGTCAAATGTGACTTGTAGCAAAAAACCTCACTCAATTTGGCCAAATGGTTCAAGAGTTATGCCTCCTTGAAGTTCAAAATTTCTTGAAAATGATTTGATCATTACTTGCCAACCACAAATGAGAAATGAGTGTTCTTGGACTTTTTGGAAATAGGAGAACAAGATCTTCAACTTTCATGTTGGAAAAAATTTCATTTGAAGCTTGTATGATGATGTAAACTTGAGGAGAAGAACTTTCCATTTTTGGCAGTTTGAAATTACAGGTCACTTACTATTTTTGGAAACGTTTCATCTGACCTCAAATTCTTCAATGTTGATCTTTGAAAAGTCAAATGAGACTTGTATGGACATGAATGAGGCCTTACAAACCATCTCCCATCTTCAAATCCTTGATTTCAGGCACAGTTGACTTTGGTTGACTTCCTAGGGTTTCAGGTGGATTGAACAATGACTGATGACTTCTGAGCACCCAATCCTTGACCAAACCACTTCAAAAGGACCCCTAGGTCATGTGAACATGTTGAACCAACCCTAGGGCTTTGCTTCCTTGAGAAATTCACTTGCTTGCTTGTTTGACTATTCCTCCTAACCAGTTGACCTAATCTTGTCTGATGGCTTGCACTTGGGCAAAGGACAATGCAATGCTATGCAGTGGACTATGTTATGTTAATGACCTAAAATGAAAATGAATGTACAAAATGAGAGGTGCAAATTTGAGGTTCTACAAGAGGTTTAACCTTCTTTGATCCAAACGAAACTCAACTTGATCCATGATCAAGTGAGTTGTTTTGTGTCCAAGATAGGTTGCTTCTTGGTCAAGCAAATAACCTAAAGTCCATACAAGGCCCTTCCCCTTTTGTTTTGGCATGGCAAGTTTGTGGAGCTTGGATTACTAGTCATGATCTCTAACTTGTGTTTATTTGCCTATATTTTTATTGACCAGCCTCAGATAGGTGTGACTACTACATTAGTCCACTTACGATTGCTTAACATAGCGCTACATTGTCTTTGTGCAAAGAGGACCATTGTCATGAATAGCCAAGTTATGAGAGACAAGCCAAGTGGAGATCCTAGGAGCTTGAACTCAAATTGTTTGATTGCTTGTTTGTGTGCTAAGTCCAGAGGAAAAGAGCATCTTGAATCATCTCTAAGATTCCAAGAAAAGGAACTCCAAGGGTTTATCTTTCCCCTCTTATCTTTGTATGCTTTAGGACTAGCCCTTCTCTTCTTCTCCCCACTCTAACCCAAGCCAAAAATGTTTTTTTTTCAAACTTTGACTTTATTTCAAACTAGAAACCTAGGCCTTATGCCTTTGGCTTTTCAAAACCATTTTCATCAATACTCATTGTGAATAAATCTTAATCCATCTTTGACTTCATTTTGCAAATAAATCCAATTTGTAAATATAACTCACTTCAAGTTTTTTGTGTGGTTCCAATGGCGACCTTTGTTAAAACTTCTTTCTTAAACATTAGTAATAGGTTTGAGTTATCATAGTGGTTGATGTAAATCTCACCTCATCCTTAATGATTGGATTATAAGTCTTCCATGCTTATTAAAGGGTTAACCCCTCACTAATATGTTGAAGCCTTCCTCACATGGTGGATTGTTGGTTTAGGTAGAGTTTTCTCCCTTTGATAACAAGAGACCTTAAGGATTTTGATCAAATCAATTCACCAATCTTTGTGATTTTTACCCCGAACTACGAGGTTTTGATCCTACCTTTGTGATGGTACGTAGCAATGGGTTCATCCATTCAAACAACAAAATTTGTAAATATAATTTATTCTCTTCTCATCCCTCCAATCCTTTGTACAAATCTTTTACAAATACCAACCTACAACACATATTTGCAAAAAGGGTTCCCTTAGAGTACTAAGGATATTTTGGGTGCGTAAAACCTTCCCATTTCATAACCAACCCCCTTACCTAGATCTCTGACATTTTTATTAGTTTTTGATTTGAAAAACTTCTTACCTTGGCTTTTATTCGCTTTTTAGCCTTTCCTTTGGACAAATAAAAGTGCGGTGGCGACTCGAATTGTATGTTTACTTTTGATTTAGTCAATAAACCTAAAGGTAACGAAAACCCCGCTACAGAAAAGTGGCGACTCTGTTGGGGACCTTTACTCTCTAGTGGGTTTAGCCTACTTTTTGCTTGTATGTGTTGTATGTTTATATTTATTTGTGGCATATTTTTGTGCAAATTTGGGATGACTGCATTGTTTGTAATGTATGAATTGCCTGATATATTAATTGCTTGAATGCTTGGTGGTCTCTTGTGAAATGAGTTCTATACCCGAACTCGAGTGCACTTATGATAGGAGCATGGCATAGTCATGTTGACTTGTGTGGATTTATTCCTTAACAAGTTAACTTGCAAGCCCATTCACTTAGTGGAGGTCTTATTGGGATCAATAATGTCACACGAGTAGTCGTGGTTAGGCATTACTCTTTCCAATATAAACCTTAGAAGCCAAGGACCTTAGATACCTAGCCCATCTTGGCTTATTTTAGGACGTAGTGCGAAGGTCGTTGAAGTGTAAGATTTGATACGATTGTTACGCGATACTACACTCATAAGAGTCTCTCTTAAGAATATTTTTGGAATACGAGTAGTCGTTTTATCCGATAATATCCAAAAGATGAGATGATGACTATGAGAACCTTTTTAGAACATGATTGTCAGGTTTAACCATAGTACACTCCCATTGGGTGGTTCTTAACCGAGACTCCATGCTCGTGACTTACAACAAACCCTTGATTCGCGGTTGATCCGCTCTTGTATATCCACAATATCAATGGAACTTGGGTGTTGATAAGGTGTAAGCCATAATCCACCAAAATGGATGATTGATATTGATGATGACTTGAGCCATCCCGTGACCTTTGTGTGGTGTGACTTGCTTGATCCTTGAGTGTGATTGTTGCATCCATGCATTCATGCATTCATTCTCATTCATGTCATTGACAATAAAGATCTTTCAAGGAACTTAAGAGGTCTATTTGCAAATTTTCAGACATGGATAAGTAAAGAAGGAATACGAAGAAGTACAGTTTCAGACAACCCAACTTGAAAGAGTTAAGGAGTTTGGCATCTTATGTATTAGAGCCTTTGGAGTTCAAAGCTCGCCGTGGGAAGCTTCTGTCTATTCTTTCTACTAAGGTGGATGAGGGTCTGATGAGTGTGTTGGTGCAGTTCTACGATCCTCTGTATCGATGCTTCACTTTTCCAGATTTCCAGCTTTTGCCTACACTTGAGGAGTATGCCTATCATGTGGGTGTACCTATTCTTGATCAGTTGTCGTTCAGTGGTTTAGAGAAGATTCCGTCTTCCCAAGAGATTGCTGACATGCTTCATGTGGATGTATCTGACATTGTTGCTCATATGACTACCAAAGGTGGAATTCAAGGTCTCTCGTATGATTTCCTGATTACCAAAGCTACTTTGTTTGGGAAGGCCATGAGTAAGGAAGCTTTTGAAGCCATATTTGTACTCCTTATCCATGGGCTAGTGTTATTTCCCAACATCGACAACTTTGTGGATGTGAACGCTATTAGGATTTTCTCTTCTCTTAATCCCGTTCCGACTCTGTTGGGTGACACTTATTTCTCTTTGCATATGAGGAATGCAAAGGGAGGTGGTTCCATTGTGTGCTGTCTGCCTTTGTTGTACAAGTGGTTTATTTTGCACTTGCCTCATACGCTTGCCTTCAAGGAGAACAAGGGATGTCTACGATGGTCTGCGAGACTTATGTCTCTCACTAATGATGATATCTCTTGGTATAATCGTGTTTATGATGGCGTTCAGATTATTGACTCTTGTGGTGAATTCTCCAATGTGCCTCTTCTTGGTACATGTGGTGGAATTAACTACAACCCTGCTTTGGCTCGTCGTCAGCTTGGGTTCCCCTTAAAGGATAAACCTAACAATATTTTGTTGGAAGGATTATTCTTTCAAGAGGGTAAAGATCCCCTGAACTTAAATGATAGGATGGTCCGCGCCTGGCGCAAAGTTCATAGGAAAGGGAGGAATGAGCTTGGTCTGAAGAACTGTGTTGCTTTGGAACCTTACACCGCTTGGGTAAGGAAGAAAGCTCTTGAGTACTGCATGCGGTACTAATATCCGAGACCGACTCATATGGTTATGATTGGGCCTTCAACCCTCCCTAATCAAGGAATAGAGGAGTTGAGAGACGAGGACCAGTCACGTGCATGGGTTCGTGAGCGTGAGGAACTTCTTCAGCAACTCAAAGATAAGGATGCAGTGATATAGTTTCTAGAGCATCAGGTTATCGATGAGCCTGATGATATGGTTACTTATCTTCTTCCTCACTCATCCAGGTTTTGGAAGAGGAAGTATGATCAGCTCGTCAAGGAGAAGGCCGATATGGAAGCAGCTTATGAGAGAGAGGTGAAGAGGCTTCGTGCAACTTATCTTCCGATCTCGAAGGCTTTTGACGATTGCTTCTAGGGCTCCATAGGATGTTTATTCTCCTTTTCTCTTGTATCGTATTTGGTTACCAAAAATGTACTACTTCTTTGGTGTAAAAAGTTTCCAAATATTATTGCTATGAGTATTCCATATATGTCTTAAAAGTTCAATATTTTCCAAATATTTGCAAATAGATCTCTGAAGAGTTCCTATGATAAAAAACAAATCATATGCACAAGCATTGCATGCATCATGTGCATAAGCAGGTTTTGTTCCGAGCTCTTGATCAGTGGTCTAACTCTTTGCTCTTCATTTATTTTGAAGACAAGTTGACGCACCGATATAATACCAGAGCAAATCATCTGAAGATAATGGAGCATCTCGAGCAAGAGAACATGTACCTAAAGGAAGAGATCGCTAGGCTGATTGCCATGATGGATTCAGTTCTGGCCGCCCAAAGCCAAGCTTCACCAACTCTTGTAACTCCTCCCGCGAGGACGGTCATATCTGAGGTAGCTACTTCAACCGTACCTGCTGCAACATCCCACTTTGCTCTAACTATGCCAGCTGGATTCCCTTGGGGAATGCCTTCCAACTTCGTGCCAGAGGGTTTTGCTCCTACTCTCGCTTCTATGTCGGTATCTAGCCTGGTCCTGTCTGTGCCACCTCCCGTTGTGCACACCCTTCCCCGTGTAGAAGACACCATTTATCATTCTGAGCCGTTTGAGGGCCCAGACGTATATGAGAAGATGGATGAAATGAAAGATCAATTCCTTGAGTTGCGCAAGGAACTGAAGACTTTGAGGGGTAAGGACCTCTTTGGGAAAAGTACTGTTGAGTTGTGCCTGGTGCCCGACGTTAGAATCCCTGTTAAATTCAAAGTGCCAGACTTTGAGAAGTATAAGGGAAATACATGCCCGCTCAGCTATCTTGTGATGTATGCTCGCAAGATGTCAACACAAACTGACAACGACCAACTACTGATTCACTACTTTTAGGATAGCCTGACAGGTGCTGCGCTCCGGTGGTATATGGGGTTGGAGAGTGCAAGCATCCTCACTTTCAACGATCTAGGCGAGGCCTTTGTGAAGAAGTACAAATATAACGTGGATATGGCTCCAGACAAGGACCAGTTGAGGGCAATGTCCCAGAAGGATAAGGAGACCTTCAAGGAATACGCCCAGAGATGGCGAGAGCTGGCAGCTCAGATAGTGCCACCCCTGGAGGAGAAGGAGATGACAAAGATCTTCCTGAAGACTTTGAGCTCTTTCTATTACGAGAGAATGATTGCTAGTGCTCCCTCGGACTTCACCGAAATTGTGAATATGGGGATGAGACTAGAGGAAGGGGTCCGTGAAGGACGTTTATCTCGAGATGAATGTTCCTCAGCAAAGACGTATGGAGGATTTGCTAGGAAAAAGGAGGGAGAGACTCATGCTGTGTCCTCCCATGTTAAAAGAAGGCCCTTTATGAGGAGGAATGATGTCCGTCCAACTGTCAACCAACACTAGGTGGCTCATATAGCACCTGCTTTCAGAGAAGTTCATCAACAACCACAACAACAACAACATCATCAACAACAACAGGCCTACCAGACTCGCAACAATAATAACATCAGCACCAATAATTACGAGAGGGAGAGGGTAACTTTTGACCCGATTCCGATGACTTATGCTGAGCTATATCCTTCCTTGATTGATAGGAAGCTGATAACTCCTCGTGATCCTCCTACTGTACCAGGCAATCCTCAGTGGTGGTATAAGCCCGAACTTCACTGTGTATATCATTCCAATGCTCTCGGACATGATGTGGAGAATTGGTATCCATTGAAGACCAAGGTGCAAGACCTTGTAAGGAGTGGGATACTGTTCTTTGAGGATGTAGGCCCAAATGTGAAGAAGAACCCATTGCCCGAGCATGGGAAGGCAGCTATTAAAATGGTTCAGAGGTGCCATGGAAAATACAAAGTCCTTTATGTGAATGACATAAGGCAATCCTTAGTCGATATGCATAAGTTATTGTGTGAACACAGCCATTATGAGGATGATCATGATAGGTGCCAGGTGTGCACTATCAATGAGAGAGGATGACGTCAAGTGAGAAGGGACATCCAAGAGATGTTGGATCAAGGGATGATTGGGATACTTCAGAATCGTAACAAGGACGAAGTCGATGTTATCACCCCTGTGTTTAAAATGCCTGGTCCTGTTGTTATCAAATATGATGGCAGCAAGAAGAAAGTATCGCCAACTCTTGTGATTAAGCCAGCGGGTCCGGTCCCGTATGTATCAGACAAAGCGGTTCCCTACCGTTATAATGCAGTCATGCTGGAGGATGGAAAGGAGGTGTCGTTTCCCTCAACTTCTATGGTGAGCATTTTAGATGTCAATGGAGTGACCCGTAATGGTCGTGTTTTCTCGGCTCAACCGAAATCCCACGAAGACGTTGTGAAGAAGACTGTTGTCAATTCTGCTGGTCCTGTGGGGACTTCTTCTTCAAATAATTATGTTCCTGTTGTGAAGGGTGTTGACCCTGCTGTTAAAACCAATAATGCTCCTATCCTAGTTGGCCAGTCTGGCATTTTGAAAGAGGATGGTGATGAGATGATGAGGCTCATCAAAAGGAGCGAATATAATATTGTGGATCAGTTGCTACAAACTCCATCAAAGATATATGTATTATCTTTGTTGATGAATTCAGAGCCACACCGCGAAGCTTTGCAGAGGGTGTTGGACGTGGCATACGTGGACCACGATGTCACAATTGAGCAGTTTGATAGCATTGTTGCAAATATAACCGCTTGCAACAATTTGAGCTTTTGTGATGCTGATCTCCCCGAGGAGGGAAAATACCACAATTTGGATTTACACATATCTATAAGATGATGCCCTGTCCAATGTGTTGGTGGATACAGAATCATCACTCAATGTATTACCAAAATCCATTCTTGCTAAACTTTCATATCAGGGGCCTCCCATGAGGCAGAATGGAGTGGTAGTAAAAGCGTTTGATGGATCGCGTAAAATTGTGATTGGCGAATTAGAACTCCCGATCAAGATTGGACCTAGTGATTTCCAGATCACTTTCCAGGTCATGGATATTCATCCATCTTAGAGCTGTTTGCTTGGCAGACCATGGATTCACGAGGCAGACGTCGTGACATCCACCCTACACCAAAAGTTGAAGTTCGTGAAGAACAAGAAGTTGGAGGTGATAGGGGGAGAGAAGGCTCTCTTGGTTAGTTATTTATCTTCCTTCTCCTATATTGATGCTGAGGATGAGGTTGGGACTCCGTTCCAAGCCTTGTCTATTGCTAAGCCTTTGAAGAAAGGACTTTCTTCATTTGTCTCCTATAACGATGCAAAGTTGGCCATTGAGCATGGTGCAACTATTGATTTGGGGAAAATGATCAAGTTGGAAGATAACAAGTCCCAGGCTGGCATAGGGTACTCTTCTGGGGTTTCCAATGATCGTGGGCTGTTTCAGAATGGAGGTTTCATCCATACCGTTGAAGACCAGGAAGCTGCTGTCATTGTTGAAGACGATGAAGAGGAAGACCTTGGCAACTTTGTCATACCTGGTGGAGTCTGCAATAGTTGGGTCACTATTGATGTTCCAACGATTATCCATAAGTCAACGTAATGTGTTCATTTTGTTTTAAAACCCTTCTCCCATGCCAAAAGGAGAAGTGAAGACATTGTTGGCATAATTCGATTAATACAATGATATTCATTCAATAATCGCATGTTAAATGTTTGTTTTCCAAATTATTTTTCATTTTTTGCTTTTTTCACATGAAATTGGTGATCACCATAAAACCCTAAAAAGAGAATAAAAATCAATCTTTTCATCTGCATAATGATTTGCCTTGTTTGAATTCTGAAATCTCTTTTATACTCAAAATCACTATGCAGGTTAATCAAACCCATTGAACATAATGATCCAACACCATCTCCCAACTTTGAATTCCCTGTATTTGAGGCAGAAGAAGATGATGTTGAAGAGATTCCTGATGAGATTACCCGTCTGCTTGAGCATGAGGAGAAGATCATTTAGCCGTATCTTGAGAATTTGGAAACAGTCAACTTGGGGTCTGAAGACTGCATTTGTGAAGTAAAGATTGGGGAACTCCTTGAAGAGTCTGTTAAGAAGGGGATGATTGAGTTGTTACGAGAATATTTTGACGTCTTTGCCTGGTCATATGAAGACATGCCTGGTCTAGATACTAATATCATGCAACATTTCTTGTCGTTGAAGTCTGACTGTGTGCCTGTGAAGCAGAAGCTCAGAAGAACTCATCCTGATATGGCCGTGAAGATTAAAGAAGAAGTTCAAAAGCAAATTGATGCGGGGTTTCTGGTGACTTCTACATATCCTCAACGGGTGGCTAATATTGTGCCTGTGCCTAAGAAAGATGGAAAAGTCCGAATGTGCGTGGATTACCGTGACTTGAATAAAGCTAGTCCGGAAGATGATTTTCCTCTACCACACATTGATATGTTGGTAGACAATACAGCTAAATTCAATGTCTTCTCATTTATGGACGGATTTTCCGGTTATAATCAGATTAAGATTGCACCCGAGGATATGGAGAAGACAACATTCATCACACCTTAGGGAACATTCTGTTATCGAGTGATGCCCTTCGATTTGAAGAACGCCGGAGCCACGTATCAGCGTGCTATGACTACCTTATTTCATGATATGATGCACAAGGAGATCGAGGTGTATGTTGATGATATGATTGCGAAGTCGAAAACGGAAGTTGAACATGTAGAACACTTGTTGAAGCTTTTCCAGCGTTTGAGGAAGTACAAGCTCCGCCTTAATCCAAACAAGTGTACATTTGGAGTCCGTTCCGGCAAGTTATTGGGCTTTATTGTCAGCGAGAGGGGTATTGAAGTTGATCCTTCCAAGGTCAAAGCAATACAAGAAATGCCTGCGTCCAAAACTGAGAAGCAAGTTCGAGGTTTTCTTGGCCGCTTGAATTACATTTCGAGATTTATATTCCACATGACTGCCACATGTGCGCCTATATTCAAGCTCCTTCGGAAAGATCAACATCATGATTGGACCAAGGATTGCCAAAAGGCCTTTGATAGTATCAAAGAGTATCTGTCCGAGCCTCCGATTCTATCTCCGCCCGTTGAAGGGAGACCGTTGACTATGTACTTAACTGTGCTTGATGATTCCATGGGTTGTGTCCTTGGTCAGCAAGATGAATTAGGAAAGAAAGAATATGCAATATACTACTTGAGTAAAAAGTTTATTGACTGTGAGTCTCGGTACTCAATGCTTGAGAAGACATGTTGTGCTTTGGCTTGGGCTGCTAAGCGTTTACACCAGTATATGTTGAATCATAAGACTTGGTTGATATCCAAAATGGATCCAATCAAGTATATCGTTGAGAAGCCTGCTTTAACTGGGAGGATTTCCCGTTGGCAGATGTTGTTGTCTGAGTATGATATTCAGTATCGCGTTCAAAAAGCTATTAAAGGTAGTATCTTGGCTGACCATTTGGCGCACCAACCAATTGAAGATTATCAGTCTGTGCAATATGACTTTCCTGATGAGGAGATTCTGTATTTGAAGATGAAAGATTGTGATGAGCCTACGCTCGATGAAGGGCCAGAGCCTGATTCCCGGTGGGGTATGGTGTTCGATGGTGCTGTTAATCAGTATGGAAATGGTATTGGGGCAGTGATTATTACTCCTCAAGGCACACATTTTCCTTTTACAGCAAGGCTAACTTTCAAATGCACGAATAATATGGCGGAGTATGAGGCTTGTATTATGGGTTTGGAAGAATGTATTGATCTTAGGATCAAACATCTTGATGTTTATGGTGATTCGGCCCTTGTTGTTAATCAGATTAAGGGTGAATGGGAAATGAATCAGCCTGGCCTCATCCCATACAGAGATTATGCGAGTAGGATTTCAACTTTATTTACTAAGGTTGACTTCCATCATATTCCTCGAGAAGAGAATCGGATGGCAGATGCTCTCGCTACGCTTGCTTCAATGATTGTAGTGAAGTATTGGAATGAGGTTCCCAATATTGCCGTGATGCGCTTGGATAGACCAGCTCATGTGTTTGCAGTTGAAGAAGTGAAAGATGATAAGCCATGGTATTATGATATCAAGTGCTTTCTCCAAAGTCAGACTTACCCGCCTGGGGCATCTGTTAAAGATAAGAAGACTTTGAGGAGATTATATGGCAGTTTCTACCTTAATAGTGATGTGCTTTACAAGAGGAATTTTGACATGGTTCTGCTCAGATGCATGGATAGACACGAAGCAGACCTGTTGATGACTGAAGTCCATGAGGTTTCATTTGGTGCTCATTCCAATGGACATGCTATGGCAAAGAAGATGCTGAGAGCAAGCTACTATTGGCTGACAATGGAGTTTGACTACTGCCAGTATGTGAAGAGATGCCACAAGTGTCAGATTTATGCGGATAAGATTCATGTTCCCCCGACACTTCTGAATGTTATTTCCTCACCATGGCCTTTCTCCATGTGGGGAATTGACATGATTGAACCTAAGGCGTCGAACGGTCACCGTTTTATTCTCGTAGCCATTGATTACTTCACCAAGTGGGTTGAAGCGGCATCGTATGCAAATGTAACCAGGCTGGTGGTGTTAAAGTTTATCAAGAACCAACTCATATGCCGATATGGTGTTCCAGACAAGATCATTACTGATAATGGATCCAACTTGAACAATAAGATGATGAAAGAGCTGTGTAACGAGTTCAAGATTGCACATCACAATTCTTCTCCATATAGACCCAAGATGAATGGGGCTGTTGAAGCTGCTAACAAGAACATCAAGAAGATTATTCAGAAGATGGTTGTTACATACAAAGATTGGCATGAAATGCTTCCATTTGCTTTGCATGGCTATCGTACATCGGTTCTCACTTCAACAGGTGCAACCCCTTTCTCCCTTGTATATGGCATGAAGGTTGTGCTCCCCGTAGAGGTCGAGATCCCATCAATAAGAGTTTTGGTGGAAGCCAAGTTGACTGAGGCTGAATGGGTTCAGAGCCGTTATGACCAGTCGAATTTGATTGAAGAGAAGAGGTTAACTGCCATGTGCCATGGTCAATTATATCAGCAGAGAATGAAGAAAGCCTTTGATAAGAAGGTCAAGCCTCGTGTGTTCCGAGAAGGTGACCTCATGCTCAAGAAAGTCTTGTCTTTCGCGCCCGATTCTAGGGGCAAGTGGACTCCAAACTATGAAGGTCCATACATTGTTAAGAGAGTCTTTTCAGGCGGTTCTTTGTTGCTTACAACTATGGATGGGGAGGATTTCACTCGTCCTATGAATTCAGATGCAGTCAAGAAATACTTCGCCTGAAAATAAAAACAGAATAGCTCACTAAGTTGAAAACCCGAAAGGGCGGCTTAGGCAAAAATGAGCGTCTCGGTGGATTGAAAACCTGAAAGGGCGGTCCAGGAAAAAGTTAGAGACATAAAAAAAATTATGAATATACACATCCCGCTAGATTGAGTACCTCACCCTGTGGCAATCTAGGCAAAAATTAGGGATTTGGCAAGTAACTGCATCCTGACAAGACTTTGTTCTACAACTGCCATCTGTCAAAGATTCTCTTTCAGTCATCATCAACTAAAGCTTCAAATACAGTGGATTCAAAGTTGGTGGAGAAGCGACCATTATGTTCAATGTAGCCCTTTTTCCATGTATATCACCAATTTCAAATTTGTAAAGATCCATGGAGTGTCGCCATTTGCGGACTACCATTCTATTAAATAGATTTGAGCCTTTATCCAATTCTTTGCACTCTCATTTATTTCTGTTTAACAAATGTTTGCATGTTTTAATTGATGAATATCATTGTTTAAAACGAATAAAGTTTTATAAATTGTTTTAGACAAAATGAACATTCACAATGACTAAAAGGATAAATGGAATGTCCTCAGTGCTTTCTGAAGAATAGTATGATCACCAGAAGGTAAGACATCTATTCATATTCTGGCATGTTTATATCCTCTTCATCATCCTTCAATTGTCTCCCCGTCGAGCGCTGAAAAAAGTCATCAATTCCCTAGACACTTTGATATAAGAAGTCCTCTTTGTTGGCATTAGATTTGATCTATCTTGTTGGATTGCTTTCTCCTAGCAGAATCTGTGGATGTTCATTCAAACAGTTCCTGAATAGTATGTATATGAGTACATGCTTGTTTCCCCCCGAGGAGTCTTAGCGATCCATGGTTGGTTGATCTATGGATGATCCCTTTTGTACCCGTTTTTGCCTTGATCTTTTAGAGACGTGTATCCCTCTATATCAGACACTATCATTTGTGTTTTTATCAATTATACGGTTGTCATCCCTTGTATGGACTGATTTAAAAATCCCTTATAGATTGATAAAATTTGATATGCTATTTACTCGCGAAAAATTTGTCTTTCCCCGCATGAGAAGAATCTCTCAGCGGAGTAAGCATGTATTCCATGCAGAGCTATCTTTCATACAGTTGTCTCCTCAGCAGGAAGTTGCCAGGGGAAATCGATGAAGGGCTTGTTTCCCTTTTCATCCCCAGCATGTCCCGTGTTGGCGAAGGGTTCATTTCCAATCCCCTCAGCCAAGGCAGTTCCTTTGAGAATACTTGCAGTTTGTCCCTAGTGGGGTTTCCTGATCCGAGTTTGTTGATTTGTATCCCCTCTGAGTTTGAATATTTTCTTCTAGTATTGGGATATGATGTGGAAGATGTGTTGTTTCCTTCTCCAGTGGAGCAAATTGTTCTTTCTCCCCTAGGCAGAGCTTCCTCTCCAGCAGATAGAAGGGAGTATTTTGATTGATGTGTATCTGGTTGGTGTTTGTTCCCCATGAAATTTCACATCATCCCTTGTTATGTAACCCAGTAGAGTTTCTTCTATGACGGATCTTATTGATATTCAGCCACCTGTTCCCGAGAATTGATGGAAAGTCCCTGGCAGGCTCTCCTGCGTCTTCCTTATGTCAGGATTGTTGGCCCCTGGAAGATTCCTATTATGTAGAATTTTGTTTCTTGCAGTTGGAAGCTGTGACTTCACCTTTCCCCAGCTATGATCGATGTCTTCCCGTGTTTGATCATCCCCACCAGAGCTGAGTTCTCCTGTAGGCTTTGCCCTTCTTGTTGAGATATTATGTCGGACATCCGTGAATTCTTGGACCTGTTTGTGTTAAATATGTCTATCTGTCAGCAGTAATCATACACAAGTCATGCATATACACACATAATCATAACATTCAGATATTCATATTGCATTCTTTTTCGTATATCTTTGCTTGTTATCCGCTGCTATTGGTGAAGTGTTCTTCCCCATGCAGATGTTTGTGTCTGATCTCTCCATATAGAGTCAGCCCCATAGGCAGAAAGTGTCTATCTTTTCTTCCGTTCTTCCCCACTGAGTTATGACCTCGTGGATGATTGTTGTTTAGGTTTCCTCCCCAGTTGTACCGGGATGGAATTACTCCCCTGAGATATACCCTAATTGGGTTGAATCTTGTTTGATTATGTCTTTCTAGTTTATTCCTGGATTGACTCTCCTTTCTTGTTATCCCCTGCAGTTCCCTGTGGTTTAGTTGTTCAATTGCTTAGTAACCAGTAATTGTTCATCTTTCTCCCCAGTGGATTTTGTGGCCTTCTACCCAGTAACCGGTAGTTGTAAGTCCTATTTCTGTGGTTTTCTACCCAGTAACCGATAGATGTAATCCTCTCTTTATTGATTATCTTTACCTAGTAACCGGTATTGATATTCCTTCGTTTTTGAGTATACCACCCAGTAACCGGTGATATCTCTCTTGGATAATTGCTTTTGTCAGGCAATTTATCCCTAGTGAGTCATCTTTCATTTACCCTTATTTGGTAATGATTGTTTCTCCCTCTGATTGGTCATCATTTTATACTCGGTAACCGGTATCCCGATGTCCTTTCTTTTCGATCGATTTATCCTTTATTAACCCAGTAACCGGTTGTGGATAATCTTTCATGCGAGTATGTTATCTACGTTATGATGGTAATAGATAATATATCTCATGCGCTCTTCAGTTGAAGTCTTTTTCTTCCCCAGTCGAGTAAGATTCGTATTTCCTTGTGGAATCGAATGTCCATCCTGTAAGTCAAGTTTGCTTTTCATCCCTCCTTTTGGATGATGAGTGTCTTGGATATGTTCCCAATTCACGCATGGTTGGTCACCTATTATATACCCAGTAACCAGTATCCCTGGTGTTCCTCCCTTCTACTCCCTATTATGACTTTTTGTCCCTTGTGGAGTCAGATTTTCCTGAGTTGAGATGTTCCTTTTGGGTCCTCCTCAGATATTCAGACGATTGATATCTTTCACCCTTATACCGGTCTTAGATATTCTTTCTCCCTGAGCGTGTTGTTCTCTCACCCAGTAACCGGTGTTTTGATGACATGTCTCTCTTTGAGTTTATTACCCAGTAACCGGTAATATCTCGTTGTTTCTTCCTCAACTGAGTCCTTTATGGACATCCCCGTCTGAGTCTGGATTTTTATCCGATGTATCCTTTATGGATAGTTTTGCTGTATTGGCATATTCCCCAATACATGCATCTTTGCTTCAGCTCGAGTCTTTCCATCGATTTATTTTCGTGGAATCCTTTCGCGTCTCCCAGCAAGTTTTCAAGTCGTGACCTGCTCATGCATTTTTACTTTTATTTCCCTAGAGTCTCTATCTCCCTAGTGAATGCGTTACTCCTATGGATTTTTCAACTTCTTCTGATTTATTTTCCTTCGTGGCAATCATTCACCATGAAGATTTTATTTTTCATGCATACATTTGCATCATGAGGTCTCTTAGGGACCAAAATTCATCTATTTGTCATTATTTAAGCTCATTCTATCTCGTCGAGATGAAGATTTTAACCTTCATATCTCCGGCTAGAACGACCTTAAATAGGGGCATCTGTAAGACCCTAATTTTGACCCTAAGATCCCTCATGGCATCATGTTATTGCACAAGTGCATTGCCTCAAGAATCATAGCATGTTTGGCTCCTTAACCCTAGGGTGAGGACTTGTTTGAGTGTTTGGATACCACCAAGCATGTTTGTATTGTATATTATTGCTTTTCTTATTTGATTACTAACCCAAAAGCACAAAAATATGTCACTAACTCTTTTTGTTTTGAAGCTCAAGTGATCATGTGCTCCCATGCCCCTAGGAGGCTCCTAAGTTCAATGTAATGGCTAGTTAAAGATGGAAAAAGCATGACAATGGTCCACAGAGCTCCTAAGCATCATATATGTCTCCTAAGTATCTCAAGTTGACAATTTAATCAAGATAACCCAAAGGGCTTGAGGATTGTTTCCCAAGGAAACCCTAATTCAAATGTGCCTTGATTATGCCTTGCTCATGAAGCAACCTCAACCTATGATCAAATTCAATCAAGGGAAGTTCTTTCATTCATTATTTTATGCATATATGAGCCTATTTTAGAACCCTGAATCATTTATTCATCAAGATTGGAAGTTTGGCCTTGAAAAGTTTACCAGTCAAGTCATCTGACTAAACTGAAGATCACTGAGACACACCTTTTGATGTGTTTGTTAAATGAAGATGACCCCAAGAGCAAACATTCTCTTAAGAACCATATGAACAACTTTCATGTTCATCAAAAATCCATTTTAAACTTGTAAGGTCATCATTCATTTCAAAACATTATAGGTCATTTTGACTGAAACCCTAATTTTGGGTCAACTTCCCAAGGACCTACCTTCCTTAATTTTTATGATTTTGAGGTGATACCAAATGCATTGGAAATCTTGAGATATATACTTAAAATTTTATGTTGGACAAAATTTCATAATCCTAAAATAAATACATGTGATAATAATACAAAAATTATAGGTCACATTAGACCTAAGTCATTGAATTTGAGAAAGTGCCTAACTTCAAATGCCCATAACGTTTTCATGGAATATCCAAAAGATGTAAAATTTGAGTCTAAATTGATCATATTGAAAATATATACAACTTTGAGGATGTAGGTTTTTCCATTTGAAGCTTGCATATTGGAAACAAAGTGGTTTGAATAGGCTTACTTTTGGTGAAAATTTTTAAAGACAATTTAAACATGTTTTGTACCCAAACTTTCACAACCGTTTTTCATTAATTTCCAAATGCCAAATGAATTTTTTCCCAACATGACTTTTGTTCCTTATTTCAAGGACTTTCCAACCATTACTCACATTACTTTTTTGGACTTTCCATTGGTGAGTTTCGAGGAGCTCCTTATTTATGTTCACTTTTGCATTTCATGTTGAAACTTAATGTGCAAGCTGATTACATCACATGTACACGTCCAATTCCATTTCAAATGAGTTCATCTTGGATTTGCACCCATCATTGGGCCTCACATGCGCCTGTACAGGTCCATGCATCAAGTTTCAAATTGCCATGCACACGAGGGAATCATGATACACAACCATCCTCAACTTTAAATAGAGCCCCATTCTCACTCATTTGGCAACCCTTTGGAAACCTGAAATGCTACAACACTGAAATCCCAACCATTACCAAAGGAATTTTCAGATTTTTCTCTCATTTTCAAGCTTGAAATTTAACATCATTAGTTGATTTTCAAAGCTCAATTCCTTAGCCTCTCATCTCCATTACATCTCCATAGCAAAAAGGGATCAAGATCTTGAAGAATTCGTGGCTTTAAGATCTCCAATTCAGAGGTAGAACTTCAAACTTTTTGGATCTAGATCTTGCAATTCAATATAGTTTTCTCTTTTTCGTGTGGTTTTCAGAAGTCCTTACACTTGAGGCAAGCCAATGGTGGTTTCAATTTTCCATTTCGTGCACTTTCAGTTTGAACACCATGATCTTCCACTTCACATTTCTCTCAAAATAGGAAGAGTGAGGAAGATCCATGGATACAGTGGTGATGTACATCACCTGAGCATCAATTTGATGTCCTTTTTTTTATTTTCGTTACAAAATTTTTCTCTGCAACTGGTGGCCGGAGATTGTTGGATCACCGGAGAAGATGGTGGTTTCCACCACCAGCACCACGTGTGCATCTTCAGAACCATTGGATCATGCTTCCACGTTATAATCCTGAGCATCCATTATGTTTACTTGTTTTAATGCATTATGTCGCGCCTTTGAATCAAGTGCACCATGTGCCCTTGCATCTGATCCATCCATTCATGCCACGTCATTTAATGAAATTGATCCTATGGCGCTGGATTTTCCATTATTTCCATTTTCATTTTAATTTCAGTTAATTCCTTTTATTTTCAAAAATTCATAAAAAATTTATTTGAGATCACAAAACTATGAGACTAATTCCAAAAAAATTCTTGAAAAATCTAGTTTCATATTTTGACTTTTAAATATTTTTATGACTTCATTTAATATTTTTGGTGAATTATTTGGTTTTTAGTAGTTTTAATTCATTTTAAATTACCTTCTGATATTTGAAAAATCCAAAAAATATTTTCCTAACATTTATGGATCATGATAAGTCAATGAAAAATAGTCTCATCAATTTCTTATTTTATTTGAGATTTATTTGAGATTTTAGTTCATATTGTGTTATTTTTTAGTGTTTTTAATTATCTTTAAATACTTTCCGATTTCCAAAATTGTTGAGAAAATTAGTCAAAGTTTATTTGACCATGTTAGACCTATGAGAATTTAATTGGACTTGTTGAAGTTGATTTGAATTAAATTTGAGGTTTGACCTTATTTTGTTTATTTTTATATGTATTTTATTTTAATTCAAAAAATACCAAAAAATATGGTTGACTTGTTGACTTGTAATCTTCATTTCTTTTCTGTTTGGCATTGATTGATGATGACTTGGTTCACATTTGATCAATTGGATTTGATACTTGAATTCTCTTTCCCTCCTTTTCATCTTCATCCCATTCTTCCCATTTATGACCAATGAGTTAATGTCTTATGGTTGGTCTTGACAAATGAGAGGTTTAACCTTCTTTGATCCAAACCAAACTCAACTTAATCCATGATCAAGTGAGTTGTTTTGTGTCCAAGATAGGTTGCTTCTTGGTCAAGCAAATAACCTAAAGTCCATACAAGGCCCTTCCCCTTTTGTTTTGGCATGGCAAGTTTGTGGAGTTTGGCTTTCTAGTCATGATCTCTAACTTGTGTTTATTTGCCTATATTTTTGTTGATCGACCTCAGATAGGTGTGACTACTACATTAGTCCACTTATGATTTCTTAACATAGCGCTACATTGTCTTATAACAAGCTAACATAACCTATACTAATTACTAACTTTAATTTGAGCATTTAATTTCATGCCATTTATTTCCTGCTCATTTATTCATATTGCTTTTCATTTTGCTCACTTGAGCACATATTTTATGTTTATGCCATTTTTCTTTTGCTCATTTGAGCCCATTATTGTATATAAATATATTGCTATCTTGTGTTTGTCTTTGTATTTGTTTTGTGTGAAACAAATGCAAAAAGGAGAAAGGACTTAGAATTAGGAATTACCTATGCTTAAAGAAGTTCAAGAGCAACTAGGCCTCATGCCTTTAGAATGCTAAACTTGTTGAAGAGCAACTAGGCCTCATGCCTTAAGAATGCTAAATTTCAAAATTGATCTCAAAGGACTTCTCATCCAAACTTATTCTTTGTCCATTTCTCTTATTGTGTTTGTGAACTTTTTGATGTTTGCTCTTGTGTGATAGGGATCCTACCTTGAGATTATGCAAAGAGGACCTTTGTCATGAATAGCCAAGTTAAGAGAGACAAGCCAAGTGGAGATCCTAGGAGCTTGAACTCATATTGTTTGATTGCTTGTTTGTGTGCTAAGTCCAGAGGAAAGGAGCATCTTGAATCATCTCTATGATTCCAAGAAAAGGAGCTCCAATGGTTTATCTTTCCCCTCTTATCTTTGTATGCTTTAGGACTAGCCCCTATCTTCTTCTCCCCACTCTAACCCAAGCCAAACATTTATTTTTCAAACTTTGACTTTATTTCAAACTAGAAACCTAGGCCTTATGCCTTTGACTTTTCAAAACCATTTTCATCAATAATCATTGTGAATAAATCTTAATCCAACTTTGACTTCATTTTGCAAATAAATCCAATTTGTAAATATAACTCACTTCAAGTTAGTTTTTTGGTTCCAATGGCCACCTTTGTTAAAACTTCTTTCATAAACATTAGTCATAGGTTTGAGTTATCATAGTGGTTGATGTAAATCTCACCTCATCCTTAGTGATTGGATTATAAGTCTTCCATGCTTATTATAAGGTTAACCCCTCACTATTATGTTAGAGCCTTCCTCACGTGGTGGATTGTTGGTTTAGGTAGAGTTTTCTCCCTTTGACAACAAGAGACCTTAAGGCTTTTGATCAAATCAATTCACCAATCTTTGTGATTTTTACCCCAAACTACGAGGTTTTGATCCTACCTTTGTGATGGTACGTAGGCAATGGGTTCATCCATTCAAACAACAAAATTTGTAAATATAATCTATTCTCTTCTCATCCCTCCAATCCTTTGTACAAATATTTTACAAATACCAACCTACAACACATATTTTCAAAAAGGGTTCCCTTAGAGTACTAAGGATGTTTTGGGTGAGTAAAACTTTCCCATTTCATAACCAACCCCCTTACCTAGATCTCTGACATTTTTATTAGTTTTTGATTTGAAAAACTTCTTACCTTGGCTTTTGTTCGCTTTTTAGCCTTTCCTCTGGACAAATAAAAGTGCGGTGGCGACTCAAATTGTATGTTTACTTTTGGTTTAGTCAATAAACCTAAAGGTAACGAAAACCCCGCTACATTTCCGTAGTCAAGTTATCTTTGTCACTTGTACATCTTCCAATTAGATCACATGGGACAGGTCAGGAATATACTTCTAAATCGGAGACATATGAAAGACACTATGAAGGTTCGAAAGAGATGGTGGTAAGGTAACTCTATAGGCAACTTCGTCGACTCTCTCAAGGATCTGATAAGGACCAATAAAATAGGTGTAAACTTTCGAGAACTCAATGCACGGCCAACCTCAGTCACCAGAGTGACTCTCAAGAACACATGATATCCTACCTGGAATTTAAGAGGTTTCCTTCGCTTACTATGATAACTCTTATGTATGCTCTATGATGCCTTCATTTTTTCCTGAATCATCTTAATCTTCTTGGTAGTTTGCTAAACGATCTTTGGTCCAAGCACAACACTTTCACCTGATTCATACCAACATAAAGGTGGCATACACCTTCTACCATATAAAGCATCAAAAGGGGCCATTCCAATACTAGAATGGTAACTTTTGTAATAAGTAAAGTCGACCAATGGAAAATAACTAACCTAATCACCTCTATGATCTAAAACACAAGCTCTCAACAAATCTTCAAAGTTTGGGTAGTCCTTTTTGTCTGATTGTCCGTCTACGGATGGTAAGTAGAACTCAACCTCAACTTGGTTCCTAAGGCTTCTTGCAAGATATCACAAAACCTTGACACGAACCTAGGATCTCTATCTTAAACAATTTAAATTATATTCCTCAGGGGAAAAATGTTTTAACTTGATGCTTCGACAACCGGTTCGACAAGATACACCAAAACCATTACAATAACAAGTACTACATGATGGATCCGAAAGGCAATAAATAAGACAATCAATTGTTTACCCAGTTCAGTGAAAATATACCTACATCTGAGTGGCTTAGTCCATAACCCAAGAAAGGAAATTCACTATTAATAGCTTAGTACAATTAGACATACAAGCAATAACAAACCCTATGTTGTTCAATGCGTCTTCCTAACACTATCCAATGACTTTATATTTAGAGTCTCCCACTAAACACGAGAATCTATTCACTTTCTTCTCTGTCACACAACTCGTGAAAGGGGAAAACTAACTTCAACCTTATCAAGATGAAATAATTTTGAAACTTAAAACTCAACTAGACAAACCTTCTATGTCAACTTACTGAAACATAGAGGTGTACATAAAAATGTTAAATTAATAACTAAACTAGAAAAACCTTATATGCTAACTTACTGAAATATAGAGGTGTACATAAAAATAAAAATAACTCTTGTAAACCCTAGCCCTCTAAAATCTTCAATGTAAATGCTTTCTTTCTAATGTAATTTTGAGCTCCTTATATAGCAAAATAACTCTAGGCTTTTTCCTTGTGGATCTGTAGTTACTTTTGTCCTGAAGCTTTACATAATCTGTTGGATATTTGATTTGCTTCTTGAATATCTCCAAAAAAAAATGATTTGGTTGCTTACAAATTCAAATTTAAATCTCTTTTGAATCTGATTTAATCTTCATAATTGTCCAGCAAATCATATAATCATATAATAATATTGCTAAACTAATAGTAATATAACATAATAGAATCTTCTCAAAAGATTATAGTAAAATGCAACAATTTGGCGCCTGTTACACGAGGATCAGATATAGTACCAACATGTTGAAGAATCACGCTCAACATGTGTCCCTTTTGCAGTTCCATACAGCTTTAGCAAGCTAGACCAATTTTGAGCACTTGTACACTTCTCTTAGGTGTTGTTTTGTTAAATGTAGCCAACCCAAAGGACCAATCCACTAGAAACAACAACAATGCTCGAAGGAATTTCATGTAGCTTCACAATCTCACTGATGTAGATCTCTACTAGCTTCAACAATGGGTAACTGGTCTTTATTGGAACTAATTCAGCCGACTTAGTCACTTTATCGACAACCACCCAAACCGAATCACTTCCTTTAACGGGTTTTGGAAAACCTACTACAAAATTCATAGAGATACCATCCCACTTCCACTCCAGAATACTCAAAGGTTGCATCAATCTAGACAGTTTTTGATGTTCGATCTTCGACTTCTAACAAGTCAAACAAGAATAGACAAAATCTGCAACATCCTTCTTCATACTTGGCCACCAAAATATTTTCTTAAGATCCTGATACATCTTCGTGGCTCCGGGATGAATACTCAAACTACTCATGTGACCTTCTTCCAAAATCCTCTATTTAAGCTCCAATACGCCTAACACACAAACTCTATCTCGAAACTTCATAATCTCGTTCTCATTTACCTTAAAGTTAACTTCTTTACCCTAACTAATTAGTACCAATCGATCTATCAATCCTAAATCCAACTTCTCACCTTCCTTGATTTCTTCTAGTACACTACTAGTGAATTTCAGCATATCCAACATCATACTTCTTAGTGTTATCTTGTTAGACGAGGGCAACGATCTAGAGGGGGCGAATAGATCGCAAATTTTTTTTTGTATAAAAATCTATTTTTAAAAATATTTTTTATGGCAAGCAAAAGCGCTTCCGAATCAACACTCGTCTATCCCAAACTGTTATTGGAAGAATCAAATATACGTATTAAACCGTAACAAAATGAAATTAAGAAAACAAATCAATATGATTTTCAAAATAACGTTTGAACAATTTTAGACTCTGATAATAAATTTCCAACGAAATTAATAAACAAAATTTGACTAAGACAATTTGTCAAACACTTGGTGTGCAATAAATACCAAGCTGAATTTTCTTTTGTGTTGTTTATGTGAAAATCCAATTGCAAGTTTATGGATTGCAATTATCTTAAGAAAAACAATTTGCGATATTTCAACACTAATAAATTATCAATATATGAAAAAATTTTACACTAAATGAATTCCCAAATTTTAAAGAAGTATGTGAACAAATTATGAAACACACACACACATACACACACAAAGAGAGAGGGAGAGAGAGAGAGAGAGAGAGAGAGAGAGAGAGAGAGAGAGAGAGAGAGAGAGAGAGAGAGAGAGAGAGAGAGAGAGAGAGAGAGAGAGAGAGAGAGAGAGAGAGAGAGAGAGAGAGAGAGAGAGAGACTTTTTAGGGAGTTCTTCAGTTGTCCTCACTATGGGCATGTCTGCTCCCAACTCCAAATAGAATTGAGATATTCAATCATCTTTGCAAATGTTGAATACAAGAGAGAAATACAAATCCAAACCCCAAATCCCAAATTTGATGTTTATTATATCTTCTTATATTCCCTTAATCTTAAGCAAAATTATGTGTCCAAAGATTTCCAATTTGATCTTCTGGTACCGCTACTTTTTAGACAGAAATTCCTTTCTTCAAAACTTTCACTCGGTTGAATCCTAGTTGCAAAATATTATGCTAAAAATTCCTAAATACCCTTAATCTTGGAGGGAAAACATTAACTATTTTTATCAGTGAAACCCCCAAAGTAATCTTAACCTAATTTAATTTTACAAATCCTATATTGGACCTTATCAAGCTTGTATCTATATGATATCCAACAAAAATGATTATGTGTAATTGTTGTGTGTATGCATAGAAAAATATTGAAGATAATGAGAAATGCTTTGTATATTCTCTGTGTGAAAAGGATGCATGAATTCGTGTATGTGTGTGTATGTGTGTGTGTATATATATATATATATATATATATATATATATATATATATATATATATATATATATATATATATATATATATATATATTTAGATATATATATATATATATATATATATATATATATATATATATATATATATATATATATATATATATATATATATATATATATATATATATATATATATATATATATAGCACTGGGCCCCAAATTTTGAGGGGCCCACATATTTTTTTTAATTACTACAAATATATTTTACATCTGTTATTTTAAAAATAGATGTTAAATCATAATGTTTTCAAAATCTATTTTATACCTGTTTGTCAAAAATAGGTGTACAAATATATATATTTTTTCAAAATTTAAGATTTTGTACCGTTTTTTCAAAAAATGGATATAAATTCATATTCTTTTAGGCCAATTTTTTAAATTAGATCGGAGCCCCCGGATTGATTGGGTCGGCCCTGATATATATATATATATATATATATATATATATATATATATATATATATATATATATATATATATATATATATATATATATATATATATATATATATATGTGTGTGTGTGTGTGTGTGTGTGTGTGTGTACATTGTCAATAATAGAAAAGCATAAGGACGAAACATAATAACATGAAAGACGGAAAATAAAATGCATGTAAAGTAGTTTCCAAAGACTTGACCCACAATCAAGATGACTAATTCCTACGACCCCTATTTGACCTCTAGAACCTATATGTCGACACATACTGTACATATTGAATTTTTTTAGAAATTTGAAGGCTTTAGGTCGACCTCTAAAGTAATGAGTCGAGGCATACCTTGTGGATTTGGAAAAATTCATGCAAAAATGTTATTTTTCATGCAAGAGTTGATAAATAACTTGATTAAACACCAATAGTTTCAAAAATACTTCTAATGTGAAGATATAATAACATGAAACACATATGATAATGACATAATAAAATGAAGTCATTATAAACATATAGATTGAAACACGCATGGTTTAACAATGAAATTTTTAGAAGTGATCATACATGAAATGCATCATTCATCAAATATATCACACATTTTTGGAACATAAACACGTAATCACAAATGAGAGAGAAAAACTTACGAACAAAGAGATAAGTGAAATGATATTACCTCATAGGATAAGAGGCAGAGGATGCACTCAGATGAAATGGAACTTTCTAACGAAAGTTGAAACAAACATAAAGAGTGCATGCAAAAAAATATTTAGGCAAGATTTGAGATATCGAGAATGCCCAATTCCTGTCAAATATTGAAAAATGGCTCAATCTGAAGAGGTTTTGTGAAAATGTCCACAAATTGATTTTTTCTATCAACATGTTCAAAACGACATTGTATTTTTCAACATGGTCGCGTAGGAAATGGTGGTGTATCTTAATGTGTTTAGTACGAGAGTGTAACACTGGGGTTTTGGTTAAGTTAATCGGACTAGTATTATCACACTTTATAAGAATACATTGAAATTTGATGTCGAAGTTTGTAAGAACCCAATTTTGACCATAAGATCCCTCATGTCATCTCATCATATGCATTGGCATTGGGATCACACCTTGGCTTCCTCCTTACCCCTCATTCATTGGGTTTGCATTAGGAGATATCACCAAGAGCAACTTGATTGTATCATACTTTTTTTTATCATTTACTAACCAAAATGCCAAAAATATGTAAATGTATAGTTTAACTCTTTTGTAGGTATTGGGTATGCTCACCTATGCTCTATCAAGTTCATATATAGGGTTTAAGACCCTCAACGCAAGGAGATCAATCAAGAAATGGTTTACATTGGCTCTAAGTATCATATATGGATCCCCATGATCTTCACATGTTATTTTGATCAAGAAATCATCAAGAGTTTGAAGTTTGTCTGCCTTGGAAACCCTAATTCATCTGGGTATCTTGTGTGACTTCTTCAACAAGTTTATTCAACAATTGATCATATATTTCAAGTGATACTTTACATTACATAATATTATGCATATATGATCCTCCATGAGTCCCAAAAGTCAAGATAATATCAAGCTAGCAAGTTGGTTCATGGTGGTGACCAGAGAAAGTCAACTAATCAAAATTGGGGTTCCCCAGACCCTATCTCCTACAATTTTTGTCATATGAAAATAATTCATAGAGAAACATTACTCTAAATGACATTATAAACAAATTTCATGTTGAGGTCAAGAGCTAGTTTTTCTTGGAAAGTCATTTTATTATGGTGAAAGATTATAGGTCATTTTGTGTAAACCCTAGTTTGGAGGTCAACTTACCAAGATCATAACTTGCTCAATTTTTATGAGATGAAATCCATTAAAATTTCATGATCAAATTTAAGATGTCTACTTAAACTTTTATGTTTGGAGGAAGTGCAAATTTAACTTTCGAGTGCATGTTCCAAGAGGAAACATTATAGGTCATTTTGGGCCAATACCATTGAACAAGTGATTTTCCTCAACTTCTAAAATGCATAGCTCCTTCATGCCAAATCCAAATGAGGTCCAACTTATCACCAAATCGAAGGTATTTGAAATATATGAAACTTTTATGAAGGAACCTTTCTTATTTGAAGTCCATATAAAAAGTTATTTAAGGTGGAAGAAGTGAACATATAACTTGATACTTAGAATTTTTTTAAATATGTTTGATTTCCCAAACTTCCACCTCAAAATACATCATGATCCAAGCTTCAAATGGAAAAGTGTTCAATATGAAAGTTGTTCCTCTTGATCTCACCTTTCCAAAACATCAAACATCATCTCATTTGGATCAAATTTGAGGGACTTGTTCACAGCTTCATTATGGAAAGTTTTTTGGCAAGATTGGATTTCACATGATCAAATTCTTTTGCATGCCTACACATGATGCATTCAACACCCTTTGTACACGAATTGAGAGTGGATTGCATCATCCCTAAGGCCCAAATGATTGCCCATGCACCCATGCAAAGGAGTTTCCAAATTTGTCCAATTTTCAAGTGGTGCAAATATCAAGTGCATTGCCTATTTAAACAAGCTTAAGGCTTCAGATTCATCACCATCACCTTACCCAAGCTTTGCTAGACCAATTCAAACCCTCATTGGCATAGAATTTCTGAAGGTTTATCTTGAAATCGATCTTGAACTTCATCTTCTGTTTAGAAGTTCAAACTCCAGAAATTCACTTCCATTTTCATCTCCTTTGGTTTCTGCAAGCAAGAGGAGGAGAAAGCAATCAAATCCAGATCAAGATCAACTGAATTTGAACCAACTCGAAGGTGATTTTTTGAGAAACTTCATCTCTTTGATTCTCTCTCAATTCTTCACCATTCTTTGTGATTTTTGGTTGTCTGAAGTCCTACCAATGTAGGCAACAAGATTGAGTTACTTTGAGGTCAAATCGAAGCAACTCAGTTCATGATCCTCAAAATTCAACTCCATGTATCTTTTCATATACTTGGAATTGGACAAAATTGAGGTCAGGTTCGAGCTCCTGAGCATTCTTTCTTTGAATCCATGTCTTACTTTTTCATTTTGGTGATGGTTGGTGGTGGACCAGCCCGGTGAGGTCCACCGGAGAAGAAGACCAGAGCTCTGGCTCCGGTGATGAGGTGTCTTGCCTCCCCACCACATGATCCCTTCAATTTGTTTTAATCTCGTGCGTTGGTTCTGATTACCACGTGTGCATCTCATTTGACTAAGGCACATGCGAAACGCGCGCTGATCACCATCTGATCTACCACCTCAATTAATGAGGGAGATCAGCTGGTCCACGTTTTTTTGAATTTTTGATTTTCCATTTAATTGCTTATTTTTTCATTAATTCATATTAAATTCATTATTGATCCAAACAATAGGGGACTTTCACCAAAAAATTTCAAATATTTTTCTCTTTCACTTTCCGAATTAAAATGATTTTTTGGATCAATATTTATATTTTTCATGATTAAATTGCTTTTGTGCATATTTTTAATTGTTTAAAAATACTTTTGACTTTCCAAAAATTATGATTTTTTTTGTCTAAGGTCCTTTGACCTTCATTGACCTAGGATAAATCTCTTGGCCATTTATTTGGTGTTTTTGAGAGGTTTTAGGTTTTTGATCAAACATAATTTAATTTAAATGCATTTTTATTTGATTTTTAATTGATTAATTATGAATAAATTATGTTGAGCCATTTTAATTGACTTATGAAGTTTGACTATGTGTTTGGGCATTGGTCAAGGTTGATTTGACTTTTGTTGGATTAAAATGATTGGATTTAGGAGATGGATGAAATGTACATTTCATCTCCCAAAATGAATGAATGATTTTAATTTGATAAAATTCCTCCCATGATCAATTTGTGGTTATCTCATTTCCCCTCCCTCTTCATCTTCAATCCCATTATATCTCATCCCTTACATTGACCAATGACATCTCAATATCCTAAGGCTAATTGGTCGATAAACCAATAAAAGTATGGATGAGATTAGGTCCATCCTTTGACCATTTTATTTTTGAGTGTGGTATGTTTTAGGAGTATGATTCATTATACCATATCTCTAACATGCATTAACACCTAAATTTCTATTTCTCGACCTCAGATAGTTGTGACTTCTATATAAGTCCAATTATGATTGCTTAACATAGCGCTAAATTTAGACCCAAAAGGCATAACATTCTAGTAAGTGGGATTGTAAGTCTCCCCCCTTTCATGGTATTGTGTGGAAACTTGGCCTTTTTTCCTTCTTTTGGAAGATGTCTTGGTTCAAGGATCCATGCTTGTGAATAGATGGTTGAGTGTTCTCCAAAGAATGACTTAACCAATTGAAAAGAAAAGCACCGCTAACATTTAATCAACTAACATTTGACTAAGTTTTACTCTTATTGTTTTTAATTTCAAGTCATTTACTTTATGTCATTTAAAATTCAAGTCATTTACCATTTTCCATTTACATATCATCTAACTTGTTTATGTTTATGCCATTTTGCCTTTGCTCACTTGAGCCATATATTGTGATTGTATATGTATCTTGTTTGTGGGTGTGGTCTTAGGACCTTAAAATACCTAATAAACAACAAAAACCCTAAAAATAATGTTTGTGTGGGCTGTTGGATGTGATCCGAGTTTTGGACTTAGAATTAGGCAGCATTCCCCATGCAAAAGGACTTGGCCAATGCCAACATTTCTGAGATCAAATAATTTTGCTTTGAGCTTTCATTTGATACAAGTTTTTGGGATCCACTTGAGTTCATCTGCTACATGGTCTTGATGCAAATATTACTTTAAACTTGTGTCTATTGCCTTATCATGAGCCATTCAAGGAGTATGTCATCTAATACATGGAAGATTATGAAGAAGACTATGAAGTTTCTAGCTTGGATGTGGCTATCTTTATTTGATGCCTTGCTCTCCATTTTGCTACTTGCTTATTGGTATTGCTTGATTCTAAAGTCCAAAGGAAAAATGGTTTTCTATATGACACTCTTGTCTATTGGATTGCATCTCACTGGTCAGATCTTTTCAACTCTTAACTTTTAAACTTTTTCTTAGGATTAGTCTCTTCATCTCCTCCCATTTCTTAAATTTCAAATCTCTCCCCTCTTTCAAAATCTTCTTTGCTTGTGATTTCTAAACTTAGACTTTATTGAAAAAAATAGAAACTTCGGCCTTATGCCAATGAATTTTTAAACTCTTTTCTTAAATCAATCTTGTAAATAAATCTAACTATATTGACTTAAAATTTCAGAAGACAAAAAGAACTAACACTCATTCAAAAACTTGTGGGCCTTTTATGCCTCTTTTAAATTTAACTTTTGTTAAAAGCAATCCACTCACTTTGAAATTGTTACCACGAACTACGAGGTTTTGATCCCTTATTTTTATGTTGATACGTAGGCACAAGTCTAATGGTCTTGTCAAACACAAAAATATAATCAATGAATTTTTTTTCTGACCCTCACACTCTATTTTTTCTCAAACATCATTATATACCAAAAAACACATACACACATAAAAAAGGGCTCCCTAGGAGTACCTAGGGCACTTTGGGTGCTAACACCTTCCCTCTGTGTAACCAACCCCTTACCTGTAATCTCTGATATTTTATTAGTTTTGATTTGAAAACTTCTTAGCTTTGGGTTTTGTTCGTACTTTTCCCTTTTCCTTTGGAAACAATAAAAGCGTGGTGGCGACTCTAGTTTAATTAACGTTAAGCTTATTCATAGCTTAATGGTCATGAATTTACCGCTACAAAGTCAAGTAGTTATTGTTTGATTCATAAAATTTATGCACAATAACTACCGGCTGTGACATATTCCTCTTCTGCAGTTGACAAAGCAACAAAGACTTTCTTCTTTCTATGCCAACTACCTAAAAAGTTTAAAAACAAGTGACAATTTCCACTAGTACTTTTTCTATCCGATTTGCAATCGGCAAAATCAGAATCGAGGTAACCAACCAAACTACAATGGCTACCCTTGGAAAACACAAACCCATACTTAGATGTACCATGAAGGTAGTTAAGGATGCGCTTTACAACTTTTAAATGTGACTACTTAGAAACGGATTGGTACCGAGCGTACATGCACACACTAAACATATTATCAGGCCTAGATGCAGTAAGATATAAAAGAGATTTTACCATACCTCTATACCTTTTGACTTCAACATCCTTGCCACTTTCATCTCTAACTAAGTTCATGTTAGTGGGCTAATGACAGTCCATCACTTCATGAAATTAGTCGAAGAATCAGATCAAAACAAGTGATAAATGAGCCAAAATAAAGAAGAAAGACCAAAGAATGAGGAAAAAATAGCTAAGGGTGAAAATTATGGACTTAGTGAAAATATGGAGGATAGAATGGGGATGCAATGATAAGTTGGAGGGTACAAGGGGAAGATTCTATTTTGGAATTAAATAAGTCTTGGAACAAAATAGAGAATTGAGAACCTAGAGATTCAGAACGTGTTTTGGAGAGTTGGATCAAAAGAAGCAAAAAGGGAGAACAAAGGCTTAAGGCTGAAGAACTCTAGGAAATCAATGGGCTTTTGCTTGAAATTAGGTTAGGGGGGAGATTTGCTTATTTAATTGGTGTTAGAACATGTAGGGTAGATTGATGAGCCCTTAACCTTCTTAGGATTAGGTATTGTAGATCTCAATTCTGATGTTGTATTATCACTTTGATTGTATGATGAATTAGGGTGAAATTTGTGTATTGTATGTATGTATATGATGTTTTGATGTTGTTGATCATGATATGCCATTGATTGATATTTGAAGGTTTTTAACCTTGATTGTGTTATTAGTGATTTAAAGATGATGAGTATGATGATATGTTGTAACATGCTGTTAACTCTTGAAAAATATAATTAGATGATGAATTAGGAAGCTATAACCATAAAAAAAGAGTTTTATTTGGTGGTTTTTGTGATATGAGTTTTTGGTACATTTAGGAGTGTTTAGATGGTCAAAAAGCTGAGTTTTAGAAAATTTTGTAGTATGTGTCGACCTATGTGTTAAAATAAGATTCGTTTCTACATCTATACCTTGAGTTTTGATGATAACAATGTTGTATTTGTGTGAGAACAATTTTGGTACCCTAATGGTTTGTTATTGTGTAGCTTTAATAAACAATTCTGATTCTGAGTATATGACGTGCAATGTCATCAATTTCTGCACATTGTGTTCTAAGTTCTGAAAGATGTCAAGTTGTTGTTACAATGTTATTTCTGCTTCTATGATGATTCACTTCTGAGAAGTTTCTGAAGAGACGATATGTTGTTCCTGCAACGTTCTCTCCGCTTTTGCTTCCAGACGTGACTCTGAATATCCAGCTTCTGAAGAATGGCAAGCTTATGGATTTTGTTACTTAGCTGGAGATTCTGAAGATACTGAAGATCTCAAGCCAGACTACTGACGCAGTCAAGGTTCTGACTTGATACTCTGAAATTTGTGAAGTTTTTGAATCCAGTTGTATGTTTCTTCATTTCATGCTTCATCAACTTTCATCAGAAGCCAATAAATTAGAATATAATATCAAAATGGATACGTGATCAAATAATACATGGTACAAATCAAATATTCCTTCCACTACCTAATATCATGGGAAAAGGACAGTACTATACATCATACTTGTCACTCAAAATTATGGGCGAAGGACTGTATGTTGTATCACTCATTTCACTAATTCAACAGTGGACAACTGCTCTACTTGGTATCCCCATTTTTCCCTTCAACGATCTCTTTTCTTATGCTATATAAGTGAGACTTGGAGACTTGAAGAAAGATGGAAGCGCTACAACAATTTGACAAGTCTATTTCTTTGTGAAAAGCTATCAATTTTTGTATACAGTTTTTCTTTAAGTGTTTGTATGTCATTTATGTAAAAATTTACTTGTGTACAAGCAAATTGTAACACACAATCTTATTCAGACTACTTGTTTGTATTTCCTTTAGGAGACTAGGTTTTAGTCGGATCCTTGAGAAGAGAAAGAAAGTTGTTCTTTGTGATTCCTTAAGGAGACTAGGGTATAGTCAGATCCTTGAGAAGACAAAGAAGGTTATTCTTTGTGATTATTGTAATCAGTTTATTATAATGGATCAAGTCCTTGTTTATAAGGAGAAATCACCTTGGTGGGTGAACTGGAGTAGCTTTGAGTTTCAAGCGAACCAGGATAAAAATACTTGTGTTCTTATCTTTTTGTTCTTAGTATTGTATGGTGTTTTTGAGTTGGTAAAAAGCTTTTGTTTTGTAGAAACCCAATTCAAACCCCATTTTATTGTGTTTTTCACACCTTCAATTGGCATCATATCTCCGGTTCTGATTGTGATAAAAGTTTTATCAACATTTCACCATGTTCAGTATCGATCCAGTTTATGTGTGTGAGACAATGGCCGCCACAAGCGCTGCTAACGCTATTAACAACAATGAGAGAGATCACTATGTGCTAAACCACCAGTCTTTGATGGTGATAATTTTAGTTACTAGAAATATAGAATACAAAGTTTATTTCTTGGTTATGATGTTGATCTCTGGGATCTTATAGTCGATGGCTACGTTTACCCAATTAATGTTGAAGGAAACAATATATCAAGAAGTGTTATGACAGATCAACAAAAGAAGGATTTCAAAAATCATCATAAGGCTAGAACTATATTGCTAAATTCTATCTCTTATACTGAGTATGAGAAGATAGCAAACATAAATTCAGCCAAATCCATATTTGACTCTCTAAGGATGACTCATTAAGGGAATTCTCAAGTAAAGGAGACAAAGGCTTTAGCCTTAATCCAGAAGTACGAGGCATTGAGAATGGAAGATGATGAAACTATTGAGACTATGTTCTCAAGATTTCATATGCTTGTTGCAGGACTGAAAGTTTTGGACAAAGGATACTCTACAACTGATCATGTCAAGAAAATCATTAGAAGTCTCCCCATAAAATGGAGACCTGTGCTAACTGCCTTGAAGTTGGCAAAAGACTTGAACAACATTAGTCTTGAAGAACTTGTTATTTCTTTAAGAAGCCATGAGATAGAACTCGAAAAATATGAACCACAAAAGCGAGGTAAATTTGTTACTTTGAAGTCTAAGTCTGAGAAGACAAGTGCTTATAAAGCCATGGAAGAATCAGAAGATTTTGATAAAGACTCGAAAGATGATGATGAGTTGTCTTTAATCTCCAAGAAGGTCAATACACTCTGGAGACATAGGAAAAATAGGCAAGGGGAGTTCAGAGGAGCTAGAAGGACTACTGGTCGTTCTGATTCTTCGTATGAATAGAAGAATCAAGGTTATGGTAAAGAGGTTATCTGCTTTTAGTGCAAGGATCCAGGCCACTACAAGAACGAGTTTCAAAAGCTGAAAAAGGACAAAAGGCCTAAAAAGAGGTTATCTAAAGGCAAGAAGAAGCTGATGGCTAAATGGGATGACTCAGAATCCGAAGAAGAAGATTCTGATTAAGAACAGGCCAACATTGCATTAATGGCAACTACAGATGATTCAAGCGGTTCTAAAAAACCAAAGGACAAGATGTTGTCAGAATTAGAATCAGACTCCAATTATGAAGAGGTATTTTCTGAGCTATCTCATTCCAATTTAGAGTCGTGTCTTTCTGAAATACTGGAAAAGTACTAGAGTTTTCAGAGTAGGTACAAGGACCTTAAACAAGTCCAAGTAGTTGCTTCTGAAACTCATAGTGAGCTTGAGAAAGATATTTCTTCCCTAAATCAAATAGTATTTTCTTTAGAAAGTAGCATCTCTTCTTTGAAAATTAAAATTTTAAAACTAGAGGAAGAAATAGTCTCAGAAGCTTCTGATACTGATTTCGTCATTAGATATGATAGAAATTTCTAGTACTTTCTGTCTAAAAATGTAGATAGAAGAAAAATGGCTTCTTCGATATATGGAGTTAGCATAAATGGAAATACTGGTTTAGGTTGTACATAAACTATAAAACCTAATGAAAGTCAGAAGGTAAAACCGAAACCTCTCTATGAGCATTTCATGCCTGCTGGAACTGAGCTTGATGTGCCTGCACAAACACAAAAACTTACAAAGGATAAGAACTTAGCTCTGAAACCTAAGCATCATGCTTAAATTCCACTTGATTATCCTATTGCAAAAGGACCCAAAATTGTAAGAAACTATGGGAAAACTAACAAGAGAGAACCCATAAAGTGCATATCTAAGGATAAAATAATTTATGTTGCAGACATCCTTAGAAGCTCAGTTGAAACACCAGTCCTGGTACCTGGACAGTGGATGCTCGCGACATATGACGGGAAGAAGTTCTATGTTCCAGGATTTGGAACTTAAGCCTAAAGGTTTTGTTGGTTTCGGAGGAAACCAGAAAGGGAAGATCATTGGTTCCATAACTGTTGGTAACAGTAAACTTCCCTCTAATACTAATGTTCTTCTAGTAAATGGTTTGATGCATAACTTATTGTCTATTATTAAACTTAGTGATATTGGTTATGATATCATTTTTAATCAAAAGTCATGTAAGGTTGTTAGTCAGAAAGATGGTACAATCCTTTTTAACGGAAAGAGAAAGAACAACATTTATAAAATCAGACTTTCTGATCTTAAGGATTAAAATGTAAAATGCTTAATGTATGTTAATGTGGAGGAATGGGTATGGAATAGAAGTTTGGGCCCTGTTAGCATGAAAAGGATTTCTCAGCCAAATAAGTTTGGATTAGTCAGAGGCTTACCCAACCTGAAGTTTGCTTTAGATGCTCTTTGTGAAGCATGTCAGAAATGCAAGTTTTCTAAAACATCTTTCAAAGTGAAAATTGTTGTGTCTACCTCTAGACCGTTAGAACTTCTTCATATTGATTTGTTTGGGCCAGTGAAACTGCCTCTATCAGTGGTAAAAAGTATAGATTGGTCATCGTTGATGATTATAGTCGTTCGACATGAGTAAAGTTCTTGAAACAAAAGGATGAGTCACATTCTATGTTATCTACCTTTTGCTCACTAGTGTAAACATAAATGAATTGCAAAATAGTCAGAGTCAGAAGTGATCATGGTGGCGAATTTGAAAATAAACATTTTGAAAATCTTTTTGATACAAATAGCATTTCCCATGACTTCTCCTGTCCTAGAACTCCACAACAAAATGGAGTTGAAGAAAGGAAAAATAGGACTTTGCAAGAAATGGCATGCACCATGATCCAAGAAAGTGCTACGGCTAAGCATTTTTGGGCCAAAGCAGTTATCACAGTTTGTTATATTCATAGCAGGATTTCTATTAGACCTATTCTGGGTAAGACTCCCTATGAATCCTGGAAGAATAGAAAGCCCAACATTTCTTACTTACATCCTTTTGGATGTGAGTGTTTTATGTTTAACACTAAACAAACTCTTAGCAAGTTTGATTCTAAGGCACAAAAGTGATTTTTGTTAGAATATTATGAACACTCAAAAGGCTACAGAGTCTTTAACACTAAGACACGAATTGTCGAAGAATCGATTCATGTTAAATTCAATGATAAGCTTGACCCTGAAAAGTCAAAGCTAGTTGAGAAATTTATAGATATGAAGATTAACTTATCAGAATCTAAAGATAAAGACTCAGAAGGAAAAACTTTTTTTAATGTTTCTTATAACAACTACGTCAAAGAATAGTTTGTTAATTGTCTTGTAGGGATAAGTTCAAACATCAGTACTCTGGTGTTTGAAAAAGATTTCAACCATAAATCAGAACCAAGCATCAAGTTCTGATGAAAATTTATGAGTCGTTTAAAGAGTACACCCAGGGATGGAGAGAACTGGTTGTTAGATTCCAACATCCTCTTCTTGAAAAGGAGCTTGTTGACATGTTCATGGGCACCTTCCTCGGGCCCTACCTGGAAAAGTTGATAGGAAGTACTTGTGCTGGTTTTTTAGATTTACTGTTCACTGGTGAGAGGATCGAGAACTGTCTGAAAAGCTGTAAAATTCAGAATGCTTCTGGTCCGTCTAATGGAGAAAAGAAGCCATATTCTGGGTTTGCCAAGCAAAAGGAGGGAGAAATAAATAATGCATCAGACGTTAAGGGAAAGGGTAAAACGTATCAGGCGTCTTATCAGCATGTAGTTATCGTGGCACCTAATGCGTATCAACAATAACACTACACCATTCCTGCAGAGAAAAATGTCGGTCAGTAGCCAACTCCGTACAAGTAACCCTACGCTCGTCAACATAAACAATACTATCAGCCTGTCCAACAAAAGGTAGAGGAGGCCTGAGAGGAAGTTTGATCCCATCCCTTCAACTTATAGTTGTTTACTTCCATATCCGCTCAAGGCGTCTTTGGTACAACTAGAGAGTTGAAGCCTCCAACTCTTCTTACTCTTGGGTATGATGCCAATGCTCATTGTGAGTTTAACTAGGGGGTACCCCGCCATACGATTGAGAACTGTAGGGCCCTTAAACACAAGGTACAAAATTTGCTTGATGCTAAGGCCATTACATTTACACCTAGTGGTCCCAACATAAACAACAATCCTATGCCACCTCATGTTGGCCCTTCTGTTAGTGTGTTAGAAGAATGTGGAGGTAAAAAGATGGTGCCTAGTGTGGACAATATCAAAACTTCATTGGCTGTTGTCAAGAAGCAATTATTGATGAATAAGGTATTCGCTGGATATGATGTTAACTATGAGCACTGCTTGATGAATCCTTATGTCTGTGAGAATCTGAAGAATGATGTTCAAAAATTGATAGAACAAGGGGTTATGTTAGTAGAACAATTCTCTACTGTGGATTAAGTGGCTACTATTGCGATTCCTTATGACTTAACTCATGTACCTTTTGATATTCCCTATGGTCTAGATTCCAGTACATGTAACAACATATCCGGTTACACCGCTTGTAATTATTGTACCATCTTCATTCCCATTTGATAGTACGAAGGTAGTTCCATGGACTTATGACTTTATGGTCTATATCCATGGGCAAAAAGTAGAGGATGAACTGGTGGAGTCTCGAGAAACTAGTGTTAACATTTCCGGAACAAGTGGCAATACCCGAAGGGGTAGGCTATTTGCACCAGTGCCTCCCCCAAACAATAACAACAATGAATCTTTGAGCAAGGAAAAATGTAAACCAGGGGTGAATGATGATCAGGGGCATAATATAGTTCAGAAAGCTACTCCCGCTGACGAAGTTGAGGAATTTCTTTGCCTCATAAAAAATAGTGATTACAAGGTGGTTGATCAAATCGACCAAACACCTTCAAAGACTTCCATGTTATCATTGCTAATGATTTCTGAGGCCCACAAAGAGGTGCTTACGAAGTTCTTAAGGGTAGCACACGTCCCTCAGGAGATATCAGTAAACCAGTTGAAGTAGTGATGGCTAACATTTCTTCAAGTAGTTTTTTGGGTTTTAACGATGATAAACTCCCACATGAGGGTAAAAACCACAACAAGGCATTACACATATCAATTGAATGTGTAGATACGGTTTTATCCAGAGTAATGGTAGATATTGGCTCATCGTTGAACGTTCTAACCAAGAACTTGCTGTCTAAGATGACTATCAAACAATTGATGATGAAACTAAGATCGCTAATAGTGAGAGCTTTTGATGACTCGAGACAATCAGTGGTAGGAGAGGTTGACCTTCCTATGAAGATTGGGCCTCATATCTTCTTCATTACATTTTATGTAATGGACATATATCCCGCCTATAATTATCTCCTAGGATAACTATGGATACACTCGGCTGGCGCGGTAACCCTAACCATCCACTAAAGAATAAAATTCGTGATTGGCAATAAACTAGTGATGGTAGAAGGAGAAAAGGATATTGTGGTAAGCCATTTGACATCATTTATTTATGTTAAAGTTGGAGGAGAGATCCATGACACTTCTTTTCAAACATTCGATGTCGTAAATATGGAAATGGCTTCTTAGGTGAAGGAATCTCAAAGTGTTGAACCTTTTATGACATGGAAAGACATGAAGACAACGATACATGTCGAACACCCCGAAGGCTGTGCTCAATTTTTTTTGCTTTTCTCTGCTTGTTTGAAAAATTTGTGGAATAACAATAAAAGTATTTAAAGAGAACATGAAGTTAATTTTCTTTTAAAAGTGGCTGAAGGATAACCATGGTTTCCGAGCAATGTATTCAATAGACGACGATGTCATAAAAGTCATAAGAGTTCTTGGACTCATCCTGACCAGGAGGTCCCTCGAGATAAGCAACAGTTAGCTTGTTGGCTCCAATCCAGTTTGGATGCTCTAAAAGATACAAATCTTGCTTGATCATCATCATAATATCTGAAGACCATGATGTTGGGAAGTCAAATCCTTACCATAGAAATAAAACCAAACTAAAAGTCCAATCATACTTGGCATCCCCCAGAGTCGGAGCATACCTCAACCTTTGCATACATAATCATTGCATATCATTTCATCATGAAACGCGTAGCATACTCCATCCAGACGGAGCATTATGCCATGCAAAATAAAACACGCATGAACTACATGAAAGTATTTCTCGAAAGCATAAAATAATTCACCGTCGAGACATTCTTCCTCCACAACTTATAAGGTTATCATAAAAATCTTGAGTTGTACTCGTGATAGGTTTTCCTGAAATATCTCTTCTTTGTGTTGCCTTTTGCATGTACCTTTTGACCTTTCGTCAGCCACTTACCTTTTGTAAGTCCCTTTGGCCTTTTACCAGCTCTCATTTCCTTTTGTACGGAGAAGAACTTATTGAGACAACTTACCTTTTGTGAATTTATTTCGTCGCTTTGTGCATGAAATCAAGTCATTCTCTTACCTTTTGTAAGTCCTAACTGTCGGAGCATGCCAAAGCCCAAATTTGTCTAGAAAATCTTTGTAAGTCTAGGTTTCACCTAGAAAATCATGTTCAAACCTTTTTGCCTTTTGCAAATGTTTGTGACATTTTGTCAGTTGCTTACCTTTTGTAAGTCTTTCCCCTGGCTTTTGCACGAGAAATCTCTTCTTTCAGCTTACCTTTTGTAAGTCTTTACCCCCTGCCTTTTGCACGGGAAGTCTCTTCTTGTAGCTTACCTTTTGTAAGTCTCTTCCCTCCAGCCTTTTGCATGGGATATATTTCTCTCAACTTACCTTTCGTAAGTACCTTCTGCCTTTTGCAAAGGAATCACCTTTTATTTCTTGCTTACCTTTTATGAGTCCCCTTTTTGCCTTTTGTATAAAGACTATCATCCCATCTGCTTACCTTTCATAAGACCCTTCAGCCTTTTGCTCGAGGATTTTTATTCCCAAACCTGCTCACCTTTTGTAAGAACCACATGCCTTTTGCATGGAAATCTTCTCTTACCAAGGTGTCGCTGCTACCTTTTGTATGAGAAATCCATTCCAGTTTTCTTCTTAACCTTTTGCTAAGAAGTTATCACTCCCTTTTGTATGAGAATCACCAGCAGACCTTATGTCGAAAATTTCTCATTACCTTTAGTATGAGAATCTCATCCCCATCTTTCTTCTTGACCTTTTGTTAAGGTGTTCTCATTACCTTTTGTATGAGAAGTTCAGTGTCATCATCATAATTTAACATTTTGCTAAGGAATTCTCACTACCTTTTGTGTGAGAAATCTTCCCATCTTTATTCTTAACCTTTTGTTAGGAAGTCCCCGTCTTCTCTTGCTAAAGAGTTGTTGCTACTTTTTATATGAAAAAACTATATCCCCAGCAAAGTCATCCTTCACCCTCATCTTTCTTCTTGACCTTTCATTAGTGAGTTTCTCATTACCTTTCGCGTGAGAAATCACATTTACCTTCGTGTGCTTTCTTAGTATTTTGTCGAGGTTTTATCATATTCCTTGTGCATGAGGAAATGTTATACCCTTGGCTTACCTTTTGCAAGTCTCCTATAACTTTTGTAGTAGAAAGTTTAAACATCTCCCAATCGAGGTCGCTTGCCTTTTGCGGGACGTCTCTATGCCTTTCTCAGAAGATTTCGATTTTATTTTTATATCCTCTGGTACTTGCCTTTTGCAAATACGTGATTTTTTTTTATCTTCGTGGGATCCTGCAGGAATATTTCAATCATTGGTTCATGTCAAAACTTGTTAGTGGAGATCGAACAAAAAAAGAGGAAAATAAAGAGAAATAAAAAATAAAGATCAATCATACTGCATACACGACATATTGTATATCTCGTGCTTGTCTTTGCAGATAGCCCATATTGCCCACAGATGTTTCAGTTGATCCTCAAGAGATGGCCCTATACAAAGGCCTAACTGCCATTCCATATTCATCCAACAATCAAAATTCTCCATAGTACAACATATTACATTCATTCACCAATGGGAAAATTTACAGATATTCTAGTATTTAATCCCCTCCTAGCTCAAATGTCTGAAAGTCGTTGCTATTCATACTTCAGGTCCGAGAAGATTAAATAGGGGCAATTGTCATACCCCCAAATTGTCCCTACCTAATTCCTACCATTCATCTGACTTTTGGCCCTATCATTCATTCATACGTTAATTTGCATTCATTCGCATGTTCATTTTCATATTCATTCTCATATCCGTTGCATATTCATGGCATATTAAGCCATGTTACATCATTGATTCAAGGGACAATGTTTATGGTTCGAGCATAGGGCAACTCCTGTTATGGTGTTCTTGAAAACCTAGCATGTGTTATTTTGGTATTATAATTAATTTCAGGCTGAGATGTTTGTGGATCAGGTGGATTGCCTCATGGCATTGGGTCTGGATATGAACTGCAGGTGGGATCAACTAATCTTTCATAGAGTTGTCCGTTTGATATGAATTTGAGATAATGCTTTGTAAATCAGAGTCAATGCAAACAATTCTTTGTTTAATGCAAGATCCATTCAAGTACAAATTCAGATGTTCAATACAAGACATGGTAGAAAGCTATCACATTCCATTACAAAAGAGTCCCAGAAACCAAAATTACATACTTCCACATCATTTGACCCCCATTTGACTTTTTGGTCAAACGGTTGACCAAAGTCAACTGACCGTACTATACTCTATCCATTTTATTTCTCCATGAGTTCTTCGTGTTTGACCTTTCTCACCATGTCAGAATGTTGTTCAACACCACATCACGAGTCAGACCTGCAAAAACATACCAGAAAACATACACAATGAGTCGCAGTCCCAACATGCCACAAATAGTAAAAAGGAGGAAAAAACACGTTTTCACTCATGTAAACGGTTATGAAAAATTAGGTAACTGGTTACACCTGCATTTTCAAGCCTTTCAGCAGCCCATAAGCACATGTTTTTTGGCATGTTACCAGTTACGCGAAAACAGGTAACCGATTACATCACCCAAAAGTGGCCACATAACACAATTTTTAGCGCATGTAACTGGTTACACCAAATCACGTAACCGGTTACACCTGAGACAAAATGCCAAAATATTGCATTTTTCAACATCTATGCAGTTCCAACTCAACATCAAACCAGTACCAATGCATATCAGTTCAGCAGTAACAACAATATAAACCAGTCCCATTTATCATTTTTCTGCAACAATTTTATTTTAGATTAATTCACCAATAATTTAAATTCATTTCCATCAAACAATCCAAATAACAGAATTTCAAATTCATTCTTAATCTACCCCTAAAAACTCTATAAAACCTTGGATTCATTCATCATTCAGGGGGGTTGATCATTCAAACTCTAAAACCTTTACTCTTGATCATTCATTCTCCACACCCATTCTTCACAAATAAAAAAATCTCCCTATATTAAATCTCTCTCTCACCATTGAAGCAAGCTTTACATTAGAATTTGTTATCAATTGAGCTAAACCTTCTACATTCAACACTACTCAAAATTCAAAAAATCAACATCAAGATCAACGATTCAACTTAATAATTTCAGAGCTAAATCATTGAAGAGCGGAAGTAGAAGATCAAAGAAGCATACCTTGGTTTTCTTCCTCTTCATCACCTTCAAATTTCAAAAAGTTCTAAGACAAACTTCCGTTTTGCAAGTCAGCGATTTTTTATCCTTCTTTGTTTTCTAAATTTTTGATACCACAATGTAGCTTGTGCATTAGAGAATCAAAGCCCCAAGGTTTGGTGCTTTCATTCTCCTTCATCTCCATTTAATTTAAGTTTTTGTGCTTGGAGTTCTTGATTTTAATGCTCCAATTTTTAGAATTGAGTAGCTCTTGGGTAGAATAGATGTGAGATTTAAACAGAGGAGTTTGAGAGGAGTAGAATGGTGGTTCTATTTCTTGATTTCGGCCAGTTCTGGCGCCTCAGGTGCGGTGGTGCTGAAGCTCTGGTGGTGGTTGCTTCTTAACATGGAACTTTGCATATTGTGTAGAGATGTTGATGAAGCATATTGCTGAATTTTTCTCTCTCTCTTTTTATACTTATACTAATATTTTTACCTTGATTTTATATTTTGCATTTTTGTTAACACTTTAATGTGATTTAGTTTTTAATGCAATTAACATCTAACTACTAACTTTTAATTCTTTTTATTTTCAAATTTTTATTCATCTTTTCTGATTGCTTGGTTGATTAATCTTTATCATCTCAAATCATCCATAGACGAATATCCTTCGGTTGATTCAATCTTCTTCAATTCAAACATGTTGATAAATGGTCAATTGATCATTCTTGACACTTTGGATTGATGATAGGTTATCCCGTAATGAAGCATATGTTTGAATCCTTTGATTTGTTGATAGATGATCACTAAGTGATTTTTTTACAACTTAACTTCTAACCTTTACATTATGAAATTCTAACTTCTAATTCCTAACATTTACATCTGTGCATTTAAATTCTTGCTCATTGGCATTCGTGCACCTCATCTTCATCTTGTTCTTGACTTGATAATACATTTAAAATGAACAAAAACATTATAAAAATGGAAAAGACTAAAAGACTTAATTCATCTTCACCCAAGCTTGGAGTATTATGGACATAATGGACCATTGGGCTTTGTGAATGAACTTGGCATATCATGGAGTACTATGGACTTTGTGTATGACCTAAGCTTGATGAACTTAAACGACTTGTTAGGACCCATTTGTTAGACCTTGAACTTTTGTGATTGACCTATGCAACTTGGAGTTTCCTTGGACTTGTAATCTTTTATTACCGAAATGTCTTTCATTCATGGCACTACCCTAGGGAGACATATTTTGTAATCCAATTATCCACTTGTTAGCTTAGGACACAATGCACACATAAGGATTTCTCTTGGACTACCTTACAACGAGACATTTTATTTCTCGTATCATTCCATAGCATTTTTCATTTATCCCCTTCCCAGCTTTGGTGTACTTTTTTCCTCGCTTTCCTTTGTTTGTTGTTGCTTGTTAGCCAACCTTAGGAACTAGGATGGTTGCCACCATATTTATCAAACAATAAAACAAACTCTTAATGCAACGTCAAGCAGAATTTTCTCAAATTAAATTCAAAAACACAATAAAATATGATTAGGATTGTATGCCAAGAGCCTTAAGTGGTGGAGAAAGAGTGAGAATGGAGCTTTCCTACCCTCATTCTGAGTATTTTGGACACAAGACGCTTGACTTGTTAGTTTGAAATATTCACCTTTACCCATAGTCTTTAGTGCAATTTGAAGTAAAAAAAAATCTCTTTTCATAATCATAAAAACAACATCAACTCATCAAATCCAAATTTGCGCCTTAGGGCATCATTAAAAAAAAATCCTTTTTCAAGGTAAAAACAACCAACACACAAGCATTTTTACTCTGAACTATGGAGCTCTGACTTCCTTATTGCACGAATGAAGATACGTAGACACAAGGTTTTGAAATCCTTTGTGAGCACACTAATAAAAAACCACCCGTAATTAAGCATTGAGATAACGACAACCATTCAAGTGTAGGAAACCTAAATGGTTCCCGTCAAGTACGACATATGTAAGGGGTGCTAATACCTTCCCCTCTTATAACTGACTTCCATACCTTAATTTGGTTGCAATACCAGTTTCTTCACCTTTGGGGTTTTATCGATATTTTCCCTTTCCTTTGGAATAAATAAAATCCAATGGCGACTCTGTATTTTTCGCGTAGCAACACACATAGAAACTTAAAGATAGTCTGAGCAGTAGACTTATCAATAATCTTTATATAATAAGAATGAGGTAATGCATCAACAAGAATTCCTTTCACTCTATGATGTTTTCTATAAATCTTTTTCTGATCAGGAGTGAGAGACTTTCTGTCAGAAATCATTCCAACACCATTGACATGAAAGTTAATGCCATCTTCCAAGATATCCTATAAATAATAATCCAGATCAATGATGTCAGTGTACATCTTTCTCTTCCACCATTCAAATTCAGTAGAGTCACCACTGAATGTTGGTGGTCTAGCACATTATTTATTTTGACCAGATGTACTTTGCTAATGGTTGTTATTTCCACGAGGAGAACCTCCAACATGGATAGCTACTTCAGAAATATAAACCATTATGGAAAGAGTATTTTTCTAAAGATATTTTATGTACCACGGTTAAGTGTTTAGTACAGACAGTGCTCTGATGCCAACTAAAGGTGATAAAAAACATAAGAAGGGGGTCGATTTTGTGTATGCCAAAAACTCTCTTTGCTTCTGATTAAGCAACTTCAGAATCTGAATAATATTTAGAGTCTGATATCAGAACTAGTTGTAGTAGTAGAAATAAATTATCATAAGTAAAAACAAGCAACACACCAAGATTATCATGGTTCCTCTCATCAACTGAGAGTAATCCAATCCCCTTGCCTAACAAGGGCTTTTCACTATAATCAACAAATTACATTTTGCTCAAGCACACTTGCAAGAGACTTCACTTGCTCAATCAACCTAGAAAGAGACTTTTTCTCAAGCAAACTTGCAAGAGACTTCTTCTTAATCAACCTAGAAAGAGACTTCATTACTTAAGTACAAAGACAAGATACTTCCTTGCTAAAGCAAGCAGGCAAAAAAAATCCTTTACTTTAAACAGGTAGTTTAGTAGAAATGGTAACCACTAAACTTAGATACACAATCAAAAGTATCGCATTTGTGCAACAACCAAAAAGGTTCTTAACCTCAATATTTATAAGATATATAGAGATAAGAAATCTTAAGATCTTGTGCAATAACAATTACAAATCAAAGCCCAGAGTTATACTTAAGATATTGTATTACATAGTTATTGTACACCTTTCTTTAAATCTTCAACTTTCTTTTATAGAGGTAGAGAAAGAGTCATTTGAGGTTTTGAACATAAGAGAAAACTTAGTGAAGAAGCATGCCAAGAGAGACATTGGAGAATGTATCTGGTTAGAAGCGTTGTCCACTAAATAATGGTATTGTTCATAGCACCTTTCAAGACTAGGTATCTACCAAATGGTAGAACAGACTGAAGAGACCATATCACCATTCCTCGAGCCTTTCAAAATGAAACCCTAGTTGACTCTGTCCAAATATATGGGGCTTTGACAAGACTAGTCTTCTTTGGTACATTGTACATATCTGTAGTGGTAAAATTTTTGAGATTAAGCTATTGATTAACTTAACTCATAAAGCAAGAGTCGCCATTGCACTTTTATTATTTCCAAAGGAAAAGGGAAAAAGTAAGAACAAAATCCAAAGAAGTTTTAAAATAAAACTAATAAAAAGAGAACAAGGGTCTGTAGGTTAGTTATGCAAAGGGAATGTATTAGCACCCTAAACATTCGTGGTACTCCATGGGAACCTCTTTGAAGATGTGTACATTTTAGTTTGAAAAAGGTATTGTTTGCAAAATATTTAAGTGATGGGAAAACAAATGTTTTTTTTATGATTTTTGGTAATTTCTAAGACTTTTTGAAGTCTCATGCCTACGTACAAACAAAGTGAAATGGAGGATCAAAACCTTGTATTTCGTGGTAAAAATAACAAAGGTGTCTGTTTTGATTCATTTTTAATGAGAAGACATTTTGTCATTTTAAGGATAACACTCAACTAGTCACCCATAAGTATGAGAACTTTGCATCATCATGAGAAGGGCCCCAACTTGGATAAGGATTAACAAGTATGCCACTAGCTCTCACAGGTGGAAAAGAATTGTCATCAATAATATAGGGATAGGAGAATTATATATCAACTATGAAATGACTCATGTCTAAACTTTGAGAAAATGTTTTAAAAGGAAAAGTGCACAAAGGGCACAAAATGATTTGAATGAGTTATGCATTTTTTAGTCTTTTGAAGTTGGTATGAATATGCTTAAGATGGATTAACATTTATTGGGAAGAATTTTTTTGAAAATCACTTGACAAAAGTCAAGGTTTGTTAAGAAAATGGTTAAAGTTAGAAAACAAGAATGTTTTGAAAAAAGAGAAAAAGTTTTGAAAATTAAAGGAGAGGAAAAGAAAAGACTATCCTAGAGCATAAAGTAAAAGCTAAGGAGGAAAGGTCTAACAAAGAGATAGAAAGCTGTATGACATAAGTGTAGTGGTAAATTCATGATTATCAAGCTATGGATAAGCTTAACATCAATAAAACCAGAGTCGCCATTGCGCTTTTATTGTTTCCAAAGGAAAAGGAAAAAGTACGAACAAAACACAAAGATAAGAAGTTTTCAAATCAAAACTAATAAAATGTCATAGATTACAAGTAAGGGGGTTGGTTACACAGAGGGAAGGTGTTAGCACCCAAAGAGTCCTAGTTACTCCTAGGGAGCCCTTTTTTATATGGGCATGTATTTCTGGTATAAATGATGTTTGAGAAAAATAGAGTGTGGGGGTGAGAAAAGAATTAATTGATTATATTTTTGTGTTTGACAAGACCTTCGGACTTGTGCCTACGTACCAACATAAAAATGAGGGATCAAAACCTCATAGTTCGTCGTAACAATTTCAAAGTTGGTGAGTTACTTTTAACAAAATTTAGTTGAAAAGGCACAAAGGGCCAAAAATTTGAATGAAATTGTTAGTTATTTTTGTCTTTTGAAATTTAAAGTCAATATGGTTAAGTTTATTTACAAATTTGATTTAAGAAAGAGTTTGGAAATTCATTGGCATAAGGCCAAAGTTTCTAATCATTAAACAAAGTCTAAGTTTGAAATCACAAACAAAGAAGGTTTTTGAAAAGAGGGAGAGATTTTGAAATTTAAGAAGTGGGGAGGAGATGAAGAGACTACCCTAAGCATGGATTTAAAAGTTAAGGGTTGAAAAGATCTGACTAATGGGATGCAACCCAACAGACAAGAATGTCATATAGAAACCCGTTTTCCCTTTAAACCTTAGTCAAGCAATAATCATTTAGAAAATAGTAATATATATACATCATGAAGATCAAGGAATCAAATAAGATAACCACATCCAAGCAAGCAAATCCTATAGCTAGCAGTCTTCTTTGTCTTCTCATGTATCAAATGAAATATTCCTTGATCAACTTAGAGCAAAGCATCCTACACAAAGTCAAAATAATAAATAAGCACAAAGACGGAGTAGCAGATGAATTCAAATAGAGCTCAAGGCTTGCATTAGATGAAGGCTCAACTCACAATAACTCAGTCTCAGAATGTTGGCATTGGCCAAGTCCTTTTTGCATAGGGAATGCTACCTAATCCTAAGTCCAATAGTTCAGATCAAGATCAATAGTCCACCAGATATTTTTTAGGGTTTTTGTTGTTATTAAGTATTTTAAGGTCCTAAGACCATAAACAAAATCAAAATGCATAAACAATATATACAATCACAAGATATGGCTCAAATGAGCAAAGTGAAAATGACATAAACATAAACAATTTAAATGAAATGTAAATGGAAATGAATGATAAATGACTGAAATTTAAATTTCATAAAGTAAATGACTTGAAAGTAAAGCAATATTAACAAGAGTTAGTTAAAGGTTAGTCAAAGGTTAGTCAAGTGTTAGTGGTATTTTTAAATTGATTAAGTCATTCTTTGGAGAACACTCAACCATCCATTCACAAGTATGAATCCTTGAACCAAGACAGCTTCCATGAGAAGGGCTCCAACTTGGATAACTCAACAAGTATGCTATTAGCTCTCATGAAAGGAAAAATGGTCAAGTTTCCACACAATACCACGAATTATGGGAGACTTACAATCTCACTTAATAGACTGCTATGTCATTTAGGGTCAAATTTAGCTCTATGTTAAGCAATCGTAATTGGACTTATGTAGAAGTCACAACTATCTGAGGCCGAGCAATACAAATTTATGTGTTAATGCATGTTAGAGATTTGGTATGAAGAACCAAACTCCTAAAACATACCACACACTAAAAGAAAAGATCAAGAGGGATGAACCTATCTCAGTCATACTTGTATTTGTTCATCTGACACAAGGTCATTAATGAACCAATTATCCTTAAGACATTAGAGAGTTCATTGGTCAAATGAGGGAATGGGAAAGAATGGGAATGAAGATGAAGAGGGAGAGGAGGGTAGAAACACAAATTGACCAAGGGAGGATTTTATCAAATCAAAACCATTCATTCATTTTGGGAGATGAAATGTAGACTTTATCAATCCCCTAAATTCAATGGTTTTGATCCAACAAAAGTCAAATCAACCTTGACCAAGGCCCCAAACAGAAAGTCAAAGATCACAAGACCATAAAAATGACTCAACATAACTTTTACACAATTAATCAATTTAAAATCCAATTATAAAATGAATTAAAATACATTTTAATTTGGTCAAAATTTAAAATCTCTTCAAAACACCAAATAAATGGCCAAGAGATTTATCCTAGCTCAAACAAGGTCAAGGGACCTTAGACAAAAAATTTCATGATTTTTAAAAGGTCAGAATTATTTTTAAACAATTAAAAATATGCACAAAAACATTTAATTCATGAAAAATATCAAAATTAATCCAAAAACTAATTTCAATTCAAAATATGAAAAAGAAAAATATTTAAAGATTTTTGGTGAAAGTCCCATATTTTTTGTATAAAAAATGAAATTATTATGAATTAAATAAAAAAAGGATTAAACATAAAATAAGAAATTAAAATAAAAATAGAAAAAACAAGGGCCATCAGATCTCTCTCATTAATTGAGGTGGCTGATCTGATGGCAACACACGCGCGTTTCATGGTTAACTTTAGTCAACCTGTTGTACGCGTGGTAATCAAATGCAACAGTCCATATTAGAATATTTAAACACGATCAGATGGCCAAGAAGCGTGACAACACACCACCGAAGTTAGGACTCAGGTCATTTTCTCCGGTGACCTCCACCAGACATGTCCAACTTCATCTCAAGGGAAAATGAAAAACAAGGACACTATTTCAAAGAGAAAATGCTCAGGATCACGAATCTGGCCTCAATTTTCTCCAATTCCAAGTATATAAAAAGATACAGGAATTTGAATTTTGAGTATCATGAACTGATTTGCTTCGATTTACCTCAAAGTAACTCAATCTTTAGGAGCATGGCCAATGATGCAATCCAACTCCTATTCATGCACATTGAGTACTATGAAAGGAACCATGCGCAAGTCCCTCAATCTTGGTCCAAATGAGTTGATCTTGGACTTTTTGGAAAGGTGAGACTAAGGGGAACAACTTTCATGTTTAAAATGCTTCCATTTGGATCTTGGATCATGATGAATTTTGAGGTGGAAGTTTGGAAAATCAAACATATTTGAAATTTTTCTAAGTACCAAGTCAAGTTTTCACTTCTTCCACCTTGAATAACTTTTACTATGCGCTTCAAATGGAAACAGTTCCTTCATAAATGTTATATATCTTTCAAACCTATTAAATTTGGTCACAAATTTGACCTCGTTTGGATTTGGCATGAAGGAGTTATGCATTTTAAAAGTTGGGGAAAATCACTTGTTCAATGGTAATGGCCCAAAATGACCTATAATATTTCCTCTTGGCACATGCCCTTGAATGTTGAATTTGAATTTTCTCAAAGGAACAAAGTTGTATAGGACATATTGAATTTGATCATGAAACTTGAATGGATTTCATATCATAAAAATTGAGAAAGTTATGGTCCTTGGAAGTTGACCTCCTAACTAGGGTTCAGACAAAATGACCTATAATCTTTCACCATAGAAACGACTTTACAAGCAAAACTAGGTCTTGACTTCAACATGAAAGTTGTTTGGAATGTCATAAGAAGTAACATTTCTCTTGGAATCATTTTCATATGATAAAAAGTGTAGGAGATAGGGTCTAAGGAACCCCAGTTTTGATCAATTGACTTTCTCTGGTCAACTACCATGAACCAACTTGCAAACTTGAAATTATATTGATTTCTTGAACTCGTGGAGGATCATATATGCATAAGATGATGTAATAATAAGTATCCCTTGAAATATTTGATCAAATGGTGAAGAAACATGCTGAAGAAGTCACACAAGATACCTAGATGAATTAGGGCTTCCAAGTCAAACAAGCTTCAAACTCTTGGTGATTTCTTGATAAAAATGGTATGTGAAGATCATGGGGATCCACATATGATGTCTAGAGACAATGTGAGCCACCTCTTGATTAGTATCCTTGCATTGAGGGTCTCAAACCCTAGATATGAACTTGATGGAGCATGGGTGGACACACACACTACCTACAAAATATGTAAACTATACATAGACATATTTTTGGTATTTTGGTTGGTAAATAATGAAAAAAAAGTATGATACAATCAAATATGCTTGGTGATCTCTCCTAATGCAAACCCAATGAATGAGGGGTAAGGAGGATGCCATGGTGTGATCCCAAAGCTAATGCGTATGATGAGATATCAGGAGGAATCTTAGGGTCAAAATTACGGTCATACAGTTGCCCCTATTTAAGGATATTCTAACTGAGGATGTGAAGGTTAAAATCTTCGTATCAACTCAGTAGAATGAACTTAAATAATAACATATAGAAACAAATTTTGATCCCTAAGAGACCTCATGATGCATATGATATGAATGTAAAAAATAATCTCTTTGCGGAAAATATTGCCACAAAGGAAAAGAATCCGGAGAGACTGAAAGTCCACAGGAGCATAATGCATTCCATAAGGAAAACTCATTGGGGAGACAAAGACTCTAGGGGGAATAAAAAGTTATGCGTAGGCATGTAGTGGGGTATTCGTTACCTTTAGATTTATTGACTAAATCAAAAGTAAGCATACAATTCGAGTCGCCACCGCACTTTTATTTATTCAAAGGAAAGGTTAAAAAGAGAACAAAAACCAAGTAAGAAGTTTTATCAAATCAAAAACTAATAAAAATGTCAGAGATCTGGGTAAGGGGGTTGGTTATAAAATGGGAAGGTTTTAAGCACCCAAAACATCCTTAGTACTCTAAGGGAGCCCTTTTTGCAAATGTGTATTGTAGGTTGGTATTTATGAAAACATTTGTGCAAACAAGATTGGGGGGATGAGAAAAGAGTATACATATTTACAATTTTGTTGTTTGAATGGATAAACCCATTGCCTACGTACCATCACAACGGTAGGATCAAAACCTCTTAGTTCGGGGTAAAAATCTCAAAAGATTGGTGAATTGATTTGACCAAAAGCCTTAAGGTCTTTTGTTATCAAAGGGAGAAAACTGAACCTAAACCAACAATCCACCATGTGAGGAGAGCTTCAACATACTAGTGAGGGATCCACCCTATAATAAGTATGGAAGACTTATAGTCCAATCACTAAGGATAAGGTGAGGACATCAACCACTATGATAACTCAAACCTATGGCTAATGTTTATGCAAAAAAGGTTTTAACAAAGGTGGTCATTGGAACCACAAAAACAACTTGAAGTGAGTTGTATTTACAAGTTAGAAGTATTCACAAAATGAGGTCAAAGTTGACTTAAGATTCATTCAAAATAAGTATTAATGAAAAGAGTTTGAAAAATCAAAGGCATAAGGCCTAGGTTTCTAATTTGAAACAAAGTCAAAGTTTGCCCATAAATGAGTTTGGCTTGGGTTAGAGTGAGGAGAAGAAGATAAGGGTTAATCCTAAACATGCAAAGATAAGAGAAGAGATAAAACCCTTGGAGTTCCTTTTCTTGAGATCATAAAGATGATTCCAGATGCTCCTTTCCTTTGGACTTAGCAAGCAACAAACAATCAAAACAAACATTATATTCAAGCTCCTAGGATCTCCATTTGGCTTGTCTCTCTTAACTTGGATACTCATGACAATGGTCCTTCTTACTATCTCAAGTTTGGAATCCCTATCACACAAGAGCAAACATCAAAAAGTTCACAATACAATAAGAGGAATGGACAAAGAATGAGTTTAGATTAGGGGTCATTTGAAGTCAACTTTTAGATTTAGCATTCTAAAGGCATGAGGCCTAGTTGCTCTTGAACTCCTTTAAGCATAGGTAAGGTCCTAATTCTAAGTCCTTTCACCTTTTTGCATTGGGTTCACACAAACAAAGACAAAACAACCACAAGACAACAATATATTTATATATAATAATGAGCTCAAATGAGCAAAAGGAAAATGGCATAAACATAAAATATGAGCTCAAGTGAGCAAAGTGAAAAGGCAATATGAATAAATGAGTAAGAAAGTAAATTGCATTAAAGTAAATTGCAAGAAATTAAATTCTTGAATTAAAGTTAGTAGTTAATGGTTAATGTTAGTGTGTCATAAGACAATTTAGCGCTATGTTAAGCAATCGTAAGTGGACTAATGTAGTAGTCACACCTATATGAGGCCGGTCAATAAAACTATAGGCAAATAAACGCAAGTTAGAGATCGTGACTAGTAAGCCAAGCTCCTACAACTTGCCATGCCAAAAGAAAAGAGAAAGGCCTTGTATGGATTTTAGGTTCTTTGCTTGACCAATAAGCAACCTATCTTGGACACAAAGTAACTCACTTGATCTTTGATCAAGTTGAGTTTGATTTGGATCAAAGAAGGTTAAGCCTCTCATATGTCAAGACTAACCACAAATCATTAACTCATTGGCCAAAATTAAAGAAGTGAGATGAAGATGAAATGAACAAAATGAGAATTCAAATGACATAATCAAAACACAATGATCAAATGTGAATCAAATCATCATCAACCAATGTGAAACAAAAGAGAAATGAATATTAGAAGTTAACAAAGTCAAACATATTTTTTTGGTATTTTTGGAATTAAAATAAAACATAAAATAAAATGAACAAAATATGGTCAAACATCAAATTCAATTCAAATCAACTTGGATAAGTCCAATTGAATTATCATAGGTCTAACATGGTCAAACAAGGTTTGACAAATTTTCTCAATAATTTTTGAAAACAGAAACTATTTAAAATCAATTAAAAATAATAAAATATAACACAAATGAATTAAAATCTCAAATAAATCTTAAATCAATTAAGAAATTGATGAGAATATTTTTCATAGACTTATCATGATCCATATGTGTTAAGAAAATATTTTTGAAATTTTCAGATATCAAAAAGTATTTAAAATGAAATAAAAACTATTAAAAACAAAATAATTCACAAAAAATATTAAATGAAGTCACAAAAATAATTAAAAATCAGATTATGAAACTAGATTTTTCAAGAAAACTTTTGCCATTGGTCTCGTATTTTTGTGACCTCAATTAAAATAGTTATGAATTTTTGAAATAAAAAGGAATAAAAGAAAATAAAACAGAAATTAGAAAATGCCAAAACTCCAGGGCGCTTGGATAGGATTCATTAAATGACATGGACACATCCAATGGCTCAGAGGCGCTAGTGTACCATGATCCTTAGTCCAACGCGCCACAAATGGAATTAAAAAAGGTCAAACAAATAAAAGGTTGTGATTAAAACGTTGGAGCCAGATCTGAGGCACAAAGTGCTCCCACATGGGGATGGTGGTGGAAACCACCATCTTCTCCGGTGGACCAACCAACTCCGGCCACCAGTTGCAGGTTTTTGAACCTTAACCAAAACACACGAGCCAGGTACCAAAATGAAGCTGGGGTGATGTACATCACCCCTTTAACCTTGGATTGTCCTCGAGATTTCTATCAAGTGAGAAATCTGAGCTTGAAAATCTAGGTATGCAAACTAAAATGCTTTAAATCATGAAATCAAGACCACCACTGGCCTGCCTCTTGCTCGAGGACTTCAGAAAATGGTTTAAATACAAGGAATTCATATCATGGAGCAAGCTTTAGATCAAAACAGTTGAGTAATATACCTTTGAAGAGCAGCTTTGCACAACACGATTCCTTCAAACTTTTGCTTCCAATTTGATCAGGAGATGATAAGGATGTAAAGCTTTGGAATTGAAACTTGAAGATCAACTGATTGTGTTGAAATTCAAGTTTGAAATTGAGAAATGAAAATCAGAATTCCTTTGAGTATGGTTGGATTTTGATTTCAGCAGAGCTTCAGATCACCATAAGGTTGAGATTTGAATGAGCCAAGGCTTCTATTTATAGCTGAGCTTGATGCCAAGTGAGGAAATACTCGTGTGCATGAGAATTGGGTCCTCCATGCATGGGTCTGTACAGGCGCATGTGAGGCCCAAACTTGAGTGGAAATGCAAGATGATATCATTTGAAGTTGAAATGTACATGCAGTTGGCATGGTACTTGCTTGTGCATGAAGATACAAAGTGAATTGCATATTTGGACCTACACATTCATCTCTTCGAAGGTCCCATATAGAAAATCTAAACATGGTCATGTGAGTAATGGTTGGAAAAGTCTTGACATAAGGAACAAAAGCTATGTTGGGCAAAAATCCATTTGGACTTTGGAAATTTATGAAAACTGGCCTTGAAGTTTGAGGTACAAAACATGTCTTTGGAAAATATGCCAAGAATGATCAACTTTAAGCCCTTCGTTTTCAATGATGCACGCCTCAAATGGAAAAACCTCCAACAAAAAAGTTGTAGGTCGTTTCAACATGATAAATTTGGACTTAAGTTTTGCATCATTTGGATTTTGTATGAGAAAGTTATGGGTACTTGAAGTTGGACATTTTTCACATTCAATGGTTTTGGTCCAAAGTGACCTATAATGTTTTGTATTATCACATGTGTTTATTTTAGGATTATGAAATTTTGTCCAACATAAAATTTGAATTATACATCTTAAGCTTTCCAATGCAATTGGTCTCACCTCAAAATCATAAAAAATAAAGTAGTTAGGTCCTTGGGAAGTTGACCCAAAATTAGGGTTTCAGTCAAAATGACCTATAATGTTTTGAAATGAATGGTGACCTTCAAAGTTTCAAATGTATTTTTGATGAAAGTGAAAGTTGTTTATATGGTTCTTAAGAACATTTTTGATCTTGGGGTCATATTCATTTGACAAACACATCAAAGGTTAGGTCTCAATGGATCTCAGTTTGGTCAGATGACTTGACTGGTCAACTTCTCAAGGCCAAACCTCAAATCTTGATGAATGAATGATTGAGGATACTCGCAAAGGCTCATATATGCATAAAATAATTAATTAAATAATTTCCCTTGATTTAATTTGATCATAGGTTGAGGTTGCTTCATGATCAAGGCACAATCAATGCACAATTGAATTAGGGTTTCCTTGGGAAACAAGCCTCAAGCCCTTTTGGTTTATCTTGATCAAATTGGCAAATTGAGATACTTGGGAGACATATATGGTGATTGAGAGCTTTGTGGACCATTGTCATGCTTGCTTTCATCTTCATCTAGCCACTTCAATGAGCATAGGAGCCTCCTAGGAGCAGGGGATCACAAGGTCACTTGAGCTTCAAAAACAAAAGAGTTAGTGACATATTTTTGTGCTTTTGGTTAGTAAATAAAATAATAAAGGCAATAATATACAATTCAAGCATTCTTGGTGGTCTCAAACTAACTCACACAAGTCCCAACCCAAGGGTTAAGGAGCCACACATGCTATGATCCTTGAGGCAATGCAATGAGTAATGATATGATGCCATGAGGGATCTTAGAGTCAAAATTAGGGTTTTACAAGGCCAGGATACGACTTAAAAATTGCTGGAGACACGAGGGGAATTTCCATGAAAATAAATCAATGGAAGGACCTGGTTGGGGATAAGGGAAATCTGTAGGGGAAACGGGTAGATCAGAACAAGGCTGAAATACCTGAAACAAACTCAACTGGGGAAGAATGATCTTAAACATAGGAGTATCAAAAATATATTATCTATTACCGGTTACTGGGCAGGAAGATAGTATACTCTGACAGAGGGACATTTGTTACCGATTAGGATAAACATATCAAGGATGACTCGCTGAGGGAAAAAAGGTGTATTCGTTACCAGTTACTGGGTAAGAATAGCCTGTGGGAAAAAATGATCAAATAGGATTTACAACTAACTGTTCTTGGGCAGAAGACCAAAAGGATAGAATATCTATCACCAGTTAAAATGAACATAGTAAGGATAAACTTAAAGGAAGAATATCCATCATCGGTTAAGATGAACATATCAAGGATATACCGCCGGGGGGAAATAGGAATTATATCTATCAATTACTGGATAGAATACCAAAGAGAGAATATCTATCACCGGTTAGGATGAACATATCAAGGATAGACTCGAATGGGAAAGTAGGTTTTACATCTACCGATTACTGGGCAGAAGACCATAAAGAGGAGAAAATTCGTCATCAGTTGAAATGAACATATTAAGGATTTACTCTCTGTGGAATAAAAGTAGGGATTACAACTACCTTTTTAATGGGTAAAAAACCACAAAGGAAGAACATTTGTCATTGGTTAGGATGAACATATCAAGGATAGTCTGCCTGGGGGAAACGTGAAAAACGAATCCGCTAGGGAAAATAAAGGAAGTAAATTACATTTACCGAGTATTGGGCAAAAGTAAACTACTAAAAAATTTGAGAAGAATATTACCAGTTACTGGGTAATAGACTCTCAAGGAACCAAAATATCTATCTAGGTAATAGCTAGAAAGAAACGATCAAACAAAGACTCAACCCAATGACGATATAACTCAAGGGGGGTGATTCCATCCAGATAATTAACGGGGGAGGAAACTGAAATAATGATCATCCACGAGGAAAATAACTTAGTGGGAAATGATAAAGGTTAAAATATTTCTGCTTAAGGGGCTGACACTCTAAAATTGAAGGAGGATAGACACCCCAAGCCTGCATGGGGAAATAATATCACCGTAGCAGGGGATCAGAATAAAGGAGTCAAATGAAATAAAATGCATAATGAAATATGTGATGCTGTCTTTTATGTATGAATATGATTATAATTATGCTGATGAAATAACACAAATGATACAAATATCACAGATTTGAATCATCGCTGCAACACTCGGCTAATTCAACAATATGGAAACACCCACTAGAGAAAATGCTAGGGATGAACATAAGTCATCTAGCTCGAATAACTAAACCCTGGTTGGGGAAAGAGAAAAGATTTGTTAAGGATCCAAATTGTCAACTCTACATGGAAATTTTAGGTCAACATCATATTAGATGGGGGATAACCCTACAGGGGACTAAATCAAAATACTGCTCAGAGTCCAAAACTGCCAAAAACGAGGGATCTTTGATATCTGAAGATGAACTTCGTCGAGGAATACAAGAGATAAAACTCTGCACGAGGATATAAGCAAAAAACTGAGGATGTTATGACCAAGACCGTTGCATCCCTAAAAAATCATCAGATTCCCTTAGAAAATTGCGAAATAAACCAATTCCCAGGAAAAGATAATCGGATCTAATACACTGCGAAAATCATGCAACACAAACATGCGAATGGAAACCAAATAAAGGTTTCGGATCTCCAAAGTCACGAACTGGAGGATATCAAGAGGAGTATCGGGACTGATTATCAGCTCCACTCTACTAGGGATGTGAACCTGCAACTCAGCTGGGGATACCTGACAAACTGTTGGGGGAAAACTACTAAACCAACTGCTTGGTGAAGACCAACAAAGCTTCTCACTTCAAGACTTATCTGTTCTCAGATTGTTGTTGATATTCCTTGCGGAAATCGATTATTCTTAAAGTGATTATTTTTATTATTTTTAAGAAAAAAATATTTTTATCCATTATTTTATTTCAAAATTATCATCATAAAAATTCAATTTTATTTAGCATAAATAAATAAGAGTAGAAACAATTGGATAAAAAGCTCAACTTTATTTAATAGAATGGTAGTCTCTAAATGACAAGACACCATAGATCTATACAAAAGTTGAAAATGGTAATTTACATGGAAAAGGGCTACACTGAATACAATGATCACTACCCTTCCTATCAACTTCAATATCCATTGTGCCCTTGGTTTTGGTTGAGAGTGATGAATCAGACCCAAAACGACTCGTTCAAAACTGCCTTCATGATTAGGACCAACTGAATACATGTAGCGGGGTATTCGTTACCATTAGAGATATTGACTAAATCCAAGGTAAATCATACAAGTCGAGTCGCCACCGCACTTCTATTTATCCAGAGGAATGGTTAGAAAGCGAACAAAAACCTAAAAGTTTTATCGAATCAAAAACTAGTAAAAATGTCAGAGATCCGGATAAGGGGGTTGGTTATGCAATGGGAAGGTGTTAGGCACCCAAAGCATCCTAGGTACTCCTAGGGAGCCCTTTTCACATTTGTTTTAAGGTTGTTGTTTTTTTTTTGTGAAAATTTATTTGTGCAAACATGATTGAAGGGATGAGAAAAGAATATACAAATTTATTTACATTTTGTGTTTGAATGGATGAACCCATTGCCTATGTACCATCTTAAAAAAGGATTAGGATCAAAACCTCGTAGTTCGGGGTAAAAATATTCAAAAAAAAGTTGGTGAATTGATTGGTCCAAAAACCTTAAGGTCTTTTCTTATCAAAGGGAGAAAACTCAACCTAAAACCACAAATCCACCATGTGAGGATAGCTTCAATATGCTAGTGAGGGGTTAACCCTATAATAAGCATGGAAGACCCATTGTCCATCACTAAGGATAAAGGTGAGTATTATATCTACCTCAAGGATAACTCAAACCTAATAGCTAATGGTTATAAAAAAAGGTTTGATTAAGAAGGTGGCCATTGAAACCACAAAAAGTATTTGAATGGGTTATATTTGCCAATTAAAAGTATTTACAAAAATATGGTTAAAATGGATTAAAAGGTTCAATTCAGAATAAGTGTTATGAAAAATAAGTTTGAAAATCAAAAGCATAAGGCTTAGGTTTCTAATGTTGAAAACAAAAGTTATTGTTTGCACAAAAAGTTTTGGCTTGGGTTAGAATGGGGAAAAAAACAAAAAAAAAGGGTTAAATTCCTAAACATACAAGAGATAAGGGAAAAGAAAATAAAACCACATTAGGAGTTCCCCTCTTGAGATCATATTAATGATCCAAGTAGCTCCCATCCTTTGGAATAAGCAGTCACAAACAAATATCTCAAGCCATTAAACACAGGTAATCGGAATAAACCTCCAGGTGGTATCCCACAAAAAGTGTTGAACACCAGGCCATCTCTGCAAGAGTCATGTGAGCCCTCACAAAAAAAAAACTCAACAAACAGGTTAGAGAAACAAGATAGGGTAATCAAGAGTTGCCCCCAAATCAAAATGTAACCACATGAATCATGCCATTAAAATTCACAAAAAAGCTCACAAAAAGCAACCAAGGGCAGGAGGCCTAAACCTCTTGTCAAACACATACATTAAAAGGGTATCAAAAAATTTTAGGTTGAAAGTATAAAGTAGTGGAAATAGGGCATACCTGATTGGGGAGGATCGATTGAAATTGAGTTGCACCCGTGAGGTTTGCAGAGCAATCTGAGGGTTTTCCTCTGGAGGTTGCTCTGAACTCTGTCAGCTCTTCTCTCACTTTCTTTTTCCTGCCAGGGTAATAGGAATGGCCTATCCTTTTGTTTCACTGAAACTCTGAATTTATAACCTGGTTTTTGTGGACCCGTGGGCTCAAATGAGAGAGGCCCAAGTCCAAAAACTTTTTTTGTTATATTTTATTTATTTATTTAGTTATTTATTTATTTTTATTTATTTTCGTTTTTTTGTTTTTTTTTGTTTTTAGGAAACAAAAGTAAGAGAAACAATGATGTATATTTCAAGCATGCTTGGTGATCTCAAACCAATCACAAGGAGTCCCACCCAAAGGCAAAGGGAACCAAGATGCTCATGATCCTTGAGGCTATGCAAATGCAATGTTATGATGCCATGAGGGATCTTAGGGTCAAAATTGGGGTCTTACAGATGCCCCTATTTAAGGTCATTCTAGCCGGAGAAGTGAAGGTTAAAATCTTCGTCTCGACGAGGTAGAATGGGCTTAAATAATAACAAAGAGACAAATTTTGGTCCCTAAGAGACCTCATGATGCAGATGTATGTATGCAAATAGTACGAACTCTGTGGGGATATGTGTCCACAATGAAGAAAAGACATCCGGAGAAACTGACAATCCATATGAGAAATACACTCAATGGGACAGAGACTCTGGGGACTCTTATGGGGATAGGAGAGGGATAAAATGCGTGAGCAGGTCACGACTCAACGCTTGGGGAACATAATTCCAAAGGGAAAATATCCAATGGAAAGACCCGAGCTGACTCAAAGGTGCATGTATTGGGGAATATGCCAATACAACAAAAACTATCCACAACGGATACTTCGGATAAAAATTCGAATGAAAACAATCCACTAAGGAACTTCGCTGAGGATGCCTAAAAGGACACTCCTGGGGAAGCAGCGGGACGAGGTATTATCGGTTATTGGGTAATAAGCTCAAGGAGACATGTGATCTGATCGCCGGTATGAGGGTGAGATACAACATGTTCGGGAAGAATGAATATCTAAGACCGGTATAAGGGTGATAGATATCAATCAACCAAATCATCTGAGGAAGACCTAAAAAGGTATATCTCAACTCAGGAAAATCTGACTCCACAGAGGATAAAAAGTCATAATAGGGAGCAGAGAGGAGGGAACACCAGGGATACCGGTTACTGGGCATATAATAGGTGACCAACTAAGGCGTGAATTGGGGAATATTCCCAAAACACTCATCATCCAAAAGAGGGCTAAAAGCAAACTCGATGATAGGATGGATATTCGACTCCGTAAAGGGGGTACGAATCTTACTCGACTGGGGAAGAACAAAAGCTTCGACCAAAGAGTGCATGAGATATACTATCTATTACCGTCAGAACGTAGATAATATACTCGCATGGACGATTATCCACAACCGGTTACTGGGTTAATAAAGGATAAATCGATCAAAAAGAAAAGGCATCGGGATACCGAAACTAGGTATATAATGATGACCAATCAAGGCGTGAATTGGGGAATATTCCCAAAACACTCATCCAAAAAGAGGGCAAAAAGCAAACTCGATTATGGGATGGACATTCGACTCCGAAAAGGGGGTACGAATCTTACTCAACTGGGAAGAACAAAAGCTTCGACCAAAGAGTGCATGAGATATACTATCTATTACCGTCAGAACATAGATAATATACTCGCATGGACGATTATCCACAACCGGTTACTGGGTTAATAAAGGATAAATCGACCGAAAAGAAAAGGCATCGGGATACCGAAACTAGGTATATAATGATGACCAATCAAGGCGTGAATTGGGGAATATTCCCAAAACACTCATCATCCAAAAAGAGGGCAAAAAGCAAACTCGATTATGGGATGGACATTCGACTCCGAAAAGGGGGTACGAATCTTACTCAACTGGGGAAGAACAAAAGGCTTCGACCAAAGAGTGCATGAGATATACTATCTATTATCGTCAGAACGTAGATAATATACTCGCATGGACGATTATCCACAACCGGTTACTTGGTTAATAAAGGATAAATCGACCGAAAAGAAAAGGCATCCGGATACCGAAACTAGGTATATAATGATGACCAATTCAGGGGAGGAACAATCGTTACTAACAACAACAAGATAGACGAGAGATGACCCGCTGGGGATAAATTGCGTAATTAGAGCAATTATCCAAGAGATATATCACCGGTTACTGGGTGGTATATTAAGGAATGTCAATATCGAATTTTGTATAAAGATAACCAACAAGGAGGGAATTACATCTACCGGTATGAGGGTAGAGAACCACAAAAGAGAGTACCCGTCATCGGTTAGGATGAACAACAATCAAGGTTTAACTCTGCACGGGGACAAAATGGGGTTTACAACTACCGGTTACTGGGTAGTAGACCACAGAAATATGACTTACAACTACCGGTACGAGGGTAGAGAACCACGGACTCCGCCGGGATAATAATTACTAATTATTGAGCGATTATTCATTTACCACGGGGAAACAGGAAAAGAGTCTCAAGAGACCGATCTAGGATCAAACTAGATAGGCACACCAAATCAAGACTTGTCCCGATGAGGATATAACTTAATGGGGAAAACCATCCCAGTATATGTGTCGGGAAGGAACAAAAACAATTGACATCCACGAGGATATGACCTGGTGGGGAATATGGAAGAAAGGATAGACGCTTTCTGCTTATGGAGCTTACTCTATATGGAGAGATCAGACACACACGTCTTCTTGGGGAAGTATATCACCAAATAGCAGGAGACAACAAACAACTATATATGGCAAAGAATGCAACATGAATACCTGAATGTTATAATTATGCATGAATATGCGTGGTTTCTGTATGATGTATGCTGACAGACAGACATATCTAACACAACCAGGTCCAGGAATTAACCACCCGGTACTACATCTCAAGAGAGAAAGCCAAGTTCACCGGAGAGTATCCAATCTGCTGGGGATCAGAGATACTAGGAAGCAAAGAACTTTGCTGGGGATGAATCATCAATCATTCCAGCTGGGGACGAGAGTTATCACAGACAAGGTCCACCATATTAACAACTCTGCTGGGGAATCTATCCGTGGAGATAAAGGATTTATCGGGATCAACCACCAAATACCGCTCTTGCCCAAAGAGATCCAAGCTGTTGAGGAAGAAAGATTGCTACTCTGCTGAAGGGAAGAGAGGTGACTCTCAACAAGCAATCGACTTGGTAGGATAAACCACAAGAGGTTCCGGAGGGAGGATATACAGTCATGCGAGGAATATGGACAAAAATCTTACCCTGTTGGGGATCGTACCACCCTTGGGAGAGCACTGAGGATCTCCTAAGTATCCTTTCGTCATTGTGAATGTTCACTTTGTTTAAAAACAAATTATAAAAAATTTGATCGTTTAAAACAATGATATTTTCTTAATCAAAACATGCAAAACATTTGTTGAATAGAAACAGATAAGAGTGCCAATAATTGGATAAAAGGCTCAAATTTATTTGATAGAATGGTAGTCTGCGAATGGCAAGACTCCATAGATCTTTACAAATTTGAAATTGGTGATATATATTGGAAAAGGGCTACATTGAACATAATGACCATTTCTCCACCAGTTCTGAATCCGATGTATTTGAAGCTTTGGTTGATAATGAGCAAGGATCTCTGACGGACGACAGTTGCAGAACAAGGTCTTATCAGGATGCAGTTACTTGCCAAATCCCTAATTTTTGCCTAGATTGCCCCAGGATGAGGTACTCAATCTAGCGGGATACATATATCATTATTATATATTTTTTTTTTGTCTCTAACTTTTGCTTGGACCGCCCTTTCGGGTTTTCAATCCACCGAGACGGTCATTTTTGCCTAAGCCGCCCTTTCGGGTTTTCAACTTAGCGAGCTATTCAGTTTTTTTTTGTTTTTCTTAGGAGAAGTATTTCTTGACTGCATCTGAATTCACAGGACGAGTGAAATCCTCCCCATCCATAGTTGTAAGTATCAAAGCACCATCTGAAAAGGCTCTCTTAACAACATATGGACCTTCATAGTTTGGAGTCCACTTGCCCCTGGAATCGGGCGTGAAAGACAAAACTTTCTTGAGCACAAGGTCACCTTCTCGGAACACACGAGGCTTGACCTTCTTATCAAAAGCTTTCTTCATCCTCTACTGATATAACTGACCATGGCACATGGCAGTCAATCTCTTCTCTTCAATCAAATTCAGCTGGTCATAACGACTCTGAACCCATTCAGCATCAATCAACTTGGCTTCCATCAAGACTCTCATTGATGGGATCTCCACCTCTACAGGGAGTACAACCTCCGATCTTGACTTAGCAATCATATCATCAACATATACCTCAATCTCCTTGTGCATCATATCATGGAACAAGGTAGTCATAGCTCGTTGATACATGGCTCCGGCGTTCTTCAAACCGAAGGGCATCACGCGATAACAGAATGTTCCATAAGGTGTGATGAATGTTGTCTTCTCCATATCCTCGGGTGCCATCTTAATCTGATTATATCCAGAAAATCCGTCCATAAACGAGAAGACATTGAATTTAGCTGTATTGTCTACCAACATATCAATGTGTGGTAGAGGGAAATCATCTTTCGGACTAGCTTTATTCAAGTCTCTATAGTCCACACACATCCGGACTTTTCCATCTTTCTTAGGCACGGGCACAATATTGGCCACCCATTGAGGATATGTAGAAGTCACCAGGAACCCCGTATCAATTTGCTTCTGAACTTCCTCTTTGATCTTCACTGTCATATCAGGATGAGTTCTTCTGAGCTTCTGCTTTACAGGCATGCACTCAGGCTTTAGAGGTAGGAAATGTTGCACAATATCAGTATCTAGACCAGGCATGTCTTCATATGACCAGGCAAAGACGTCAACATATTCTCGTAGCAACTTAATCAACCCCTTCTTAACAGATTCTTCCAGAAGTGCCCCAATCTTTACCTCTCGCACACAATCTTCAGACCCCAAGTTGACTGTTTCCAGATTCTCAAGATGCGGCTGAATGATCTTCTCTTCATGCTCAAGTAGCCGGGTAATCTCATCAGGAATCTCTTCAACATCATCTTCCTCTGCCTCAAATACAGGGAATTCAAAATTGGGAGATGGTGTTGGGTCATTATGTTCAATGGGTCTAGAAATCAACCTGCCTAATGCTTTTTGGATATGAAAAGCTTTAGAATTCAAACAAGGCAAATCATTATGCAGATGAGAAGATTGATTTTATTTTATTTTTTTAGGGTTTTATGTGATCACCAATTTCATGCAAAAACAAAAAGGGAAAATAAATGGGAAAAACAAACATTTAACATGAATTTATTGAATGAAAATATCATTGTACTTATGCGCCAACAATGTCATCACTCCTCCTTTTAGCATGGGAGAAGGGTTTTTAAACAAAGTGATCATTACGTTGACTTATGGACAACTATTGGAATATCCACAGCGACCCAATTGTTGCAGACCCCTCCAGGGATGACGAAATTGTCAGAATCCTCTGCATCCTCTTCCAAGACAACATCAGCTTCTTCCTCTAGACCAGTATGGATAAAACCTCCACTCTTGAATAAACCTTGCTTGTTGAAAGTACCAGAAGAAAAACCTATGCCAGCCCGGGATTCGTTGTCTTCTAACTCAATCATTTTTTCTAAACCAATGGTTGCACCATGCTCAATGGCCAACTTTGCATCTTTGTAGGAAGCAAATGAAGGAGTTCCCTTCTCAATAGGCTCAGCTATAGATAAAGCTTGGAAAGGAGTTCAAATTTCAACCTCAGCATCTATATAAGAGAAGGAAGACAAATGGCTAACCAGGAGAGACCTTTCTCCCCCTACCACCACCAGTTTCTTGTTTTTCACGAATTTCAACTTCTAGTGTATGGTGGATGTCACGGCGCCTGCCTCGTGAATCCATGGTCTTGAAATGTTAGCTTTAGTGTTGTACCGGTGAGTCAGTTTGTCTTCAAAATAAATGAAGGACACAGAGTTAGACCACGGGGCAAGGGACCGGAAACAGAACCTGCTTATGCATATGATGCATGCAATGCTTGTGCATATGATTTGTTTTTTTTTATTTTAAAGGAACTTTAGAGTTTTATTTGCAAATTCTGGAAATATTAAGCATTTTCCCACATATGGAAATATCTCATCAAATAATATTAGGGAAAAGAAGTGCAGCATCGTCAATCATATACAAGAGAAAAGGAAAATAATCGTCTTGTGGATCCCTAGAAACAATCATCTAAAGCTCGGGACGCAGGAAGATAAGATGCGCGAAGCCTCTTCACCTCCCTCTCGTAGGCTGCCTCCATATCGGCCTTCTCTTTGGCGAGTCGATCATACCTCCTCTTCCAGAACTTAGAAGATTGAGGAAGTAGAGAAGTCCATACATCATCAGGGTCATCAATAACCTGATGCTCAAGAAACTCAATCAACGCATCCTTCTCCTTAATCTGCTGAAGCAACTCTTCGCGTTCACGGATCCAGGCACGTGAACGGTCTTCGTCTCTCAACTCCTCTACTCCTTGATTAGGGAGGGTTGAAGGCCCAGCCATAATCATAGGTGTAGGTCTCGGATACTCGTAAGGCATGAGATACTCAAACACCCTCTTCCTAACCCAAACAGTGTAAGGCTCCAAAGCGATGCAATTCTTAGGACCCAACTCTTTCCTTCCTTTCCTATGAATCTTGCGCCAAGCGTGGACCATCCTAGCTTTCAAGCCTTGGGGATCTTTACCATCCTGAAAGAATACACCCTCTAACAGAATGTTATTGGGTTTATCCTTTAGGGTGAACCCAAGCTGCCGACGTGCCAAAACAGGATTGTAGTTAATCCCACCACATGTACCAAGAAGAGGTACATTGGAGAATTCGCCACAAGAGTCAATAATTTGCACACCATCATACACACGGTTATACCAAGAGATATCATCATTAGTGAGAGACATGAGTCTCGTGGACCACCGTAGACATCCCTTATTCTCCTTGAAAGCGACCGTCTGAGGTAAGTGAGAAATAAACCACTTATACAACAGAGGCAAACAACACATAATGGCGCCACCACCCTTTGTATTCCTCATGTGCAAAGAGAAATAGGTATCGCCCAACAGAGTCGGAACGGGATTAAGAGTAGAGAAGATCCTAATAGCGTTCACATCCACAAACTTGTCGATGTTAGGGAATAATACTAGCCCATAGATGAGAAGTACAAATATGGCCTCAAAGGCGTCCTCACTCATGGCCCTCCCATACATAGTGGCTTGAGCAATGAGGAACTCAGAAGGGAGACCTTGAATTCCACCTTTGGTAGTCATATTAGCACCAACCAGAGATTCATCTATGTGCAACATGTCAGCTATCTCTACAGAAGTAGGAATACTCTCCAAGCCACTGAACGACAACTGGTCTAGAATAGGTATACCCACAAGGTAAGCATACTCCTCAAGGGTAGGCAAAAGCTGGAAATCCGGAAACGTGAAGCAACGGTACAAGGGATCATAAAACTGCACCAATACACTCATCAATCCTTCATCCACCTGAGTAGTCAGAAGAGGAAGAAGCTTCCCAAAACGAGCCTTGAAACCCACAGGATCTAATACATAGGATGTCAAATTCCTTAACTCTTTCAAATCTGGTTGCCTGAAGCTGTACTTCTTTGTATTCCTTCTTTGTCTTTCCATGTCTGAAAATTTTGCAAATAAACCCCTTAAGTTCCTTGAAAATTTTCTTATTTATTGATGATATGGATGCAAATGGGTGCATGAATGCATGAATGCAACAATCACACTCAAGGATCAAGCAAAGCACACCAAACAAAGGTCATGGGATGGATCATGTTATCCTTAATATCAATCATCAATTTTGGTGGATTATGGTTTACACCTTATCAACACCCAAGTTCCTTTGATATTAAGGATATCTGAACGGATCAACCATGAATCAAGGGTTTGTTGTAAGTCACGAGCATGGAGTTAGGTTAAGAACCACCCAAAAGGGAGTGTACTAGGGTTTAAACCTGCCAAACATGTTCTACAAGAGGTTCCCATAGTCATCATCCCATCTTTTGGATATTATCGGAGAAACGACTACTCGTATTCCAAAAATATTCTCAAGAGAGACTCTTATGAGTGTAGTATCACGTAACAATCGTATTAAATCTTACACTTGAACGACTTTCGCACTACATCCTAAGAATAGGCCAAGATGGGCTTGGTAAACTAAGGTCTATATTGGAAAGAGTAATGTCTAACCACAACTTACTTGTGTGACATTATTGATCCCAACATAACCTCCACCAAGTGAATGGACTTGCAAGTCAACTTGCTAAGGAATAACTCCACACAAGTCAACAAGACTATGCCATTCTCCTATCCTAAGTGCACTCGAGTTCGGGTATAGAACTCATCTCACAAAGATCACCAAGCATACAAGGAATTAATATTCAAGCAATTCAATCATTACATACAATACAGTAATCCCAAATTGCACAAAAATATGTCACAAAAAAAAAATATACAATACAATACAACAAATATGAAAAATAGGCAAAACCCACTAGGCAAATGATTTTTCCCCAGCAGACTCGCCATTTTTCTGTAGCGGGGTATTCGTTACCATTAGAGATATTGACTAAATCCAAGGTAAATCATACAAGTCGAGTCGCCACCGCACTTCTATTTATCCAAAGCAATGGTTAGAAAGCGAACAAAAAAAGTTTTATCGAATCAAAAACTAGTAAAAATGTTAGAGATCTAGGTAAGGAGGTTGGTTATGCAATGGGAAGGTGTTAGGCACCCAAAGCATCCTAGGTACTCCTAGGGAGCCCTTTTCACATTTGTTGTAAGGTTGTTCTTGTTTTTTGTGAAAATTTATTTGTGCAAACATGATTGAAGGGATGAGAAAAGAATATACAAATTTATTTACATTTTGTGTTTGAATGGATGAACCCATTGCCTATGTACCATCTTAAAAAAGGATTAGGATCAAAACCTCGTAGTTCGGGGTAAAAAAATTCAAAAAAAAGTTGGTGAATTGATTGGTCCAAAAACCTTAAGGTCTTTTGTTATCAAAGGGAGAAAACTCAACCTAAAACCACAAATCCACCATGTGAGGATAGCTTCAACATGCTAGTGAGGGGTTAACCCTATAATAAGCATGGAAGACTCATTGTCCATCACGAAGGATAAAGGTGAGTATTATATCTACCTCAAGGATAACTCAAACCTAATAGCTAATGGTTATAAAAAAAGGTTTGATTCAGAAGGTGGCAATTGAAACCACAAAAAGTATTTGAATGGGTTATATTTGCCAATTAAAAGTATTTACAAAAATATGGTTAAAGTGGATTAAAAGGTTCAATTTAGAATAAGTGTTATGAAAAATAAGTTTGAAAATCAAAAGCATAAGGCTTAGGTTTCTAATGTTGAAAACAAAAGTTATTGTTTGCACAAAAAGTTTTGGCTTGGGTTAGAATGGGGGAAAAAAAAAAAAAAGAAGGGTTAAATTCCTAAACATACAAGAGATAAGGGAAAAGAAAATAAAACCACATTAGGAGTTCCCCTCTTGAGATCATATTGATGATCCAAGTAGCTCCCATCCTTTGGAATAAGCAGTCACAAACAAATATCTCAAGCCATTAAGCACAGGTAATCGGAATAAACCTCCAGGTGGTATCCCACAAAAAGTGTTGAACACCAGGCCATCTCTGCAAGAGTCATGTGAGCCCTCACAAAAAAAAACTCAACAAACAGGTTAGAGAAACAAGATAGGGTAATCAAGAGTTGCCCCCAAATCAAAATGTAACCACATGAATCATGCCATTAAAATTCACAAAAAAGCTCACAAAAAGCAACCAAGGGCAGGAGGCCTAAACCTCTTGTCAAACACATACATTAAAAGGGTATCAAAAAATTTCAGGTTGAAAGTATAAAGTAGTGGAAATAGGGCATACCTGATTGGGGAGGATCGATTGAAATTGAGTTGCACCCCTGAGGTTTGCAGAGCAATCTGAGGGTTTGCCTCTGGAGGTTGCTCTGAACTCTGTCAGCTCTTCTCTCACTTTCTTTTTCCTGCCAGGGTAATAGGAATGGCCTGTCCTTTTGTTTCACTGAAACTCTAAATTTATAACCTAGTTTTTGTGGACCTGTGGGCTCAAATGAGAGAGGCCCAAGTCCAAAAAAAATTTTTGTTATATTTTATTTATTTATTTTTTTTCTTTTTTTTTCTTTTTTTTATATTTTTTTTAGTAAACAAAAGTAAGAGAAACAATGATGTATAATTCAAGCATGCTTGGTGATCTCAAACCAATCACAAGGAGTTCCACCCAAAGGCAAAGGGAACCAAGATGCTCATGATCCTTGAGGCTATGCAAATGCAATGTTATGATGCCATGAGGGATCTTAGGGTCAAAATTGGGGTCTTACAATACAGTTACTTCATAATCCCTAATTTTTGCCTAGATTGCCCCAAGGTGGGGGTTCTCAATCTACCAGGATAAATTTTTGTTTTATGTCTTTAACTTTTGCCTGGATCGCCCTTTCGGGTTTTGAATCCATCGAGACGCTCAATTTTGCCTAACTCTTGTATTGCTTTGACCTTGCCAGGATCAACTTCAATACCCTTCTCACTGACAATAAAGCCCAACAACTTACCAGAACGAACACCAGGAGTACACTTATTGGGATTCAAGCGGAGTTTGTACTTCCTCAAACGCTTGAATAGCTTCAACAAATGCTCAACATGTTCTTCTTCATCACTTGATTTGACATTCATATCATCAACATAAACTTCAATCTCTTTATGCATTATATTATGAAAAAGAGTGGTCATTACTCTCTGGTATGTTACACCAGGATTCTTTAAACCGAAAGGCATCACTCTAGAACAGAATGTTCCCAAGGGTGTAATGAATGTGGTCTTCTTCATATCTTCAGGTGCCATCTTGATTTGATTATTACCGGAAAATCCATCCATAAAAGAAAAGACTTTGAATTTAGCTGTATTATCTACCAACATGTCAATGTGTGGCAGAGGAAAATCATCTTTCAGACTAGCTTTGTTCAAATATCTATAATCAACACACATGCAAACTTTTCCATCTTTCTTTGGAAGAGGCACAATATTGGCCACCCACTGCGGATACTCGGAGGTAACAAGAAAACCCACGTCAATATGTTTCTGCACTTCTTCTTTGATCTTAACTGCCATATCAGGATGAGTCCTTCTTAGTTTCTGTTTGACCAGCGAACATTATGGCTTCAACGACAATCTATGCTCCATAATCTCAGAATCCAAACCATGCATGTCTTGATAGGACCAAGGAAACACACCGTAATATTCTCTAAGAAGATCAATCAACCCCTTCTTAGCTTCTGGACACAGTTGAGACCCAATCTTGACTTCCTTTACATCATCTTCGGAACCCAAGTTGACTAGTTCAATATGCTCTTCAAATGGCTTAATGGCTTTTTCCTCATGCTCAAGTAAACGAGATGATTCATCAGATACTTTTTCATCATCAATCTCTTCCTCAACTTCAAACACAGGGAAATCAAAGTTTGGAGAGGGAGTAGGATCATTGTATTCAATGGGTTTGAGAACCAACCTGCATAATGATTTGATATTTTGATTTTAGAGAAGTGGAGTGCGACAAAATATTATGCAGATGGAAAATTATTATTTATTTATGTTTTTTTGTGATTACCATTTTTAGAAAAGTAAAAAGTAAAAATAAAACATCATAGATGTGGATGAATAAAATTGCATTTTATTGATTATAATAATAAAAGTGCCCAATAATGTTCACTTCTCCCTTAGGCATAGGTGAAGGGTTTTTCTTAGAAAATGAAAACAAATTACTTAGAGCAATGAATAACAGTAGGAACATCAACAATAACCCAATTGTTGCAAGGATGGCCATGCATCACAAAGTTGGCGCAAGCTTCATATTCATCACAATCGTCTTTAACCACAACAGCTGAGTGTTGATCATTCACATGAATGAACCCTCCACTATGGAAACTTGGTTGCATAACTTTAGTTCTGATGTTGAACAACCCTGGTTGAAATCCCAATCCAGCCCTATTCTTGTTCTCAGCAATCTCTATCATACGACCCTATTGATCAATGCTGCCAGCCTCAATATCCTTTTGTGCATCTTTTAAAGAAGACATGGGTGCCCCAGTTTTCTTCTCTTCAGCAATAGACAAGGCTTGGAACGACATTCCAACCTCCTCCTCAGCTTCAACATATGTAAAAGATGACAGATGGCTCACCAATAATGCTTTCTCTCCACCAACAACGACAAGCTTGCCGTTCTTTACAAATTTTAGCTTCTGGTGTAGAGTAGACGTCTCTACTCCAACTTCATGAATCCATGGCCTTCCCAACAAGTAGTTGTAGGCCGGGTGGATATCCATCACTTGGAAAGTAATTTGGAAATCACTCGGACTTATCTTAACTGGAAGGTCCACTTCACCAATGACAGTTTTACGAGAACCGTCGAACACCTTGACAATCACGCCGTCGTACCTCATTGGGGCACCTTGATACGAAAGTCTTGACAAAGTAGATTTCGGAAGCACATTCAAAGATGAACCAGTGTCTACCAACACATTGGACATAGCATCCTCCTTACAATTCATTGAAATGTGCAATGCCAAATTGTGATTTCTACCTTGCTCAAGAAGCTCTTCATCACAAAAGTTTAAATTATTACAAGAAGTGATGTTGGCAACAATGTGGTCAACCTGATCCACAGTTACGTCAAGCTCAATGTAAGCCTTCTCTAGCACTTTCTGTAGTGCCTCCCTATGTGCTTCATAGTTCATCAATAGTGATAGCACAGAGATCTTTGACGGAGTCTGGAGCAGCTGCTCCACAATGTTGAATTCACTTCTTTTGATCAATTTCAAAACTTCATCATCATCATTAGTCTTCAGTTTGTTGGATTCACCAGACTGACACACTGAAGTACTAACTGGATTCACCACTGGAATCTCTGCCTTCTTACTCGATGAAACATCTTCTACTTCTTTCGGAAATACCAGACCGAACACACGACCACTATGGGTCACCTTCGCAATATCAACAATATTCATCATGGAGCCTACAACTGGTAAAGGAGCATCTTGACCATTTTCAATCATTGTGGCATTGTATTGATAGGGCATAACTTTATCGGATGCATAAGGGACAGGGACTGCTAACCGTATTACCAACGATGATACCGATTTGTTGACATTGTTGTTGTTGCTTCTATCAAACTGGATAATTACCCTCTCAGGGGTCTTGAATACTAGTACAATTACATTTACATTATCTATATCTCTTGACTGGAAAATCTGAATAAGTCCTTCATCCATCCACGAGGGTTCATACTGTAAATCACACAACCATCATGGTCATGCTCACATTCACTTACCAAACAGATATCTTTACGAATTGCCACCAAAGATTATCTGATATAGCGAATATCATAAACCTTGTACTCACCAGGACAACCATCTACCATATTGACAAAAACGTTACCATGAGCAGGCAAAGGATTGGCTTTTACATTTGGTGCTCTGTCCTTGAAGAACACCATTCCATTCTTTACAAGCTTTTGGACTTCATACTTCAGTGGATAACATTTCTCTATGTCATAGCTAGGGGATCCCTGGTGAAAAGCACAGTGAAGGTCTGGTTTGAACCACCATGGAAGTGGCTCAAGAATCTGTGGAGGATTTCTTAATTGAATGAGGTTCTTGAGAACCAAGAACAAGTATAATTCTGCTGACGACAAAGGAATAGGGTCAAAGGAGACCTTATTCCTCTCAAATCTTTGTTGGTTATTATTGTTGTTGTAGTAGTTGGTTCTTTGTTGTGGTTGTTGTTGACGTTGTTGTTGTTGAATCAGAATTGATTGATTGTTGGAATTATTGGAAAATACAGGAATTACTGATGAAACTTGATGTTGATGTTGACGAGGTTGGTAACTCTTTCTAACATGAGGCCTTCTCTGCCTCCCCACAGATACTGAATTAGTTTCTCCCTCCTTCCTTTTGGAGAAACTCCCACCATATTTCTTGCTAGACGATGCCTCTTCCTTAGACAGACGTCCTTCATAGACTCCTTCTCCTAGCCTCATCCCCATATTACCATTTAGGTAAAGTCATTGGGGGAACTTGAAATCATACGCTCGTAATAAAATGAGCTCAGCGTCTTCAAGAAGATCTTCGTCATCTCTTTCTCCTTAAGAGGTGGACTAATCTGGGCAGCCAACTCTCTCCATCTCTGGGAATACTCTTTGAATGTCTCCTTATCTTTCTAAGACATAGACCTCAACTGGTCTCTATCAGGCGCCATATCCACATTGTACTTGTACTGCTTAATAAAGTCCTAGCGTAAGTCGTTGAAAGTACGGACATTTGCACTGTCCAGACCCATGTACCATCTTAAAGCAGCTCTAGTCAAACTCTCTTGGAAATAGTGAATCAGCAACTGATCATTATCATTCTAAGTAGACACTTTCCTGGTGTAGATCACAAGATGGCTTACTGGGCAGGTATTCCCTTTGTACTTTTTAAAGTCGGGGACCTTGAACTTCAGCGGGATCTTAACATTGGGAACCAGGAAGAGCACAACAACGCTCTTTCCAAACAAATCCTTTCCTCTTAAAGTCTTCAACTCTTTGCGCAACTCTAGGAACTGATCTTTCATCTTGTCCATCTTCTGATACACATCTGGACCATTAGACGGCTCAGAATGGTAGATAGTGTCCTTAACACGAGGTAGAGTGTGAACAATAGGAGGTGGCACTGACATGACTGGGCTAGATGCCGGCGGAGAGACAAATGTGGGTGCATACCCTTATGGCATAAAGTTGGATGGCATCCCCCAAGGGAATCCAGCAGGCATAGTGGGATCGGATTGACTGGCAGCAATGGGAGCAATTGAGGTAGCAACCTCAGAAATGACAGTCCTCTGGGGAGGAATTCAGGGAGTTGGTGATGGTTGGTTCTGTGCAACAATGACAAATTCCATCAGCACCGTTAACCTGGCAATCTCATCCTTCAGCTCTTTGTTCTCTTGCTCTATATGTTCCATGATCCTTGTTTGATTAGCACGAGTGTGATAAAGGTGACTCAGCTTGGCTGATGCACAGAAAAAGAATTGATAAGACATCTGGCGGAAGAAAACATGTTACGCAAATGATGCATGGAATGCAATGTTTTTTATTATTTAATTTCAAGGAACTTATGCCAGGTTGGAAGAATCACCTTAAAAATTTGATTTCCTCCACTTGTTGAGGAGTTGCAAAATAATACACAGTTTGGTGCGGACCATTACAAATTTCACAATAGACCGTAGAAGCCGGTTGGACCTGTGCCACCTGTTGGGTACCTATATTCATCGCCTTCAGCTACTTCTTAACTTCCGCAGCTATAGTATCTTCGATACGGATTTTATTTGTTCCTAGCTTTAAATCTATAACCCCTTTTGGTTTGCTTTGACATCTATCGTACAACTCCAAGTGCTCATCAGCAACAATAACTTCAATGATCCTCTTGATACCGGTGGCTGTTGAAAAATTGGTGGAGCCATCGACTGCGGTATCAATCAACTGTTTGGTCTTTATTTTGATACCATTCACAAACATTTGCATCTTCTCGATTGGATCCATATTATGAGTTGGTCAGGCGACCAAGACTCTCTTGAATCTCTTGTAAGCGTCTCCCAAAGTTTCCCCGTCCTTCTGCTTAAAATTCAGAATTTCATACCTCTTCCGCAAAAAAAAACGACGCTAGAAAATACGCATTCAGGAAGGCTTTTTCCATTTCTTCCCAAGATATGATGCTATCGGCAGGTAGAGAATAGAACCATTCTTCGGCTTCTTCCATTAAGGTGAACGGTAACATTCTCAATTTCTTAGCCACGTACAATCCGGGTTGGAAGAATCATCCCAACTTCTCATGGAAAGACCAGAAAGGGACCGCTCCTCAACACGGTCAATATCAAACTCAATATCAACAACAACAGCAACAACAAGCCCCTAAGAAAGCTGATTGGGAGATTGCCATTGAAAGAATGGCAGATCATAATGTTCAATTTGAAGAAGAAACTCGAAACAATCAGAAAAACACCACAACATCCATAAAAAATTTTGAAGTCCAAATGGGTCAATTCGCTCAACAATTAGCCTTGAGTTCTCAAGCACAAGGTGCTCTACCTAGTGCAACTGTGACAAATCCTAGAGAGCATAATAATGTGAGCGATGTGACAACAAGAAGTGGTAAATCTGATGAAGTAGTCAAGGAGGTGGATGGAGAGGAAGATCAATTGATCGAAGTGGATCTTGAGATCAAAGAAAATGAAGCTGTGAGGGAAGAAGTGGTAGCACCGAAACCAGTAGTGAAAGAAACAGTCATTGAGCCTAAGTCGGTTGTTAAGCTTTCCTTTCCCACCAGAAACAAGAAAAAGGGACAACATGAGAACAACTTTGACAAGTTCCTAGAGTTGTTCAAGAAGCTTGAGATTAACATTCTGTTGTTGGAGGCACTCGAAAAAATGCCTACTTATGCCAAGTTCATGAAGGACATCATTTCTAAGAGGCGTACCGCCGACACTAACCCGATTATTCTAACCGAAACTTGTAGTTCTATTTTGTAGGGTATGAAGATTCGAATAAAGAAGAAATATCGAGGAGCTGTCACCATCCCATGTACTATTGGAGATAGGTCATTCAACAAAGCTCTTATTGATCTAGGAGGTAGTGTGAGTCTCATGCCGTTATCCATTTACAAGAAGCTTGGTATAGGGCCTGTGTAAGATACTAGGATGACACTCTAATTCACTGATCATTCAGTTAAGAAATCATATGGTATTGTTGAAGATGTTCTGGTGAAAATTGACAAGTTTGCATTTCCGGTGGATTTTGTAATTCTAGAAATGCCGGAAGATGAAGAGATCCCTCTCATTCTTTGGAGACCCTTTCTAGAGACGGGAAGGTACTTGATCAACATAGAAGAATGGACCATGATGTTGAAGGTTTTGATGAGGACTTGAAGATCAATGTTCGAAACACCATGAGGTACAAGGATGATATTTGTACCAGTCATACTATAGAGGTTTTGGATCAGGTGATGACGTATGATAGTCCTTTGAATGCACCACATTCACCTTTAGAAAGAGTGTTGAGTTTGTCCATTTTTTACAGTGATAAAGAAGTGGACAACGGGGAATTCGAAATGTTAGCCTTGCTGGATGCACAACCCCCGTGGAAAGGATCTCAACCACACCGGTGGGAGGATGTACGACTACCTCAAACTAGTGAGGAGGATGAAGAACCAAAGAAGGGAATGAAGTTGAAACAACTTCCTGAGAATATCAAATATGTCTTTCTCGATTCTGAAGATAAATGTCCTGCTATCGTAAACTCGAGCCTAAAGAATATCCAAGAAGAAAAGCTCATCCAATTCCTGAAAAAAATACAAAAATGCTATTGCATGGCCAATTGAGGATTTGAAAGGTATTAGCCCTACTGTGTGCATGCATAAACTTCTCATGGAAGAAGACCACAAACCGGCAGTCCAACCGCAGAGAAGACTCAACCCAACAATGAAAGAAGTAGTTCGGAAAGAGGTGGTGAAATTGTTAGACGCGGGTCTTAATATCCTATTTCTGACAGCCCTTGGGTGAGCCCGGTGCATGTTATCCCTAAGAAAGGGGGGACCACAATAATAAGGAATGACAAAAATGAGTTAATTCCTACTCAGACAATCATCGGGTGGCACGTTTGCATTAACTACAGAAGGTTTAACACAACAACTAGAAAGGACCACTCCCCATTGCCATTTATTGACCAAATGTTGGAAAGGTTAGTTGGACATGATTACTATTGTTTTCTAGATGGATACTTTGGGTATAATCAGATTGCAGTTGCTCCAGAAGACCAAGAAAAGACAACATTCACATGCCCGTATGGTGTGTTTGCATAACGAAGAATTCCATTCGGGTTGTGTAATACTCCAACCACCTTCCAATGCTACATGACTTCCATCTTCACCGACATGCTCGAAAAGCATATGGAAGTCTTCATGGATGACTTTTCGGTCTTTGGATCCTCATTTGATAACTGTTTAACTAATCTCTCTCTTGTTTTAGACAGATGCCACAAAAAAAACTTAATTCTGAACTGGGAGAAATGTCACTTCGTGGTGCGAGAGCGGATAGTATTGGGTCACAAAATTCCCTACAAGGGAATTGAAGTTGACCAAGAAAAGGTGGAAGTGATATCTAAGCTCCCACCTCCTGTTAATGAGAAGGGTATAAAGAGTTTCTTAGGACACGCAGGTTTTTACCGCAGGTTCATAAGAGGTTTCTCAAAAATCGCAAAACCGCTGACCACTCTATTGGTTAAGGATACGACATTTATGTTCGACAAGGAATGCACCACGACCTTTGAGACATTGAAGAACAAGTTTATTTCAGCACTAATTGTTATTGCCCCAGATTGGTCTCTTCCGTTTGAGATCATGTGTGATGCTAGTGATATTGCTGTAGGGGCAGTCCTAGGACAACGAAGAGAGAAGTTACTACATGTCATTTACTATGCTAGTCACATGTTAAACCCTGCACATATGAACTATGCAACTACTGAGAAAGAGTTGTTGGCCATGGTTTATGCACTTGACAAATTCAGGCAATACTTGTTAGGATTGAAGGTTGTCGTTTATACTGACCATGCCGCTTTGACATATTTGTTTTCTAAACAAGACTCTAAGCCGAGGCTTCTCAGGTGGATCTTACTCCTTCAAGAATTTGATGTAGAGATTAGGGACAAAAAGGATTGTGAAAACACAATGGTAGATCATTTATCCTGAATGTCACCAATTGAAGAAATAGAAGAAAAGAGACCGATAAAGGATGAGTTCGCTGATGAACACATCCTCGTTGTTATCGATATCCCTTGGTTCGTAGACAACGCAAATTATTTGGTGGGGGGTGTTATCCCTAATGATTTTGATTCTAACAAAAATAAAAAGTTTGTTCATGATTGCAGGTTCTACTTGTGGGATGACCCATTCCTATACAAGAGATGAGTGGATGGGTTGGTCAAAAGATGTGTCCCGGAGGAGGAAAAAAGGGATGTACTTAGAGCTTGTCATGCCTCGGACTATGGAGGACACTTTAGTGGTGACAGAACAACGACTAAAGCCATTCAGTCAGGTCTATATTGGCCCACATTGTTCAAAGATGCCCAATACATTGTGAAAGAATGCGACAGATGTCAAAGAATGGGGAATATTTCTAAGAGAAATCAAATTCCGTAAAATGCTATGCTGGAAGTTGAATTGTTTGATGTCTAGGGAATAGACTTCATGGGGCCGTTTCCACCATCATTTTGGAAGAATTACATCTTGGTAGCAGTAGACTACGTATCAAAGTGGGTGGAAGCGGTGGCACTGGCCATCAATGATTCTAAAGTGGTTGTGACCTTTCTGAAGAGTAATATCTTTTCGAGATTTGGGGTGCCAAGAGCACTTATCAGTGATGAAGGTACTCACTTTTTGAACAAACTGATGGAGATTATGCTGAAGAAATATAATGTTAAACACAAGATGACCACTCCGTATCACCCACAAACGAGTGGCCAAGTCAAAGTGTCCTACAGGCAGATAAAGCAAATACTGGAAAAGACTGTGTGTGTGCATCTCGGAAAGATTGGGCAGTAAAGTTAGAAGATGCCTTATGGGCGTACATAACGACATTCAAAACGCCCATAAGTATGTCTCCCTATTAGTTAGTTTATGGTAAAGCTTGTCACTTGCCACTAGAGTTGGAGCACAAAGCGTTTTGGGCATCCAAATTTTTAAATTATGATCTTGCCAAAACGGGTGAATCCCGAATCCTTCAGCTCCACGAGTTGGAGTAGTTTAGGAATCAAGCATATGAGAATGCCAAACTCTACAAGGAGAAGACAAAAAAACTGCACGATTAGAAGCTATAGAGAGAGGAGTTTATCGAGGGACAACTGGTGCTCTTAATCAACTCCAGAATAAAGCTCTTTCCAGGAAAGTTGAAATCCAGGTGGTCGGGTCAATTTTTGGTTCATAGAGTGTTTCCCCATGGAGAAATAGAAATTAAAAATCCAAGTAACGAGGATATATTTAAGGTAAACGGACAAAGGTTAAAACACTACTACAAAGGGCAGGAAAGTGGTCTGATCGATAATGTTCATCTCAGAGGATAAGAGAGACGATCGTCGAGCCATGCGATGTTAAATGCAGCGCTTCGTGGGAGGCAACCCACGCGGTTTTATTCTAATTATTTCAATGTTTGGTGTTTTCAAATTTTTATTTGTAGGTTCGCAGGTAAATCGCATAGTGCAGAAGAAAAGGCTTGAGCCAAACTCATAGAAGACAGTTGGCAAACATCACAAGGGAAAAGCGAGAAAAAAAGTCAAGTTTTTTGGAAAAAATAGGGCCCTGACACGGGTGCCCGTGTCAGAAAAGGCACAAAAAAGGTTTATTTTTCCAGTAGGCTGACACGGCCGCCCGTGTTAGCTGACATGGCCCGTGTCAGCTCTACTAGAGGTGTAGCAAAAAACCAGTGGCCTGACACAGCCCATGTCAGGCTGAACGGTCATATTTTTAAAATTTTGGATTTTTTGGATTTTGTGGACCCCACCCGTATTTTCCACCACTTAAACTCATTTTACCCTCAATTAACCCATTAAATCTGATTTTCTCACATTCTCTCTCCCATTTTCACCAAACCTTTCTCCTTCCACCATTGTTTTTCAAAATTCTCCTTAATCTCTCCACCAAAAGCTCACTACTTTGCCGCATTACCCCGTCCAAATCACTGATACCCTTCACAAAAGTTGTTTTACTCTCCATCCTCTACAAGGCTACAATAATCGTTTTTTCTTTTTCCATACTTTATTTTTGGGTCATAAATTTGTGTTACAAGAATCAACCATGTCGCCGAAGCGAATTTCTAACGAGAAGCAAACTGAAGATGAACCATTGATGCCTTAGAAACGGATCATCCATCATCCGAATTTGCACGGTGTAACACCCTAATTTTGACCCTAAGATCCCTCATGGCATCATAATATTGCATTTGCAAAGCCTCAAGGATCATGAGCATCTTGGTTCCCTTTGCCTTTGGGTGGGACTTCTTGTGAGTGGTTTGAGATCACCAAGCATGCTTGAATTGAATATTATTGCTTTTCTCATTTTGTTTACTAACCAAAAGCACACAAATATGCCACTAACATCTTTTGTTTGTAGCTTGAGCAATCACAAGGCCCAAAGCTTCTAGGTGATCATTGGTGCAATGATATGGCCAAGAGAAGATGAAAGCAAGCATGGTAATGGTTCCCAAAGATCTCATCCATCAAATATGTCTCCCTAGTATCTCAATTAATCATTTTTATCAAAGCAAGTCAAAGGGTTTGAGGCTTGTTTCCCAAGGAAACCCTAGTTCACCTGTTCATCAATTGTGCCTTGCTCCTGAAGCAACCTCAAACCATGATCAAATGCAATCAAGGGAAGTTCTTTAATTCATCATTTCATGCATATTTGAACTTATTTGAGTGTCCTCAATCATCAATTCATCAAGATATGAGTTGTGGACTTGAGAAGTTGATCAGTCAATTCATCTGACTATTTTGAAATACACTGAGACCTAACTTTTTATGTGTTGGTCAAATGGAGATGATCCCAAAATAAAACATGTTATTAAGGACAATATGAACAACTTTCATGTTAATCAAAAATTGTTTTGAAGCTTGGAAGGTCATCTCCCATTCCAAGACATTATAGGTCACTTTGACTATATTTTGGGTCAACTTCCCAAGAACATAACTCATTCATTTTTTATGATTTTGAGGTGGTATCAAATGCATTGGAAATATTATTGTGTCTAATTCAAATGTTATGTCGAACAAAATTTCAAAATCTCTAAGGAAATACATGTGATAATGCAAAACATTATAGGTCACTTTGGACCAAATGCATTAAAAGGCAAAAAAGTCCAACTTCAAGTGCCCATAACTCCTTCATAAAAAATCCAAATGATGCAAAATTTAAGTCCATTTTGATTGTATTGAATATATCTACAACTTTTATGTTGGAGGTTTTTCCATTTGAAGCTTGCATCATCAAAACAGAAGGCCTTGAAGTTGTTTTAATTTGGCAAAATTCTCAAAGGCATGTTTTGCACTATGAACTTCATGGCCTGTTTTCATAAATTTCCACACTTCAAATGAGTTTTTGCTCAACATAACATTTGTTCCTTATGTCAACATGTTTCCAACCATTACCCACATGCTTATGTTTGAATTTTGAAAATGGCATTTTCGAAGAGATGAAGTTTTAGGCTCATTTATGCATAACATGTTGAAACTCATTACACAAGCCAATTCAATCACATGTACACGTCCATTTCATCTTGCTTACATCTGAACATTCATTTGCCATTGCATTTGGGCCTCTCATGCGCCTGTACAGGCCCATGCATGGAGGCCCCCTCACTTCATGCACACAAATTCTACATGCCTTACATCACTTTGTGCTATAAATAGAGCTGCTCAAATTCATTCTAAACCAACCTGAAGGCACCTGAAATGCTGCAAGATTGAAATCCATAACCACACTCAAAGGAATTTTCACTTTCTTCTAAAAATTCAGATCTGAAATTCAACTACCTTGGTTGATTTTCAGACCTACAATTCATTGGCCTTGCTTCATCTTCACCACTAGATCCTACTGCAAGCATTAGTTGAAGAGAATTGTGCTCTCAAGATCTGCATTTAAAGGTGTGGATCAACTGGTTTTTGCTTCGAATCTCTCTATTCCTTGATCTATTTGCCTGGCCAATGTGTTGTATGAAGTCCTCTCTATAGAGGCACCATTGCTGAGTGTTTAATTTTGGAAATCAAGCAAGTCCAGTTGGACATCACCAAAATTCCACCTCGGATTTCTCTCTCAATAGAAATCTAGAGTGGAAGTAGGTGATACAGGAGTGATGTACATAACTTCCTCTTTCGAACGGTGTATAGATTGTGCATTTTGGTGAAGGATTTGAAACCTGCAAATGTCACCGGAAAATGCAAGCTCGCCGGAGAAGACGGTGGAGTACACCACCGTCTCTTGCCAGATTGAATCTGGACCCTTGGATGCGTTTCCCACGATCTAATCATGGCCCTTGTTATGTTTGACTTCATTTAATACACGATGCCACGCGCTTGACTCATGTACATGGTAAGCGCGCGCTTGAGGAGCGTCTGATCAGCCACGTCAATTAATGAGGCTTGATCAGACACCTGTGGTTTTTTCTGATTTTTATAATTTCCATTTTATTTCTTTTATTTCATTAAACTTCAAAAATTCATAACTCTTTCATTTTAATTCCAAAGAATATGGGACCAATTGCATTATTTCTATTTTTAATTCTAGTTTCTAAAAATTATTTTTAACATTTTTTATTTTGTCATTTGATATTTTTTGTGAATTTTCTCTTTTCTGGCTATTTTTAATTCATTTTAAATAGTTTTTGATATTCAAAAAATACAAAAATATTTTCTCAACCTATTTGAATGACGATGGATCTATGAAAAATATTCTCATCAATTTTTTAATTGATTTGAGATTTATTTGAGATTTTAGTTCAATTAGGTTATTTTTATTCATTTTTAATTGATTAAAAATAGTTTCTGACTTTTAAAAATGCTGAATTTTTTTGTCAAACTTTGCTTGATCTTGTTGAACTTGGGATAAATCACTTGGACTTTTCAAAGTTGATTTGAAGTGATTTTGACGTTTGACCTTTCTTTAATATTTTAATTCAAGTTTATTTTCAAATATTAAAAATGCCAAAAATATTTTGTTCATTTCTTGATTTCTAATCTTCATCTCACTTCTGTTTTTGATTGTTTGACCATGATCCTCAATGTCATTGGTCAACACTTGTTGATTGGTACATTCCATTTCATTTAATGTACTTTATTCTTTCCATTTCCATTATCCATCATCCATCTCCTTCTTCTTCTTCTTTTTCTTTTTGATCAATGAGTTAAAGGTTGATAAGTTAGCATTGATTAGGGAGACTTAATCTTCTTTGATTCAAATCTAATTCATCTTGATCAATTGATCAAATGAATGGCTTTGCATTAATGATAGGTTGTTTCCTAAATCATGCAAAGGACTTAAACCAATACAAGATCAATTCTCTTTTTTCTTTTGGCATGGCAAGTTGTTGGAACTTGGTTCACTAATCAAGACTTCTAACTTATGTTGTTGCCTACATTATTTTTGACTGGCCTCAGATAGTTATGACTTCTACATAAGTTCAATTACGATTATTTAACATAGCGCTAAATTTGCCTTATGGCACACTAACTACTAACATTAACCATTAACCAGTAACATTTACTTTTTGCACTTTACATTTATGCAATTTACTATTCTTGTACATATTATTCACTTGCTTTTTCCTTTGCTCATTTAAGCACATGTTTATGTTAATGCAATTTGCCTTTTGCTCACTTGAGCATATGTTTGTGTATATACTATTGTGTTTGTGTTTTGTTTTGATTGTTGTGGACCAAATGCAAAGAATTGGACAAAATGGACTTAGACATTAGGACTTTGCCCAAGCTAATGGAATTTGAAGAGCAACTAGGCCTCAGGCCTTTAGAGTGCTTAAATGTCAAAGAGCAACTAGGCCTCATGCCTTTAGAATGCTTAATGTTGAAGATGACTTTGAAAGGACCAACTTCTAAACTCTTCTTGTCCATTCCTTGTTTGTTTGCTAGAACCTTTTAATGTGTGTGTTCTTGTGCTAGGGATTCCAACTTGATTCAAATTGAGGAACCATTACCATGAGCTTCTAAGGGAGATGGATCCAAGATACATTGACGAACTTTCCAAGAGTTCATTTGATTGTTGATTGCTTGAGTTTATGCTTATGTGATTGCTTATTCCAAAGGATGGGAGCTACTTGGATCATAAATATGATCTCAAGAGAGGAACTCCATTTGTGGTTTTGCTTCTTGTCCCTTACCTCTTGTATGATTAGGATTTAGCCATTCTTCTTCTTCTCTCCACTCTAACCCAAGCCAAAACTTTTGTGCAAACATTTAACAATTCTTTTCAAAAATTAGAAACCTAAGCCTTATGCTTTTGATTTTCAAACTTTCTTTTCATAACACTTATTTGAATTGAACTTTTAAATCAACTTTGACCATATTTTGTAAATACTTTTCATTGGTAAATACCACTCATTCAAATACCTTTTTGTGGTTTCAATGGCCACTTTCTTAATCAAACTTTTTCATAACCTTTAGCTATTAGGCTTGAGTTATCCTTGAGGTAGATATAATGCTCACCTATATCCTTAGTGATGGACAATGAGTCTTCCATGCTTATTATAGAGTTAACCCCTCACTAGCATGTTGAAGCTATCCTCACATGGTGGATTTGTGGTTTTAGGTTGAGTTTTCTCCCTTGGATAACAAAAGACCTTGAGGCTTTTGGACCAATCAATTCACCAACTCATTTTTGAGATTTTTACCCCGAACTACGAGGTTTTGATCCTAATCTTTTTTAAGATGGTACGTAGGCAATGGGTTTATCCATTCAAACACAAAAATGTAAATAAACTTGTATATTCTTTTCTCATCTCTTCAATCATATTTGCACAAATAAATTTTCACAAAATACCAACCTTATAACAAGTGTGAAAATGGCTCCCTAGGAGTACCTCGGATGTTTTGGGTGCTTAAAACCTTCCCATTGCATAACCAACCCCCTTACCCAGATCTTTGACATTTTTACTAGTTTTTAATTCGATAAAACTTTTAGGTTTTTGTTTGCTTTCTAACCATTCCTTTGGATAAATAGAAGTGCGGTGGCGACTCGACTTGTATGGTTTACCTTAGATTTAGTCAATATCTCTAATGGTAACGAATACCCCGCTACACACGGTATAATCTTCGATAACCCGGAGCACGGACGAAGGTACTCTTCTCATGTTAAACTTAAGATAACACCGACAAGGTACCTATGCTCTGATACTTTATTTCAATTGGGTCTGTCGGAAGAATTAGATAGGATGTTCCATGTCCTCGGCATGCTTGAATTTGTGCATTGTGAAACACCTACCTATGAACGCATCACTTTAGAATTCTTGAGAACCATTGAGTTCAAGTTAAAAAAAGGATGGATAGGTACAACGATGTACTTTGGGGGAACGATGAATTTCAGGTTATACAATGTCGAGCACGAGTTGACAGTGTAGCAGCTGGGTGAGATTCTCCGCCTACCCCTATATGGCCCTGGAGCCATACCAGATAGTTTTGATGCTAAGACTTTCTGGTTGGTCATCACGGGACGATCAGATTATGTTGCTAAAGGGGCATAAGCAACTGGCATTCAGAACCCTTGGTTTAGGTATGCTCAAAAGGTGTTGGTTTTCACGCTTTTCGGTAGGGGTGATAGGACAGGGGTGGCTACCCAGAGGGAGCTCTTCTTTCTGTTTTCCATGGCAAACTGAGTTGTTGTGAGCATTGCAACATTTGCAGCAAATTACCTAGGTCGAGTGGGGAGAGAAACCCAAGGGGGAATTTTCATAGGGGGAATAATCACACAGATTGCCCACCATTTCGGCTATGACCCTCCTGCACTAAATGAGACGCCAGTGGGAGGTAAGCATAAACTGGACATGACGCATTGGTTCAGCAAGGTATGATATCACAAATTTCTGATTATTATGCTTTAATGAGTTCTTGTCAGTTTATTATGGCTCTTCCTGGACCTGCACGAATTAACATTTCCAACACGGCCAATTGGCTATATGAGAGTGTCGCCCAAGATGATATGGACGAGCACAATGCTGACCCATTTGTTGCAGGTGACCAACAAGAGGAAGAGGTGCAGGAGCAGGGGCAGTTTGTTGCTCCTCCATAGGACATCACGCACCCGTGTCGGGTCGTCATATGTGACACCAGACCAATGGTTGTGGATGCAGATAGAGATCGGTGATCTCCGAGCGGAACAAACACGTCAGGGCATAGAGCAAGCTCGTCAAGGGATTATTATGGATGAGATGCATGCGATGATGCAATGACTGATGTTGCAATTTCCTCCATCATAGTGAACCTGTATGAGTCCCTCTCTATTTTGGAGTAAACATTACGGACAATGTTTGGTTCAAGTGTGAGGGGTTTTTATTATTTGTTATTTTTATTCTTAATATTTTCAGCATTTTATTATGTTTGTTTAAATTAATTAATTGTGTGGTATTCTGTGTGTTACAGATAGAGGACATTCGTGCCAGATGAATAATGAGGCTTGGAGCAATTGGATGAAAGACACACTTCTCTACTTGATCTTCTGGAAACCCCCAAAAGTTGATGTTGCTGATCTGAATAATCAGACGCGAATCTCTGTCACTAGACTACTCGGGAATACTCTACAACCAAAGCGAAGACGAAGCTACATCACACTGAGAGGTTACATGGAAGCCTGCAAGCTATACCAAACATGGTGAGAACTACAAAAAGGCCAAACACTTTTGTTATCATGAGAGCTTTTCAGGCATGTCGCCATCTCTCTGGGTTTGCATAAGAGATGCTGGAATTTCATAAAACACATGTACACATAGAGACCTTATTTATTTATTTATTTATTTAAACCCTGAGCCTTTCCAGCCAACCCTCAATTATTACCCTTCGCTCACCCAATTCGAGCCATATTTCCTTTTGCTTGCTGTTTAACCACTATAAATAACCATAAGCCCAAACACTACCATACCTTGCTTAGATAAGTGTTGTTTACCCCGGATCTGTGGAAAATCCTAAGTTTGGGGTTTCATCAAATTTTTGGGACACCAATGAAAAGTAGATAAGTGCAGAAAAATGAGAAAAGTACGAAACTTAAAAAGAAAAAAAAAGAAATGAAAAATTATGAGAAGTATCATGAAGCACTTATCTAGAAGAATTGAGGTTGGCAAAAAGCATGCTCAAAAGAGCAATAAAAATAAGAATAAAATAAGAGCCAATGAATCCCAACAAGAACAATGCTCAAAAGAAAAACCTCCTGATTAAAAGATTGAACACAGTTACGAGGGTAGCAACACGGACTCTGAGCCTGAACCCCTAGTATTTCCCTTTTTTGTTTTGTTAAGTTTCCCCACCTTGCACCTTAGCCCCACTACAACCCAAAAAGCCCTTGAATAGTGTGTGTTGTGTGTTTTTGTTATGAGCATCACTTGAGGACAAGCAATGAGATACCTTTGGGGTTGTGATCAGTCTCCAATTCTACTTGTTTTCTAACACTCATTTGGCATAATTTCACGAAGTCGATAACACATTAGTCTACCTGTTTTGTCGTTCTGTTTAGTAAGTTAGATGTTTTGCATTGTTATTTCAATTTGTTAATTATATTGGGTTTGCATCATTAGACTCCATTTTATGTCTCTTTGTGGTAGTTTTACTGGTTTTAGGTGTAAGCAAGAATACCGGAGGGATCACCAAGGGAATCAGATGTTCCGGGCCCGTCGGAAGAGGAAATTGGACAACACAGTAGCCCTGACACAACCACCCATGTTGCCCAACACGACCCATGTCAGGAGAGGAGAGCTAGGGCACTAAAACAGGGAGCTGACACGGGTGCCCGTGTCAGCCTCTCTAGAAGGGGCGTGTCAAGCCATGGGTGCCAGACGACCAACACAACCTATCATGTTGCCTGACACGGCCAGTGTTGGCTTGGACACCTTATTTTCCAATTTTTGTTGTATTTTGACACGGCTGATCCCAAAGGGCATTTTGGACTTTTTCTACATCAAATTAGTGATCAGGAACTATTTAGGGGATTTTTGAATACGGAGAAGAGGACTTTGTGACGATTACATATTTGGCACGATAAAGATTGAAGGGGTCAAAAGCGGCGAAGAACGGAGATCCTTAAAGAGAGGACGAGATTGAAGATCAACGGAATTCCCTTACTTTTGTAACGTCTAAATTTTATTTTGTATCTTATTTGAATAATATGAGAAGCTAAACCCCCCAATTCCAGGGGGTGTCCCTAAATTGATCATATAATGACTCTGAATTGATAATTTCCTTAATATATGATGTTTGTTGTTAATTTCATTGTGCAATGTTCGTAATGCTTTCTTTATCATAAAAATTAGGATTATTGTATGGTTAACAATTAGCAGGATTGCAATTGTTAAGGTTTTTGTACAGTGAAACCATAGTAGATATCACCTAGGACTCAAGGGTCATTGCAGAAGATATTCATACACCATCCTTGGCATATTATTATAAACTGTGAAAAGATTTATTTTGTTTTACTTTCTATTACAGTGACTTTTTACAAAACCCCAACTATTTATTTTGTTCAATTGAGTAATAATTTACACTTACATTGTTGCGCAATCCTTGGGATCGATCTTTGAGAAACATCCCTATTATTACTACATTGGCAAAATAGGACACTTGCTATTTTCCCGATCAACAAGCACAAGAGAAAAGGAAATTGTCATTCTAAGGACCCCTTAGCAATAGTATCAGATGATCTGGTTGTGGGTGCGTACTTTCTTCAGATGCGTCAAATCTTGGACTCAAAGGATGTCTTCATCTAAGCCTTCTAAAGGACAAGCTGATCAACAATCTTCTTCCTAGCACCAGAAGGTTGAGGCATACTATAGGAAAGTAGACCCTCTGGCTCTCTCTGCCTCTTCACATCTCGGTCTTCAAGAATCTCAATAAGTGCATCCTTGTCTTTCGACTCAAGCTGCAACTCTTCACGCTTTCGGCTCAAAGCATGGAAACGCTCTTCCCACATATCTCTCTCTTTCTTCATATTGGTGAGTGCTTATTCCAACTCCTCTACATATTGGTTAGGGATAGTTGATGGCTCGGCCATAACCACGAACATAGGTCTTTCACAAGCATACGCCATCTTCAACTCCAAAGCTCTCTTCTTCACCCAAGTATTGTAAGCTTCCAAAGCTACACAGTTGCACGGACCAAGCTCGAATCTTCCTTTCCTATGCACATTATGCACGCATGTATCATCCTTTGCTTCAAATGTTGGGGATCTTTACCCTCTTGATAGAATAAACCTTCTAACTGAGTGTTATTAGGTCTATCTCTCAAGGGGAACCCAAGTTGACAAAGTGCCAAAGCAGGGTTGTAGTTGATTCCTCCTTGTGTAATAATGAGAGGCACATTAGAGAATTCACCACAACTATCAATAATATCCATACTACTCATTTCAGAATCATACCAAACAATATCATCATTAGCGAGAGACATAAGTCTCTAGGACCACCGTAGACATTGCTTGTTCTCCAAGAAAGCAAGCGTCTGAGGCAAGTACGAAATAAACCACTTGTACAGAAGAGGAACACAACACACAATAGTCCCACCACCTTTAAAATTCCTCAAATGTAAAGAGAAATACATGTCACCCAACAGAGTAGGAACCGGATTCCCAATCAAGAAGATTCTAATGGCGTTAACATCAACAAAATTGTCAATGTTAGGTAACAAAGCAAAACCATAGATGAGCAATACAAATATAGCTTCAAAAGCATCCATACTACTGGCTTGAGCAAAGACAATAGCTCTACCAATGAGGAACTCAGAAGTTAACCCAAGAATACCTCCTTTCTTCACCAAATGAGCATCAATCTCAGATTTCTTCAAATGAAGAACGTCAACTATGATATGAGATATGGGAATCTCCTTCAATCCACTAAAAGGTACTTTGTCAATACGGGTATTCCCAAGAGATGGGCGTACTCCTCTAACGTAGGTACGAGATGATAATCAGGAAAAATGAAGCACCAATAAAGAGGATCATATAATTGAACCTAAACACTCATAAGTCCTTCAACCATATCAGTAGATAACACAGATAAAAGCTTCCCATGACGTTGCTTGAAGTCCAAAGGATGACAACTTCCTTAGCTCTTTCAAATCAGGACGTATGAAACCGTACTTCTTAGTGTTCCTTCGTCCATAATCCATGCTCTGAAAATATTTGCAAATAAGACCTTAGTTCCTTGAAATTTATTTTTCTGTGATGAATGTTATGATGCGCATGTATGCATGAATGCAACAATCACAAACAAGGGATCACACACAAGGCAAACACAAACAAAGGTCAAGGGATGGACCAAGTCATCATCAAGATCAATCATCCTTATTGGTGGATTATAGTTTTCACCTTATTGACACCTAAGTTCCATTGATATTGATGAGACTTGGTCGGATCAACCGAGAATCAAAGGGTTTGTTGTGAGTCACGAGCATGGAGTCAGGTTAAGAACCATCCTAAAGGAGTGTACTATGGATAAAAACTTGTAGATCATGTTTTAAGAAGTTCCCAGAGCCTTAATCCCATATATCGAATATTATAGGTTAGGATGACTGACTCATCAACCCATAACATTTTCAAGAGAAACTCGTCTGAGTTTAGTATCCGTAACAACTGTTATCAGGTCTACACCTGAAGAGTCTCCGCACTCATTCCTAAATAGGCCAAGTTGGGTTAAATTTTATACGGTCCTCGGCTTCTCGGACCCCATATCAGAGAGAGTAATGCTTAACCACAAATAACTTGTGTGACATTAGTAACTCCAAAAGGGTCTCCATTGAGAAGATGGGTCTCAAGCCAACTTGCTAAGGACTACTCCACACAAGTTGAACATGACTATACCATCCTCCTATCTTAATTGCACTCAAGTTTGGGTTAGAACCTATCTCACCACTCAGAGATCACGAAGCAAAACAGACAGATTATATCACACAAACATATATACAAACATCAAATATACAAATATATACACATAAAAAAGTAGGCTAAACCCACTGAGGACTACTCTCCAACAGAGTCGCCACTTTATTTCAGTAGCGATAAATTCATGATCATCAAGCTATGGATAAGCTTAACATCAATAAAACCAGAGTCGCCACTGCGCTTTTATTATTTCCAAAGGAAAAGGGAAATGTATGAATAAAACCCAAAGATAAAAAGTTTTCAAATCAAAACTAATAAAATTCCAGAGATTACAGGTAAGGGGGTTGGTTACACAGAGGGAAGGTGTTAACACCCAAAGTGTCCTAGGTACTCATAGGGAGCCCTTTTTATGTGTGCATGTGTTTTTGGTATAAATTATGTTTGAGAAAAATAGAGTGTGGGGATGAGAAAAGAATTCATTGATTATATTTTTGTGTTTGACAAGACCTTTGGACTTGTAACTACGTACCAACATAGAAATGAGGGATAAAAACCTCATAGTTTGTGGTAACAATTTCAATGTTGATGAGTTACTTTTAACAAAATTTAGTTGAAAAGGCACAAAGGGCCAAAAATTTGAATGAAAGTGTTAGTTCTTTTTGTCTTTTGAAATTTTAAGTCAATATGATTAAGTTTATTTACAAATTTGATTTAAGAAAGAGTTTGGAAATTCATTGGCATAAGGCCAAAGTTTCTAATCATTAAAACAAAGTCTAAGTTTGAAATCACAAGCAAATAAGGTTTTTTAAAAGAGGGAGATATTTTGAAATTTAAGAAGTGGGGAGGAGATGAAGAGATCGCCCTAAGCATGAATTTAAAAGTTAAGAGTTGAAAAGATCTGACCAATGAGATGCAATCCAACAGACAAGAATGTCATATAGAAACCCATTTCCTTTTGGACTTTAATCAAGCAATAATCAATGCGAAAATAGCAATATATAGACATCATGAAGATCAAGGCATCAAATAAAGATAGCACATCCAAGCAAGCAAATCCTATAACTAGCAATCTTCTTTGTCTTCTCATGTATCAGATGAAATATTCTTTGATCAACTTAGAGCAAAGCATCAGTCACAAGGTCAAAATAAAAAATAAGCACAAAGACATAGTAATAAATGAATTCAAACAGAGCTCAAGGCTTGCATCAGATGAAGGTTCAATTCACAATAGCCCAGTCTCAGAATGTTGGCATTGGCCAAGTCCTTTTTGCACAGGGAATGTTTCCTAATCCTAAGTTCAATTGTTCAGATCAAGATCAACAGTCCACCAGACATTTTTTTAGGGTTTTGTTTTTATTAAGTATTTTAAGGTCCTAAGACCACAAACAAAATCAAAATGCATAAACAATATATACAATTACAAGATATGGCTCAAATGAGCAAAGTGAAAATGACATAAACATAAATAATTTAACTGAAATGTAAATGGCAATGAATGATAAATGACCAAAATTTAAATTGCATAAAGTAAATGACTCGAAAGTAAAGCAATATCAATATGAGTTAGTCAAAGGCTAGTCAAGTGTTAGTGGTATTTTTAAATTGATTAAGTCATTCTTTGGAGAACACTCAACCATCCATTAACAAGTATGAATCCTTGAACCAATACATCTTCCATGAGAAGGGCTCCAACTTAGATAATTCGACAAGTATGCCACTAGCTCTCATCAAAGGAAAAAAGGTCAAGTTTCTACACAATACCATGAAGAATGAGAGACTTACAATCTCACTTAATAGAATGTTATGCCATTTAGGGTCAAATTTAGCTCTATGTTAAGCAATTGTAATTGGACTTATGTAGAAGTCACAACTATCTGAGGCTGGCAAATAAAAATTTAGGTGTTAATGCATGTTAGATATTTGGTATGAAGAACTAAACTCCTAAAACATACCACACACTAAAACAAAAGATCAAGAGGGATGGACCTATCTCAGTCATACTTGTATTGTTTCATCTGACACAAGGTCATTGATGAACCAATTAGCCTAAAGACATTAGAGATTTCATTGATCAAATGAGGGAATGGGAAAGAATGGGAATGAAAATGAAGAGGGAGGGGAGGGTAGAAACACAAATTGACCAATGGAGGATTTTATTAAATCAAAACCATTCATTGATTTTGGGAGATGAAATGTATATTTCATCAATCCCCTAAATCCAATGGTTTTGACCAACAAAAGTCAAATCAACCTTGACCAAGGCCCCAAACAGAAAGTCAAACATCACAAGAGCATAAAAATGGCTCAACATACTTTTTACATAACTAATCAATTAAAAATCCAATTAAAAATGAATAAAATACATTTTAATTTGGTCAAAACCTAAAATCTCTTGAAAAAACCAAATAAATGGCCAAGAGATTTATCCTAGGTCAAACAAGGTCAAACAAGTTCAAGGGACCTTAGACCAAAAATTTCATGATTTTTAAAAGTTCAGAAGTATTTTGAAACAATTAAAAATATGCACAAAAACATTTAATTCATGAAAAATATCAAAGTTAATCCAAAAAATAATTTTAATTCAGAATATGAAAGAGAAAAATATTTAAAGATTTTTGGTGAAAGTCCCATATTTTTTGTATAAAAAATGAAATTATTATGAATTAAATAAAAAAAGAATTAAACATAAAATCAGAAATTAAAATTAAAATAGTAAAAACAAGGGCCATCAGATCTCCCTCATTAATTGAGATGGCAGATCTGATGGCCACACGCGCGCGTTTCATGGTTGACTTCAGTCAACCTGCTGTACGCGTGGCAATCTGTAGATGTTTCTGATTGGCTGCATTTTATGTTAAAACACTTACTGTACTTAGTTGTCTTGACTGATGTCATGACATGCTTAAGTAGTATGCTGCAGGATTATCTAATACAAGATTTACTGGATGTCAAACTGAATGTTATGACATTCATTCATGACAACATTTTCTGGATGTCAAACTGAATGTTATGACATTCATCCCTGACAGCAGATGCTAAAGTATAGGCTAATTTTTCTATTATGTTTTAGTATTTATCTCAGGCAGATTTTCAGGAAACTAACAGCTGTGCTAAAATTAAGAGACCTAGCATATAGCCTATTTGTTAGCACCCTAATGTGTGGAAATTAGGTTAACTTGCTTAACCCTAATTTTATGAAATTCAAGTTCAAGGCCCAAGTACTGCATTATAAAAGGATGGCAATCCTACTTTCAGCAATTCAGCGATTTGAAGGGTGAAGAATTCAATATATCATTATATATCATTGTTGTACTTTCATTGTGTCTTGAATGAGGTTGTACTTGTGAGCCAAGCAATTATCACCTAGATGATTGCATTGGACTAGGGTGTTTATTGAGTTGTAATTGTTGTGTCACTCTAAGCTTTTAAGCGTGAGTGTTGTGTTTCTTGATTAAAGCTTTTAAGCACAATCAAGAGTTGGTTGAAGTATATCTTCACCACTGACTTTAAAATTCTTAATGGTTGTAATCACTGCTGTGATTGAGGGGGAGTGAGTAGGTACTCAGGTCTTAGTTTAGATTGAAATTGCATTGGGTAGGTCTTAAGTGATAGGATTAAACTGGTGGTTTAAGTCCTGAATTAATACCTCTTATAGTGGATTTCCTCCCTGGCTTGGTATCCCCCAGAGTAGGTGTGTTTGTCACCGAACTGGGTAAACAATTCTCTATGTCATTTACTGCTTTTTACATTTACTTTCTGCATACATTACCTGTCTGCGCAGAATTGGATGTCATAACATCCAGTGTGACATCGATAGTCTGTTACTAGAATTTTAATTGGCATCAGAGCAGGCACCCTGCCTATTAATTTTTGGGTGAGATCTAGGGACGTTACTTTCTAGTACCATGGACAAGGATGTAGGATTCTCAAATAGACCACCCATGCTAGATGGTTCTAACTATGATGACTGGAAACCTCGTATGATAGCCTTCTTGAGGTCTCTGGATAGCAAGGTCTGGAGAGCTGTCAACAAAGGATGGGAACATCCAACGAAGACAGGTAAAGATGGAATCATTATGCAAATTCCTGAAGAAGAGTGGGACAAAGAGCAAGAGGCATTAGCCCTTGGAAAATCTAAGGCCTTGAATGCACTATTCAATGGGATAAATAAGAACATTTTCAGACTGGTGTATCACTGTGAACTGGCTAAAGAAGTTTGGGATACTCTCAAAACAACTCATGAAGGTACCTCCAAGGTAAGGATGTCTAAACTCAAGATCCTGACTACTAAGTTTGAAAATCTGAGGATGAAAGAGGATGAGACTATTCATGACTTCCACATGAATATTCTTGAAATTGCCAACACTTCTGGAGGCTTAGGAGAGAAAATGTCTGAAGAAAAACTTGTAAGAAATATTCTCAGATCATTTCCCAAGAGATTTGTCAGGAAGGTTACTGCTATATAAGAGGCTCAAGATATCTGCAATATGAAGGTTGATGAGCTTATTGGTTCTCTCCAAACTTTTGAAATGGGCTTGTGTGAGAATGTTGAAAAGAAAAACAAAAGCATAGCTTTTGTATCAAATACTGAAGAGGATTCAGAAGAAGGAAATATTGGAGGTGATGAAAGTATATCAGAAGCTATAGCCATGCTTGGAAGACAGTTCAACAAGTTCATAAAGAAGATTGATTAAAAAGGTAGACCAAATGTCAAGAACACTTCATCTGACATCAGTAGAAGATCAAAATCAGAAGAAAAGTCCAACCAAGGAAAGGGAATCCAGTGTCATGGATGTTAAGGTTTTGGACACATTAGAGTTGAATGTCCTACCTTCCTCAAGAAGCAAAAGAAGGGACTATCTGTCACCTGGTCTGATGGAGACTCTGAGAATGAATCAGAAGGAGAATCTGCAAAACATGTCACTGCACTAACTAGTGTTTGTGCCTCTGATGATGACTCAAGTGGAGATGAACTTACATTTGATGAACTTGCTGCTTCATATAAAGAGTTATGTGTCAAAAGTGCAGAAGTGTGTCTACAAGGAGAAAAGCAGAAGAAACTTATCAAGGAGCTGGAAGCTGAGAAGAAGAAGCATCTGACAGTCATAGATGATCTAAATGGTGAAATAACCTTGCTGACCTCTAAGCTAGATCAAATGACAAATTCCATCAGAATGATGAATAAAGGAACTCACACTTTGGAAGAAACTCTAAAGGTGGGACAAAAATCATGAACCATGTCTGGTTTAGGCTTTGTTAAGGAATCCTCATCTGAATTCAAAAGCTCAAAGGTTGAAGTTCAGAGAATCAAGCAGAAGTCACAACCAATGTCACAACATCATGGAAACAGGAGGATTAACCATCAAAAGAAGAAATTTCAAAGATGGAGATGCCACTACTGTGGAAGATTTGGTCACATAAAACCCTTATGTTACAGGTTGCATGGTTATCCTAACCAGACCCCTCAAGTCAGTCCTAAGCAAAAGGCATCTAAGCATAACGCCCCTATCAAGAAACAATAATGGGTTGCTAGAATAGCTCACACATCTCTAAGGGCGTCTACCAAAGAAGACTGGTATTTTGATAGTGGTTGCTCAAGACATATGACTGGGATGAATAACTTATTGGTAGATATACAACCTCATACTACCAGTTATGTGACCTTTGGTGATGGAGCTAAAGGAAAAATCAAAGGTGTTGGTAAGCTGGACAGTCCTTGAGTTCCAGAGCTGAATAATGTGTTGTTAGTAAAAGGACTAACTGCTAATCTCATCAGCATAAGCCATCTATGTGATCAAGGCTTCAATGTACAGTTCACTAAGGAAGAATGTGTTGTGACAAATGGAGAAAATAAGTAAGTTATGAGAGGATCCAGATCCAAAGATAACTGCTATCTATGGGAACCTAAAGTCTCAAACGACTCCTCAATGTGCTTCTTAGCCAAGGAAGAAAAGGAAGTGAAGTTGTGGCATAGAAGACTTGGACATCTTCATTTAAGAGGAATGGAGAAGATCATATCCAAGGAAGCAGTTAGAAGAATCCCAAAGCTGCTTATTGATGAAGGAAAAGTCTGTGGAGAATGTCAGGTTGGCAAGCAAACCAAGATGTCACATCCTAAGCTTGGACATCCTACAACATCCAAAACTCTGGAACTTTTGCACATGGACTTAATGGGACCTATGCAGGTTGAAACTCTTGGTGGGAAGAGATATGCTTATGTGGTTGTTGATGACCATTCCAGATACACATGGATAAGCTTCATCAGAGAAAAATCAGATGCATTTGATGTCTTCAAAGATCTATGCATAAGACTCCAAAGAGAAAAGGATAGTAGTGTTATCAGAATAAGAAGTGACCATGGAAAGGAGTTTAAAAATTCCAAGTTTGGTGATTTCTGTTCATCTGAAGGAATAAGTCATGAGTTTTCCTCACCTATTACTCCTAAACAAAATGGAGTAGTTGAAAGGAAGAACAGAACTATTCAAGAATCTACTAGAGCTATGATTCATGCAAAGAAGCTTCCTATGCACTTTTGGGCTGAAGCTATGAATACAGCTTGCTATGTTCACAACAGAGTTACCTTGAGAAAGGGAACCTCTTCCACTCTGTATGAAATATGGAAAGGAAGAAAACCTACTGTGAAGTACTTTCATATCTTTGGAAGCAAATGTTACATTCTTACATATCGTGAACAAAGAAGAAAAATGGACCCCAAAAGTGATTAGGGTATATTCCTGGGATACTCTACTAACAACAGAGCATACAGAGTTTTCAACTCCAGAACTAATGTCCTGATGGAATCCATAAATGTTATTGTTGATGATAAAGATGAAGAATCTAATGTCATAGAGGATGTTGGAACATTCTTTGAGACTTCAATAGAAAATGTACATGATACTCCTCCTGAACTTGAGTTAGAAGCATCCAACAAGGTGCCTTCTATCAGGATTCAGAAAGACCACCCTAAGGATCTTATCATAGGAGATCCCAATAGTGGTGTGATTACCAGATCAAGGGAGAATAGCTCAAATTCCTGCTTTGTATCCAAGGTTGAACCTAAAAATGTGAAAGAAGCTCTGACTGATGAATATTGGATCAATGTTATGCAAGATGAACTGGAGTAGTTTAAAAAGAATGAAGTATGGGAGTTAGTTCCAAGACTTAAAGGGACTAACATCATTGGTACCAAGTGGATTTACAAGAACAAGTCTGATGAGAAAGGAGTAATCACTAGGAATAAAGCAAGACTAGTGGCACAAGGGTATACTCAAGTTGAAGGGGTTGATTTTGATGAGACTTTTGCACCTGTTGCAAGACTTGAGTCAATAAGGTTGCTGTTAGGTGTTGCCTGCATTCTGAAGTTCAAACTATTCCAAATGGATGTGAAGAGTGCCTTTTTAAATGGCTACTTGAATGAAGAAGTCTATGTGGAACAACCTAAAGGGTTCAGTGATCCTAATCTACCAAATCATGTGTACAAGTTGAGGAAAGCTCTGTATGGGTTGAAGCAAGCTCCTAGAGCTTGGTATGAGAGGCTGACTGAATTTCTGACTACTAATGGTTACAGAAAAGGAGGGATAGATAAGAATTTATTTGTGAAGGATGAAGATGGAAAAATCATGATTGCCCAAATATATATGGATGATACTGTCTTTGGTGGAATGTCAGATAGAATGGTGAAACATTTTGTTAACCAAATGCAATCTGAATTTGAAATGAGTTTGGTTGGGGAATTGACTTATTTTCTTGGACTGCAAGTTAAACAGATGGAAGATTCTATGTTTCTCTCCCAAAGCAAATATGCCAAGAACATAGTTAAGAAGTTTGGTATGGATAATGCTAGTCACAAAAGAACTCCTGCACCTACTCATTTAAAGTTAACTAAAGATGAAGGAGGTTCTAGTATTGATCAATGCTTGTATAGAAGCATGATAGGTAGCCTACTATATCTAACTGCTAGTAGACCTGATATTGCCTATGTAGTTGGTGTGTGTGCTAGATACCAAGCAGAACCCAAAGTGAGTCACTTAAATCAAGTCCAGAGGATTCTCAAGTATATTAATGGGACTTGTGATTATGGTATGCTCTACTCTCATGGCTATGAGCCTATCTTATCTTGGTATTGTGATGTTGATTGGGCTGGGAGTGCTGATGACAGAAAAAGCACATCAGGAGGATGTTTCTTCTTGGGAAACAATCTCATATCTTGGTTCAGCAAGAAACAGAATTGGGTATCATTATCCACTGCAGAAGCTGAGTACATAGCAGCTGGAAGCAGTTGTTCCCAACTGGTATGGATGAAACAGATTCTGACTGAGTACAATGTCACTCAGAATGTCATGACATTGTTCTGTGACAATCTCAGTGCCATCAACATTTCAAAGAATCCTATCCAACACAGCAGGACCAAACATATTGACATTAGACATCACTTCATAAGAGATCTGGTAGAAGACAAAGTGATTACCTTGGAACATGTGGCAACTGAACTACAACTTGCTGGCATATTTACAAAGGCTTTGGATGCTACTCAGTTTGAAAATTTAAGGGGCAAGTTGAGAATATGTCTTTCTGAGGAATTATAGCAACTAAGGATGTTAGGAATTTACTGTTTAATATTTCAAATTATTAAACAATTGAAAGTGTGCTCTGATTGGTCAACAGATAATAGTTATTTCACTTGCAACAAGCGTTACTTCTTCCACTCTTTCATCTTCCATTCACGCAAGCATCCTCTCAGAGAAATTTTTCATTTCATCTCTAAGATACTCATCATGTCTCAACAATCCAACTCTTCTCCTTCCAAGAACATGCATTGTTCTCCTAGCGCCGAACCAAGCAACCCTAACAGAGAAGATCCTGTTGCTGACTCTGTGAATACCCCACATGCAAGAAGACCTAAAGAAACTGTATCAGGCTTCTCCTCATCCATCGTTCTTGAGGAACGAACCAAAGACGGTTCCAAGTATGTTCACAATGCCATTGCCACTATAGTGACTGGAATACTGTCTGGAAATCATGAGGTCCCTTGGGTTTCCATTCCCTTAAACACTATTGAACCTGATAGTGTTGCTGATCAAGAAAATATTGAGTCTTTAGGAAAGAATATCTCTGATGATGTTGAGCAAACTGATGCTCATAAGGAGTCAAATGTTGACAAACCCTTAGATAATGTGGCTGGTGAGGAAATTCATGTCACTCATGATGTCAGTGACAACCCTAACTGTGAGGCTGAAACAGTAGACCTGGAGGGATTTTTTGATAATGAGCTGTTGCCCTCTATCCTCCCTAGCATAGCCAAAAGGGTTAGAACTAGAAGAGAAAAGAAAAATGTGGCTCAAAGGTCCCCCAGAAAGAAGATTGATGTTCCAACCTCTTCAAAGACAACGGTGGCAGTCGAGAGTTCCCTCAAGAGGAAAGTTCATGGTCCAACCAAATCTTAGAACAAAGTGGTGCCCAAGAAAAAGAAGACCAAGTTTGTTGTTGTTGAGTCTGACTCAGATGTTCCTTGTAATGTCTCTGACATTCTGACAAAGAAGAAGCCAACCACTAGCAAGCTTGCAGCTAGTGTCCCTGAGGTACCAATTGACAACATATCTTTTCATTTTGCTTCAAGTGTAAACAGGTGGAAATATGTTTATCAGAAGAGGCTGGCTTTGGAAATGGAATTAGCTCAGAATGTCCTAGACTGTAAGGATATTATGGATCTTATTCAAGAGGCTGGTTTAATGAAGACTGTGACTCAGTTTTCAAAGTGCTATGAGATGTTGGTAAAGGAATTTATTGTTAATTTGTCTGAAGAATGTGCTGATGGCAAGTCTAAGGAATTCAGGAAAGTGTATGTGAGAGACAAGTGTGTAAATTTCTTTCCTTCAGTGATTAACAAGTATTTGGGAAGGCCTGATGAAGCTCAACCTGAGCTTGAGGTGACGGACAACAAAATCTGTCAAGTCATCACTGCTAATCAGGTAAGGAAGTTGTCTCTCAAAGGAAAATTGGTGGCAAGTAAACTGAGTGTCAAGTATGCAATACTGCACAAGATTGGAGCTGCTAACTGGGTGCCCACCAATCATAAATCTACAGTTGTTGTAATGCTTGGAAAGTTTATATATGCTGTTGGAACCAAAGCCAAATTTGACTATGGCTCCTATATTGTTTATCAAACTTTGAAGCATGCAGGAAGCTTCAGTGTGAAGGGTCCTATAGCCTTTCCTTCTCTCATTTGTGGTATTATTTTGAATCAGTTTCCAAACATCTTAACTGAGAATGATTCTGTGAAGAAAAGAGACAACCCTATGTCTTTCAATCATAAGCTGTTCCTAGGTACCCATGTCCCTGACATTGTCATGACATCTGGTCAGACATCACGTGTAAGCAATCAGCCAGGTAAAGCTGCTGTCATTGCATTGCTCAAAGAAACCTGCAGGGAATTAGAGGCAAGGAAGCTGAACTTGGAAAAATTGATTAGCTCTTCAGAGATTGAAATTCTAGTGTAGTCAGAGTTCAGATGTTCTACTCCAAGTCATGACATCTGATCCAACATTGTTACTAATACAACAAGACAGTTATACAAATTAAAACCCAGTACTAATATGCACACATTCACAGATGTCACAACATCTGCTACTATATCACCATAGAATGGAAGAACACCCAGTTTTGTCCATCTGGTACAAAGACACATCAGAGATTAAACACAACACTTACTTCTGTTGAGCCTGCACAGTTATCAGCATGATGTCTCAATATTGATTTGAACCTCACCTATTACAGTATTACAGTTTGCTGGCCTTGTACTTGTATTTCCTAAAATTAAGGTTAAACAGGCTAACCTAATTTCCACATATTAGGGTGCTAACAAATAGGCTATTTGTTAGGTTCATTAATTGTAGATCAGTAGTTAGTTTCCTGGATTTTAGCTCAGCTGTTGGATTTCTGAAGAATAGCCTGAGAAAATTGCTGAAATAGAAAAACTAACCATCCTACAATTTAGCATATGCTGTCTGGAATGAATGTCACAACATTCAGTCTTTCGTCCAGATCATAGACCATATGCTAGGTTTGTTATTCTCCTGAAAACAGACTGTACTGAATGTTGTACTGTAAAAGACCAATCAGTCTATACTTCAGTATCAGCTTACAGTAATAAATGTCAAAACATCCAGTTTGACATTTTGACAATGAGCGTTATGCCAGGTCTGTTATCCTCCTGAAGAACAGATTGAAATAAATACTGAACTGAAGCAGAAAAACCAACCTGCCTATTATTCAGTATATGTTGTCACTGATGAATGTCATAACATCCAGTTTGACATTCAGACAGTAGGCCTTATGCCAGGTCTGTTATTCCCTTGATAAACAGACTGAAATACATACTGAGTTATAACAGACAGGATTATAACGTGCAGAAGGTAAAAACACAAGTAATTGTTAACCCAGTTCGGTACAACATCACCTACTCTGGGGGCATACCAAGCCAGGAAGAAGATCCACTATCAACAGTATTAATTCAGAGTTAAACTCCCCCGTTTACAACTCTTCACTTAATCCCTACCCAATGCAATCTATACCTAGGAACTCCTAGATAGAAACCACCAGTTTCCATTCCTATCACTATAATTTCAATGTAGTGCTAAACAACTTGAACTTGCTTCACAGCTTCGTTCAAGACCATAACAACTCTTACCTACAGGCTTTTTGAGTTACAAATAATCTCATGCTTTGAGCACTGACAAACACATGGTAACCTTCCCACAGGTTGGGAGGTTTACCTCACACACACCCCTAATTTTTACATTGTTTTAGGCTCTTAAAACCTAGGTTACAATATGCTATTTATAACCTAAACACCCAACTGGATTTGGGCCTTCAGAAATCGCAGCAAACTTCTCCTTTGCTGTTACAAAGCCAGCAGAAAACTTCTGCTACAATCAAGGTCTTCAATCTTTTAGTTCCTAAAATATCTCCATATTTAGAAACTGTATATTCACCAAATATTCCGATTGAGTCTTCAAGACCTCCACAAATAACGCCATATAGGATTCTAACTAATCCTAGAATATTGAAATAGTTAACACATAAAAGAATTAACTAATTCAGTTTTATACACAGGCGCGATGTCACAGACACGATGTTATGACATCCTACATGACATGTTGGTCCAGTTGTTGAACTTTTTCAACCCAACATATTAAAACAACAGAGGTGATTACATTATTTGTTTTACAAAATTAATGCCAATCCTAAGGTACTAAAATTCTCCCCCTTTGGCAAATTTTAGCTAAAACAAATAAACATTACACTAGACACCACATCCCAATATGGGTCTGCACTTCCTCCTTGTCATTGTTAGCACCATCACGAACACCAACTTTGGTGTACATGAAGAAGAAGTTGTACAAGAATCGGCTGCATCACAACCCTTCCCCTCAACCCTAGAGCTTCCTGAAGAATATGTAATGCTGAGTACATAGATAATGTAACTCAGATCACAAGACACAACTGTCCTCTTAACTCAGATCATAAGAGACAAGTGATATACCCATTTAGTGACTTTTGTGCCTGAAGCCAACTTCTGCTCGCTACCACATTTTGCTTGCTTCTGGTACATTCTCAGGACAATGTTTCTCTCCCCCTTTTTAGCTAAACATTTATAAATGAACCCTTCATAAAACCAGATCCAGGCGCAGTATGCCCAAATCTTAACAAACCCCATGGTTTAGAGGGAATGGAATGTCGCTCTTGTGAGAAGAGGAGTGCTGATACATCCTTTAAATGGGCCAGACCGTGCTTAGGAATTAACGGTAGGAGTAAATGCTTGGTCAAGATCCATAAATATTTGCTGAGAATCAGTCAGAGAATCACCAATAATATCTCAGACTATCTTTGAATACCTATTATAGCTCCTGACTGTTTCTTTTCAGAAACAGCAGTCCCAATGCATGTAGGGTTCAGACAAAATGACCTATAATCTTTCACCAATACATATGACTTTCCAAGCAAAACTAGATCTTTAATTAAACATAAAAGTTGTTTTTAATGTCATAAGGAGTAACTTTGCTCTAGGAATAATTTTCATATGACAAAATTTGTAGGAGATAGGGTCTAAGGAACCCCGAATTTGACTAGTTGACTTTCTCAGGTCAACCACCATAAACCAACTTGCAAACTTAAAATTATCTTGGTTTATTGAACTCATGGAGGGAAATATATGAATAAGATGATGTAATATGAAGTATAACTTGAAATATTTGATCAAATGGTGAAGAAACTTGCTGAGGAAGTCACACAAGATACCCAGATAAATTAGGGCTTCCAAGGCAAACAAGCTTCAAACTTTGGATGATTTCTTGATCAAAATGGTATGTGAAGACCATAGGGATCTGCATATGATGTCTAGAGCCAATTTGAGCCATATCTTGATTAGTCTCCTTTCATTGAGGGTCTCAAACCCTAGATATGAGCTTGATGGAGCATGGGTGGACACACACACTACCTACAAAAGAAGTAAACTATACATAGACATATTTTTGGTATTTTGGTTAGTAAATAATGAAAAGCAAAGTATGATACAATCAAATGTGCTTGATGATCTCTCCAAATGCAAACCCAATGAATGAGGGGTAAGGAGGATTGTAAGACCCCAATTTTGACCCTAAGATCCCTCATGGCATCATAACATTGCATTTGCATTGCCTCAAGGATCATAAGCATCTTGGCTCCTAACCTTTGGGTGGGATCCCTTGTGAGTTGGTTTGAGATAACCAAGCATGCTTGAATTGTATATTATTGCTTTTCTCATTTGTATTTACTAACCAAAAGCACAAAAATATGTCACTAACATCTTTTGTTTGTAGTTTGAGCAGTCACAAGATCCAAAGCTTCTAGGAGATCCTATGTGCATTGATATGGTCAAGGGAAGAGGAAAGCAAACATGGCAATGGTTCCCAAAGCTCTTATCCTTCAAATATGCCTCCCAAGTGTCTCAACTCACCATTTTTGATCAAAACAAACCAAAGGGTTTGAGGCTTGTTTCCAAAGGAAACCCTAATTCATCTGTTCATCAACTGTGTCTTGCTCATGAAGCAACCTCAACCTTTGATCAAATGCAATCAAGGGAAGTTCTTTAATTCATCATTTAATTCATATTTGAACTTATTTGAGTGTCCTCAATCATCAATTCATCAAGATATGAGATGTGGACTTGAGAGGTTGATCAGTCAATTCATCTAACTATTTTGAAATACACTGAGACCTAACTTTTGATGTGTTTGTCAAATGGAGATGACCCCAAGATAAAAAATGTTCTTAAGAACCATATGAACAACTTTCATGTTCATCAAAAATTTATTTGAAGCTTGTAAGGTCATCATCCATTTCAAAACATTATAGGTCATTTTGACTGAAACCCTAATTTTGGGTCAACTTCCCAAGGACATAACTCCTTCATTTTTCATGATTTTGAGGTGGGATCAAATGAATTGGAAAGCTTAAGATGTATAATTCAAATTTCATGTTGAACAAAATTTCCAAATCTCAAAAGAAATACATGTGATAATGCAAAACATTATAGGTCACTTTGGACCAAAGGCATTGAAATGTGAAAAAGTCCAACTTCAAGTGCCCATAACTTCTTCATCAAAAATCCAAATGATGCAAAATTTAAGTCCAAATTGATTGTCCAGAAAAGATATACAACTTTGATGTTAAAGAGTGTTTCATTTGGAGCTTACATCATTGAAACAGAAGGCCTTGAACTTTGGCCAATTTTGAAAATCTCACATGTACATGTTTTGCGCCTTACACTTAATGTCCACTTTCCATCAATTTACAAGGCTCAAATGGAGTTATGATCAACATAAAAAGTTATCCTTATGCAAAAAGCTTTTCAACCATTACTCATGAGGTGGTGTTTCAAGTTTGGACATACCATTTTCGAAGACTTGAACATAATAGTGCAATTTTGGAAAATCATTTAATTTGCATTGCATGAACCATTACCACATAACCTGCACGCCCACTTTACTTTTATCATTGCTCAACTACCAAATCCAAGTAGAATTGGGCCCTCCATGCGCCTGTACAGGCCCATGCATGGAGGCCCTTTCCATTCATGCAATGGAATGATCATGCACTTCAGCCATGCATTGCCTATAAATATAATGCTATTCCTCTTCATTTCACTAACCTGAAGGCGCCCCAAATGCTGTGCAATTAAAACCTCACCCTCACACCAAAGGAACTCTCTCATTTTTCTCTCAATTTTCAGATCTGAATTTTGATTTCCTCGATTGATTTTCAGATCTTAAAGTTCCTAAACCTCATCACTTTGATCCATAGAGTGAACTGCAGGCATCCATAGCAATGAATTATGACTCTAAGCTCTACAAATCAGAGGTTTACCTCAACTTTTAATTTCTTCGAATCTACTCATATATTGGTTATTTTTTGCTGTTGTGGTGTGATCTGATGTCCTCTGCATAGAGGCAACATTCTTGAGCTTTTAATTTTCAAAATCCACTAAGTTCATTTGAACACCACAGATTTTCCATCTCTGATTTCTCTCAATGTAGAAATCTAGAGTGGATTTGGTTGGTACAGGGGTGATGTACATCACCCCAGCTTTCGATTGGTGTCTGGATCGTAGCATTTGGTTAGCATTTATTTCTTTGTAATTTTTGGACTTCGCCGGAGCTGGCCGGAGAAGACGGTGGCGCTGGCCACCGTCTGGTCTCCAGATTAGATCTGGGCCATCCATTTTACTTTCCAGATGTAATCTCACACGTCCATTGTTATGACTTATTTATTGGCTTGATGCGCTTCAGTTGACCAAGGAGCATGGTAGGTGCGCGTATGTGGACCTCATGATCTGCCAGCTCAATTAATGAGCTCAGATCAAACGGTCCACGCATTTTCTAATTTCTAATTTCTGATTTCTATTTCTTTTATTTCTTTTACTTCCATTTCTTTTTAAAAATTCATAACTCCTTCATTATTGGTCCAAAAAATATGAGACCAATTGCATTTTTCTCCTTTAAATTTCTAGTTTCTAAAAATGATTTTTAATATTTTTTATTTTATCATTTGATATTTTTTAGGAATTTTCTCTTTTCTCCTTATCTTTAATTCATTTAAAATAGTTTTTGATATCCAAAAAATACAAAAATATTTTTCCAACTTATTTGAATGATGATAGATCTATGAAAATATTCTCATCAATTTATTAATTGATTTGAGATTTATTTGAGATTTTAATTCAATTAGGTTATTTTTTTGCATTTTTAATTGATTTAAAATAGTTTCTGACTTCCAAAAATGCTGAAATTTTTTGTCAAACTTTGTTTGACTTTGTTAAACTTGGGATAATTCACTTGGACTTTTTAAAGTTGATTTGAAGTGAGTTTGAAGTTTGACCCTTCTTTATTATTTTAATTCAAGTTTTATTTTAATATTGAAAAAATGCCAAAAATATTTTATTTGTTTCTTGACTTCTAATCTTCATTTTGCTTCTGTTTTCTATTATTTGACCTTGATCTTCTCTATCTTTGGTCAATGCTTGTTTATTATCTTATTCCATTTCCATTAATGTACTTTAATATTCATTCATTCATTCATTCATTCTTCTTCTTCTTCTCCTTCCTTTCTTTTTGATCAATGAGTTAAAGATTGGTGGTTAGCCTTGATACATGGAGGTTTAATCTTCCTTGATTCAAATCTAATTCATCTTGATCATGGATCAAGTGAATGACTTTGCATTAAGGATAGGTTGCTTCCTAATCATGCAAAGAACCTTAATCAATACAAGATCATTTTTCATCTTCTTTTTGGCATGGCAAGTTGTAGGAGTTTTATTCACTAATCAAAATCTCTAACTTGTGTTGTTGCCTACATTATTATTGACCGGCCTCAGATAGTTGTGACTTCTACATAAGTCCAATTACGATTGCTTAACATAGCGCTAAATTGCCTTATGACACACTAACTCTAACACTAACCATTAACCATTAACATTTAATTCTTGCTCTTTACATTTATGCAATTTAGTATTCTTGTACATACTATTCATTTGCTTTTTCCTTTGCTCATTTGAGTACATGTTTATGTTAATGCAATTTGCCTTTTGCTCACTTGAGCACATAATTGTGTATATTATTGTGCTTGTGTTTTTGTTTTGATTGTTGTAAACCAAATGCCAAAATGGACAAATGGACTTAGACTTTAGGACATTCCCTATGCAAATTTGTAGTCAAAGAGAAACTAGGCATTAAGCCTTTAGAGTGCTATAAGAGTCAAAGAGCAACTAGGCATTGGGCCTTTAGAATGCTACGAAATCTTGAAGAGCACTTTGAAAGGACCAATTTCTAAACTCCTTCTTGTTCATTCTTTGTTTGTTTGATAGAACTTTTTGATGTGTGTGCTTTTGTGCTAGGGAATCCTATTTGAGCCAAATTGAAGAACTATTGCCATGTTCATCCAAAGTGAAAGATACAAGAGCCATTGAGGATCTTCTAAGAGCTTGTTTGATTGTGTTGATTGCTTGAGCTTACACTTATTTGCTTGCTTATTACAAAGGATGAGAGCTACTTGGATCATCAATGTGATCTCAAGAGAGGAACTCCATTTGTGGTCTTGTTTCTTATTCTTCATCTCTGGTATGATTAGGACTTTAGCCATTCTTCTTCTTCCCTCCACTCTAACCCAAGCCAAAACTTTTGTGCAAACATTAGCATTTGTTTTCAAATATTAGAAACCTAATCCTTATGCTTTTGATTTTCAAATTTTCTTTTCATAACACTTATTTTGAATTGAATCTTTAAGTCAACTTTGACCATATTTTGTAAACACTTTTCATTGGTAAATATAACTCATTCAAATACCTTTTGTGGTTTCAATGGCCACTTTCTTAATAAAAAATTTCATAACCTTTAGCTATTAGGTTTGAGTTATCCTTGAGGTAGATGTAATACTCACCTATATCCTTAGTGATAGACAATGAGTCTTCCATGCTTATTATAGGGTTAACCCCTCAATAGCATGTTGAAGCTATCCTCACATGGTGGATTTGTGGTTTTAGGTTGAGTTTTCTCCCTTGGATAACAAAAGACCTTAAGGCTTTTGGACCAATTAATTCACCAACTCATTTTGAGATTTTTACCCCGAACTACGAGGTTTTGATCCTAATCTTTTTAAGATGGTACGTAGGCAATGGGTTTATCCATCCAAACACAAAATTGTAAATAACTTGTGTATTCTTTTCTCATCTCTTCAATCATGTTTGCACAAACAAATTTTTCACAAAATACCAACCTTACAACAAGTGTGAAAAGGGCTCCCTAGGAGTACCTAGGATGTTTTGGGTGCTTAACACATTCCCATTGCATAACCAACCCCCTTACCCCGATCTCTGACATTTTTACTAGTTTTTAGTCCGATAAAACTTTTAGGTTTTTGTTCGCTTTCTAACCATTCCTTTGCATAAATAGAAGTGCGGTGGCGACTCGACTTGTATGGTTTACCTTGGATTTAGTCAATATGTTTAATGGTAACGAATACCCCGCTACAAGGATGCCAAGGTGTGATCCTAAAGCTAATGTGTATGATGAGATAGAATGAGGGATCTTAGGGTCAAAATTGGGGTCTTACAATAAGTCAAGCAAGAATTCACTCCTTTGGATTAAGCCTCAAGCAAGCCAAATAAGCAAATAATAGTTCATGTATCAGATAAAACCAAAATAAATCAACCAAGTCTCCAAAGAAAGTCCAAAGTCAAAGGGTACCAGATGAATCCCAAGGTCTCAAGTCACAAGCCCCAACGCATAAGTCAAGATCCTAATTCTAAGACCATAACTCGAAAATGGTGCTAAGGATAGTAACACAAGTCCATGAAATATGGTTTGGTCATTTTTTGGAGAACACTCAACTATTCACCCAAAAACATGAAAACATGAACCTATACATCATTGTGATAAGGGCTCCAACTTAGATAAAATCTACAAGTATGCCACTAGCTCTCACAAATGAATAGGGAGCAATATTTTTACACAATACCATGAGGAGTAAGAGACTTACCATCTCACTTAAAAAGTGCATTTGCTTTGGGAAAAATTTAACCCTATGTTAAGCAATCGTAATTGGACTTATGTAGAAGTTGCAACTATCTGAGGTCGGTCAATAATAATGTGAGTGTTAATACATGCTAGAGAAATCATATGTAAATTATTCTCCTAAAGTCATGCCACAAAAAAAAGAATGATTAAGCACAAAGGCCAGGAGAATGGTACATTACTTCAATCCACACTTCATGACACTTAGGACAAACTTATGCTTCAATCTAAAGTTCCTTAAATGATCCATGATCAATTAGGAGGTAGATTTGAAATAATGAAACTCATCAAGCACCAATTCCTACATCATGAACAAGATGGACACAAGCCATTCGATTGATCAAAGGGAAAAGAAAGAGATGAAGAAAAAGGGGACAAGAGAGGTCACACCCAAATTGGACAAAAAGTTAGATCAACTCATCATCAAAATAAATCATCCATTTTGGTGGATTAGGGTTTTCACCCCATCAACACCCAAGACCCATTGAGTTTGACGAGACTTAAGATCCAAACTATCATGATCCAAGGCCAACAGAAGTTCACAAAGGTCACACAAATATAAAATGAAATTAGATGAAATAAAAATGAACAAAAAGTATTTTTAAATGAATTTTTAAATAGAAATAAAATGAAAAATCCATAAAGTCCTTCAAAATACCAAATAAATGTCCAAGAAAATTATGGAAGGTTGGAAATAAAATAAGAAGCATATAATAAATTTTTCAGAATTTTAAAATGCATAAAAGTATTTTAAAACTAATTAAAACAAAGGATAAAAGAGAAAATTCATGGAAAAAAAATCAATAAAATAAAATGTGAAAAAATAAAGACCAGATGAAGAAAAATAAAAGAGAATTTTAGAAATTATTTTTGGATTTTTTGGATGAAAAATAAAATTACTTTGAATTTTAAAAGATAAAGCAATTAAAAATTATAAAAGAAAAAGAATTAAAAATCATAAAAACACAGAGCGTAGGACCACACCTCATTAATGGATGTGGCAGATCCAACACCTCTCAGATTAGGATTCACGGTGGAACGAGACACAAGCAGCACACATGATCCAATTCTAAATTAGCCAATCAAAACATTTCATTTTTCCAACGTGTTTGGCCAAACTCAGACGACCTGGATTCTCCGATCATCTTCTCCGGTGAGCTCTCACCGGAGTTTCATTGTTTGGTAAAATCAAAATACGAGACCACTATAACACCCCAAAATTTTCCCTCCTTATTCACGCATTCATTTTTAGGTCATTTAACATTAGATACATTGCATTTCATCATGTCAATCGGGATTAGCTCCAAGAAGCTTGAACATCATCCAGGACACTTTATGGGTTCTATTTAGATGATCAGTCAACACAAGGGAAAGAATTGAGTTACTACCAACAGGGGTCTATTCGTCAGTCAAAACGTTAATCTTGAAGGAGCAAAGGTTTGTTCATGAGCTGTCATGCTCGCTAGGCGAAGCCCACGTGTTATGCAAAAAAAAATTAAAAAAAAAATTAATAAATAAATAAATAAATAAAAGAAAATATCTCAGACTTGGACCTCTCTCAAAAGCCCACTAAGCTACCAATATTAGGCTATAAATACTAGAGTTTTCATTGAAACAAAACCCTGGACAAAACCTGGAGAGAAACCTAGACAGAGAGAGTGAGAATTAATCTGCAGCAACCTCCAGGCAACTCTGAAAGGTTCATTCTGACTCACACACTTTCAGCTCAAGCAAACCCTAACATTGGTTTTCAAATCCAGCCGTCCCATTTGATTTCAACCGATCTCTCCAATCAGGTTTGCCCTTATTCCCATTACCTTTGTGCTTTGAAGTTGAATGCTCTGAATGTATGAGGTAGTATGGGTGAATTTGATACCCTTTTGATGCATGTGTTTGACAAGAGGTTTAGGCCTCCTACCCTTGGTTACTTTTTGTGAGCTTTTTGTGAATTTTAATGGCATGATTCATGTGGTTACATTTTGATTTGGGGGCAACTCTTGATTACCCTATCCTGTTTGCTCTAACCTATTTTGTGTTTGTTATGACATTGTTTTCTCCTAATTCCGTCATATTACTCTAACCTGTTTGTTGAGTTTTTGTGAGGGCTCACATACTCTTGCAGGGATAGCTTGCCTGGTGTTCCACTTTATTTGTGGGATACCACCTGAAGGTTTATTCCGATTACCTGTACTGACTCACTTTCTTTGATGGTGTTTAGCTTGGAAGGATCCCTGGGTTTCCCATTCCTCTAATTGATGTTACTTCGGATCTTTATCCGCGTGGTACTTTTACATTTTTCCCGCATTTTACTGCTTTCCTAGCTGGAAGACCTCGATAGGAGGCAATGTTTTTGTGTGTTTATTTTTTTTTTACAGGTTCCTTCGTCCAGGACTTCTTTTGCATGTGCGTTCCTAAAACGCAAACATTTCATTGATTTTTCTTCTCCTAAGAACACGTACTCCTTCTACTACAGGCGAGTAAGTCTCCAAAGGTCGAGCATCCGGTAGATTGCGTAGTAACGTCGTTCGTCCAAAACCCAATCCATAACCCCGTAGTTAGCCGAACTACGGCTTGCTCTGATTCTCATTCCAGATGAGATACGTACGCATAAGACGCGATGTCTTAGCGAACAGAATTACCCTTAACCCCTAGGTAGCCGAGCTACGAAGACTCTGATTCTCATATTCAGATGAGATACGTATGCAGTGGATGCGACATCCGTGCGAGTCATTTTCTTTTGACCCCTTTTTTTTAGTAAATAACACATTAGATAAACCCACACCCTTTAGACAAGAACTACAAAAGTGGATCCCGTGGAGTACTACGGATGCGTAGGGGTGCTAATACCTTCCCTTCGCATAACCGACTCCCGAACCCAAGATTTTGTTGCGAGACCTTGTCTTTTCCTTTCCTCTTTTCAAGTTTACTTCGAGCGTTTCCTTTCCCTCCTTTGGGATAAATAACGCACGGTGGCGACTCTTCTGTCATTTTCTTTCGCCGGTTGTTTTTTCGCACACTGTATTTTTCAGGTTGCGACAGCTGGCGACTCTGCTGGGGACCCGATTTCCCTAAGCGAGTCCCTCCTAGCTTTTGTAGGTTGTTTGTTTATTGGGTGTTTATTCTTTTGTACAGTTATTTATCTTTCAGCATTTACCTGCTTTATTGCAATGTGTACATATGAGTGTCATATCTGCTGGTTCTGTTTGTGAGAGGAGTTTTATACCCGAACTCGAGTGCACTTAGGATAGGAGAATGGCATAGTCCTGTTGACTTGTGTGGAGTTATTCCTTAGCAAGTTGACTTGCAAGCCCATTCACTTGGTGGAGGTCACGTTGGGATCAATAATGTCACACAAGTAAGTTGTGGTTAGACATTACTTTTTCCAATATAGACCTTAGAAGCCAAGGACCTTAGTTTACCAAACCCATCTTGGCCTATTCGTAGGACGTAGTGCGAAAGTCTTTCAAGTGTAAGATTTGATACGATTGTTACGCGATACTACACTCATAAGAGTCTCTCTTGAGAATATTTTTGGAATACGAGTAGTCGTTCCTCCGATAATATCCGAAAGATGGGATTATGACTATGGGAACCTTTTGTAGAACATGTTTTCCAGGTTTAAACCTTAGTACACTCCCTTTGGGTGGTTCTTAACCTAAACTCCATGCTCGTGACTTGCAACAAACCCTTGATTCATGGTTGATCCGTTCAGGTATCCTTAATATCAATGAAACTTGGGTGTTGATAAGGTGTAAACCATAATCCACCAAAAATGGATGGTTGATATTAAGGATAACATGATCCATCCCATGACCTTTGTTTGGTGTGCTTTGCTTGATCCTCTTAATTTCTCTCCAGGCAGTGCAACCTGACAGATGTTCAAGCGGATCCAGCAATTCTGATTGACATGCCATTGCATTGCATAACATCATCTGCATATTTGCATCCAACATCTCATGCTTATTCATTTGCAGGGTATCCCCTTTTTAAGGGGGGGCCTTAAAATCGAATAAGCAGTGCATCGCATACCATACATACTAACCCTTGTTTGTTTTGCAGGTGTCACCGCAGTGTCTAATGTTTGTTCCCTGTTGCAGGCAGTTATTGGTCCCAAGCGAGTTCACAGGTACCCGACAAAGGAAAACCGTCCACGACTAGCAATGGACCAGATACAGAAAGAACTGGCTGATATGCGTGAAAGGATGGATCAGTTCATGACATTGATGACTGGTATGGCAGAAGGCCAAGCGAAGCTGAAGGAATTGGTTGAGCAACCGAGGCCCGATCCAGAGGTGGAAATACCAAGTGCTAAGGGGAACCCTGGTAACCCTGGTAACCCTGGGAACGCTGATAACCCTGTGAACACTGGAAATACGGGTAACGCAAATGTTGATGGAAACCCGGGTAATGTTGGCAACACGGGAAATGTTGGGAATGGTATTGGCGGAAGGTACAATGTGAATCAAGGAATTCGGATTAACGGGCGCCCCGTTACTGAAGATTGTCAGTATGATCAATTCTCTTTGCACGACGAAGCTCACGAGACCACTCGCCGTATGGATGAGCTTGCTGAGAAGCTCAAATCTTTGGAGTCTCAAAATTCCTTAGGTTTTGATGTCACAAATCTTGGTCTGGTTCAGGGAGTAAGGATCCCTCACAAGTTCAAACCCCCTACTTTTGAGAAATACAACGGGGCTTCTTGCCCACGCACTCATCTCCAATCTTATCTGGGAAGGTTGGGAGCTCACACTGAAGATGAAAAGCTGTGGATGTACTACTTTGAAGACAGTTTAACTAGAGCTTCTCGTGAATGGTATTCTCATTTGTCTCGTACTACCATCAAGAACTGGAAAGACTTGGCAGAGGCTTTTGTCAAGCAATATCAATACAACTTGGACATGGCTCCAAATCGGACCTTGTTGCAAGAAATGTCTCCAACTGCCAAGGAAACCTTTAGAGAATATGCTCAGCGTTGGAGACAGATTGCTGCATCCGTCCAACCCCCTATGTCTGAAAGGGAGATGGCGGACATGTTCATGAACACTCTTCAAGGCAATTATATCGAGAGATTGGCTGCTTGCCCGTCAATCAGCTTTGCAGAGATAGTGATTGCTGGAGAAAGGATCGAGAGTCTGTTAAAGATGGGCCGAATTCAAGACAACAATGCTTCCAACTCATCAGTTCCCAAGAAACCGTTTGCTGGTAACGGTCAGCGAAGAAGAGAAGGTGAGACAAGTGTTGTATATGCCGGCAGAGGCAGGGGCAGAGGACGCCCTAATTATCATCAAGATCAAGTGGCCGCAGTCACTATTCCAACACCTATTCGTCAACCGCAACAGCAACCCAGGTACAACAATCAACAACAAGGAGGTAATCCGGGTCAGCAAAGACCCTATCAACAACGTCCAAGGCAGGCGGACCGGGTCATTGAGCCAATCCCAATGCCTTATTCTGTATTACTTCCCAAGCTGATTGACATGAATCTGGTTACGTTGAGAACTCTGGCCCCACCGGTCGATCCCAACAATCTGCCTAGAGGTTATGATGTCAACGCCAGATGTGCTTTTCACTCCAACGCACCTGGCCATACTACAGATAATTGCAAGGCTCTCCAGCTAAAGGTACAAAATTTGAGAGATGCTCAGGCCATCAATTTTTCTCCGGTGCCTAATGTTATCCAAAACCCGATGCCAGCTCACGGCGGGCAGAGGATTAATGTTGTTGATAGTGGGGAAACTTTGAATTTGGTTTCTGATGTGACTAAAGTGAAGACTTCGCTATCGGTGGTCAAAGACCGACTCTTGAAAGGACGGATTTTCCCGGGCTGTGGGGAAGAGTGCAGAAATTGTCAAGACGCCGAGAACGGATGTGATAGTTTAAGAAGGGGTATTCAGCAACTGATAGATGAAGGTTGTCTTCAGTTCGATCAGACTCGTTCAGTGAAGAATGATGTGTCGACAGTAACGTTTTATTTCACTCCTGAAGAAATATATGTTCCCGAGAGACCCGCTCCGACAACAATATATTTCCCAGAAAGTCCAACACCAATTTACTCTGACAACCCTCAACCGACTTTGAATTGTTCGGTCACCATCACGGTACCAGGACCTGTTCCGTATGAGAAAGACAGTGCTATCCCGTGGCACTATGGGGCTGATATCTACTGCCAGGGGCAGAAAGTTAACGAAGAAGACATTGACATTGGTAGCTCCGCTGTAGACAATGTTGGAGGAATTGGTGGCTTCACTCGCAGTGGACGCCTATTTGCACTATCAACATTGCGCACGAATGCTGAAGCTGAGGCAGCTGCCAAGGCTAAAGGAAACAGGTATCCACCGAAGAGGTTACTACCGAGGAAGCTCCTCCTAAGACCGCATTCAAGAAGGAAGTGGATGAGTTTATGAGGATTATCAAGAAAAGTGACTACAAGGTAGTCGACCAGCTAAATCAGACACCATCAAAGATCTCCATTCTCTCACTATTGATGTGCTCTGAGGCACACAGAGCAGCCTTGTTGAAAGTACTGAATATGGCTTATGTTCCCCCAGAGATAACTGTTGACCAACTGGAGTCGGTAGTTTCGAATGTACACACTAGCCATGCGCTAGGTTTCACCGATTATGACCTAACATCTGAGGGCAGGAATCACAACAAAGCCTTGCATATCACAATGGAATGCAAAGGGACGGTGCTTTCCCAAGTTTTGGTTGATACAGGTTCTTCTCTGAATGTTCTCCCAAAGAAAGCCTTAACGAAGTTGGACTGCGATGACGCCACCCTGAGGCCGAGTAATTTAGTTGTAAGGGCTTTTGATGGCTCTAAGCGAGCTGTTTGTGGCGAAGTTGAGTTGCCAGTTAAGATTGGACCGCAGGTATTCAAGAGTACCTTTTATGTGATGGATATCCAGCCTGTCTATAGCTGTCTGCTAGGTCGACCCTGGATTGATGTTACCGGTGTTGTTACTTCTACTCTCCACCAGAAGCTCAAATATGGACTAGAAGGTCAGATCGTCACCGTCTGTGGTGAAGAGGATATTTTTGTTAGCCACCTGTCTACATTTAAGTATGTGGAGATGGATGGTGAGATGCATGAGATGCTGTGTCAGGGCTTCGAAGCCATAAACATCAGTGAAGTCGCGCCCGAAACTGTCTTTTCACCTGAGTCTGAGAAGGTCGGGACTTCTATCTCTTCATACAAGCAAGCTGTTGAAGTGGTTAAGGCTGGTAATGCCCAAGGCTGGGGCAAATTTGTGGAGCCAATCATAAAAGAAGATAAGTTTGGATTGGGGTATACTTCGGGGTCTCAGAAGAATGAAGTCGGTACTTTCTCCAGCGGGGGTTTGGCTTCTCCCCACACCGTCAATGCTGCAGATGAAGACAAGGCTGACAGCGACTCTGACTTAGGGAGCTGGATTCGCCCGTGTGTCCCAGGAGAAAAGCTCGACAATTGGTCGTCTGAAAAAGTCATTCGGTTTACTCTACTGAAGGAGTAATTTTTATTGTTTTCCTTTTATCACATGCATAACAAAGTCTTACACTCTGACCAAAGTGTAATGACTCATCTGTAGGGCCATCCATTTAGTTACATTTCGCAATTATTTTCATCATCAATAAAGGACAGCTTTTGCAAACAATTTTGTGTTCTCTTTCTTTCAATTATTTTTACTTTTACAAAAACGGCAATGTTTCTTTTTCATGTTTCTTTTTCATTTTTCTTTCCAAAAAACACCTCGTAAAACTGATCACCCGGATCTCACTGCTAACGACACTGCTATGGCCAAGTATGACTTCGACAATCCTATCTATCAAGCCGAAGAAGGGGTTGAGGAAGATTGTGAATTGCCTGAGGAGTTAGCCAGGTTGTTGAAACAGGAGGACCGAGCTATCACACCTTATCAGGAGGTGGTTGAGACCATCAACATTGGTACCGAAGAAGACAAGAAAGAGATCAAGATCGGGGCCAGTCTACAGGCCGAGAGGAAAAGACCGTTGATCATGTACTTGACTATGTTAGAAATATCAATGGGTTGTGTGCTCTGTAACACCCCGATAATAATAAAATAATTATTTGAATTGAGTCAATAATTTAATTATTAATTTAATTAAATAATTGGAAATTTTATTATTATTATTATTATTTTTTGAATTATTATTATTTTGGAATAATAATTATTATTTAGAATATATATATATATATAAGTTGGAATTAAGGAAAAAGCCCCAGGGGGAGTAAAAACATTTCACGTGAAAACAGAGAAAATCGTGAAAAGGGAAAAGGGCAGAGAAGAGGAGAAAGGAGCTGAAGAGCAAAGGTTGAAGAACGGAAAGGCTTGAAGCTCAAAGATTCGCCGGATTGTTAAGGTAAGGGGGGTTTATCGTCGATTAATGGGTATTTTGGGACAATATGTCATGGGTAGTGATAAGCCGTTAATTTGACCCTAATTGGGATTTGTAAATGTTGAAATGTTGTTGGATGAACTGTGCTGAAAGTTGAAATTAAATCGGTATTTGTGTGAGTAATGATTTCCCGATCGTATAGCTTTTTACGGAATCGGAATCGGAGGTCCGGAAGTCCTCAAACGGCGGAATTCTGCATTCTGCCGTGTGTTAGCGCAGGAATTGTTGTTTGGTCTGCGTTAACCGGTTAACCCAGGGTGTTAACCGGTTAACACTGTATTGAAATGTGAAAATATTGAGTTTTTGCCTGCGTTAACCGGTTAACCCAGGGCGTTAACCGGTTAACGCTGTTGCGTTTTGCCAGAAAGTGAGTTTTGCCTGCGTTAACCGGTTAACCCAGGGCGTTAACCGGTTAACACTGTTGCAGAGTGAAAAATTATTGTTTTTAAATGTGGGGTACCTAATTGAGGGTTGGCCTATGTTGCCTATGGTGTAATAGAGATAAATTCCCGCTGTTTTGAGCAGTATATGCAATATTGAAATGTACTAATATTGTGGTTGTTGTTTGGCATAATCTGACATGCTTATGTGATGAAAGATTGATGATGTATAATGATGTACATGATGCTGTGAATGTATATATTATGCATGTATGTGTGAATGAACTGTTGTATGGCTCAGAGTGTGAGCATATGTTTATTCTTGAATTATTGTTGATGTTGCATTGCTAGATGATTAGCATGCATGGCATAGCCTTCGGGGCTGTAGCTAATTCCCATAGTGAGGAATTAGTGAGTGAACCATTGTGGGTTTGTTGTTGATGTTTGCATACTAGATGATTAGTGTGCATAGTCTAGCCTTCGGGGCTGTAGCTAGTTCCCATGGTGAGGAATTAGAGAGTGAGTCACTAGGTCTCAAATGAGTGGGACTAGTGAGCTTAGTAGCCGTATCTGGAGGGATCGGTGAGCTTGAACTATATGTTCAAGAATAGTCGGTACCGCATGTGTAGAGTCTCATTTCATAAAAATATGTATGGCGTATAGTATGAATGGATGTGTTCCAATATTATACGTGTGTTGTGTTGTTGTTAAGTATGATTTGAGATTATACTGGTATTGTATATTGATGTTGAGTATGATGTTTAAGCCAATGAGCTATTACTGAATGTGTATTGCAATTAGGGTGATTGATGTGTTAATCACTTGGCATTACATGTTGTTTTATAATGCTTATTATATTGATTGAGGAACTCACCCTTACAACTATTTTTCAGGTAACGAGAAATGAGTTGAGTAGAAGCAAATGCTTGGAGTCTAGTGTAGTCTCCCTAGTGGGTCATGCTCTGATAGATGTAACATCGGGCGGGAAAACTTTGATTATTATTGTTGTTGTTGTTGAACTGAATTACATGTGATGTTACATGTTTTGCATGATTGAGTTGATCTCTATCCGCTGCGTAATTGTGCAAATACTTTATATTTAAATTAACTAAAAGAGCATGATTGTTATATTGTTTAAATGGTGTGGAATGTTTGTGTGACACCCTTGGTGCACTATTACTCTGACTATATGTTTACTATTTTGATTAATTTTTGGGGTATTTTAGAAGGGTGTTACATGCTCGGTCAGCATGACGAGTCAGGTCGAAAAGAGCATGCAATACACTACCTTAGCAAAAAGTTTACCGACTGTGAACAAAGATACTCACTGCTCGAGAAAACTTGCCGCGCTTTGGCATGGGCTGCTCGCCGACTAAGACAGTATATGTTGATTCACACGACTCTATTGATATCAAAGATGGATCAAGTCAAGTATATTTTTGAAAAGCCAGCAGGGTTGCTAGGTGGCAAATGATGCTGACAGAGTATGACATCCAATACACTTCACAAAAAGCCATCAAAGGAAGTGTCTTGTCAGATTATTTTGCCGCGCAACCGATTTATGATTACCAACCTATGAGGTTCGACTTTCCTGATGAGGACATCATGTTTCTCAAATTGAAAGATTGCGAGGAACCACTCCCGGAGGAGGGGCCTGACCCTTAATCCAAATGGATTATGATGTTTGATGGGGCGGTCAACGTCAATGCTCGCGGAGTTGGTGCAGTGTTGATCACACCGGAGGGGGTTCATATGCCATTTTGTGCCAGAATAACTTTCCCCTGCACCAACAATGAAGCCGGACGAAGCAGAATGGGTCCGTTCTCGATACAATCAGCTAAGCCTAGTTGAGGAAAAGAGATTAGCAGCTATATGCCATGGCCAGCTATATCAGGGACGGACGAAGAGAGCGTTTGATCAGAAAGTGCGCCCTCGAGAGTATCGAGTCGGTGAATTGGTACTCAAAAGAATTCTTCCTCCCAACACAGATCACAGGAGCAAATGGACACCGAACAACGAGGGTCCATACATGGTTAAAAGAGTTTTCTCTGGCGGAGCTCTGATGCTAACAACCATGGATGGCGAAGACTTCCCGTCCCCTGTCAACTCAGACGCAGTTAAAAAAATACTTCGCATAAAATAGACCCGCTGGACAGTAAAAAGAATAGTCCAGGCAAAAAAGGGGCATCCCGACGAACCAAAAAAAAGAATGAAGAGGTTCGGGCAAAAATTAGGGATATAAAAATAAAAAAAAAGTACACCCGGTGAGTCGAAAACCCAAAAGGGCGGCTCAGGAAAAAAAGGGTATCCCGGTGGATTGAAAACCCAAAAGGGCGGTCCACGCAAAAGTTAGGGAATAAGCGAATGACTGCGATCTGAGTTCATCCGTGTTATATCACCGTTTCATTCAATCCGGCAATCTTCGAAGGTAAAAGATCGACTAATCATCCACTTCAGAAAGCAAGATGAGAAGAGCGTCTTGAGGACATACGAGCCATAGCAAAGTCGAAACTCGGTGGGACCCCGTTTCCACATTGCCATTAGGATAGTTTCTCTTGTTCAATTTATAGCGATCGCCTCTTTCCAGGGATCAGCTTCCTGATGTACTCGCCTATTCCTTGCACAAATTTTTCAACCAACAAAAGTCGAATAATTCAGTTAAAAAGCCTCTTTACTTTTCATTTATCAGTTTGTTTGCAAAAGATGTCTGAATTCTTGAGGAAACATATTGCATCTGAATGTAATGGTGGCTTTTGCAGATGACTTGCGCAGGAAAACAGTCAAAATTGCTTTGAATGTGCTTAATCCCGGACAGTGAATTCAAACCGAGTAATTCCCTGGGGCATACGTGTATTTTTTGGTTACAGGTCACAGGAACCGGATGCCAAGTCATGAATCCTCACCCCCATGCGGTTGACAAAGCCTCTCCTCTGCAGAGCAAGTTCCCCAGTAGAGTTGACAGTATCCAGACTGTATATCCCTAGTAGAGTTGACAGTATCCAGAATGTATATCCCCAGTAGAGTTGACAGTATCCAGACTGTATATCCCCAGCGTAGTCGACAGTGCCAGACTGTATCTTCCCAGCAACAGCGGAGTAGTCGCATACCCAACAGACAAGAGGGTGGTGTTCCCAGTGTTCGTCTCGTCCCCAACAAATTATTTTTTTTAACAGATTTGTTTTAATCCCCAGCCTGAGGACGATTAGCAAGTTCATATCCCCAGCAAAGGTCGATTCCTACGACATTTCCCCAGGAAGTGCTTTCCTCACAGACTCTCCTCGCAGAGCCTCGCCAAGCAAAGTTTCCATAGTTGATACTTCCCCAGCAAGGTCAACTTTTCAAAAAAGGCCGATTTATTTTCGGTGGCTCCCCGGTCCCGGCAGACGGATCGTTCCCCACAGAGCATTCAAGGATTGATACAGCGATCCGCTCCCTGCCAGAGTTGCTTCCCCGATCAGATTTCTTTTTTCTTTTGCACCATGCATAACATTTGCATTTGCATTTGCATGCATATCAAACATACACATAAGCTAATAAACAGGTTCTTCAAAGCAGACTGAAAAATTACTTTACAACCAAAGTCATGAGATTCGGCCAGAGGATCAAGTGTGTGTGTGACCCAGCATGAGGGTCATTTCGAAGATTCAGCCTGAGAATCGTTTTCCAGAGATCCAGCCTGAGGGTCATTTCGAAGATTCAGCCAGAGAGTTGACTACGAGCGTTATTTCCCCAGCAAGCCAGTTGGAGGGATAGATTGACAGCTCAACAGAAAATCAACCTACAAGAGGATCCAGCCCGCGGATCGCATTAAAAAAACAAAGTTTAATCGAAGAGTCGTTATAACATGTTCTAGCCTGAAGAATATGTACGAAGCCCAAAAGTGGGATATTCTCGAAGTTGCATATCTAACATGTAGACTGTAGATTTCGAAAGAGGGTCAACCAGCGCATGCCCCAGATGCGAGATCCTGATGATGGGAATTTATTATCAAAACAATCCAGATCTAGCCAAAAGATCAAAGTCAGGTCTAGCCCGAAGACCGAAAAATAGATAGATTCAGCCAGAGAATCAAAGAAAATAGATTCAGCCAGAGAATCGAAACAATTCAGATCTAGCCAGAAGATCGAAATAGATTCAGCCAGAGAATCGAAACAATTCAGATCTAGCCAGAAGATCAAAGAAGATCTAGCCAGAAGATCGAAGTCAGGTCTAGCCCGAAGATCGGAAATAGATTCAGCCAGAGAATCGAAACAATTCAGATCTAGCCAAAAGATCGAAGTAGATTCAGCCAGAGAATCAAAGAAAATAGATTCAGTCAGAGAATCGAAACAATTCAGATCTAGCCGGAAGATCGAAGTAGATTCATCCAGAGAATCAAAGAAAATAGATTCAGTCAGAGAATCGAAACAAAGGAGATCTAGCTAGAAGATCGAAGGAGATCTAGCCAGAAGATCGAAGAAGATTTAGCCAGAAGATCGAAGAAGATCTAGCCAGAAGATTGAAACCGTATCCAGCCCGAGGATCAAAATTAACATCCAACTAGAGGACTAAATTGAGTATAGATTCAGCCAGAGGATCGAAACTCCAGATTAAGTCAGAAGACTGATTCAGATTCAGCCAGAGGATCGGAAGAGAAATAAACAGCGCGGTGTATTTTAGCATTTTTGTGGTGTTCTCGGAGCGCAAATTTTCGGTCTGTCTTTGGTATTCAATCACAGCTCACCCTGTTTGTCTGATAAGCTGTTCGCTTTCATCCTGCTCGGGTTAGCTGATGGCTGAATAGGGGCAGCTGTAACACCCCAAAATTTGCCCTCCTTATTCACGCATTCATTTTTAGGTCATTTAACATTAGATACATTGCATTTCATCATGTCAATCGGGATTAGCTCCAAGAAGCTTGAACATCATCCAGGACACTTTGTGGGTTCTATTTAGATGATCAGTCAACACAAGGGAAAGATTTGAGTTACTTCCAACAGGGGTCTATTCGTCAGTCAAAACGTTAATCTTGAAGGAGTAAAGGTTTGTTCATGAGCTGTCATGCTCGCTAGGCGAAGCCCACGTGTTATGCAAAAAAAAAAAAATAAATAAATAAATAAATAAAAGAAAAAATCTCAGACTTGGACCTCTCTCAAAAGCCCACTAAGCTACCAATATTAGGCTATAAATACTAGAGTTTTCATTGAAACAAAACCCTGGACAAAACCTGGAGAGAAACCCAGACAGAGAGAGTGAGAATTAATCTGCAGCAACCTCCAGGCAACTCTGAAAGGTTCATTCTGACTCACACACTTTCAGCTCAAGCAAACCCTAACATTGGTTTTCAAATCCAGCCGTGCCATTTGATTTCAACCGATCTCTCCAATTAGGTTTGCCCTTATTCCCATTACCTTTGTGCTTTGAAGTTGAATGCTCTGAATGTATGAGGTATTATGGCTGAATTTGATACCCTTTTGATGCATGTGTTTGACAAGAGGTTTAGGCCTCCTACCCTTGGTTGCTTTTTGTGAGCTTTTTGTGAATTTTAATGGCATGATTCATGTGGTTACATTTTGATTTGGGGGCAACTCTTGATTACCCTATCCTGTTTGCTCTAACCTGTTTTATGTTTGTTATGACATTGTTTTCTCCTAATACCGTCATATTACTCTAACCTGTTTGTTGAGTTTTTGTGAGGGCTCACATACTCTTGCAGGGATAGCTTGCCTGGTGTTCCACTTTATTTGTGGGATACCACCTGAAGGTTTATTCCGATTACCTGTACTGACTCACTTTCTTTGATGGTGTTTAGCTTGGAAGGATCCCTGGGTTTCTCATTCCTCTAATTGCTGTTACTTCGGATCTTTATCCGCGTGGTACTTTTACATTTTTCCCACATTTTACTGCTTTCCTAGCTGGAAGACCTCGATAGGAGGCAATGTTTTTGTGTGTTTATTTTTTTACAGGTTCCTTCGTCTAGGACTCCTTTTGCATGCGCGTTCCTAAAACGCAAACATTTCATTGATTTTTCTTCTCCTAAGAACACGTACTCCTTCTACTACAGGCGAATAAGTCTCCAAAGGTCGAGCATCCGGTAGATTGCGTAGTAACGTCGTTCGTCCAAAACCCAATCCATAACCCCGTAGTTAGCCGAACTACGGCTTGCTCTGATTCTCATTCCAGATGAGATACGTACGCATAAGACGCGATGTCTTAGCGAACAGAATTACCCTTAACCACTAGGTAGCCGAGCTACGAAGACTCTGATTCTCATATTCAGATGAGATACGTATGCAGTGGATGCGACATCCGTGCGAGTCATTTTCTTTTGACCCCTTTTTTTTAGTAAATAACACATTAGATAAACCCACACCCTTTAGACAAGAACTACAAAAGTGGATCCCGTAGAGTACTACAGATGCGTAGGGGTGCTAATACCTTCCCTTCGCATAACCGACTCCCAAACCCAAGATTTGGTTGCGAGACCTTGTCTTTTCCTTTCCTCTTTTCAGGTTTACTTCGAGCATTTCCTTTCCCTCCTTTGGGATAAATAACGCACGATGGCGACTCTTCTGTCATTTTCTTTCGCCGGTTGTTTTTTCGCACATTGTATTTTTCAGGTTGCGATAACCACCATCATTGTGATTCTCTTCTCATCTCGAATTCAACATTATGCTCCAAATGCATTTATCTAAATTGAACAAAGGGAATTTCAGAGAAATTTCACAAGCAAGCAAGCCACGAAAAATAAAATTAAATGATGAGCACGATCAATCAACAACAACTAAGTTAGGGGAAAGCATCATAGAGTGAAGGACTATATTGTAGTAACTTGTTTAAGTTCAAATCATGCTCAGAACTAACTTGTCCAGATGGTGATCAGAAGTTGATGAAAATCCATCTAGTTAGAGCACTTCATAAGGTGTTAGAGCTTGGGAATTATTGAAAAAGCTTCAGAGGATGCCAAAGATGCTAATGGAATCAAGAAATTATGTTGTAATAAGCCGGAATGCAAAACACGATAGTTGAGTTTTTCTGGAAAACTTCAAGTTGCAACAGGGATTTCTTGGCTCTCAAAAGTTTGAAAATGAATGCAGTAGCTTCCTATATTTATGAGGAATGTGTTTGGATCTAAATATGTGTGGAATGATGCTGAATTCGTGCAAAATGAATTTGATCTGAATGTGAGAAAAATGTGACTTGCATCTCATCAAAACTCAGCCAAATGATGCGTTTCAAACGTCAATTAACTTCTGGAGACTTGGTTAACCATGCTTAGGTCCAAAAAACATACTAGTTCGGCTTGGAATTAAGATTAGTGAAGTTCATATTTCGGGAAATGGTGATTTCTTCAGTTCCAAGTCACCGTGTTCAACCCAATAGGGCATCCTACTCAGGAGGCTTTTTGATCCAATTATTTTTTCACTATGTTGAAATCATAACGAAGATTACAATGTGCCAAGAAAGGTTGCATTTGGATGTTTGAGCACAAAGTTATGTCATGTTGAAGTTGACATGAAAAACTGATCATATAACTTAGAAAACTTGAAGTGTTCCATGGTAGAAAATGACCTATAATGTCTCAATGAATTCCATGGCCTTCCAAGCATAATTTGACTTTGATCCTTGAAGCAAACATGTAGAGTGCATAACAAATGAAATTGTGCAAAAAGAATCAGCCTCAAATGTTGAAAATTGAAGAAGTTATGAATCTTGAAAGTTGAGAAAAAGTCACTTGAAAAATAGGTCAAATTTCACTAAGTCTAAAAATGACCTATAATCTCTCCAAACTTTTAATGATCCTCCAAGCATAATTGGCTCTTGTCATGTAAAGATAAGTTGTAGATGATGTTGAGAAGAGTGATATTCAAAAAGAAGCATTCAAAAATGTTGAGAATTGGAGGAGTTGTGATCCTTGGAACCTTGACTTCAAATGTTTACTTTTTTTGTCAAACCACTTAGAACAAGCTTGTGTACTTGGACTTTCCTTACATTTCAAATTACATGGATTATGAACTCAAAATAAGGTGTCCTTAATTTCCTATTGAATAGATTTCTCAAATCTTGAAGTTGCTTATTAAAGAAGGCATGTAAATAAACACATGAACCTTTGACTTTTCTTGAGAAGTAAGCAACCAAAACTTTGAGATGCTCTTGATTGAAAAGCCCTACCTTGCATAATAAACTTAAGGAAAATAAAAAATATTTTTCTATTTTGGTTAGTGTTTAGATAAGCAATTAACCATATAAACACAAAGATAAAACACCCACAAAGAGGACTTTTACTTTTGGTAGTTACCAATATGGATTGAACTTTTGGTTGGTGAAAGGTTTTGACCTCCTGAAACTCAATCTTTTGACTATGTGATTATTGGGTGATAGATATGGATGTTATTTGGTGCTCCAAGTTTGATCCCTTGTTGATAATCTGCGTTTTTATTCATGGGAGAATCTCAACTTCTTTGCCCGATATGCCTTGATAGCTTGCAAATAATTTTGTGACTGTAGCAACGTAATCAATTCATGATGATTGTGCTTTTGTGTAAGATCCCAATTTTGACCCTAAGATCCCTCATGCTATCTCATCATATGCATTAGCTTTAGGGATCACATCTTGGCATCCTCCTTACCCCCTCATTAATTGGGTTTGCATTGGGAGAGGTTACCAAGCACATTTGATTGTATCATACTTTGTTTTTTATTATTTACTAACCAAAATACCAAAAATATGTCAATGTATAGTTTGTTTCTTTTGTAGGTAGTGTGTGTGCTCACCTATGCTTCATTAAGTTCATATATAGGGTTTGAGACCCTCGATACAAGGAGACTAATCAAGAGATGGTTAATATTAGCTTTAGGCATCATATATTGATCCCCATGGTCTTCACATATCATTTTGATCAAGAGATCATCAAGAGTTTTAAGTTTGTTTCCCTTGGAAACACTAATCCATCTAGGTATCTTGTGTGACTTCTTCAACAAGTTTCTTCAACATTTGATCAAATATTTCAAGGGATACATCATATTACACTTATATGATCCTCCATGGGTCCCAAAAATCAAGAGAATGTCAAGCTAGAAAAATGGTTCATGGTGGGTGACTAGAGAAAGTCAACTAGTCAAAACTGGGGTTCCCTAGACCCTATATCCTACACTTTTTATCGTATGAAAATGATTCAAAGAGAAATGTTACTCATAATGACATTCCAAACAACTTTCATGTTTAAGTATAGAGCTAGTTTTGCTTGGAAAGTCATTTTTTATGATGAAAGATTATAGGTCATTTTGTCTGAACCCTAGTTAGGAGGTCAACTTCCCAAGACCTATAACTTGCTCATTTTTTATGAGATGAACGCCATTTAAGTTCCATGATCAAATTCAATATGTCTAATTTAACTTTTATGTTTGGAGGAATTTCAAATTCAAATTGCAAATGCATGTGCCAAGAGGAAACATTATAGGTCATTTTGGGCCATTACCATTGAACAAGTGATTTTCCTCAACTTCTAAAATGCATAACTCCTTCATGCCAAATCCAAATGAGGTCAAATTTTTGACCAAATTTAAGAGGTTTGAAATAGATACAACTTTGATGAAGGAACTTTTTCCATTTGAAGTGCATAGAAAAAGTTATTCAAGGAGGATGAAGTGAACATTTGACTTGGTACTTAGAAAATTATTAAACATGTTTGATTTTCCAAAATTCCACCTCAAAATTCATCATGATCCAAGCTTCAAATAGAAACGTTTTCAACATGAAAGTTGTTCCCCTTGGTCTCACCTTTCCAAAAAGTCAAAAATTATCTCATTTGGATCAATATTGAAGGACTTGCGTATGGTTGGAATGCATGGTACCATTTGGAGGATTCTCATGATCAAATTCATTTCAACATTGCATGGCTTAATGCATTGCTTTCAGCATGACCTATGCACGACTTTGGACCTTTTCCAATAATTCTTTGAGCTTTATACATGCCCATGCTAGCTCATGAAGGAAATTACTATTTTTTTATTTTCAAATGGAAGTGTATGAAAAGCATCTGGATTGGCTATAAATACAAGTGCAATGAGCTCAAAACTTCATCAACACCTTGCCCAAGCTCTTCCAGAAGAATCCAAACCCTCTATTCCATAGAATTCTTGAAGATTTCAATTGAAATCGAGTTTGAATTTCACCTTCTATTTTGAAATTCAACCTCCAATAATTAATTTCCCTTTTCATCTCAATTGATCACTACAAGCAAGCGGAAGAGGAATAAAGCAAATCCAAATCAAGATCAAGTGAATTTGAAGCAACTCGAATGCGAAAATTCAGAAACTTCATATCTCCGATTCTCTCTCAATTCTTCACCGTTCTTTGTGATTTTTGGTTTGCTGAAGTCCTACCAATGTAGGAAACAAGATTAAGTTGCTTTGAGGTCAAATTGAAGCAACTCAGATCATGAAACTCAATTTTCAAATCCATGTATCTTTCAATATACTTGGAATTGGAAGAAATGGAGGTCAGATTCGTGCTCCTGGGCATTTTTTCTTCAAATTAGTGTACTCATTTTCCATTTTTCATGATGTTTTGGTTGGACCAGTCCGGTGGCCCTCACCGGAGAAGATGATCGGAGCTATGACTCCGGTGATGTGTTGGCTTGACCTGAGCCATCTGATCCTTGTTCAACGTTTTAATCTGAGTCATTCTTCCGGATTACCATGCGTGTACACACGTTGAATGCAGAACATGTTGGAAGCGCGTGCATGGCCATCAGATTTGCCACCTCAATTAATGAGGGAGATCTGGTGGCCCTTGTTTTTTTGTATTTTCTGATTTTTTTATTTAATTGTTTATTTTGTTTAATTCATAATAATTTCATTTTTTATCCAAAAAATATGGGGCTTTCACCAAAAATCTTTAAATATTTTTCTCTTTCATTTTCCGAATTAAAATTATTTTTTAGATTAATTTTGATATTTTTTATGACTTAATTGTTTTTATGCATATTTTTAATTGTTTAAAAATACTTCTGACTTTTCATAAATCATGAATTTATTTGTCTAAGGACCTTTGACCTTGCTTGACCTATGATAAATCTCTTTGCCATTTATTTGGTGTTTTGAAAAGATTTTAGGTTTTGACCAAATTAAATTGAATTTAAATGTATTTTTAATTTGATTTTTAATTGATTAATTGTGTAAAAATTATGTTGAGCCATTTTTAAGGTCTTGTGATGTTTGACTATTCGTTTGGGCCTTGGTCAAGGTTAATATGACTTTTATTGAATTAAAATCATTGGATTTAGGGGATTGATGAAATGTACATTTCATCTCCCAAAATGAATGAATGATTTTAATTTGATAAAATTCCTCCCATGACTAATTTGTGTTTCTCTCATCTCCCCTCCCTCTTCATCTTTATTCCCATTCTTTCCCATCCTTTTCATTGACCAATGAAGTCTCAATATCCTAAGGCTAATTGGTTCATCAATGACCTTGTGTCAGATGAACTAATACAAGTATGGATGAGATAGGTCCATCCCTTTTGATCTTTTATTTTAGTGTGTGGTATGTTTTAAGAGTTTGGTTCATTATACCAAATCGCTAACATGCATAAGCACCTAAATTTTTATTGCCCGACCTCAGATATTTGTGACTTCTACATAAGTCCAATTACGATTGCTTAACATAGAGCTAAACTTGACCCTAAAGGCATAGCATTCTAATAAGTGAGATTGTAAGTCTCCCATCTTTCATGGTATTGTGTGGAACCTTGGCCTTTTTTCCTTCATTTGGGAGATGTCTTGGTTCAAGTATTCATGATTGTGAATAAATGGTTGAGTGTTCTCCAAAGAATGACTTAATCAATTAAAAAGCAAAACACCACTAACATACAATTAACCTTGACTAACATTTGACTAATTCTTATTAATATTGCTTTACTTTTAAGTCATTTACTTTATGCAATTTAATTTCAAGTCATTTACCATTCATTGTCATTTACATATCCTTTAACTTGTTTATGTTTATGTCATTTTCACTTTGCTCATTTGAGCCATATATTGTGATTGTATATATTTCTTTGTGCTTGTGGTCTTGGGACCTTAAAATACCTAATAAACAACAAAAACCCTAAAAAATGTTTGTGTGGACTGTTGGGTTTGAACTGAATTTTTGGACTTAGGATTAGGCAACATTCCATATGCAAAAGGAATTGGCCAATGCCAACATTTCTCAGACCAATTTATTGTGATTTGAGTTTTCATCTAATGCATGTATTGAGATTCACTTGAACTTATCTACTAAATAGACTTGATACAACAGTTATTTTGATCTTGTGTCTAATGCTTTATTTTGAGTTAAATCAAGGAATATTTCATCTGATACATGAGAAGACAAAGAAGACTGCTAGCTAATGGAATTGCTTGCTTGGATGTGGCTATCTTTATATGATGCCTTGATCTTAATGATGTCTGATATTGCTAATTGCTTGCTGATTATTGCTTGATTCAAACTCTAAAGTGAAAGTGGGTTTTCTATATGACATTCTTGTCTGTAGGATTGCATCCCACTGTGTAGCGGGGTATTCGTTACCATTAGAGATATTGACTAAATCCAAGGTAAACCATACAAGTCGAGTCACCACCGCACTTCTATTTATCCAAAGGAATGGTCAGAAAGCAAACAAAAACCTAAAAGTTTTATCGAATCAAAAACTAGTAAAAATGTCAGAGATCTGGGTAAGGGGGTTGGTTATGCAATGGGAAGGTTTTTAAGCACCCAAAAAATCCTAGGTACTCCTAGGGAGCCCTTTTCATAAGTGTTGTTCTAGTCTAAAGGGTGTAGGTATATCTAAAGTACTATTTACTAAAAGGAAGGTTAAAAGAAAATGACTCGCAAGGATGTCGCATCCACTGCCTACGTATCTCATCTGAGTATGAGAATCAGAGTCTTCGTAGCTCGGCTACCTATGGGTTAAAGAGAAGTGTGCTCGGTAAGACGTCGCGTCTTCGGCTAACTAGGGGTTAAGGATTGCCATCTGAACATGGACTTACAAAAGAGGACACCAGCTGTGTCAAAGGAGGGTGGGCAGTGTGTTCAACGTCCTAGCAGTAGGTGTCGCAGCTCATTGAATCGAGTCTTACGTAGCTACCTCTTTACAATAGAATGGACTGACATGCCACAAGATCGGAGACGCACGGAAGGTCTAAAAGTGGGGAAGCTCTGCTCTAGAGTTGTCATGCAATATGGACCTATGTGTTAGGATTTACAAAGGGGAACATCTACCTAATGTTAGCATGCAAAGAATAAGGGAATTCTACCTATGTTATCATACAAAGGGTTCTACCTAATGGGTGCTACCTAAACGGAACAAGAGTCGACGGATGGAGCGCGGAGAGGAGTTACGGATAAGGGTGGATGGCAATGCCGGAGGCAATCGACTTACAGGTAGATGGCGATGCCTGAGGCAATCGACTTACAAGAGGATGGATGAATGCGTGCTGGTTCTGTTAAGTTTTGAAAATGATTACTGGACGTTGGATCGAGCTTTTGATCTTATTTTGAAATTGTTATCGGATGTTCATTTTAATTCTTGTATTAACAGGTGACTAAAGAAATAAAGAAATAAATATTATACACTTTATGGGAGAGGGGTACATTTGTTATGAATGGGGATTGTTCATGGCAAACAAACAATAAGAATATATGCCTCATACATCGTACAAGTAGGCAACAGTTATCAATCAGATCGGATAAATAAACAATATATAATCAAACCAAAGAATCAAATAATGGAGCATTTAAACAATGCATGGGAGTATGAACATGTTAAATAATCAAGCAATAGAAAGCATGAATGATAGAAACAAGTATAAAAGATAACAGATGAATCAAACAGATGAAAATATACACACGAAGGGTCCACTGAATAATTTAATCAGGACATGAGGTAAGGACCAAATAAAATCAAGGTAAAAGGCCTCTAATACATGGCATATGATATGAACAAGGGAGGATCAAAAGATCTCTTCAATTGCCATAAGCAATCCCTAATGGAAAATAGAAGTGGAATGGAAGAGGAATGAAATATGATATGTGATGAAGCTTTGCCTCCTTGCCATGAAATTCCAATGCTCCTTTAGGGTTAGGGTTTCAGCTTCTTAAATAGGGTGGATTAGGTGTTCTCATGGGCTTTTTAATAAGTGATTTATCCATAAGAATAAAAGTGTGAAGTGAGGTGTAAAATGTTGTTATTTTGGGTCAAACTTAAGTGAATGGATGTCCAATGCATGGCCAAAAGAGGTAAAAAACATGACTGGTTTGTGCAGCATGCCTAGAAAATCTGATTGGGCCAGCCAAACCCAAAATCTGCCTAGAAAGTCAAGTCATGGTGCCCACTTTAAATGAATGTATCTCTGAAACCATGGATCCAAATGAGATGATTCCAAAAGGATGTGAAAGAGGACATGACAAGGTACAATTGTGGTGAATAAAGTATTTTCAAATAATGCCTTGAAGTGCAAGAAAACTGGCCAAGAAGTCTTGACAAATTTTGAAGATTTTGGACTTAGAAATTTTTCTAAGTGTCCTAAAATAATGTCTCACTTTGACTAAGCATAACTTTCTCAATTCTAATCCAAATGGAGCAAACTTTATATCTCTAGAAATCTTGGAACAAGAGGAACAACTTTCATGTTGGAGAAATATTCAAATGGAGCTTTTATCTTGATGCAAAATGGGCTTAAAGTGAGTGCCACGATCATGAAAACTTGCCCTAAATGGAAAGTCAACCATTTCCAAATTAAGTAACTTTTCCAATTCCTGATTAAATGATGAATCCATGATCCAACCTTCATCAAATTTTACATGTAGGATCCCCTAGGCATGGATTTTGATATTCCACTCTCAAAATGTCAGGAGTTGACTTTTCTGGCCCCACAGTTGCCTTTTCCCAAACTGTCTGATTCCCGATTCCATTGATCAATTGAAGCACTTCTAGCTCAAATAAAGAGCTGATTTTTTGTATGTAGACCCTTATGGACATATGGAGGTTCATGGAAAAGAGTTTCACCCAAAGAATCAGAAATAAACTGATTTTATACCAAACCCTAGTTTTAGGGCAAAATGATCAGGAACTGATTGCACTGATTGCCAATGGATCTTTCTGAGATAATTATGAATCTTCCTAGGCCAAGATGCCTCTCTAATCATGACATGGATGAGCTCTTCTACTTCCAACCAAACATTACCTGTTGCAGGTAGCCATGAAACCCTAATTTCTGATTAAATCCAGATGAACACTCTGATAGCTTTGAATCCTTCACTGATGAACTGAGGACCATAATAAGATACTTGGACCCCCCTGAGACCCTTGAGACTTGTATACTTAGAAAATGAAATCCAATTCTCAATATTTCTTTGTGTGGGCTCCTTCTGTTAAGGAGTGATCGATCAAAACCCGTTCTCCATGTCACTAATGCAGTATGGAATGAGTATGACCTAATATGATGCTAATGAAGTGTAAAACATAATTCCATGCTTCTAGGAAAAATGAAGGGTAAATTTTGGGGTATTACAGTTGCCCCTATTCAATCAACTGGAAACCCGAAAGGAAGATATCAACGGCTTTCGCTGAAGTGAAAAAATGAAGTAACAATGCCTGTCAGAATCGGCCAAGAGGTGGTCTTGAAAAAGAATCCGTCTGGTACGGTGAGAGTCGGTCTGAACATCGAAACAAGGAATGTTAGCCTGAATACCAAAATAAATGGTAACACAGAAATAACCATGTCCTGAATGCCGCTCATCAATCTGAATACTGGAAATGACTTCGATCTGAGCATCGGATGATACTTGATTATCAAACATCGGTCTGAACACCGGGAAACTGGCCTGAATGCCACTTTGGTGTGAATATCGGAAAACTGGCTTGAATGCCACAAGTTGCATCGACCTGAATGTCGGAAACTTCTTCGATCTGAACATCGGAAGATATTAGATTATCAAACATCTGTCTGAACACCGGGAAATTGGCCTGAGTGCCACTTCGGTCTGAATACCGGGAAACAGGCCTGAATGCCACTTCGGTCTGAATACCGGAAACTTTCATGCTTGTCAGCATCGGCAGAAATAAGGAAAATGATAATTGAGGCGGCGTGTGGACCAACGACCCCTGCTGGGAATAATAAAGATAAGTCATGAACAATCTTCAGTCTGAGTACTGGAAACAACTTCTGGCTTATCACTTGGGATACCGAGAATGCCTTATGCTTTACATGCGTATGTTTGAATTTTTCACTGGCGTAATGCTCCATGAAAATGGAAATGCTATGCAATTTGGGAGGATGCAATATGATCCTACATGCAGGGATGCGAAATGCTTGACTAGAGAGAACGCCAAGCTGAGGCAAGGAATTCTGCTGGGGAAATGATCACCATCTTCTGGACCCTGACAAGGCTGTTGGAGATGCACAGCACAAAGAACTCTGTGGGGAAATGACCCGCCACACGGTGTTCTGGAAAATAACAAAATACCGAGGCTCTGATTGGGGAGAGAGTGACACTGAAAACTTTCTGCTGAGGAAAGCGACAGTGGTTCTGGCAACCATAATCTGCGAGAGAGACGACTCAGCAGGGGAAGCAAACACCGATATGGTACCGAGATTCTGCTTCAAGGAAAGAGACCATGGGTCTAGCATCGAGATCATCGATCTGGCATTGAACTCTGAGGAGCATCCGCTTCTGCTGGGAAGATACAGTCTGGCACTGTCAACTCCGCTGGGGATATACAGTCTGACACTGTCAACTCCGCTGGGGATATACAGTCTGACACTATCGACTCCGTTGGTGAATGTATAATCTGAAACAAATGCTTGGGGAAGTAAAACAGTGAGAGCCTGCTGGGGATTGAAGAATCCAACGCTCGGACCAGCTCTGCAGGGATAAGATACCAAATTCCAACTGTTGAGGAAAAACATCTGCGATCATTTGATGGGGACCTTAAGGAAATGCCCTGAGTGTACCTGTTCTGAATAGATGATCCAAAGCACTTAAAATTTACAGCAATTTTCAATGTTTATTAAGCACGTACCTGTAAAGCTCTTATGTTTCATGATGCAATGTTTATCAAAAATTTGAACGTCATTTTTGCAAACAAAACAGTAAAATGAAAATGACCACAGAAATAACATGATTTTATTGATTGAGTGGCCTCTAAATAGGTATTTACATCAGGAAGCAATCCCTGGAAAGAGGTAATTGCACAACAGATAAAAACAAAAATTAATCTAATGGCAATGTGAAATGGATTTCTATCGGGTTCCAATTCTGCTATAATTCGCTCGTCTTCAAGATCCTCCAGATGATCAGCTTTCCGAAAAAGGTGATTGGACTGTTTCCCATCCTTCGGAAATTTCCGGTTATTGACACGAGATGATATTCAGAACTACTCAGAACGCAGCCATTCGCTTAATCCCTAACTTTTGCCTGGATCGCCCTTTCGGGTTTTCAATCCACCGGGATATCCATTTTTGCCTAAGTTGCCCTTTCAGGTTTTCAACTTACCGGGTGTACAATCTTTTCATTTTTTAATCCCTAACTTTTTCCCGAACCTTTTTCATTTTCTTGGTTCGCCGGGATGCCCATTTTTTTGCCTGGACTATTATTTTTATCGTTCAGCGGGTCTTTTTATACGAAGTGTTTTTTTAACTGCGTCTGAGTTCACAGGGGAAGTGAAGTCTTCACCATCCATAGTTGCAAGCATTAAGGCTCCACCATCAAAAATCTTGGTGACAATATATGGTCCATCATAGTTAGGAGTCCACTTGCCCCTGCGATCTGTCTAAGGAGGAAGGATCCTTTTCAACACCAAATCTCCGACTTGGAAGTATCGAGGACGCACTTTCTGATCAAAGGCTCTCTTCATCCGACTCTGATACAACTGCCCATGACAAATGGCTGCCGTTCGCTTCTTTTCGATAAGACTGAACTCATTGAACCTTGTCTGAATCCATTCAACTTCGTCTAACTTGACATCCAACATGACTCTTAGAGAAGGAATCTCCACTTCAATAGGTAGGACTGCTTCCATACCATACACAAGGGAATAAGGGGTTGCCCCGGTCGATGTACGTACTGAAGTACGGTACCCATGCAAGGCGAAGGGTAGCATCTCATGCCAATCTCTGTACGTAACGACCATCTTCTGCACAATCTTCTTTATGTTCTTATTTGTTGCCTCAACAGCACCGTTCATCTTAGGATGATAAGGGGAAGAGTTGTGATGTTGAATGTTGAAGTTCTTGCACAACTCTTTCATCATTTTCTTATTGAGATTAGAACCATTATCAGTAATGATTCTTTCTGGAATCCCATAATGACAAATGATTTCTTTCTTGATGAATCGGGCAACCACATGTCTGGTGACCTTCGTAAATGACGCTGCTTCGACCCACTTGGTGAAATAGTCGATGGCAACAAGGATGAAGCGATGCCCATTGGAAGCAGTCGGCTCAATCTTTCCAATCATATCAATTCCCCACATAGAAAACGGCCACGGCGAAGACACCACATTCAGAGGATTTGGCGGCACATGCACCTTATCAACATAAATCTGACATTTATGACACTTCCGAGCATATTTGAAACAATCAGATTCCATGGTCATCCAGTAATAACCCGCTCTCAGCAATCTCTTAGCCATTGCATGTCCGGCGACATGAGTACCGAAGGAGCCTTCATGAACTTCTTGCATTAACATGTCCGCTTCGTGTCTATCCACGCATCTAAGCAAAACCATGTCGAAGTTCCTCTTATACATCACATCGTCTTTGTTCAAGAAGAAACTTCCTGCCAATCTTCTCAAAGTCTTTCTATCATTGTTGGATGCCCCTGCAGGGTACTCTTGATTCTTCAGAAAGCACTTGATGTCGTGGTACCAGGGCTTGTCATCAGCTACCAGTTCAGCAGCAAACACATACGCGGCCCTATCAAGGCGCATAACATCGATCCTGGGAGCATAGTTCCACCGAATCACCTTGATCATGGAGGACAAAGTAGCAAGAGCATCTGCCATCTGGTTCTCATCACGAGGTATATGATATAGCTTTACTGTTGTGAAGAAAGTCAACAGTCTTCTCGTGTAGTCTCTGTAGGGGACCAGATTAGGCTAGAGAGTATTCCAATCACCATTCACTTGATTGATCACTAGAGCTGAATCTCCGAAGATGTCCAGAGTCTTGATTCTCAAATCAATGGCTTGCTCGATACCCAAGATACAGGCCTCATACTCAGCTTCATTATTGGTGCACTCAAAATTCAGACGAGCGGTGAAAGGCATGTGGGCACCTTTCGGAGTGGTAATGACAGCACCAATTCCACTTCCTTTGGTATTGACGGCCCCATCAAACATTAAAGTCCACTTTTCATTTGGATCAGGTCCCTCCTCAACAACTGGCTCTTCACAGTCTTTCATCTTGAGGAACATAATGTCTTCATCCGGAAAATCATACTTCATCGGCTCAAAATCATCAATCGATTGCTGAGCAAGATAGTCTGACAGAATACTCCCTTTGATGGCTTTCTGAGATGTATACTGGATGTCGTACTCTGTCAGTACCATTTGCCAACGAGCAACCCTTCTGGTGAGAGCTGGCTTCTCAAATACATACTTGACTGGATCCATTTTGGAGATCAGTATGGTCGTGTGAGTCAGCATGTATTGTCTCAATCGCTTAGCAGCCCATGCAAGTGCACAACATGTCTTTTCAAGCAGTGAGTATCTTGACTCGCAATCTGTGAATTTTTTACTCAGGTAGTAGATGGCATGCTCTTTCCTACCTGTCTCGTCGTGTTGACCGAGAACACAACCCATGGAATTATCAAGTACCGTCAAATACATAATCAGCGGTCTCCCTGGGACTGGAGGCATAAGGATTGGAGGATTCTGCAAATACTCTTTTATCTTTTCGAAAGCCCTTTGGCAATCATCATTTCACCTGATAGCCTGATCTTTTCTCAACAATTTGAATATTGGCTCACACGTGGGTGTTAGGTGAGAGATGAACCTTGCAATGTAGTTCAACCTTCCTAAGAAACCACAAACTTGTTTTTCTGTTCTTGGCTCAGGCATTTTTTGTATCGCTTTCACTTTGGCCGGATCCACCTCAATCCATTTTTCACTAACAATAAAACCCAGCAGTTTTCCAGATCTCACCCCGAAAGTACACTTGTTCGGATTAAGCCTCGGCTTGAATTTCCTCAAACGCTCAAACAGTTTCTGCAAATTCACCAGATGTTCTTCTTCCGTTTGAGATTTGGCAATCATATCATCAACATAAACCTCGATTTCATGATGAATCATATCATGGAAAAGAGTTACCATAGCTCGTTGATATGTTGCCCCAGCATTTTTCAGACCAAACGGCATCACCTTGTAGCAGAAGGTGCCCCATGGGGTTATGAAAGTTGTCTTCTCCATGTCTTCTGGTGCCATCTTAATTTGACTATAGCCAGAAAATCCATCCATGAAGGAGAATACCGAGAACTGAGCCGTGTTATCCACCAAAACGTCGATGTGAGGTAATGGGAAATCATCTTTAGGACTAGCTCTGTTCAGATCCCGGTAGTCAACACACATCCGTACCTTTCCATCCTTTTTAGGTACTGGAACAATATTTGCATCCCATGGCGGATAATTTGTAACCGCTAAAAACCCTGCATCCAACTGTTTTTGCACTTCTTCCTTTATCTTGACAGCCATCTCTGGTCTTGTTCTTCTGAGCTTCTGCTTGACCGGAGGACAGTCCTCTTTGAGAGGCAAACGGTGTACCACAATGTCTGTGTCAAGCCCTGGCATGTCCTGATAAGACCAAGCAAAGATGTCAACATACTCTTGCATGTCCTGATAAGTAGCAGGGGCTACTTTTTGGAAAAGGGAACTTTTTAGACTTAGATATTTTTCAGCATTTCTTGGGATCACTTTTTGTAACCTAGAAACCCATTTTCTTCATTTTTCTTCATCTCTTAACAATATTCTACAAAAAGAAGGTGGATTCCCATCCAATCTCGATTCTTCGACTCGGATGTTGATCAACCTTCAACCGAAACTTGGTGTACAAGCTACCATGAAAATGAGTAGCTAAGTCCTTCATTTTGTCAAGGTTAGATGTAGATGATCATAAGCTTTGTGTGTATATGGGATGATCTTCATTTGTAAACTCTTTAATGATGAATATATGGTAAAAACTTTGTTTTGTTGATAACTCTTTGTGTTGGTTTATGATCGAGATATGTTTACCAACTCTTTACCTAGGTTTTCATCCAATCTTGTTTGTTAGCTAGAGATAATAATCAATGATTTTGTTAACCATAAAGTTGAACTAAAAAGTTGTCATTTTGATAGATTGTGTGAGAGATCAACAATGGATCAAAATGGGAAAACTCACAATGTGTGTTAGAGATAAACACATTGGGAGGACTTTGTGAAATAGTTTATCATCTAAAGGAGTTTATGAGTTTTGTTGATCGAACATATGCATGCAAAGTGATCGTCGAACCCTAACTTTGACAATCTTTCTCAAATAGAAAAACCAAAACTTTTACCGCATTTTCTTACACTTTTATGCAAGCTACCGTGACTAAAACCAAAACCCCCTTCTTACTACGAGTTAAGAATTAAAACAATTGTCGAACAGAGGCGATATCTCACAATCCCTGTGGAGACGATAACAAAAACCCGACATACCAACCCTATTACCAACAATTCCCCAGCAGAGTCACCACTTTTCTGTAGTGGGGTATTCGTTACCATTAGAGATATTGGCTAAATCTAAGGTAAACCATACAAGTCGAGTCGCCATCGCACTTCTATTTATCCAAAGGAATGGTTAGAAAGCGAACAAAAACCTAAAAGTTTTATCGAATCAAAAACTAGTAAAAATGTCAGAGATCTGGGTAAGGGGGTTGGTTATGCAATGTGAAGGTTTTAAGCACCCAAAACATCCTAGGTACTCCTAGGGATCCCTTTTCATAAGTGTTGTTCTAGTCTAAAGGGTGTAGGTATATCTAAAGTACTATTTACTAAAAGGAAGGTTAAAAGAAAATGACTCGTAAGGATGTCGCATCCACTGCCTACGTATCTCATCTGAGTATGAGAATCAGAGTCTTCGTAGCTCGGCTACCTATGGGTTAAAGAGAAGTGTGCTCGGTAAGACGTCGCGTCTTATGCCTACGTATCTCATTTGGAATGAGAATCATAACAAAACATAGTTCGACTAACTAGGGGTTAAGGATTGCCATCTGAACATGGACTTACAAAAGAGGACACCAGTTGTGTGTTCAACGTCCTAGCAGTAGGTGTCGCAGCTCGCTGAATCGAGTCTTACGCAGTTACCTCTTTACAATAGAACGGACTGACATGCCACAAGATCGGAGACGCACGGAAGGTCTAAAAGTGGGGAAGCTCTGCTCTAGAGTTGTCATGCAATATGGACCTATGTGTTAGGATTTACAAAGGGGAACATCTACATAATGTTAGCATGCAAAGAATAAGGGAATTCTACCTATGTTATCATACAAAGGGTTCTACCTAATGGGTGCTACCTAAACGGAACAAGAGTCGACGGATGGAGCGCGGAGAGGAGTTACAGATAAGGGTGGATGGCGATGCCGGAGGCAATCGACTTACAGGTAGATGGCGATGCCTGAGGCAATCGACTTACAAGAGGATGGATGAATGCGTGCTGGTTTTGTTAAGTTTTGAAAATGATTACTCAACGTTGGATCGAGCTTTTGATCTTATTTTGAAATGGTTATCGGATGTTCGTTTTAATTCTTGTATTAACAGGTGACTAAAGAAATAAAGAAATAAATATTATACACTTTATGGGAGAGGGGTACATTTGTTATGAATGGGGATTGTTCATGGCAAACAAACAATAAGAATATATGTCTCATACATCATACAAGTAGGCAACATTTATCAATCAGATTGGATAAATAAACAATATATAATCAAACCAAAGAATCAAATAATGGAGCATTTCAACAATGCATGGGAGTATGAACATGTTAAATAATCAAGCAATAGAAAGCATGAATGAGAGAAACAAGTATAAAAGATAACAGATGAATCAAACAGATGAAAATATACACACGAAGGGTCCACTGAATAATTTAATCAAGACATGAGGTAAGGACCAAATAAAATCAAGGTAAAAGGCCTCTAATACATGGCATATGAGATAAACAAGGGAGGATCAAAAGATCTCTTCAATTGCCATAAGCAATCCCTAATGGAAAATAGAAGTGGAATGGAAGAGGAATGAAATCTGAATTGTGATGAAGCTTTGCCTCCTTGCCACGAAATTCCAATGCTCCTTTAGGGTTAGGGTTTCAGCTTCTTAAATAGGGTGGATTAGGTGTTCTCATGGGCTTTTTAATAAGTGATTTATCCATAAGAATAAAAGTGTGAAGTGAGGGGTAAAATGTTGTTATTTTGGGCCAAACTTAAGTGAATGGATGTCCAGTGCATGGCCAAAAGAGATAAAAAAACGTGACTGGTTTGTGCAACATGCCTAGAAAATCTGATTGGGCCAGCCAGGCCCAAAATCTGCCTAGAAAATCAAGTATTGGTGCCCACTTTAAATGAATGTATCTCTCAAACCATGGATCCAAATGAGATGATTCCAAAAGGATGTGAAAGAGGACATGGAAAGGTACAATTGTTGTGAATAAAGTATTTTCAAAAAATGCTATGAAGTGCAAGAAAACTGGCCAAGAAGTCTTGACAAATTTTGAAGATTTTGGACTTAGAAATTTTTCTAAGTGTCCTAAAAAAATGTCTCACTTTGACTAAGCATAACTTTCTCAATTCTAATCCAAATGGAGCAAACTTTATATCTCTAGAAATCTTGGAACAAGAGGAACAACTTTCATGTTGGAGAAATATTCAAATGGAGCTTTTATCTTGATGCAAAATGGGCTTAAAGTGAGTGCCACGATCATGAAAACTTGCCCTAAATGGAAAGTCAACCATTTCCAAATTAAGTAACTTTTCCAATTCCTGATTAAATGATGAATCTATGATCCAACCTTGATAAAATTTCACATGTAGGATCCCCTAGGCATGGATTTTGAGATTCCACTCTCAAAATGTCAGGAGTTGACTTTTCTGGCCCCACAGTTGACTTTTCCCAAACTGTCTGATTCCCGATTCCATTGATCAATTGAAGCACTTCTAGCTCAAATAAAGAGCTGATTTTTTGTATGTAGACCCTTGTGGACATATGGAGGGTCATGGAATAGAGTTTCACCCAAAGAATCAGAAATAAACTGATTTTATACCAAACCCTAGTTTTAGGGCAAAATGATCAGGAACTGATTGCACTGATTGCCAATGGATCTTTTTGAGATAATTGTGAATCTTCCTAGGCCAAGATGCCTCTCTAATCAGGACATGGATGAGCTCTTCTACTTCCAACCAAACATTACCTGTTGCAGATAGCCATGAAACCCTAATTTCTGATTAAATCCAGATGAACACTCTGATAGCTTTGAATCCTTCACTGATGAACTGAGGACCATAATAAGATACTTGGACCCCCCTGAGACCTTGAGACTTGTATACTTAGAAAATGAAGTCCAATTCTCAATCTTGCTTTGTGTGGGCTCCTTCTGTTAAGTAGTGATTGATCAAAACCTGATCTCCATGTCACTAATGCAGTATGCAATGAGTATGACCTAATATGATGCTAATGAAGTGTAAAACATAATCCCATGCTTCCAGGAAAAATGAAGGGTAAATTTTGGGGTATTACACATTGGTCAGATCTTTTCAACTCTTAAATTTTAATTTTATGCTTAGGATTAGCCTCTTCATCTCCTCCCACTTCTTAAACTTCAAATCTCTCCCCCTTTTCAAAAACCTTATTTGTTTGTGATTTCAAACTTGGACCTTATTTCAAATTAGAAACCTTGGTCTTATGCCATTGAATTTTCAAACTCTTTTCTTAAATCAAATTTGTAAAAAAATCTAATCATATTGACTTAAAATTTAAAAAAGACAAAAATAACTAACACTCATTCAAACTCTTGGGCCCTTTGTGCCTCTTTTAACTTAAATTTTGATTAAAAGCAATCCACTCATTTTGAAATTGATACCACAAACTACGAGGTTTTGATCCCTCATTTTTATGTTGGTACGTAGGCACAAGTCCGAAGGTCTTGTCAAACACAAAAATATAATCAATGAATTATTTTCTCATCCCCACACTCTATCTTTCTCAAACATCTTTTATACCAAAAACACATACATACATAAAAAGGGCTCCCTAGGAGTACCTAGGACACTTTGGGTGCTAACACCTTCCCTCTGTGTAACCAATCCCCTTACCTATAACCTCTAGCATTTTATTAGTTTTGATTTGAAAACTTATTATCTTTGGGTTTTGTTCGTACCTTTCCCTTTTCCCTTGGAAACAATAAAAGCGCGGTGGCGACTCTGGTTTTCTTGACGATAAACTTATCCATATCTTGGTGGTCATGAATTTACCGCTACATTTTACTCTGCCCAAAGGCTTTTTGCCACCTGTCTCCCCCAACCTGTAAGGTCTTTGAAGGAATTATCTTGAAAAGGAAAAGCTTGGAAGTTATTATACCATGACATGATATGAACCGAATTTGCCCTTATGCATGAATCTTACAGTTGTTTGCCCCCTGATTGAGATTTGGAAGGACTTGTCCCAGATGGACTGAATATTTGGAAATGATATGCCTCCTTGGTCAAATGATTCTTGGAGATTTGTCTTTTAGTCTAACCAGTTCTTTGGTTGACATAGTCAATGGATGGAATGCCCCTGATCCATAGGGTTATAAGATAGTCTTGATTTGGGCCAGCCTTGACAAACGATCAAGTTGTCATCTAATTTCCTCATGTTGGAATTTTCTTGATGTCAAGTACTTACTTGCAGTTAAAATTATTTATTTAATCAATGGAAATTTTAATGCGATATTCATGCAGGTTTTGAAAAATAAAAATCATTTAAATGATGTGGTAGTGTGTGAAAGATACAACGAGAGTACGACATCAACACAGAAGATTAACAAATCTCTAGGAGTTAGTTTATGCAGCATTGATGTAGTATGCCTTCAGAATAAACCCTGCTTCAATTAGGTCTTTTAAGGGCTATAATATGGTATGGTTCATGGTTTATTTGAAATAAAGGATATAAGGCTCAAATTTTGTTCTAACCCACCCCTTCTTCATGATGATCTCCAATCATACGTTCAGTTAATTCAACACACGCATTCAACTTCTAAGAGAGTTCGATGGTGTAAAGATGAGGATTCGAGATTTGCTTGAAATAGCAGTCACCTTATTTTGCTTTTCATGGACATTGGTAACCTTTTGATTCTTGATATGGTGGTCACTGAATCTTGTTTTTCTTTTGCTGAGGATTTTCATGACCTCTTTTGATTTTTGTTTTGATCCCTAACTTTTTCCTGAACCGCTTTTTGAAGCTTTAGTTCACTGGGATTGCCCTAATTTTTGCCTATGTCGCCTCTTTGGATGTTGGACTTAGCGGGCTCTTTCTTTGATTTTTTTTTTTGAAAAATTGTGACTATCAAGTAATTGGTTATTGAAGAACAACCGACATAACTTTTGGATTTTGCGAGGTTCCTTATGACACTTCAGATGTGTACGAATAGTATCATGCGGTTGATCCTCGTATGAGATATTTCATCTTGTAATTCAAATGTGTAGTCAGATTAACTGAACATTACCTTGCCCCAGGTTAAGCGTAAGGGTTTTTAAATCCGAAAGAATCTCCTACTTCTAGGCTCAAAATGGTTAACTAGGGATTAACTCCTTATTTCTCTAGTGTCTGGAAATTTGAAACAATGCATGTACATCATCAACAGAATTTTATCTGAAAGCATACCATTAGCAATTAAGGGTATTTTGTTTTCGTCATTCTCCTTTCAATTTTTTCTAAAACAACAATTTGATAAGTGAATGGGAGAAATATTTTTGTGTTTTTTTATATAAGTGGAAAAGATGAGTGAATACGAAAGGATTCGTTCAAAACATGCATGATCATTTCATTAATATTACCATTAAAGGAAAACATAAATACTTGAAAGCAAATAAGTATTCAACATGCAAAGAAAAATACAAATGAAATGCTAGAAATATCCTAATGATTGCCAGTACTAAGGAAGCTTTCTCGTGCTTGGCTCAGTGATGGGCTAGCCTTCTTCAGAGTAGGGGTAGTTCTGCTCATCGAGGCCAGTATGATAATCATCTTCAGACCTATTCTTGGCAATTTCTTCCATAGCGTGGACTGATGGACCAACACAACTAGGTAAAGGAGTATTATTGATTTGCAGCCTTCGAGGCGCAAATAAGAACGTCTTGGAATCTAGCAGGGTTTGTGCCTTACCTTGAGCACTTTGTAGTCTTCAGTTAAATGCCGATGTGCCCTAACATGGAAGTCACATCGAGCATTAGCATCAAAGTCTGGTGGGATGGAGGAATTACTGGATTTAGTTCCTTTGGCACTACCAGTTCTCTCTTAATCAAATATGGAAGTACTTGAATGTATGGCATTGGAAGTCGATCAATATGCCTCTCTGGATTTCTTTGTCTTTGTCGGGTGTGCTGACGTTGCTGATGTGGGGCATGCTTCCGTTGATATGGCTGCTGGTATGGAACATGTTGTTGATATTGAAGAGATCCTTGATTTGTAGAATGATACTATTCCTGTGGAGAGAATGGTGTCTGATATGGAGCTCGTGGAGTTTCCCAGACTGCAATAACTTCATCCTCTTCTTCCTCTTAGGAACTGACAATAGATTTATTTCCAATGTTCTGGTTACTTGATGTGCATTATATTCTTCCACTTTTATGGTCGCACTCAGTGCGTTCTCCAATTGACACTAAGTGAGCAAAGTCTGACGATGCACTATTAATCATCCTTTCTAAGTAAGGGATTTACAAGGTATCCCTGAATAAACCCATTCATTCTTTCCCTAAGAGTGGTAGTTCAACGTAAGCCGCTAACTCTCTCCTTCTTTGGGCATACCCACTGAAGGATTCTTTGCTTACCTGAAATAAAGCTCTCAATTGCATGTGATCGGGAGCCATGTCCAAATTGTATTTGTACTGATTCAAAAAGGTGTTAGCTAGGTCCAACCATGACTGAATGTGACTCCTTTATAACTTCATGTACCAACTCAACGATTCCCCACCCAAACTGTCTTAAAAATAGTGAATCATTAACTTATCATCGTGAGTAAAAGAGGTCATCTTTCGGCAAAACATCACCAAATGGTGCTTTGGACAACTATCCCATTTGTACTTCTCAAATTCTGGCACTTTGAACTTTACATGTATAACCAGGCCAGGTACCAAACACATGTTTAAAGAATTCAGTTCAACAATATCTCACCATTCTATAGCTTTAAGTCTTTTCTCTAGCACGCGACATCTTTCAAAATCTCATCATCTTGTGGTCGTTCAATATTGACCACCAGGCTTATCCCATGGCAATATGGCACAAAGAATGCAAAATTGTGATACTCAACAACATCATGATATGAGGAAACCCCATCTAGGACAATATGACGCTCTTGTACAAGAGAGTTATTAACTAGGATTCGCACAAGCTGAGGCTAGGTAGGATCATTTACTGGAGGTGGAATGACATTCTTAATAACTGCGGTATACGGAATGTTGTCCTCTCTCTTTGCTAAAGCTATCATATCCTTCATAAGTTGGTATATCTGGTTTTTCATCGAGTCAACCTCTCCTCTCAATGCAATATGACTTTGCTCAAATGGATCCATGATCTTTTAAGGGATGCTTCAGGTCCAATACGAGTGTCGGGGAATCAGCTGCAGATTATAGACAAACGATGGGATGAGTTTTTTTGTTTATGAAAATGATATGCAATTCATGCTGATGAAATACGGATGCACAAAATTCTTGTATTTGGGTATGTAAAGAAAATGTAATGCAAGTATAATTAGGATCCAGGATAACACGAGTGTCACAGAACAAACCTACTAGGTAGGCACCCTATAATGGATAGTTTTATGCTTTATACCCACAAACCACTCACAGGGTTGGGTCTTAAGGTTGCACTCTTAAAGGAAGAACTTAGAGTCATAAATCATATTCGGAATCTCGTCGCAATAGTGGGCTAGCCATATCATGATGAAAGTTCTGAATTAATATAGTCTAAGTGGGGTCTTCGTATTGTTCAAAAAAGGTGTAAACCCCTTGGTTCAATACTACACAATCACCTATCTGAGTTACAAGCTTCAGGTTAAGGAGAAGTTCCTAGAGCCATAGACCATGTTTAAAGTTTACTCGTAATAGTGGGCTAGCCATATTGTGATGGAAACTCCAAACAGATATACTCTAGGTGGAGTCTTCATATTGTTCCAAAGAGGTGTAGGCCCCTCGGTTCAATACTACACAACTTCTGCTTCTAAGTTTTTCTCAAAGCTCGGGTACAAAGCTTATCTCACAACATGCATCAAACCATATACCACTCATCAAAATATCAAAGTAGCAAATCACATATAGCATAAATAATACAATAAGATACAGAGAAACAAGATGGAAGAAATAAACAACATTTTAACATTCATTGCAAATTAAACTAAATTAGGCTTGACTCTCTCTTGATTGTAGAAAAGTCCCCGGTAGAGTCGCCAGTTATCGCATCTTGGAAAATACGATCCCTCGCGATGGTCGCGGAAAAATGATTCGAACAGAGTCGCCACCGAACTTTATTTATTCCAATGAAGGAATAGGAAAATACAGATAATTTTTTTTAAAAATAGAATAATTGTCTTCGCAACCATATTCGGGTTCAGGAGTCGATTACGCAAGGGGAAGGTATTAGTACCCCTCACATCCGTTGTACTCAACGGGAACCTTTTAGTTAAACTTCTGATTCGAATGTTAGTTAATGTTATTTGTTTTCTTCAAGTGAATATAAGATTCATAAGATAAATGAATGAGAACCTCAAAAGGGGAAAAGGGAGGTTTTTTATTAGTGTGCTTGCCAATATATCACAATCTCGTGCCTACGTATCTTTATAGTGCAATAAGGAAATCAAAACATTTGTAGTTCAAGGAACTACGTTTGTTGGTGTCTTTAATGAACAACTGTTTAGATCGCATTCTAAAGGCTAAACATTGGCTTGTTTACTCTCGGTGAAGGCTTAAGCACTAGTTTCTTATATGTGCTAGAAATGATTGAACAACATTCTTTCTGAAAAGAGTTAGGTTGTTGGTCGCACGGGGGAGAGAAATTAAGTTTAGTGTATTCGATATTTTGAAGGAACGACAAAAAAATGAGCAATGTGGCACACAGTAATCATTCAATTATTCAATGAATAATAAGGCGAACACCTCTTATTCCCTTTTCGTTCAACTTATTATTGAAAGTTGTTTGCAGAAATCGAATATGCGCGGTAGTGAGGCGAGCGCCTCCCACTTGCTTATTTGAGGAATAATGAGGCGTGTGCCACCTATTCCTTTATCCAAGTTTATTTAGAATGTTTTAATCAGAAGACAAAAAATTAAGCAATATGGCGAGTGCCAATCGTTCAATCATTCGAGGGATAGCGAGGCGAACACCTCCCATTCCCTTTTTCATCCGAAGTTTAATTAACAAAAAGATTTAATCACTTCAAGTAAGCGGAAAAGAAACTCGAAGTTGATCGAGGGTTTATCGCATTAGTGAAAATGATTTATGAAATGGTTTGAAATAATATGAGGTGCTTATAAAAGAAAAAAACTTAGTAGGATTTTGAAAAATGTACTTGATGTTGATCAAATACTTTTTATCTTAGTATTTTTGAAATGTTAATTTTAATGGTCATTTTTTCTTTTTGGATTAACAATTATGCATCAACTAAAAATACAATATAATAAACTAAAAAATAAAGCAATAAAAAATGTGAAAAAAATAATAAAAGGGAGGGGTCACACTATCAATGCAAGAGGTAAATAAAAAATAAATAAAGAAAATAAAGTAAAGAACAAAAATAAATAAATCAATCAATAATAAATAAAAAATAAATAAATAATATATACAAAAGACAAAAATAAGTTAAAAATTGGGGGTGTAGTTAGGAAAATGCTCTAGGCTCAAAGAAGGGAGCCTCACAAGGGTGCATTGAGCAATTAGGAGGTGTGAGAGAGACTTTATCTTCTCCAATCTCATATTTGGTTACTATTCCCATAACAACAAAAATGTAAGAAAATGGGTTCCAACGAAAACTTAAAAACATCATAACTTTCTCAAATTTTCACGGAATTAAGCAAATAAATAATGAAAAATTATCTACTCGATCTCAAGAATATAATAGAATATTCAAAATCAACAAATAAACAACAAAAAAGTTCGAAAATCAATAAAAATGAAGCAACATATATTTGCTTGATTTGACCATTTTATCCATCCTCATGACAAACGAACTATGAATTCATGTTCGGGGTGATGTCGGGAAGTTATTAAATATATTATTTTTGTAAAATAAACATCAATTTTCATTTGACCCTTTTTGTTCATGGAGGTTCAAGAAAACTTTAAACTCTTAATTTTGAAATCAATTAAGTTTCCATATAAAATGGTGATTATTAAGGTATTAAATAAGTAAAGCAAGAGTAGAAATGCAATAAAATTAAATTCAAAAAAATCATAAGAGTTATTTAAACAACAACAAATCATTTTTGCTTATGGAGGTTGAAGAACACTTTTCAACTCTTGATTTAAAATCAATTGAGTTTTCATGCAAAATGATGATGATTAAGGTACTAAATAAATAAAACAAAAGTAAAAATATAATAGAATTAAATAAAGAATAAACATAAGAGTCTACTTATTCAATAAAAAGAAAGAAATGACTTGAAAGAAAATGAAGATAAAAATGAAGAGAGTTTTGTCTTAGTTTTTGTGAATGATTTGTGATGTCATTTGTGAACGAAATGAGGTTTATTTATAGGCTCTAGAAATGATAGTTTAGGAATTATGTAAAGAGTGTGAGTGCAATCTAGAAACTTATTTAATTAAATATTGAATAATAATATAATATATACATGGAATAATAATGTAATATATGCATAGAATAATAATGTAATAAATGAGATATTTTGGACATTCTAGAAACATTGATTTTTATTTTATGATACATGAAAATGATTAATAAAATTCAAATGGATATTTTGATGATAAAATAAATTATCATGAATTTATTTTTTTCAAAATGCATAAAAAATGCAATTTTAGTCAATTTCTTCAACATGTAAAATGTTGACTTTTTTACTATAATGCATGTATGCATGATTATGGTCACTGTATTTGATGATAAAAATGCATATGGCTAAAAAATATAAAACTTGACAAATGAACATGTATCAGATAAATTTGAAATACTCGAACACAATTGGGGCATGACAGATAGCATGTTCCCTTCTACTAGCTTCATCTTATTGTCCAAGCACACAGCCCATGGACTCTTCCAACACAGTCAAATACATAATCAATGGTATTCCTTCCACTGGAGGAGACAAGATATAAGATTCAAGCAGATACTCCTTGATGTGGTCAAAAGCTTTCTGGAAATCTTCTAGCCAAACATAACCTTGATATTTACGGTGAAGCTTGAAAATTGGCCCACACGTGGCAGTCATATGAGATATAAATCTGGATATGTAATTCAGACGCCCGAGGAATCCTCTGACTTGCTTTTTTGTCTTTTGTGCAGGCATCTCTTGAATAACTTTGACTTTATCAGGATCTACTTCAATACCTTTTTGGCTGACAATGAAACCCAACAACTTTCCTGACCGGACACCAAAAGTACATTTATTAGGATTCAACCGGAGTTTAAACTTTCTCAATCGCTGAAATAACTTCAAAAAATAATCAACATGATCTTCTTCTGTCTTTGACTTAGCAATTATATCATAAACATGGACTTTTATCTCTTTATGCATCATGTCATGGAAAAGGGTAGTCATGGCTCTCTAGTACGTTGCACCAACATTTTTTTAAACCGAAAGGCATCACTCTATAGCAGAATGTTCCCTAGGGTGTAGTAAATGTTGTCTTTTCCATGTCCTTGAGTGCCATCTTGATCTGATTATAACCGGAAAACCCATCCATAAAGGAGAAGACATTGAACTTAGATGTATCATCTTCCAACAGGTTAATGTGTGGCAGAGGAAAATCATCTTTCATACTAGCTTTGTTCCAGTCTCTATTATCAACACACATCCAAACTTTGCCATCCAAACTTCGGAATAGGCACAATATTTGCACCCATTGAGGATACTCATAAGTGACAAGGAACTTAACATCAATCTGCTTTTTAACCTCTTCTTTGATCTTGACAGCCATATCAGGGTGAGTTCTTCTCAACTTGTGCTAAAATGGCAGCCATTCTGGCTTCAATGGTAATCGATGCTCAACAATATCAGTATCAAGACCTGGCATATCTTGATAAGACCAAGCAAACACATCCACATATTATTTAAGAAGCTATACCATTCTCTTCTTAACATCCGGACAAAGTAGTGCCCGAATCTTGACTTCTTTCTTGTTAACTTCGGAACCCATATTAATCACTTCCAACAGCTCTTTATGAGGCTGAATGGTCTTCTCCTCGTGCTCAAGTAAGCGAGAAATCTCATAAGGAATCTCTTCAACATCTTCTTCTTCCATTTTGAACACAAGGAATCAAAGTTTGGATAAGGCATAAGATCACTGTTTTCAATGGGTTTAAAAATCAATCTGCACAAGGATTTTATGCTTGATTTTAGAATATGAACAGACAAACGCACATTGTGATGCAAATATAAAAATGATTATTATCTTGGTTTGTTATGTTACCATTTTTCAGGAAAAAAAAAAGAGCAAACATAATATGAATAAACGAAATAACATTTTATTAATTATGATAAAAATCTGAAACAAAGCCCACATAGATTTACTTTCACCTTGGGCATAGTGAAAGGATTTTTTGAAAATAACAAAAAAAAATATTACTTCGATAATTGAATAACAAAAGGAACATCAACAACAATCCAATGTTGGCATATTGATCCATGCATCATAAGTTTTGGTCCTTCTTGCTTTTCATCGTCTTCTAGGATTGCGGAAGCAGACTGATCTTTGGAGTGAACAAAGCCAGCACTGTGAAATACTTCCTGAATTCTCTTTAAATCTCTTTGGGTTGAACCAGGTGAAAATCCCAAACCGGCTCTATTCTTGTTCTCGGCAAGCTCAACAACTTGTCCCCATCTAGCAGATTGACCATTCTTTACCATATATTGGGCATCTTTCAAAGATGCCATGGATTCCCCATTCTTTCTAGCAGTAATATTATCAACAAAAAGAGCTTGAAATGATGTACTCTCAGCTTCTTCGGCATCAATGTACGGAAATAAAGAGATATAACTCACCAATATGGCCTGCTCGCCACCCATGATTACTAACTTCCCATTCTTCACAAACTTTAGTTTCTGATGGAGAGTTGAGGTAACTGCCCCAGCCTCATGAATCCATGGATGACCCAAGAGACAACTGTAGGCGGGATAAATATCCATCACTTGAAATGTGATCTAAAATAAGAATGAACCTATCTTCATTGGGAGATCAACTTCTCCAATTATGGTCTTCCTCGAGCCATCGAAAGCCTTCACAATAACCTCACTGAATCTCATCGGAGCACCTTGATAAGAAAGCTTGGACAAAGTGGACTTAGGTAAAACATTCAAAGAAGAACTAATTTCCACCAGCACATTGGACATGGCATCTTCCTGACAGTTCATAGAGATATGCATAGCCAAATTATGGTTCCTCCCCTGCTCGGGCAACTCTTCATCACTGAAGCTCGGATTGTTACATGCGGTAATATTGACCATAATATCATCAAATTGATCAATCGTTACGTCATGGTCAACATAAGCTTGCTCCAGGGCCTTATGCAAAGCCTCTCAACGAGCTTCTGAACTCATCAGTAAAGATAATATGGATATCTTGGACGGGTGTGCAACAATTGGTCTACCATATTGAAATCACTCTTCTTAATCAATTTCAACATTTCATCTTAATCAGGACTCTGATTCACAATGTTGGAATGATCGGTTTGCATAACAGAAGTTTTTGCTTGAGTTGGTTTCTTTACCACCACATCTTTGGTTCTTCTAGGAGCTGCAAAAGCAAATACCCTACCATTTTGGGTACACCACTTACATAGGAAATGTTCACAACAAACGAAAAAGAAGGAATATGCAAATCCTTACCATCTTCCAACATGGTAGCATTGTACTTATAAGGAATAAATTTATCAGATCCGCATAGCGTCAGACCTGCCAAACGAATGACCAACGGAGAAATAACAGACTTCTAACCTTTATACGCAATCACAACTGGTTCTGGGAGATTGAAACGGAGAACTATGACGTTTACCTCATGCTCATCATTATCCTTGTCCCTCGTAATCTGAATAAGATTTTGATCCATCATTTCTTGTAAGTCACTTTTCACTACAGCACACCCTCAGGGATTTCTGGAACAAATGTGGTAAGAAGCATGGTCATTCTCATAATAGCTCAACTCGCACAAAGTTGCGTGCATTTCGACCAAGGATCTTCTGATCAGATTGACATCAAAAACTAGGTATTTTCCAGGACATCCTTAGACCATATTCATAGTTGCACCACCATGTTTAGGCAACATACTGGCTTATACATTGAGACCAGAGTCTTTAAAAGACAAAATACCACTTTGCGTTAACCTTCTCACCTCAGCTTTCAAAGCGAAACAATTTCAATATCATGATCAGGTGCATCTTGGTGGAATGCACAAATGATCAGGTTTATACCACCACAGAAGCTCTTTCGGAATAGATGGTGGAGTCCTTGTTTGTACCAAATTCTTCTGTATTAAAGCATGAAATAACTCTGTATAGGTCATTGGATTTGGATCAAATTGTGTGGGCCTTTGGGAACGTTTTTGTTGATTTTGTTGATTTATACGTTGTTGAAAACACGGTCGGTGCTACTTGGACAACTAGAGCAAGATTAATAACTAGAGTAACTGGCGCCACATGCTGGTGACACTGATTGTTTCTCTGAGATCTCCTATGTTTCTCTTTCAAGATAGAGTTAGCATCATCTTTCTTCTTCTTGGGCAAACCATTCCCATACCTTCTGGAACTGTCAGATGAACTACCATATTCCAATCGTCCTTCACAGACACCTTCTTCTAACCTCAAACCCATATTTACCATCCCGTTAAAATCCCTATGAGCACTTGCGACCATCCGATCATAGTAAAATGGACTCAATGTCTTCAAAGACAGCTTTGTCATTTCCTTCTCTACCAACGGAGGACTGACCTGCACAACAATGTCGCGCCATCTCTGTGTGTACTTCTTGAAAGTTTCTCTATCCTTTTCGGACATAGCCCAAAATTGAACTCTGTCTGGTGCCATGTGTAAGACCCCAATTTTGACCCTAAGATCCCTCATGCATTTCCATCATAAGCATTAGCATTGGGATCATACATTGGCATCCTCCTTACCCCTTTTCATTGGGTTTGTTTTGGGAGAGGTCACCAAGCATTTTGTGATTATATCATACTTATATTTTATCATTTCACTAACCAAAATACAAAAAATATTCCTTTGCATTTGTCTAACTCTTTTGTAGGAAGGGCATGATTCCATTGATTCATCAAGTTCACATCTAGGGTTTGAGACCCTCATGAACAAAGAGCACAACCAAGAATTGATTCAAGAATGGTTATGAACATCATATATGACTCCCAATGTTCTCTACATGTTATATTGATCAAGTTTTCTTCAAGAGTTTGAGGGTGATTTGCCTTGGAAACCCTAGTTTGACTGGGTATTTTGAGTAACTTCTCCAACAAGCTATCCCACCAATTGATCAAATTTCTCAAGGTGAACTTCAAAATTCATCATCTTATGTATATATTATCTACCATGAGCCTAGAAAGTCAAGAGAATTGGAAGTTAGCAAGTTGGTTGATGGTGGTTGGCCAGATGAATTCATCTAATCAAAACTGGGTCTCCCTAGACCCTATCTCCTACAATTTTCACCATATGAAAATGATTCCAAGAGAAAACTTACTCTAAATAAAATTCCAAACAACTTTCATGTTGAGATCTAGAGCTAGTTTTTCTTGGAAAATTATTTTCTATGTTGAAACATTATAGGTCATTTTGTCTAAACCCTAATTTGAAAGTCAACTTCCCAAGGCCATAACTTGCTCAAGTTTTATGAGATTAAATATTTCCAAGTTGCACAATCAAATTCAATGTGTCTACTTCAACTTTTATGTTTGGAGTGGGAGATAATACAACTTTTTGAGCATGTGATATAAGGTTACATTATAGGTCACTTTTGATCTATACCATTGACCAAGTGATTTTTTCAAACTTCAAAAATGCATAACTCTATCATTTTAAATCCAAATTACATGAAATTTGTGACCATTTTGTAGTTCCTTGAGAGAGATACAACTTTGATGAAGACACATTTCTCATTTGAAGCTCATATAAAAAGTTAAGCAAGGTGGAATATTGAGACATATGTCTTGACACTTAGAAAAATTTTGATATGTCAAAAATTTCCAAACTTCCACCTCAAATTTCTCCGATTTCCAAGATCCAAATGAAAAAGTGTTTAACATGAAAGTTTTTCCTCTTGATCTCACCTTTTCAAAGAGCTCAAATTCATTCATTATGGATAAGGAATGCATAGGTTTCACATGGCATGAACATGGTGACATCACTTGGCAAGGATCAAACTTCAAACATCCATACACAATTGCTTAGCATTCCAACATGACTTCAGCCTTGCTTACACTCAATTATGGATCAGATAGAGTGATTTCAAGGGCCTGCACACGCCCATGCAATCATGCATCACACATTGCTAATTTTGGAAGTTCATTTCAAGTGTGCAAATATCAACTGAATTGGCTATAAATAGAGCTCCATATGCTCAAAATTTCACACACATTCGTGCCAGCTTTGATTCCACATATCAAACCCTCACTTTGCATAGGATAAACCTGAGAAATTCATTTGAATTTGAGGTTGAATTTCCTTTGTTTTGAAATTCAAATCTCCAGGAATCCACAACCTTGTAAGCTTCTAATCCTTCTTCTGCAAGCAAGTGGAGTGAGATCAAGCACAAGCAAGATCAAGATCAGTTGAATCCAGACCTTCATTGAAGGTATTTTCCAGAAATTTTGAACTCTTCGATTCTCTCAAATTCTTGCTCAATTCTATTGATTCTTTGGTTGTCTGAAGTCCTACCAATGTAGGCAAGAAGTTTGAGTTGCTTTGAGGCCAAATAGAAGCAACTCAGTTCATGTACCTCAAATTTCAACTTCATGTATCTCTCAATATACTTGGAGTTAGAGTGAATTGAGCCCAGATTCGAGCTCAATGTCATTTTTAGTTTAAAATCATGTCCTTGTTTTTAATTTTGGTGATGGTTGATGGTGGACCAGTCTGGTGAGTTCCACCAGAGAAGAAGACCGGAGCTACAGCTCCAGCCATGCGCTGGCATGTCTCACAGCCACAGAATCCTCTTGATTTGTTTTAATATGGAGCGTGCGTTTTAAATACCAATGTTGTGGCGCGCTGACTTGAGACCATAATGGAATGCGCGTTCCTAGCCACTTGATCTGCCACCTCAATTAATGAGGGAGATCAAGTGGTCCACGTTTTTTCTGATATTTTAATTTTCATTTTAATTGCATTATTTTCAATAATTCATATTTAATTCAATATTGATCCAAAAAATATGGGACTTTCACCAAAAAAATTCAAATATTTTTCTCTTTCATATTCTGAATTAAAATTATTTTTTGGATCATTATTAATACTTTTCATGAATTAATTGATTTTGCATTTGTTTTTAATTGTTTACAAATATTTTTAAATATCCAAAAATTATGAAATTTTTTCTCCAATGCCCTTTGACCTTGTTTGACCTATGATAAATCTCATGGCCATTTATTTGGTGTTTTGATGAGATTTTAGGAATTGGACAAACCATATTTAATTTAAATGCATTATTTTAGTATTTTTTAATTTGAATAAATGCCAAATAAATTTGTTGACCAATTGTGATGACTTGTTTATGTTTAAATCTTGTTGTTGGGCCTTGGTCAAGGTTGATTTGACTATGTCAAATTAATATCATTGGATTTAGGGGATTGATGGAATGTACATTCCATCTCCCAAAATAAATGGATGACATTAATTTGATAAAACTCCTCCTTTGAACAATTTGTGTTTTCATTCATTCCCCTCCCATTTCATCTTATTCCCTTGCTTCCTTCATTCATTCCATTTGGCCTATGACATCTCAAAGTCCTAATGTTAGTTGATTGAAAAATTGACATGAGTATGGATAAGATTAGGCCACACCTTTTGCATATTCTTTTTGTGTGTGGTACGTTCTATGAGCATAGTCCATTATACTATGTCTCTAACATGCATTAACACCATAATTCTATTTCCCGGCCTCAAATAGTTGTGACTTCTACATAAGTCCAATTACGATTGCTTAACATAGCGTAAAATTTGTAAAATAAAAGGCATAAGCATTCTAGTTAGTGAGATTGTAAGTCTCCCCTCTTTCATGGTATTGTGTGGAAACTTGGCCTTCTTTCCTTTCTTTGGAAGATGTTTTGGATCAAGGACTCATGCTTGTGATAAGTAGGTTGAGTGTTCTCCAAAGAATGTCTTGAAATGAAAAGCAAAAACAATACTAACTTCTAACCTACTAACTACTAACTTTTAATTTCAAGCCTTTACTTTAATGCAATTTATTTTTAGCACTCTATTTCATTTTCCATTGTTCATATCATTCTAATTATTTATGTTAATGCAATTTTCACTTTGTCTATTTGGACCATATTGTGTGATATATTTTTTTTGTGTATGCTTTGCTTGTTTGTGTAGTCTTTGACCATTAATGTACATAATAATAACAAAAACCCTAAAAAACTTTTGAGTGGACTGTTGGCTTGATCTTGGACAAATGGACTTAGAATCTAGGTAACCTTCCTATGTTATTGGACTTGGTCAATGCCAACTTGTTGAAGAACCAAGTGCTTACAATTTAAACTTCATCTGATACATCTTTGAAGACATCTCTAAGTTCATCTGCAACATGATCATTGTGAAGCTGTTATTTTGAACCTGTGACTTGTGGAGTTCATCTGTTACATGGGCTATTTTTGAAGAAGATCATGGAATGGATAAGCTTGGATGTGGCCATCTTTATTTGATGCCTTGCTCTTTAAGATAATATAATTGTGTATTTGTGTATTGCTTGATTCTAAAAATCCAAGGGAATTATGGGTTTCTATTGACATTCTTGTCTATTGGATTGCTACCCACTTGGTCAGATCTTTTCAACTCTAAACTTTTAATTTTGTACATAGGATAGTCTCTTCATCTTCTCCCCATTTCTTTAATTTCAAAATCTCTTCCTCCATTTTTTCAAAACCTTCTTTGTGTGAACTACTTTTGCTCTAAACTTTGACCACTTTTGCAAAAAGATAGAAACTTTGGCCTTATGCCATTGCATTTTCAAACTTATTTTCTTAAAACAAACTTGTAAGTAAACTTAACTATACTTAACTTAAACTTTCAAAAAGCCAAAAAGAACTAACTCATTCAAACCATTTTTAGGCCTTTGTGCCTTTCAAACCTAATTTTTGTTAAAAGCAATGCATCCATTTTGAAATTTGTATCACGAACTACGAGGTTTTGATCCCTCATTTTTATGTTGGTACGTAGGCACAAGACCGAAGGTCTTGTCAAACACAAAAATATAATTAATGAATTCTTTTCTCATCCCCCTATTCTATTTGTTTGTAAACATCACTTTGTACAAAATACATATGCACACAAAAAGGGCTCCCTAGGAGTACCTAGGACACTTTGGGTGCTAACACCTTCCCTCCGTGTAACCAATCCCCTTACCTATGATCTCTGACTTTTTTTTAGTTTTGATTTGAAAACTTCTTACTTTTGGGTTTTGTTCGTACTTTTTCCATTTTCCCTTGGAAATAATAAAAGTGAGGTGGTGACTCTTGTTATTTGATCTCTAGCTTGTCAATAGCTTGATGATCATGAATACCTGCTACGTCATGTCGACATTATACTTGTACTGACGAACGAAAGCCTCACCTAGGTTATTGAACGATCGAATCTGAGTGCTATCAAGTCCCATGTACCATTTCAAAGCAGCACCAGTCAAACTGTCTTGAAAGTGGTGGATCAACAATTGATGGTTGTCAGTCTGAGTCGACATCCTACGACCTTACATCACCAAGTGACTCAAAGGATAAGAGTTTCCCTTATACTTCTCGAAATATGGAATTTTGTACTTGTGCGGAATCTTCACATTAGGAACTAAGCACAGATCATGAGCATTCTTCCCAAATAGATATTTCCCTCTCAAAGCCTGAATCTCTTTCTGCATAGCTTAAAACTGATCTTGAAACTCGTCCATCCTTTCATAGACAACAAGAGTTTTACTCTGGTTAGCATGAAAACGGGTTTTTCAAAATAAGGAGCAGCGTGAACCACGATAGATGGTATTGACATGACAGGTTGAGTCATAGGAACTTCAATAACAGGTTGATACCCTTCAAGCACAAAGATAGGAGGCATTCCCCAAGGGAAACCAGGAGGCATGTGGTGTTGCGGAGCACTGACTAGAGCCATATAAATGGGCGTCGAGACCACTTCGGAAATCATAGTCCTTTGGAGAGGAGTCTGATGAAGAGGAAGTGGTTGATTCTAATTAGTCACCATAGTTTCCATCATAGCATTAAGCCTTTCATAATTGTCCCTCAAAGTAGTAACCTCTTCACGGAGTTCACATTTCTCTTGCTCTAGACGATCCATCTTCTTTAGTTGATTAGCTCGAGAATTGTACCAGTGAGACAACTTGTCTAGATGAAGACTAAGAAAGAAATAAGATCCCTGGAAAACTTACTCAAAGCAAGACTTAGATGATGCATGATATGCAAATGCAAATGTGAATGTTATTGTTATTTTCAAGGAACTTTAAGACATAAATTTCAAACATTATAAAGGGGATAACGCATTTTGAAGCACTAAAAAACCTCATTTTATTAATAATGTAAAGGATTATAATCAGAAATATAATTTCAATGATTATAAATGGAAAGGAACTAGCTCTATGGAATCATGTCCGATGACGACCCACCTCTCCAAGCCGATACTTCTTGGGAAGCCTTTTGATCTCTCTTTCATATATGCTTTTCATAGCATCCTTCTCCATCACGAGTTGGTCTACAATGCCATTCCAACCACCAGAAGTAGTTAGATGAGTAGATGTAATGCTAGAGGAAAATAAATCCTCTTGGTCTCTTGATCTCTTCACAGCACGTTGCTCAAGCAACTCTATCAAGTTGTCCTTTTTCTTCAACTGATTATGTAATTCTACCTTCTCAAGGTGTGAGGTGTGAAATTTTTCTTTCCAATCATCCTTCTCTTACTTCTTCTCATCCAAAGCCTCATGCAACTCCTTTATGCCTTTAATAGCGAGCGATTTGACCATTACTTACGACATAGGGCTTTCATAAGCGTATGGCATCTTTAATTCTTTTGCTCTCTTCTTCACTCAACTAGTATGAGGTTCCAAAGCTATACAATTATTTAATCCAAGCTCACTCTTTCCTTTCCAATGAATATTGTGCCAAACATGTACCATCCTAGATTTCAACCCTTGGGTCTCTTTCCCTTCTTAGAAAAATAAACCTTCCAACAAGGTGTTATTAGGTTTGTCTTTCATAGCGAATCCAAGTTGACTTTTTGCCAAATCCGGATTATAGTTGATTCCTCCTTGTGTAACAAGAAGAGGTACATTGGAGAACTCCCCACAACTATCAATAATCTCGACGTCGTCGTAAATAGAAGAATTCCAAGTTATGTCATCATTGGTGAGAGACATAAGTCTTTGAGACCACCTTAAACAACCCTATTTTATTTGAAGATAAGAGACCACCTTAAGTCTTTGAGAAAGGCACATAATAGACAATAGTTCCACCCCCTTTAGAAGTTTTATGGTGAATGGAGAAATAGGTGTCACCAAGAAAAGTTGGAACTAGATTCTTAATCAAGAAGATCCTCATAGCATTAACATCAACAAAGTTGTCAATGTTGTGAAACAAGACCAAACCATAGATGAGGAAGAAAAAAGTAGCTTCAAAGGCCACCGTGCTACCAACATTGGCAAAAGAAAAGGCTTTCTCAGTTAAAAACTATGAAGTCAACCCTCGGATACCTCCTTTGACAGTGAGATTGGAATCTATGTCAGATTTCCTCAGGTGAATAGCTTCAGCAATAACCCGAGACTCAAGAATCCCTTCCACCCCACTAAAAGGAACTCTATCAGAAACTGACATACCTAATAGATAAGCATACTCCTCCATGGTAGGCACCAACTAATAATCGGAAAAGTGAAACACCAATAAACAGGATCATAGAACTAAACCAAAGTACAAAGAAGACCATCATCAACATAAGTAGATATAACAGACAAAAGTCTCCCAAGACGGTCTCTGAAATCCTTGGGATCATCCATAAAAGATGCTAGCTTCCTTCATATCATGAGCTCGGGACATCTGGAATTGTATTTCCAAGTATTCCTTCTTCCAATATCCATAGTTAAAATATCTACGATGTTTGCAAAGAGAGTCTCTAAGTTCCTTGAAAATAGAGAAAAAATCTTATGAATGCAATGAGTGCATGATGCAACAACCACAAACAAAATCACACAAAGCACACAAACAAGGTTCAAAGGTCCGAAGTCACGAGCATGGAGCCAAGGGTAAGAACCAACCCACAATGTATGTACTAAAAGGTATAATCACATGTAGAACAAGGTTCTATAAATTTCCTAGAGTCATAATTCCATCTTTTGGATATTACCGGCTTAAATGACTACTCGTCAACCAATGATATTCTTAAGAGAAACTCGTCCGAGTGTAGTATCGCTTAATAACTAATTCAAGTCTATACCTAAATAGCCACCGCACTACATCCTAAAAGGACAAGATGGGTTAAGGGTTCTAAAGTCCTTAGCTTCTCGGGCTCCCAGTTAGGAAAAAGTAATGCCAACTACGACTACTCGTGTGACATCAGTAATTCCAAATGGGCCTCCACTGAGTGGGGTATCTCAAGTCAGCTTATTAAGGATTAACTCCATGTAAGCCAAACAAGACTATACCACCCTCACATAATAAGATATCTCAAGTATGGGTATAAGACTTATCTCACCACATAGAGATCACCAAGCACCAAACAAAATAAACAATAACAAACAACAGTGAACATAATATATACACATAAACAAAGATAGGCTAAACCCACTGAGGGCTATTCCCTAGCTGAGTCGCCACTATTCTGTAACGGTAAATTTTTTGAGATTAAGCTATTGATTAACTTTACTTATAAAGAAAGAGTTTTCATCACACTTTTATTATTTCCAAAGAAAAAGGGAAAAAGTAAGAACAAAACCCAAAGAAGTTTTAAAACAAAACTAATAAAAAGAGAACAAATATCTGGGGGTTAGCTATGCAAAGGGAAGGTATTAGAACCCTAAACATCAATGGTACTCCATGAGAACCTCTTTGAATATGTGTACATTTTAGTTTGAAAAAGGTAGTTTTTGCAAAAGATTAGAGTGATGGGAAAAGAAATGTTTTTTTATGATATTTGGTGTTTGCCAAGACTTTTTGAAGTCTCATGCCTACGTATCAACAAAGTGAAATGGAGGATCAAAAACTCGTAGTTCATGGTAAAAAAAGGTGTTTGTTTTGATTCATTTTTAATGAGAAGGCATTTTGTCATTTTAAGGAGAACACACAACTAGCCACCCAGAAGTATGAGAACTTTGCATCATCATGAGAATGACTCCAACTTGGATAAGGATCAATAAGTATGCCACTAGCTCTCACAGATGGAAAAGAATTGTCATCAATACTATGGGGATAAGATAATTATATCTCAACTATTGACTCATGTCTAAAACTTTGAGAAAAAGTTTTAAAAGGAAAAGTGCACAAAGGGAACAAAATGATTTGAATGAGTTATGCATTTTTTTAGTCTTTTGAAATTGGTCTGAATATGCTTAAGATGAATTAAAGTTTATTGGGAAGAAAAGTTTTGAAAATCACTTGACAAAAGTCAGGATTTGTTAAGAAAATGGTTCAAGTTAGAAAACAATAATATTTTGGAAAAAGAGAGTAAGTTTTGAAAATTAAAGAAGGAGACGAGAAGAATAGACTATCCTAAAGAATAAAGTAAAATTTAAGGAGGAAAGATCTAACCAAGAGATATCAAGATGTATGACATAAGTCAAGCAAGAATTCCCTCATTTATATTAAGCCTCTAGCAAGCCAAATAAGCAAATAATAATCCACGCATCAGATGAAACCAAAATAACTCAACCAAGTCTCCAAAGGAAGTCCAAAGTCAAAGGATACCATATGAATCCCAAGGTCTCAAGTCACAATCCCCAAAGTACAAGTCAATATCCTGATTCTAAGTCCATAACTCCATAATGATGTTAAGGATAGTAACCACAAGTCCATGAATCAAGAAAACCAAGTTTCTTTTTAGGTTTTTTCTTTATTAATTTTTCTTTACAAGTATATGAAAGGAAAGTCCAAATGGATAAAGAAAAAATGACATAATCACAGATAATATGATATGGATAATAAACATAAAGTATAAAGTAAATAGAATAAAATAAAAGAGCATAAAATAAATCGCATTGAAGTAAAAGTTAATACAAGTAAATGATGTTATTAATCAAAAATGAAAGATGGTTTGGTCATTTTTTGGAGAACACTCAACTATTCACCCATAAGCATGAAAACATGAACTTATACATCATTGTGAGAAGGGCTCCAACTTGGATAAAATCAACAAGTATGCCACTAGATCTCACAAATGAAAAGGGAACAATATTTTCACACAATACCATGAGGAGTAGGAGACTTACAATCTCACTGATAAAAATGCCTTTGCTTTTAGGGCAAGTTTAGTGCTATGTTAAGCAATCGTAATTGGACTTATGTAGAAGAAGCAACTATCTGAGGTGGTCAATAATAATGTGAATGTTAATACATGCTATAGAAAATATATGTAAATCATTCTCCTAAAGTTATACCACGCAGAAAAAAGAAAAGAAGGAATGGTCAAGCACAAAGGCTAGGATAATGGTCTATTACTTCAATCCACACTTCATGACACTTAGGACAAACTTATGCATCAATCCAAAGTACCTTAAATGATCCATGATCAATTAGGAGGTATAGTTGAAATGATAAAAGTTCATCAAGCACCAATCTACATATCATGAACAAGATGGACACAAGCCATCCAATTGGTGAAAGGGAAAAGAAAGAGATTAAGAAGAAGGGGACAAGAGATGTCACACCCAAATTGGACCAAAAGTTTGATCAAGTCATCATCAAAATAAATCATCCATTTTGGTGGATTAGGGTTTTCACCCCATCAACACCCAAGATCCATTGAGTTTGATGAGACTTAAGGTCCAAACCATCATGATCCAAGGCCAACAGAAGTTCACAAAGGTCACACAAATATAAAATGTCATTAGATGAAATAAAAATGCACAAAAAGTATTTTAAGTGAATTTTAAAATAGAAATAAAATGAAAAATCCATAAAGTCCTCCAAAACACCAAATAAATGACCAAGAAAATTACGGAAGGTTGAAAGTAAAGTAAGAAGCATATAATAAATTTTTCAGAATTTTAAAATCCATAAAAGTATTTGTAAACCAATTAAAACAAAGGAGAAAAGAGAAAATTCATGAAAAATAGAAAATCAGTGAAATAAAATATGAAAAAATAAATATCAGATGAAGAAAAATGAAAGAGAATTTTATAAATTATTTTGGGATTTTTTGGATGAAAAATGAAATTACTATGAATTTTAAAATAAAAAGAAATTAAATACTATAAAAGAAAAAGAATTAAAAATCAGAAAAACACAGAGCGTTGGATCACTCCTCATTAATTGACGTGGCACATCCAACACTCCTCAAATTAGGATGCATGGGGGAACGAGACACAAGAAACACACGAGATCCAATTCAAAACCAGCCAATTAAAATATTTCATTTGTCCATCGTGTCTGGTCAAACTCATACGTCTTGGAATTCTTCGCTCATCTTCTTCGGTGAGCTCTCACCGGAGTTTCATTGTTTGGTAAAACCAGAACACGAGACCACCACCATTGTGATTCTCTTCTCATTCTGAATGCAACCTTATGCTCCAAATTCATTTATCTAAATTGAGCAAACGGAATTTCAGAGAAGTTTTATAAGCAAGATAACCACGAATATTAAAATTAAATGATGAACACGACCAACAAACACCAACTAAGTTAGGGGAAGACATCATAGAGTGAATGACTATATTGCGTTAACTTGTTTGAGTTCAAATGATACTCATAATTACCTTGTCCAGATGGTGATCAGAAGTTGATGAAACTCGATTTGGTTAGAGCATTTCAGAAGGTCTTAGAGCTTGGGAATTGTTGCAAAAGGTTCAGAGAATTCCGAAGATGCTAATGGAATCAAGAAATTGGGTTGAAATAAGTTGGAATTCAAAACACAATAGTTGAGTTTTTCTGGAAAATCTTAAGTTGCAGCAAGGATTTCTTGGCTCTCAAAAGCTTGAAAATGAATATAGTAGCTTCCTCTATTTATAGGGAATGTGTTTGGATCTAAATACGTGTGGAATGATGTTGAATTTGTGCAAAACAAATTTGATCTGAATGTGAGAAAAGTGTGACTCGCATCTCCTCAAAACTCGGCCATATAATGTGTTTCAAAGGTTAATTAACTTCTAGAGACTTGGTTAAACATGTTTAGGTTCAAAACACATGCTAATTCGACTTGGAATTAAGATTAGTGAATTTCAAATTTCTGGTAATGGTGATTTCTTCAGTTCCAAGTCACCATGTTCAACCCAATAAGGCATCCTACTCATGAGGCTTTTTGATTCCATTCTTTTTGTAATGTGTTAAAATCATAACAAAGATTACAATGTTCCAAGAAAGGTTGTATTTGGATGTTTGAGCACAAATTCATGCCATGTTGAAGTTGACATGAAAAACTAATCATATAACTTAGAAAAATTCAAGTGTTCCATGACTGAAAATAACCTATAATGTCTCAATGAATTCCATGGCCTTCAAAGAATAATTTAACTTTGATCCTTGAAGCACACTTATAGAGTGCACCATAAATGAAATTATGCAAAAAGAATCAGCCTCAAATATTCAAGAAGTTATGAATCTTGAAAGTTGAGAAGAAGTCACTTGAAAAATAGGTCAAATTTCACTAAGTCCACAAATGACCTATAATGTCTCCAAACTTTTGATGACCCTCCAAGCATAATTGGCTCTTGTCATGTAAATAGAAGTTATAGAGGATGTTGAGAAGAGTCATATTCAAAAATAATCATTCAAAAATGTTGAGAATTGAAGGATTTGTGATCATTGGAATCTTGACTTTAAATGTTGACTTTTTTGGCCAAACCACTTAGAACAAGCTTGTGTACTTGGACTTTCCTTGCACTTCAAAGCAGATGGATGATTGTATGAACTCAAAATACGGTGTCCTTAATTTATTCTTTAATAGATTTCTCAAATCTTGAATTTTATTTGTGAAGAAGGAATGGAAATAAATACATGAACCTTTGACTTTTGTTAAGAAGTAAGCAACCAAAACTTGAAGATGCTCTTGATTGAAAAGTCCTACCTTGCACAATAAAATTAAGGAAAATGAAACATATTTTTGCTATTTTGATTAGTGGTTATATAAGCAATTAACCATATAAACACAAAGATAAAACACCCACAAATAGGTGTTTGGTGATCCCTGCAAAAAGCAAACCCAAAGATGAGAGGGATGAGGATCAAGATGTGATCTTGTTAGGGTAAAAAATTAGGGTATGACAATATCATAGGCTCTTCAAGCCTTCAGAGTCAGAGTTGTCACCAAATGTAAGAACATATGACCATACTCTGAACCTTCAGAGGCTGATGAACAGATTCAGAGTCATCAGATTCTGATTAATCAAAATCAAACTTAAATTGCTTCTCCACATATGCTTTTAATCAGGATTAATTTTATGCTTGCGATCCTGCACACTTGAACATATACTAATGTACCAATTTGTTCTTTAAGTACTTTGTTATCATCAAAATCCAAGGGATATGAACAATATTTTCCAACACTATGAAAATCTTCTCAATCTCATGGATCCAAGCCTATACACCTTTAGGATCATACCTACCCTTAAATGTAGGCGGGTTATTATTTTGGAACTTTCCCAACCCATGAAACTCATCAGCTCCATCGTTCTGATTTTGATTAGCTTTAAAGGCTTGATTTGCTTGTGCTATCACCTGAGCCATCGCCTCTGGGGCATCTGTAATCGCTTGATCATTTCTACCTCCATCCATTTCTTTCTGCACAACCAGCCAAGACAGGTTAACTAATCATAAACATTAAAGAAATTAACGGTTAACAAAAAAAAGCATCGACAATGTTCACACACATATCGCACACCGGGCTATAAACAAGTTCACAAAACCTAGGCCGAATGAACCAACCTGCTTTGATACCAACTATGTAACACCCTAAATCACAAACACATAATTTATAAAACATGTAGAATAAAATACTCAAAAGGATGCCACATTTCTCATCATATCTTTCTAAAAACACATGAGCAAGCAAAAAATAAACTTCAACACAACTTCAATTGTCTCATAAATAGAAATCAACTTCATTCGATCATAAAATAGTTAACCAACAACTCGTAGAAAAAAAGAATAGAGTATTACCAACCCAATGTTACATTATGTTGTTCCTTTTTTATTGTTTGCATTTTGCAAAACAACAACATGGAGACGTGTTCAAGTGTTCCAAGCTGCTTCAAGATGATTTTTTGGTGTAGAAGGGACGCATGTTGCACGCGATATCACAACATATGGATACGACATCTGGGCCTTGCTCAACAGGCCTAATTGCTCCATTTTGGAACAAATTTTCTATTAAAGATTCAGTTGGATTTTATTACTTTTATTTAGCAATATGACTATATGATTTGTTGGATAACTGTGAATATTAAATGAATTTTAAGTGCAATTTAAATTTGATTTTGAATTGAATTGAATCATATCTTACGGTTGGAGATATTTATGGAACAAATAATATCTAACTGATTATACTAAGATTTTGGATGAAATTAAAGCTAAGGTCCAAAGAGAAAAACCTATAATACTTTTTCCAATATAAGGAGCTCAAAACCTACATTGGAGAGCAAGCAATATTCGTTGAGATTTATAGTGATATGGTTTAGAGTCTTTGTTATTGCTTTATGTACACCTCTATGTTTCACTAACTTGGCATAAAAGGTTTGTCGAGTTGAGTTGTAATATTCAACATTGATAATTGGGTTGAACACCAATCACTAGGGTTTAGTGATTGAGAGAAAGTGGGAGGGGTTCTCATATTAAGGAGGGGTCCTAAATAGAAATACATTGGGTAGTGTTAGGAAGATGCATTGAATAACATATGTTTGTTGTTGCTTGTAATGCTAAGTGTAATAAACTACTAATAGTGAATTTCATTTCTTGGGTTGGAGGCCAACCCTATAGATATAGGTGTTGTTGCATCAAATTGTGTTACCAATTATTCTGTTCTTTATTGCTTTTATGCCCCATCATCTTCTAGAATTGAATTTGTGTTAATTATGGTAATTCTAGTTTAACTTGTTACACTAGTTGCCTAGGATATCGTGTTCAACATCTGTCCCCGGAAGAACAAATTTTCAATTGGCATCAGAACATGCACCCTAACCTGTTGGGTGAGCTCCAGGGAAGATAAATTATGCTTAAATTGAGACAATTAAAGATGGAGGATCAATCAACAAACCACTCGTTTTGGATGGCACTAATTATGATTATTAGAAGGATATGATGATGGTCTTTCTCAAATCTATGGGAAAAAAAGCATGGAAAGCTATGATAAAAGGGTGGAAACATCTAGTGGTTACTTCTGAGGATGGAATCACTATCTTAAAACCAGAAGCTGAATGGAATGATGTTGAAGATGAGGAAGCTCTTGGAAATTCAAAGGCTTTGAACAATATCTTCAATGCTATGGACCATAACACGTTCAGGTTGATCATCACATGTTCAGAAGCTAAAGAAGCATGTGGATTGTCAAAACTGCACATGAAGGCACCTCCATTGTTCGTATGTCAAGGCTGCAACTCCTTACAACTAAGTTAGAGAACTTAAGGATGAATGAAGATGAATCTATATATTAATTCCAAATCAAATTGCATGATATTGCCAACACTTCATTTACCTTAGGTAATAAGATATCTGAAGAAAAGTTGGACAGAAAAATTCTCAGATCATTGCCTAAGAAGTTTGATATGAAAGTTACTGCTATGAAGAAGCTCAGGACTTGAGAATCATTAAGGTTGATGAACTCATTGCTTCCCTGTAGACCATTGAGATGTCAACCAATGAAAGGTTAGAAAAGAAGAACAAAGGTATAACCTTTGTTTCCAATACTGAAGAGAGCCAAGGTGATACATAAGAGAAGTTGTTATATGATAGAGATATTCTTGGGAAAAAGTTCAACAATTCATGGAAATATCTAAACAGAAAGTGGAGGACAAATTTCCAAGATAAGAGGTTCGACATCAAACCCCAGATCAAAGGCAGGAGTGAAGTCAAACCCAATGGTGACAAGAGTACACAATGTTTGAATGTGAAGGCTTTAGACAAATTAAAGCAGAATGTCATACCTTTCTAAAGAAAAAGAAAAAGGGACTTTCCGTCACTTGGTATGATTCTGATAAGGAAAGTGATGAAGAAATTTCCAACATTGTGATGGCTTATTCTGGACAATATGAGTCTGAAGGTGAGTCCAGTACTAAAGACCTCTCTAGAGGAGATCTTGATACATCATACAGGCTCCGACTCTCCAAGTGGGAATAAGCATGCTTAAAAATAGATAATTAGAAGAAAACCATAGGTGTGCTTCAGAAGGGAATAAAGAAGCTTTCCTCAACCATCACAGGTGTAGAAAAAAGATATTTCATGTCTAAAATCCAAACTAGGACACATAATTCAATCTAAAAGTAATGTGAAAATTCTTGATGGAATGGTGGAGTGCGGAGAAATGTCTAGAGACAAGAAGAGAATAAATTTTGGGACAAGCATGAAAGAACAATGCATGAAAATTCCCTATACGAAGGTTATTCGTCCTGAAATAAAGATTAGGTTATAAGGTCGAACCACATGCCATAATTTCCTGTGAAACATGTGTCACCTCTTCACAGTAGTAATAGGAAACGACCCCTGAAATGTCACAATTGTGGTAAATATGGATATATAAGGTGACATTCAATGCTACTTCAACTAACCACATAGCTCATACACCGTGAAGAGGTTCCTCAAGTGAAGGATAGTAATGAAATAATGCGGGCACCAAGGACATGTCTAAGGAAAAGATAGTTCATGTCACTCCTAGCAATAGAGAAAAGGGAAGAATCAATGGCTTAAGGAAATTGGTCAATCCTAGTTAGGTGCTACTGAGAAAATTATCATCTACCAAAAGGATTAGAATAAACCATATAAGTGATCAAAGGTGGAATATGAACTTCTAAAATTCCAAATGTGATGTTATAAAAATAGGTAAAAAAGTTCTTATGAAGAATGTCATATGCGAGGAAGAAATAATGGGCTTACAAGGTTTCAAGATTGATAAAGAAAGACCACCCAAGATGTCTCAACATCATATTTAGGATTCTGAATTATCTCATGAGGATTTTGTCATTAAAGGGAAGGTTGATGGTCAGGATCGAGGTCCTCCCAATTTTGAGCAACCTATAGTTGGTAAAAATAATAGTGGTCATGACTCAAGTATTCCTTCTCATGTGACTGGCGAAAATCATGAAAGGGTGGTTGGTAAAGCGGGAAATGTTAGTTCTCTTTAAAACATCCCTCTTGTTGTTAAGTCTGATCTAGTTTCTGGTGGAAATATGTATGTTTCACTCAGGCATGGGCCTATGACAAATCATCATAGAATTCTAATGTATTCTAGTGAAGATTCCCAGGAAACAAAGTTGAATAATCCAGATGGTGATGAAGATGTGCCGGAAATCCTATCTGACATATTGACAAAGTCTCGAGTGCATAAGGAGAGTGACGATCATGTCCATGAAGATGTTGAAGTTGTTATAGTTGTGCTAATGATGGTGGTATTGATAACCATGATAATGGTTTAGAAGATGTGCAAACACTGCGTGAGGGAGTGATGAGTAAGAATGACAGCATTCTTCTGGTATGTGCTAAAAATAGAAAGAAATATAGATTGATTACAACAGGCACACAATATATGAAGAATATGTCTGCCCATATTGAAGAGAATATTGATCTCATGGAACTTGATATAGAGCAAGTTGATGATGGAGGTGGAAGTATCTACGATCCTTTTACTTTGGACCATCATATTAAGTCCAAGATTGTCAGATGCTTTAACCTTTGAAGAGGATGTTCAACTGCTAGAGGAAGTCGTTGTGAAAGACAATGATAATCTTGAGAAAGCTCTAATATGCGATGTTGACTTGTCATATAACATGGTGGAGCTTGTTGTTCATCAAATGCAGTATGACCTTGAGTTAAGCATAATAGAATATGTTAGATACCTTCCTGATTTTCAAGTAAATCTAATGAAGGACTATACATGTGACTCATAAGGTTTGCATACTAAAATAAGTTACACTCAACTCGCGTGGAGATATTTTCCGTGTGACATACAAGGAGAACCTTGTGATAAGTTACATCTTGAGTATTTTCCAAGGGAGAACCTTGAGACATTTTCCGTGTGACATACAAGGAGAACCTTGAGAACCTTGCGATAAGTTACACTTAAAAGATGTCATGAAAGATGATAAGGGAGATATTTTCCAAGATATGTCAAACATCTTGAGTAACATAGTGGTAATTGAGTTACCAACTAAGAGGATGGACGAACAAGTTGTTATTTGTATCTGTGAAGAAACTAGAATGTTAAGACCAAAGATATATACTGAAGCTAATGCCTTGGTCATTCTATTCATCATTTAGAAAAGGATGAATGACAAATAGCTTCTCACAAAAGAGTAAAGAATGTTGAAATGTATATGGTTAAATCACATAAGGATAAGCCTTGAAAGGAAAATGTCAAAAGAGGTTTTGACATTTGAAGAAGTGATTCAGATACTGAAGGAAGTCCATGTGACATACAAGGAGAACCTTGTGATAAGTTACACTGGTGATAGTGATGAATGCTCCCATCTTGTCAATAGCATAATATCTTGGGTAAGCAAGGAGAAAATCAGTATAATATCGTCTTCTGATGAAGTCGCATACACTAGTGTAGGGAGCAGTGGCAAGCAATTGCTCTGGGTGAAGCAGATGTTGAAGAAATATAATGTGAGATAAGATGTCTTGTCATTTGTCTGAGACATTTTTTATAAAGCTGCAAAAGAAAGTCAATTTGAGGAATTGAGGTGTGCCCTTAGCAATTGGATCTGTAAGGGTCTATAACAATCAATGCTAGAGAGTTCTCATAAAAGATAAAAAGTATTTCTCTCCCGTAATACCACTTTGGCACAAAAATCAGGCGGATTATTTTTCATCTCAAGTGTGGTATAACTGGGTTGTTGTTACAAGAATGAAAAATGGACATCTTGCCTTATCATAATCTCATATTATAGATCTCTCTCTGATCATTCAAGATCTTCCTCACAACATGAATCAAAATTATGATGATTCATTGAAACAATCTAGTGGGAACGCACTTGTCAAAGAAATTAAGACTCTTAAGGATGTTGGTGATATGCTTGAGTGTTTGTTAAATAAGGTCAAGGAAGCAGGAGATGTTAGGAAGGACATCACAATTGTTGAACCTTCTGGTGGAACATCCGACTCTAAAAAGATAATAATCTCAAATTTGAATTTTGAGAAGATAAAGAGGATAGAGGTTGTAGTTGCAGAAGTAATGGAATCAAGTGACTCAAGTGATTCTGAGTCAGGTGAGGATAACTTAAATTGACCTTTGATCTAAGAAGCTGAAGTTTGGAGATTTCTTCTTGAATATATCCAGGTTGTTATAATTGTTGTTTGGCCCTTGTATTTAGGCATATTTTGTTTATGTTCTAGAATTGTAAAAGCTCTATAGCCTCTTGTAATACCCCAAAATTTACCCTTCATTTTTCCTGGAAGCATACGCTTTACACCTCATGCATGCATTCATTTTTTAGGTCATTTAGCATTTGCATTTCATCATGGCAATCGGAATCGGATCCAAGAAGCTTGAACATCATCCAGGACACTTTGTGGGCTCTATTTAGATTATCAGTCAACACAAGGGAAAGACTTGAGTTACTTCCAACAGGGGTCTATTCGTCAATCAAAACGATAATCTTGAAGGAGCAAAGCTTTGTTCATGAGCTGTCATGCTCGCTAGGCGAAGCCCACGTGTTTTGAAAAAAAAAACGAAAAAAAAAAGAACGAAAAAAAAATGAAAAACGAAATAAATAAATAAATAAATAAATAAAAGAAAAAATCTTGGACTTGGACCTCTCTCATTTGAGCCCACAGGTCCACAAAAATCACGTTATAAATTCAGAGTTTTAGTGAAACAAAAGGCAATTCTATTCCTATTACCCTGGCTGGAAAAAGATAGTGAGAAAAGAGCTAACAGAGTTCAGAGCAGCCTCCAAACCCTGAAGGGAACTCAACTGCACAGAATCACCTCTGCCTCACATAAACCCTAAAGATTGTTTTGTAAACCTCACGGGTGCAACTCAATTTCAATCAAGCTCTCCAATCAGGTTTTCCCTATATCCATCATCTTTATGCCTTTAATTTGAATGCTCTAAATGTATGAGGTATTATGGGTGAATTTGATACCCTTTTGATGCATGTGTTTGACAAGAGGTTTAGGCCTCCTACCCCTGGTTGCTTTTTGTGAGCTTTTTGTGAATTTTAATGGCATGATTCATGTGGTTATATTTTGATTTGGGGGCAACCCTTGATTACCCTATTTTTTTGTCTCTAACCTGTTTGTTGAGTTTTTGTGAGGGCTCACGTGACTTTTGCAGGGATAACTTGCGTGGCTTTCCACTTTATTTGTGGGATACCCCCTGGAGGTTCATTCCGGTTACCTGTACTGACTCACTTTCTTTAATGGTGTTAGCTTGGAAGGATCTCAGGGTTTCCTTGTTCCGTTAATTGCTGTTACCTCGGATCTTCATCCGTGTGGTACCTTTTACATTTTTCCCGCATTTTACTGCTTTCCTAGCTGGAAGACCTCGATAGGAGGCAATGTTTTTGTGTGTTTATTTTTTTTATTTTTTTTACAGGTTCCTTCGTCCAGGACTCTTTTTGCATGAGCATCCAAAACCCTAACCCTTCATTGATTTTTCTTCTCCTAAACACACGTTTACTCCTTCTACTACAGGTGAGTAAGTCTCCAAAGGTCGAGCATCCGGTAGATTGCGTAGTAACGTCGTTCGTCCAAAACCCAATCCATAACCCCGTAGTTAGCCGAACTACGGCTTGCTCTGATTCTCATTCCAGATGAGATACGTAGGCATAAGACGCGATGTCTTAGCGAGCACACATCCCCCCAACCCATAAGTCAGCCGAGCTACGAAGACTCTGATTCTCATATTCAGATGAGATACGTATGCAGTGGATGCGACATCCGCGCGAGTCATTTTCATTTAACCCCTTTTTTAGTAAACAACATAAGATAAACTCACACCCTTTAGACAAGAACTACAAAAGTGGATCCCGTAGAGTACTACGGATGCGTAGGGGTGCTAATACCTTCCCTTCGCATAACCGACTCCCGAACCCAAGATTTGGTTGCGAGGCCTTGTCTTTTCCTTTCCTCTTTTCAGGTTTACTTCAAGCGTTTCCTTTCCCTCCTTTGGGATAAATAACGCACGGTGGCGACTCTTCTGTCATTTTCTTTCGCCGATTGTTTTTTCGCACACTGTATTTTTCAGGTTGCGACAGCTGGCGACTCTGCTGGGGACCCGGTTTCCCTAAGCGAGTCCCTCCTAGCTTTTGTAGTTTGTTTGTTTATTGGGTGTTCATGCTTTTGTACAGTTATTTATTTACCTGTTTTACCTTATTGCATTGTGTACATATCATTGCTGTATCTGTTGGCTGGCTATGGCTGCTTGGTGATCTTTGTGAGATGAGTTCTATACCCGAACTCGAGTGCACTTAGGATAGGAGAATGGCATAGTCTTGTCGACTTGTGTGGAGTTATTCCTTAGCAAGTTGACTTGCAAGCCCATTCACTTGGTGGAGGTCATGTTGAGATCAATAATGTCACACAAGTAAGTTGTGGTTAGACATTACTTTTTCCAATATAGACCTTAGAAGCCGAGGACCTTAGTTTACCAAACCCATCTTGGCCTATTCGCAGGACGTAGTGCGAAAGTCGTTCAAGTGTAAGATTTGATACGATTGTTACGCGATACTACACTCATAAGAGTAGTCGTTCCTCCGATAATATCCGAAAGATGGGATTATAACTATGGGAACCTTTTGTAGAACATGTTTGGCAGGTTTAAACCTTAGTACACTCCTTTTGGGTGGTTCTTAACCTAAACTCCATGCTCGTGACTTGCAACAAACCCTTGATTCATGGTTTATCCGATCAGGTATCCTTAATATCAATGAAACTTGGGTGTTGATAAGGTGTAAACCATAATCCACCAAAATGGGTGGTTGATATTAAGGATAACATGATCCATCCCATGACCTTTGTTTGGTGTGCTCTTAATTTCTCTCTAGACAGTGCAACCTGACAGATGTTCAAGCAGATATAGCGATCCTGATTCCCTTGCCACTACACTGCATTCACATCATTTTGCATCACATCATTTTGCATTCATAATCATTCACACATGTTTATCCATTTCTATGGGGTTTATATCTTCTACTTGATTCTAGTCGGAATTTTCTTGGTTCTCATCAACGGCTTAGTCTTTTTTTTTTACATCGTTTATCTATTGAGAGACTGGAATCAAGGGGGTAGAATACCTTTGGAATTGATAAACATGTCATTGCATTTACATATTCATTAGCATGTCTTGCATAACAGGTACCGCCACAGTGTTCTCAGTTTGTTTGGTGTTCCATCAGCAGGATAGATGACCCAGGCATTCACCGGTACGGCACCCGCAGAAACCAACAGAGAGTAATGGAGAGCCTACAGGAAGAGTTCGCCGAGATGAAAATCCGCATGAATCAATTCATGGATGTGGTTCAAGGGGTGGCTCAGGTACAGCAAGAGCTCAGGCAGATGATACAGAGGAATCCCCCTACTCAACCAGAGACGGTGACTGATCCTCCAGCTGGAGAGGCTAATGGACCCAATGGACCAGGGCCTATCCCAATCCTACATGTCACCTCCGGTCAACAACCCGTTCATGATGATCAGGACGATCAGTTCCCCCTGCTGCAGGAAGACTTTGGTATGGGTCATGGTGTGGACCCCATGTTTAGAAGATTGGAAGACAATATTGAGAACTGCAAAGCTTTTAAGCACGTAGTTCAGGACCTCATTGATTCAAAGGCCGTTAACTTTGCATCAGCTCCTAATGTCGTCAACAATCCCATGCCCCAGCATGGTGGAGCCAACGTTAACATGGTTGAAGGAGAAGTCAAATTAGTCTCTGCGGTCAACAATGAAGATGGGGATAGTGATTGCGACATCGATAACTGGGTGCGTCTGAGGATCCCGGGTGAAGTTCTCAACAATTGGTCTTCTGAGGAGATTGTCCAAGCCACTTGTCTGGAGGAGTAATTTTCTTTGTTTATTCATGCATATCCAAGTCTTACGTTCTTGCATTTTTTATCATAAATAAAGGACGTCTTTTTGCATTCAAATATTTCGTTCCCTGTCTTTCTATTTTTGTAGTTTTTCAAAAAAAATGGCAATGTTTTGTTTAGTTTCCACTTTTTTTCTTTTTTTTTCACACTCATAAGCACATACCATCACTCATGCAGATGCACATCACCGGATCCTATTGATAACGGTTCTGCTATGGCTCGCTTCGACTTTGAAAATCCAATCTTTCAAGCTGAAGAAGAGGGTGATGAAGACTATGAACTCCCTGAAGAACTTACCAGGTTATTAAAACAAGAGGAAAGGGTCATTCAACCGCATCAAGAGTCTGTTGAAGTGATTAATCTCGGCACCGAGGACTCCAAGAGAGAAATCAAGATAGGGGCTGCTTTGGAAGACAATGTGAAGAAGGGGTTGATTGAATTACTGCAAGAGTATGTTGACATCTTCGCTTGGTCTTATCAGGACATGCCAGGGCTTGACACAAAAATCGTGGTACATCGCTTGCCACTCAAAGAAGGTTATCCTCTGGTCAAGCAGAAGCTCAGAAGAACAAGACCAGAGATGGCTGTCAAGATAAAGGAAGAAGTGCAAAAACAGTTGGATGCAGGGTTTCTAGCAGTCACAAATTATCCGCCATGGGTTGCAAATATCGTTCCGATACCTAAGAAGGATGGAAAGGTACGGATGTGTGTTGACTACCGGGATCTGAACAGGGCTAGTCCTAAAGATGATTTCCCCTTACCTCACATTGACGTTTTGGTGGATAACACGGCTCAGTTCTCGGTATTCTCCTTCATGGATGGCTTTTCTGGCTATAATCAAATTAAGATGGCACCAGAAGACATGGAGAAGACAACATTCATAACCCCATGGGGCACCTTCTGCTACAAGGTGAGGCCGTTTGGTCTGAAAAATGCCAGAGCAACATATCAACGAGTGATGGTGACTCTGTTCCACGATATGATTCATCATGAAATCGAGGTTTATGTTGATGATATGATTGCCAAATCTCAGACAGAAGAAGAACATTTGGTGAATTTGCAGAAACTGTTTGAGCGTTTGAGGAAATTCAAGCTGAGGCTTAATCCGAACAAGTGTACTTTTAGGGTGAGATCTGGAAAACTACTGGGTTTTGTTGTTAGCGAAAAAGGGATTGAGGTGGATCCGGCCAAAGTGAAAGCGATACAGGAAATGCCTGAGCCAAGAACAGAGAAACAAGTATGTGGTTTCTTAGGGAGGTTGAACTACATTGCAAGGTTCATATCTCACCTAACAGCCACGTGTGAGCCAATATTTAAATTGTTGAGAAAAGATCACGCTATCAGGTGGAATGATGATTGCCAAAGGGCTTTCAAAAAAATAAAAGAGTATTTCCAGAATCCTCCTATCCGTATGCCTCCAGTCCCAGGGAGACCGCTGATTATGTATTTGACAATACTGGACAATTCCATGGGTTATGTTCTCGGTCAACACGACGAGACAGGTAGGAAAGAGCATGCCATCTACTACCTGAGTAAGAAATTCACAGATTGCGAGTCGATATACTCAATGCTTGAAAAAACATGTTGTGCACTTGCATGGGCTACGAAGCGATTGAGACAATACATGCTATCTCACACAACCTTACTGATCTCCAAAATGGATCCAGTCAAGTATATATTTGAGAAGCCAACTCTCACCGGAAGAGTTACTCGTTGGCAAATGGTACTGACAGAGTACGACATCCAGTATACTTCCTAGAAAGCCATCAAGGGGAGTATTCTGTCAGACTATCTTGCTCAACAGTCGGTTGAAGATTATGAGCCGATGAAGTTTGATTTTCCAGATGAAGACATCATGTTCCTCAAGATGAAAGACTATGAAGAGCCAGTTGTTGAAGAGGGACCTGATCCAGACGAAAGGTGGACTTTAATGTTTGACGGGGCCGTCAACACCAGAGGAAGTGGAATTGGTGCTGTCATTACAACTCCGAAAGGTGCCCACATGCCTTTCACCGCTCGTCTGACTTTCGAGTGCACCAATAATGAAGCTGAGTATGAAGCTTGTATCTTGGGTATTGAGCAAGCCATTGATTTGAGAATCAAGACTTTGGACATCTTCGGAGATTCATCTCTGGTAATCAATCAAGTGAATGGTGATTGGAACACTCTCCAGCCCAATCTGGTCCCCTACAGAGATTACACGAGAAGACTGTTGACTTTCTTCACAACAGTAAAGTTGTACCACATACCTCGTGATGAGAACTAGATGGCAGATGCTCTTGCTACTCTATCCTCCATGATCAACGTGATTCGGTGGAACCACGCTCCCAGGATCGATGTGATGCGCCTCGACAGAGCCGCGTATGTGTTTGCTACTGAACTGGTAGTTGATGACAAGCCCTGGTATCACGACATCAAGTGCTTTCTGAAGAATCAAGAGTACCCTGCAGGGGCATCCAACAATGATAGAAAGACTTTGAGAAGATTGGCAGGTAGTTTCTTTTTGAACAAAGACGATGTTCTGTATAAGAGGAACTTCGCATTGGTTTTGCTCAGATGCGTCGACAGACACGAAGCAGACATGTTAATGCAGGAAGTTCATGAAGGCTCCTTCGATACTCATGCCGGCGGACATGCAATGGCTAAGAAATTATTGAGAGCAGGTTATTACTGGATGACCATGGAATCTGATTGTTTTAAATATGCTCGGAAGTGCCATAAATGCCAGATTTATGCTGATAAGGTGCCTGTGCCGCCGAATCCTTTGAATGTGATGTCTTCGCCGTGGCTTTTTGCTATGTGGGGCATTGATATGATTGGAAAGATTGAGCCGACTGCCTCCAATGGGCATCGCTTCATCCTTGTTGCCATCGACTATTTCACCAAGTGGGTCGAAGCAGCGTCATTTACGAAGGTCACCAGACATGTGGTTGCCCGTTTCATCAAGAAAGAAATCATTTGTCGCTATGGGATTCCCGAAAGAATCACTACTGATAATGGTTCTAATCTCAACAACAAAATGATGAAGGAGTTGTGCCAGAACTTCAACATTCAGCATTATAATTCTTCCCCTTACCGCCCTAAGATGAACGGTGTTGTTGAGGCAGCAAATAAGAACATAAAGAAGATTGTACAGAAGATGGTCGTTACGTACAGAGATTGGCATGAGATGCTACCCTTCGCCTTGCATGGGTACCGTATTTCAGTACGTACATCGACCGGGGCAACCCCTTACTCCCTTGTGTATGGTATGGAAGCAGTCCTACTTATTGAAGTGGAGATTCCTTCTCTAAGAGTCCTGTTGGATGTCAAGTTAGACGAAGCTGAATGGATTCGGACAAGGTTTAATGAGTTGAGTCTTATCGAAGAGAAGCGAATGGTAGCCATTTGTCATGGGCAGTTGTATCAAAGTCGGATGAAGAGAGCCTTTGACAGAAAGTGCGTCCTCGATGCTTCCAGGTCGGAGATTTGGTGTTGAAAAGGATCCTTCCTCCTCAGACAGATCACAGGGACAAGTGGACTCCTAACTATGATGGACAGTATATTGTCACCAAGGTTTTTGATGGTGGGGCCTTAATGCTTGCAACGATGGATGGTGAAAACTTCACTTCCCTTGTGAACTCAGACGCAGTTAAAAAATACTTTGCATGAAATAGACCCGCTGGACAATAAAAAGAGTAGTCCATGCAAAAATGGGCATCCCGGCGAACCAAGAAAATGAAAAAGGTTCGGGCAAAAATTAGGGATTAAAAGTGAAAAGATTGTACACCCGGTAAGTTGAAAACCTGAAAAGGCAACTTATGCAAAAATGGGTATCCCGGTGGATTGAAAACCCGAAAAGGGCGATCCATGCAAAAGTTAGGGATTAAGCGAATGACTGTGTTCTGAGTAGTTCTGAATCTCATCTCGTGTCAATGACCGGAAACTTTTGAAGGATAGGAAACAGTCCAATCACTCTTTCAGAAAGCTGATCATCTGGAGGATCTTGAAGACGAGCAAGTCATAGCAGAATTGGAACCCAATAGAATAATGTCTGTTTTTATCTGTTGTGCGATTACCTCTTTCCAGGGATTGCTTCCTGATGTAAATGCCTATTCAGAGACCGTTCAATCAATAAAATCATGTTATTCAGTATATCTCTGTTTTCATTTTCATTTTTTTGTTTTGTTTGCAAAAATGACGTCCGAATTTTTTGATAAACATTGCATCATGACACATAAGAGCTTTACAGGTACATGCTTAATAAACATTTAAAATTGCTGTAAATTTTAAGTGCTTTGGATCGTCTATTCAGAACAGGTACCCTCGGGGCATTTCCTTAAAATCCCCTGCAGATGATCGTGAATGTTTTCCACCAACAGACGAATTCGGTATCTTATCCCTGCAGAGCTGATCAGAGCGTTGGATTCTTCAATCCCCAACAGGTTCTCACCACTGTACCTCCCCCCATGCGGTGGTTTCAGATTATACACTCCCCAGTGGAGTTGACAGTGTCAGACTATATACCCCCAGCAGAGTTGACAGTGCCAGACTATATCTTCCCAGCAAAAGCGGCTGCTCCTCAGAGTTCGAGGCCAGATCGATAATCCTAATGCCAGATCCATGGTTTCTTTCCTTGAAGCAGAACCTCGGTACCGTATCGGTGTTTGCTTCCCCTACTGAGTCATCTCTCGCAGATCGTGGTTGTTAGAACCACTATCGCTTTCCCCAACAGCAGGTTTTCAGTGCCGTTCTCTCCCCAGTCAGAATCTCGGTATTTCGTCATTGCTAGAACACCGTGTGGCGGGTCATTTCCCCACAGAATTCTTTGCGCTGTGCATCTCCAGCAGCCTTGCTAGGGTCCAGAAGATGGTGATCATTTCCCTAGCAGATCCCCTTGCCTCAGCTTGGCATTCTACCCAGCATTTCGCATCCCTGCATGTAGAATCATATTGTATTGCGTCCTCCCTAATCACGTAGCATTTCCATTTTCATGGAGCATTACGCCATTGAAAAATTCAAACATACGCATGTAAGCATAAAACATTCTCGGTATCCCAAGGGATAAGCCAGAAGTTGTTTCCAGTACTCAGACTGAAGATTGTTCATGACTTACCTTTGTTATCCCCAGCAAGTGTCATTGGCCCATGCGCCGCCTCTATTATCGTTCCCTATTTCTGCCGATGCTGACAGGCATGAAGTTTCCGATATTCAGACCGAAGTGGCGTTCAAGCCAGTTTTCCGATGTTCAGATCGAAGAAGTTTTCGACGTTCAGGTCGATGCAACTTGTGGCGTTCAAGCCAGTTTTCCGATGTTCAGATCGAAGAAGTTTCCGACGTTCAGGTCGATGCAAATTGTGGCGTTCAGGCCAGTTTTCCGATGTTCAGATCGAAGAAGTTTCCGACGTTCAGGTCGATGTAACTTGTGGCGTTCAGGCCAGTTTTCCGATGTTCAGATCGAAGAAGTTTCCGAAATTCAGGTCGATGCAACTTGTGGCATTCAGGCCAATTTTACGATGTTCAGATCAAAGAAGTTTCCGACGTTCAGGTCGACGTAACTTGTGGCATTCAGGCCAGCCCCTCGGTGTTCAGACCGATATTAATAATCTCATATCTCCCGATGTTCAGATCGAAGTCATTTCCAATATTCAGATTGATGAGCGGCATTCAGGCCATGGTTATTTCTGTGTTACCATTTATTTTGGTATCTAGGTTAACATTCTTTTTTCGGTATTCAGACTGACTCTCACCGTACTAGACGGATTCTTCTTTCAATACCACCTCTTTGCCGATTCTGACAGGCATTGTTACTTCACTTCACTTCAGTGCAAATTTTCGGGCTTTTATTGTATTCAATCCCTTGATACCTCGAAAGCACGAAAGCACGAAAGCCGCTGCTATCTTCTTTCCAGGTGTCCAGTTGATTGAATAGAGGCAGCTGTAATACCCCAAAATTTACCCTTCATTTTTCCTGGAAGCATACGCTTTACACCTCATGCATGCATTCATTTTTTAGGTCATTTATTTATTTGCATTTCATCATGGCAATCGGAATCGGATACAAGAAGCTTGAACATCATCCAGGACACTTTGTCGGCTCTATTTAGATGATCAGTCAACACAAGGGAAAGACTTGAGTTACTTCCAACAGGGGTCTATTCGTTAGTCAAAACGTTAATCTTGAAGGAGAAAAGGTTTGTTCATGAGATGTCATGCTCGCTAGGCGAAGCCCACGTGTTCTGAAAAAAAAAACGTAAAACGAAAAACAAAAATAAATAAATAAATAAATAAATCTTGGACTTAGACCTCTCTCATTTGAGCCCACAGGTCCACAAAAATCAGGTTATAAATTCAGAGTTTCAGTGAAACAAAAGGCAATTCTATTCCTATTACCCTGACTGGAAAAAGATAGTGAGAGAAGAGCTAACAGAGTTCAGAGCAGCCTCCAAACCCTAAAGGGAACTCAACTGCACAGAATCACCTCTGCCTCACATAAACCCTAAAGATTGTTTTGTAAACCTCACGGGTGCAACTCAATTTCAATCAAGCTCTCCAATCAGGTTTGCCCTATATCCATCATCTTTATGCCTTTAATTTGAATGCTCTAAATGTATGAGGTATTATGGGTGAATTTGATACCCTTTTGATGCATGTGTTTGACAAGAGGTTTAGGCCTCCTACCCTTGGTTACTTTTTGTGAGCTTTTTGTGAATTTTAATGGCATGATTCATGTGGTTATATTTTGATTTGGGGGCAACCCTTGATTACCCTATTTTTTTGTCTCTAACCTGTTTGTTGAGTTTTTGTGAGGGCTCACATGACTTTTGCAGGGATAACTTGCGTGGCTTTCCACTTTATTTGTGGGATACCCCCTGGAGGTTCATTCCGGTTACCTGTACTGACTCACTTTCTTTGATGGTGTTAGCTTGGAAGGATCTCAGGGTTTCCTTGTTCCGTTAATTGCTGTTACCTCGGATCTTCATCCGTGTGGTACCTTTTACATTTTTCCCGCATTTTACTGCTTTCCTAGCTGGAAGACCTCGATAGGAGGCAATGTTTTTGTGTGTTTATTTTTTTTTATTTTTTTACAGGTTCCTTCGTCCAGGACTCTTTTTGCATGAGCATCCCAAACCCTAACCCTTCATTGATTTTTCTTCTCCTAAACACACGTTTACTCCTTCTACTACAGGTGAGTAAGTCTCCAAAGGTCGAGCATCCGGTAGATTGCGTAGTAACGTCGTTCATCCAAAACCCAATCCATAACCCCGTAGTTAGCCGAACTACGGCTTGCTCTGATTCTCATTCCAGATGAGATACGTAGGCATAAGACGCGATGTCTTAGCGAGCACACATCCCCCCAACCCATAGGTCAGCCGAGCTACGAAGACTCTGATTCTCATATTCAGATGAGATACGTATGCAGTGGATGCGACATCCGCGCGAGTCATTTTCATTTAATCCCTTTTTTAGTAAACAGCACAAGATAAACTCACACCCTTTAGACAAGAACTACAAAAGTGGATCCCGTAGAGTACTACGGATGCGTAGGGGTGCTAATACCTTCCCTTCGCATAACCGACTCCCGAACCCAAGATTTGGTTGCGAGACCTTGTCTTTTCCTTTCCTCTTTTCAGGTTTACTTCGAGCGTTTTCTTTCCCTCCTTTGGGATAAATAACGCACGGTGGCGACTCTTCTATCATTTTCTTTCGCCGGTTGTTTTTTCGCACACTGTATTTTTCAGGTTGCGACACCTCTCTAGACTATTTTGAATGTAACAAGTAGTATTGGCAACTTTTACACATAAGTTCTTTGCAACATTTTTTATATTGATCATGATTCTTGCCATATCTTGAATATATTTATTTTTATTTATATAACCACAGTTTTTTATTGTGTTTTAAGAGAAACGATATATATATATATATATATATACATATATATATATATATATATATATATATATATATATATATATACATATATATATATATATATATATATATATATATATATATATATATATATATATATATATATATATATATATATAGAGGTGGGTGGGTAGGTCAATTGATATGTGCTAATTGAGTTAAATGTAAGTAAATTGATTTATAGTTGATGATATCATTTATTTTTATTTATATATTAATGTAAAAAGTTATTGATGTTTATAAAACAACCATTTTAAAAAAAAAAATTCAAACTCCCAACCATGATCATTTTTAATTGGAGCAACTGTTAAATATTTGCTTACAAAATATTAAGAACTGAGATTGTGATTCATCCTTCTGTTTATATAAGTTTACCCATTGCATCTTCTATAGTCATCAATTGTTACTTTCCCATTATTTTATCATCGATTTGAAGTATTTTTAAATTGGCCAAACTTATCAATCTATAAAAGCTCTAATGTCCTTGAGGTAAAAACAGTATTCTATTATTTAATGAAAGTTTTTTTACAAATTTTCCTTTTTTTACATGATTTACATTGTTGGAATTTCAAATTTGATAAGTCTCTCAACTTATTAAGCTTTTAGGTTAATCTCAAGCATGTATGTCATTATCACATGTATCACAGTCTTTGCTTCTTATTTTTGAAAATCATAGGGTTTAAAAGCATTATGCAACTGCCTTGCAGTAATTGGTCATTATGCCTACTCTAATATATAAAGATCTCAAACTTCCGTCTTTTGATCACATTTTCATAAAGTCCAATAATAGTTTATATATACTTTTTTTCAATATTAATTTAGTTCTTAGAATTAGTTTAAGTTTCTCTTCTTATCTTCATTCTTAGAAGCTTGCCAATGAATTCTGTTGATATTGATTTTTATTTACCGTAAAGGCTTGACTGAAATTTTTTCTAGTCTTGTGGACTTCGTTGCACAAATACTCAAGATTGAAGGGCTATTGCATATATGAAAAAGAGAACAGATAAAAATAATTTTTCAAAGGGAAAAATATATAGTTTTGAATGACTTACTTAACGATCATGCATCCTCCAACATTACAATATTGCACTCTAGCATTACTCGTCTTACTATGGCGGTAATTATATTTGAGCTTAAACTTTCTAAGTTGTCCATATCACAAACGAACCAATTAATAGGTTCTAGAATGGATGATTTAAATTACATATTTCTATTTTCTTACATTATTGTTGTTCCTTTAAAATGAATTATTTTAATAACGAACTCAATAAGAGATATAGGCCACAACATGCTGCGCTCCTTACATGTAAATTCTATAACTACATGGGAACAATTATCTAATGCGTTTCTTGCCGATTAGTTTCCCCCAAGAAAAATCATAGTGTTAAGAAATCAAATTCCAATATTTAAAAAAAAGAATAGAACTCGTTTTATAAAGCCTGGGAGAGAGTTAAGGAGATGCTCAAACTGTCCCTCCCTGACGATACTCAGTCATACTATGTCTTTATATCAGAATTTTTAATTATATTTTAAACACACGTTGCATGAAACAAAATAAAAACATAACATAATTGAAAGTATACTGAAAAAGATCGATTCAAATAAAAATCACTCTAACTAAACAAATTATACAATGTTCACATTGTGTAAGTTATAATAATAAGAAGTGAAGCCATTCCGACACACAAAAGTGAAGAATATATATATATATAAAAGAAAACAAATTTGACGTGTTCGGAATAAGGTGAGAAACAATTTCTCAAGTCCATATTTTTTTTATTTAAATAAAAACAGTTGAGAATGTATCAAATGTGAGTAGTATGGATAATAGTTTTATATTGGTTGGAAATATGAAGACTTGAGCGTTTATAAATGAGAGAACTCATTCACATATCATCTTAAGGTTTTGGATGAATATGTGATGTGTCTCTCACAAAGGTGTTGCTCTAAAAAAGGAAGTCCCACAATGTTCAATGCTCCATAGTAAAAAAAACTCCCCCAACAAATGGTATCATGAGCCTTTGGTTCAAGAAAGGGACTAACTTACTTGTATCGAAAGTCAACGGCACCACAAGGGTGATGAATAAGAAACGTTCCGTTGAAGAGTGTCAACGGTGTTAGGGTGGTGAATAAGAAACATTCTGTGCGGTACGCGAGTTTGTGGAAGTAAGAAGAATTTTCACTTGAGGGAGAGTATTGTAGACTCACACTTGAGGGGGGAGTGTTGAGAATGTATCAAGTGTGAGTAGTATGGGTAATAGTCTCACGTTGATTGAAAATGTGGAGACTTAGCATTTATAAGTGAAAGAACTCACTCACCTATCACCTTAAGGTTTTTGGTGAATATGTGACGTATCTCTCACAAAGGTGTTGCTCTAAAAAAGGAAGTCTCACAATATTCAATGCTCCCTAATGAAAAAACTCTCCCAACAAACACAATCAATTGTTAAGAGCTCCTATTTATTTTTTTAAATTTAGTCCTAAATAAGTATTTTGTTTTTTATTGGCAAGAAGACTACTTTTAAAGGTTTACTACTACAAAGAGTATTGATCATCTTGGTTGAAAAAATGGTTTCACCATAGCTGTTTGTGTATTATAACGAAGGGTTTCATAGAAAGTGTGCTACTTTTCCTCTCGGGCTAACAGTCAAGGTAAAAACTGGATAGCACTCCATTTTTCGTCATGATTGAGTGTGTCAACATGGGGAAAAGTGGCTTGGTCATGAGTTTAATTTCGAGTAAAATCATTGACATTTTCAAAATGACGGGTTGGAGTGACTTTTTCCCATGGTTGGAATTTCTAACTATGGGAAAATGTAGCGCCCTGACTCTTCTCCAAAGTTAGAATTTCTAACAGTGAAAAAAATAATTTAATTTTAATATAAAAATTAAAAAAGGAATGTTTCACTATTGTACTTCTACCAACGAATTTTTTTGAAGCATAGATATTTTTTTATTAATATAATTATTTCATAAAAGTATAACCATTTATTCAATAAAGAAGAAATTTCATCATCTAGAGAAGATATTGCAATCCAAAAAGAAAATGGTAAGTGAATTTTTTTTAAAAAGAAACAACATAATGTGTTGTTTCCTTTTAACTTTCATTTTGTTCGGTCCAACACGTCAAGAGCACATTAAAGTTACATAATATACAACCTTTAGAAAGTCACGATTAACATATTATCTTATCATTTCATTAAGTTGATTACCTTCTTAGATCTTGAATTATTTCCTCAAGGTGAACCCATGTAGAAACAATTCTCATGTACTTTGTGTCCTAAGACAGTCCATTTATGCCCCCACCTTATAATAACAAGTAAACAAGGTATTATTTTAATATGATTTCATAAAAGAGTTGCACATAAATTATTCAAAAAGACATATCTTACTGCAACTATAAATGTCTTGAGTCTTTTCTCGATTGAGAATGTGCTACATCAGCATCAAATATTATTGTTGGTTTATGAACATCAAATAGAAGGACTTTAATCATATCCTACATAAAAATACGACTTTGAAGATTAATGTTAAGGTTCAAGTAGACCATTTATTGGATAAATTGAACCTTGACATTAATCTTCAACTAGACTAAAATTCGCGCGATGCGCGGTTGTTAATTATTTTATTTATTTTTTATTGAATTTTAAAAAAAAATATCAAAGTTAGTATTTAAATGTTAGATTGAAATATTTTTGTCTTTGTCAGGGTTTGAACCCGTAACCTTGTAGTTTAGACTATTGAGAAGTGGATATGAGTTTTCGGAGATGCTGCGTAGGAATATCAATAATGTGGCATAAATGAAGATGAAATGTTAAGATTCAGATTCACGCTTCTTATTTAATATATTATAAATATACGCCAAAATCTCAAGATATTTTTTTTACATCTTTACCAATTTATTTGATTGACGATATTGAGAAAGCATTCAAAAAATCAATCTCACATACACGTCAAAGTCGTGTAATATTGACAACTTCTATCACAACCGTAAATATTCAATATTTCTAACACAACAACAACAAAATCAATAGAATTGTTAAATATTAAAGCTCAACAACAACAAGAACAGCAACAAAAAAACTAAATCAATAGAATTGATAAATATTATATATCAACAACAACAATAAAAACAAAAACTAAATCAATAGGATCGTCAAAAAATTAAATCTCAACAACAAAAACCACAATGTCTTGATCTTAGAACCTTAATATACGTAAAAAAATATTCATCATTTTTTATTGGATCATTATGTATGGGAAGTTTCCTACCAACAGCAGAAGAGTCCCCCATTAATTTACAATGAATTCATCTTGTTATATATGTGATACAAGTGATAAATCATTTTACACACTCTTAAAGGTTTCCTAAAGCCATGCATGTTTACTGGAATTAATGGTAATCCAATTCTCAAGGGCTTAGTTTTTTTTAAGTTTCACTTTAATGAAAATAATCTCTAAAATAAAATAAAATTAAGAAGCAATATTAGAAGAGTAGCACAATATAGGATAATTTATGTTAACCATGAAGGGTATTTCACCATCTATGTATGTATTATGTATGTATGTAGCGAAGATGTAATCCAAAATGAAGATCACCATGCATATGTATGTAATAGAGATGCATGGTGACATGAGATCTCCATGCATGAGAATAACATGCCGACACATTAGGCTTTTAAAATATGAGTGTCATGGATTTTTAAGAGAACTAACTCATTAATAATAATATAATGAAGTTCACATTTTATCATGGTATCATTCACCTAGTTCAATCCCTTTCACCCTCAAACTAACTCAAATTCAGTTGTAACTAACATTCAGTTACAACCTTCTCAAGTTCTAAGAATTGAGTCTTCATTCTTCATTGAACTATCACGTTACATGTTGCCATGGTTGAATTGTCTTAAGTTGCAATGATTGGAAACTTGGATCATAACTCATAAATGATTGCACCCAATCAATCTCCTGGACCATCATCACATCACTTTGGTCCAAAACTTTCACTAAAATGCAAAACAACATTTATCTTATGGAATCAGCAGGTAGATGAAGTCATCATCGTTCAATGAGTGCACAAGATAGTGAAGAACCCTCAAATTCTGCATAAGTTCAAGTTGGAACAAGATCATATTGAAGGCAGAGTCTCAGAAGAATATAAATTTTTCATCATATAGGATCAAATTATGTTCCACTGGCTTCTTTCTACTATATCAGAATATATGTTGCCTCAAGTGTTGTCATGCAAGCATAAATTTGAAGTATGGAACAAGATGCACAAGTACTTTAATGCTCATATG